>NC_140960.1:19548693-20171193 GCF_014529385.1 Adiantum capillus-veneris | reverse complement strand
AAGAGAGAGAAAGAGAGAGAGAGGGGGGGGAGAGAGAGAGAGAGAGAGAGAGAGAGGGAGGGAGGGAGGGAGGGAGGGAGAGAAATAGAGAAAGAGACAGATAGATAGAGAGGGAGAGAAATAGAAAGAGAGGGAGAGAGGAATAGAGAGAGAGAGAGAGAGAGAGAGAGAGAGAGAGAGAAATAGATAAAGAGGGAGAGAAATAGAGAAAGAGATGGATAGATAGAGAGGGAGAGAAGTAGAAAGAGAGAGAGAAAGAGAAAGAGAGATAGGAATAGAGAGAGAGAGAGAGAGAGAGAGAGAGAGAGAGAGAGAGAGAAATAGAGAGAGGGAGAGAGGGAGAAGGAAAGAGAGAGTAAATAGAGAGGTAGAGAAATAGAAAGAGGGAGAGAGGGAGAAGGAAAGAGAGAGTTGACAGAGAGGGAGATAAATAGAAAGAGGGGGAGGAGAGGGGGGGAGAGAGAGAGAGAGAGAGAGAGAGAGAGAGGGAGGGAAAAGAGGGAGAGAGAGAAAGAGAGATAGGGTAGAGAGAAAAGAGGGTGAGGGAGAGAGAAAGAGGGGAAAGAGGGAGGGAGAGGGAGAGAGACAAATAGAGATAACCGTGGGGAGAAAGAGGGAGGGAGAGAAATAGAGATATCCGTCGGCAAAAAGAGATAGATAGAGAGAGAAAGATAAAGAAATAGGGAGATAAAGAGCAATGGTTGTAAGCGGAGCAACCATTTGTGGTGTGCGTAGTGCGGATATGCTCCTGCTTCTATAGAGTGCTATGAAAAAGACCTTCTTTACGTGACATCGACAGACCCTTGGAAATTACTTTCTGCTCTCTTCTTCTTAACTTCTCTATCTCTCCTCCTATTTCTTTCTCTCCACCGATTAGGCATTAGGTTGGACATCTTTTAATGATATCGTACCTCAGAATGGAGGCAAAGTAATCCCTTGAACAAGGAGCTACTGTGAAGAGATGTTGCACAAGAAGCACAATAAAAAAGCTCTTCTTCATAGCAATCTACATAAGCAAGATCAATCTCCGCACAACACAAAACAATGGCTACATTTACAACCATAACTCTTTATCTCCACTCAAAATGATGGCTACATTACGTATATGTATATATATTTGTTTATGCATGTGTGTAGGCACTAAGTATGGGAGCATAGCACCCGAAGGTTATAATCTTCCTCTTGGGTACAGTCCTTTTTCAATCGTGGCGTTGCGATCATTGATCCACTCATGCATGGATTACCGCAATGTACCTTTGGTTTTACCACGGTTGAGACTGTGATGATATCTAAAGAGGTGCACTTGAGCTTTGGCACTACTAGCCTCTACTTAGGTCTACTAGTATGTATATGTATCTACGTGTTTGTGTGCTAATATACTTGTATACGTATTTATAGATGAGTGAGTAGGGGAAAAAGCTTAATCTTATATTGCTCTTTGTAATGTAGATGACAGACGAGAGACTAACTAGTGGGGAGCAACCAACTGGCTCTTCTTTTGGTTGGTTCACATCCTAGGTGGGCTCCCACCCGGGGTGGACATCACCTCCAATGGACCCGAGTCTTGAGTCGATGAGAACAAGCAAAGAAATAAAGAGTGTTTCTCTCTAGTTAAACCTAAACCATGAGTGTCATAGGTTTATTTTTGTTATTTGCAAGCATGGCTATCCTACAGCTACTTTTCTCAGGTTCCTCCACTGGTCGTAGATCTAGACCTACAGCGGGCTCTCTCTTTACAAGACCAATACCTCCGAGAGACAGAGAATTTTTTTGGTCGCTACACTCTACAGCAGCAGCTTACAACCTACGGTATTTCTCTGCAGACTACACCATGGGGATGTTAGGGAGGGACTCCTTACCTACAGAGCGTTGCATCGATGGCACCTCTGTCTACAGCCCCTTCTTATCTTCCTACTCCCCTTCCATCATAGGGTCCCACTCCCATCGCATCAGAAGGTCCTACGCCACTCCATTCCACTCCTGCTTTGCCAGAACATCGTCGATGAACTTCCTCTAGCAGATCGCATCCACGCTCGTCTCAGGGTAGCGAGCATCGTGAGAGACGAAGCGGTGGTGGATCTTGTAGTTTTGCCTGTTTTGGTAGTGGTGGGGAAACAGAGTCCCCACTTTTAGAGCATTCCTCCCCTGACGTAGAGGACAAGGATACTCACGCACCTGTGTCAGACATGCATGGACACTACTATAGGGTTGAATATGGTGGAGAGGTGGCAATCGACACAGCATAGGGTAGGGCATTTCAACGCCATCTACAAATTCTTATACATTCAACGTATAAGAACTTTTTTATAAAGTTTAAAGATCAACTACTCGATCATCTATGGTACATTGAGGACGCTCTGTTAGCTAGATTTCCAAATACCCCCGATCAACGTTCTTCACAACAGTGGTTGGAGGGCTACATAAAGACATTTCTAAAAAACAAGCAGTCCAGTGTGCGGTGCAGAGAAACCAACCAGGTGAGAGATCCAGACAAGAGCTACCGCGGAGACAAACATGGCTGACGTGGAGTGGGAGTGGGAAATTCAAGAAAAGAGTGATCAAGCTACAACAGGCTCATCATATACACAACAACATGAGGCTCGCACCAGACAAACTCCCACGCACTATGGCTCAGGAGACAAGGGAGCTTGGAAGGACAAATATGTAAGATTGATTAAATTTTAACGTCGATCGGTGATTATAAAGATTATAGTTGATGATTTGGTATTGTTATTGCTAATTTACAAAAATATCACTCTCTCTCGACTAACCAGAGAGATGGTCAAGTATCCGGAGCGACATACAAAATTTGATACTTGGTGATGGTTGTTAGAAAGCAACCACATCTCTCGCGAGCAATTCGATGCAGTGGTTGGATCACTACAAGCGGTAAGTTTAAACAAGTAATTTTGTATCAATTGTTTTGAGATGTTGATAATTGTTTAATTTGGTTTGGGTTTCTGTAGAGTCAAAGTGATCAAACGTACGTGTCTCTGAACAACAACAAGATAGAGGAGGATTAGATAGAAAAACATTTGTCCAAACTTTCGTAAAGTCCAAATGTGGCACAATGTGTATACAACTATTTACGTTTTATTGTAACTTTTTTAAATAGTTGAGCTTCTGCATATTAAATTGTCAAGGTAAAGTAAATTCAATTTCTATTCTTTGGTATTTTTTATACTCTTCCAAAAAACAATTGATGTTTCATTGTTTTATGCAGGTCAAAAATAAAGGTGCTCATTTGGGCCACCCAAAATAATGATCACCTTTATTTTTGAATTGACGTGTAGCGGCAATAAGCACGGCAATAGAAGCGGGTATATTGCCCCAAATATTACCACACTTATTGTTGAGAAACCACTACCACGTCCATAGCCACAGTTATTGTTTGGGAGACACCCATAGTAACTCAATTTTGTATCCCTCACCTTTCGGAGGATAATAGGCATGTCTTAATCATTAATATTAATGATATGCTTGTTGTCACTCAAGACAACAGAGAGGGACCAAGCCCACCTAACATGGATATCCTACACTTGCGAAAGGTGAAGCAGAACAATTGGAACAATTAGGACACAAGAGAGATGGAGATAGAAGTAGTAGAAGACATGGAGGTATAGATTGGGCTTGGAGATGAGAAACAAAAAAAACAAAATAATAAAGCAAAAAACACCTTACTTATCAACCCTTCGAGAGTATTTGCCAAGATGGCAAGAGATAGAAGACTTCGACTTTCATTTACTAGAGTTGAAGTTTACAAGGATGCTTTCAAGTTTAGCTAGCCTTCCTCAAAGGCAAGTGTAGGGCTAAAGGCTAATTTGGCATGAATCCTCTCACTCCCTCTTGAATGGTTTTCAAGAAATAAGAGGTCCCCTTTTATACGTGAACATAACTCCCAAGGGTTACACAAGAAAGAGAAGAGCCAGTGTGAATAGGAACTAACAAAGTTTGAAATGAGTTGTCCATGCATGATGTGGGTAGACTGGGGTCCACCATTTTGATCATATTTCCTCAATCGTGGCTTCAAATAAAGAAATAAAAATAGGAGCAAAAAATTCAGATCATGAGCTACGACTCCCATTTTATATACATTTTCCAATTTGGATTGGAACCTTGTGTAAAAAATTCACTAAAATAGGGTATCTTTCTGGTAGCAACATCCTTCTTGTGGTCCCCTTAGCTTTGACTTCCACTTGATGCCAATGGAGACCTTTTAATAATTCACTAAAATGAGTGCACCTTTAAAAATCATGCAGGCTAGTGTCCCACTAGGATTTGATTCCTTCCTAATAGCTATTAAAAAGAAATATATGAAAAATACATATTATATATATATACATATATTGGAAGTTACCTAAGATATATGATCTAGCTAGCATGTGATCTGATAATGAGATAGTAGAAAGAAAGAACCGATGCTTTTTGCCCCAAGTTCAAGAGGCGGAGCTATTGACTCTTTTTCACATAGTACTTTCTAATAGTAAAGTAAGAATATGTTACCCTTAAGATAAATAATAGGATGAGATAAAAAGCTTATTCTTATACTTAGATATGTATATGTACATTATAGGAAATATACTTATGTATCTAAAAAGTTGCAAGATAGATCTTATAGCATGCGTTCCCACTATGTATGTGTCACAACATGACAATGTGTCATCTCGTGATTGAACCACTCTCCAATGCCCCCAAAGATCCTTCCAAAACCACCACAATGACTTCAAAATATTTTGGTTTTTCCACCATGTCAATGAATCATTAGGCTGTAAAAAGGTTAGAGTATTATCCATTTTTGACCTAAAACCTTTGGCTAAGGTATAAAAGCCAATTTTTGTAAGGGCTTTGTAAGTTTTTAATAAGAGTACGACATTCTTGCAGAGCACTATGTACTCTCCTTATTTTTCAAGCTCATAACTTGTGAAGTGTACTTGAAGTGTTGTTTGCTTCATCGCGTTCACAGGTGAAAGCTCTTCAATGACATTGTAAGTTTCTCATGGCAGAGCTACATTTCTGTTGCAGATAACATCCTTCTAAAGGTTCTCATAACTTAAGATTTATGTAACAAAAATGCATTTTATCATAGGAGGGGTGTTGTGGCATCATTGCTAAGCTGTAAATTGCATTCAGGCCCGAAAATAGTTAGGTCCAATCTGACCTGTAGATAATTGTGGGACGCCTGTCTAACCTCACCATCCTATCTTACTGCAGTATTAGCGAGAACCACGATTAATTTGTCAATCCATGGGATGAAGCTGACTCGACTAGTGCATAGAGGCTACAAGAGGGTGTCAATCTCTCAAAAAACAACTAACAACTTGCATTTAACTCAGGCTACACTCAAGTGACTGAAATCACCAAAAGCCAATCGCTCATCGGCAAACAAATCACATCCGTTACAGCATCAAATGACATCCAAACGTAACGAAACTTTTAGGATAAGTTTATAAGACCTAAGCACACATCCTTATGGTCTCAAACCCCACTTGTAAGGTTTCCAATTTCTGAGATTGTATAAAGCTTAATCAAACTGATATGATTATCGAAAAAGCAATGTAGAACTGTCCCACCGTGGCAAATATTGGTATTTTTGGAATCTTACGCACAACAAACCCCGGGCTAGAAATTTTCAGAACAAAATTTTGATAAAAAAGTTACAGGCTCTGAAAGATTACACTAGGAATTTAATTAGTTAAGTAAAATTGCATGGTTTTAGTAATTATTATCAATAAAGACTTTCTTATCCTAAGGTTCTAGAAATTACTGACATTTCTAATTTTCATCATTAAAAATCAGAGAAATTAGTAAAAAATCAATTTTGTGTATCTGGAGGACTATGGGGTAATGATGAACTCTCCCATACTAGATTTAGCAGCAGGGGGTGTTTTTTGACCTGTAGGTCTGCTTGGGATGCAAGTTATTGCCATTTTTCAGCCTGTGAGTGCCCAGAAACCTATAAATATGACCCTTGCTTCACAATTTTAGACAGACTCGGAGCCTTGGCACATTCTCTCTCATCTAGAGAGACCACTATGCAGAAATCACTAGAGATCAAGCTCTAGTTGGTTAATTAAACGATAATTAGCTTAATATTTCTTAATTAGTAAAGCTAGGTTAACTTATTTTCTTAATAAATTAAAGATTAATCCTATGTATACTCAAAATTCCTCTTTTAATTAAATATTCTTTAGTGATTATTGTGATTAAGCTTAGGGATATTAAGCTAGTTAATTATTATATCATATCAGGACTGAAATTATCCATTTTAACCATAAATTAATGAGAATTATACTAATTAAGTCTAGATTAAGTTGAGAAAATTATCAGAGCTGTGTTAGATTGTTATTATGCTAGGAAAATTATCTTATAGTTTTTTGAGTAATTTTCATAATTAATTAACACTAGGTTGGTAACCTAACAGGACATAAAAGTGTCCTTTTAGGGTTTTGAAAAAAACCTCCAAAACCATAGTAGATCCACTCATTTTGTAAAATCCTTTCATGAGGTTATAGTTCAAGGCCTACTACACATGGAAAAAATAAGAAACTTATATTTCTCATCTTTTGGTCACACCAAGCCTCCAAAGTTGATGGACCAGTACATTTTCATCAAAACAGTCATTTCGTACGCTTTGTTGCATAAAAATAAGATTAGGGATTTTTGTAGGACTTGAGATAAATTCCCTAGTTAACTACAATGGGTTGGTGATCAGAACATATGATTGCTTCTCACTCACTATTTTTTGTTTTGCCAAAATAAATAGGTACAAAAAAGTTGAATTTTTACCATTCTGCAAACCTATCATCAAAGTTTCTATAGTCACGCTCAATACAAATAATATATGCATGTTTTCTTAGTTCCCTATTGTCCTTTAGGTTCATAAGGAGCCATGGAGAATGTCAAAAGAATAATACATCTCTTACCAAGGGGAATCTTGGGGACAAAGATGAAGTGCTAAATACAGCAAACATGAAAAAACTAGGTTCAACATTATGAGTTGTAGAATCCCATAGAAACTATTCAATATCTAGCCAAATTTGATCCTTATGACTAGATATGGTTACTACCTACAAAATGCATGTAGTTGTCACAAGAAACTAATAATATTGAAAAAGCTATACTTGATATACTAGAATGTTTTGTTTTCTTCTATAATTGAAAAAATCAACCATCGTTGTCTACTATGCAAAATATGGTATTAGGTGTCCCAAAACTCAAGGAATGTTAGCTTTATGTTACAATATGCGCCATAGAAAATCAAACTGCATTTGGATATCATGAAAGCCACCAAAAAAATTATAGAAGAGCTAAAATTGGCTAAGAAACAGGATTTGATAATTTTTGTAATTTGGTCATAACTTACAACTTTAACATTTATTTCTCCCTAGAAGCATCAGGACATGTTGAGGACTACTAAAGATAGTTCTCTAGCATTATAGACCTCACAAACATGAATTCTAGAGTGGTATAGTTGCAAAAAGTTAAAAAAAAACCATAAACAGGACCCGTTTTTTCACACAGTTTAGGTTGTGAAACGTTGTGCAAGGACAAGGTTAAAGATGGAATTGATATTCCAAAAAAATGTCGATTTTTTTTCAGCTCTTGAGACAACTTTCTAGATAGATAGCACCTCAAAATCCATTTTGAAACTCTTGATATAATTCAAGGAAAATGGTCACTTAACAGGACTTAAAAGTGTCCCAGGACATAAAAGTGTCCCATTACCAACCTAGTGTTAAGCAAAATTACATTATTTTTGAGAGAAAACTAAAGGAAAAAATAAGCAAATTGATTCAAAATGCTTTGAGTTATTTATCAAAGGTTAATTACATCTTAGGAAACCCATGATAATTATGTTAACCTCAGATAATTAGTTTACCTAATTATCTTAGCAAAATTACACTGTTTTTAGGACAAATTAAAAGGGAGAAAATAGAAAATTATTTCAAAATGATTTTAGATATTTTTTAGAGGTTATTAAATCTCAAGAAACACATGATAATTATGTTAATCTCACATAATTAGTTTACCTAATTATCTTAGTAGAATTACACTTTTTTAAGGACACATTAAAAGGGGGAACATAGCAAATTGATTCAAAATGCTTTGAGATATTTATCAGTGGTTAATTACATCTTAAAAAACCCGTGATAATTATGTTAACCTCAGATAATTAGTTTACCTAATTAACTTATCAAAATTACTCTATTTTTAGGGCAAATTAAAAGAGGGAAATTTGCAAATGGATTCAAAATGCTTTGAGCTATTTATGAGAGGTGAATTACATGTTAAGAAACTCGTTATAATTATATTAATCTCAGATAATTAATTTTCCTAACTATTTTAGTAGAATTTTGCTGTTTTTTTGACAAATTAAAAAGGAGAAATTAGCAAATTGATTCAAAATGATTTGAGCTATTTATCATAGGTTATTTACATGTTAGGAAACTCGTGATAATTATGTTAACCTCATATATGTAAATTTCCTAATTATTTTAGCAAAATTACTCTATTTTTAGGACAAATTAAAAGAGAAAAATTAGCAAATTGATTGAAAATGCTTTGAGCTATTTATCAGAGGTTAATTACATGTTAGGAAACTCGTGATAATTATGTTAACCTCAGATAATTAATTTATCATAAATTTTTTAGCAGAATTACTCTGTTTTTAGGAAAAATTAGAACGGGGAAATTAGCAAATTGATTCAAACTGCTTTGAGCTATTTATTAGAGGTTAATTACATGTTAGAGCACTCGTGATAATTATGTTAACCTCAAATAATAAATTTTCCTAATTATTTTAGCAAAATTACTTTATTTTTAGGATAAATTAAAAGGAGGAAATTAGAAAATTGATTCAAAATGCTTTGAATTATTTATCAAAGGTTAATTGCATATTAGGGAACCCGTGATAATTATGTTAATTTTAGATAACTAATTTACCTAATTATTTTAGCAAAATTATTCTATTTTTAGGAAAAATAAAAGGGGGAAATTAGCAAATTGATTCTAAATGCTCTGAGTTACTTATTAGAGGTTAATTACATCTTAGGAAATCTGTGATAATTATGTTAACCTCAGATAATTATTTTACCTTATTATCTTAGCAAAATTACATTGTTTTTAGGACAACTTAAAAGGTAAAAATTAGTAAATTGTCTCTAAATGCTTTGAGTTATTTATCAGAGATTAATAACATGTTAGGGAACCGTGTGATAATCATGTTACCCTCAGATAATTAGTTTACCTAATTATCTCAATAAATTATATTATTTTTAAGGAAAAAAAGTAAATTAATCCAAAAACCTTTGATATAATTATCAGAGGTAGAATACACCTTGAGAAAGCCATAATAAATACCTCAACCTCAGGTTAATAGATTAAATATTTATCTTCATTAAAAGTAACCGATTTTGCGTATAAAATAGAGAAAGAACATTAGTAAATGAATAAATACGTGAGGTCCAAAATCACTATTGAAGGGTGGGAAAATTACCTCAGTATAAATGGTTGGTATAACAAATTACTATCAACAAAATTTTGCCTAAATTAAACCATAAGTATATGAGAGAAAGGTTATAAATCAAATTTATGAAAATTCCTAAAGATAGAACATATCAAATTACAATTTAGGGTGAGTAATCCATTTAGCCGATAGGAATTTATAATTTACTAAGGTTAAATGTAAAATATTCATGGAATATAGATCAAGGGTAAACCTAGTAAATGGCTTCCCTAATAAAATGGTAATTATGGAAAACTACTTATAGTATAAAGAAGTTACAGGAGGACTATCTCATCCAATTAACTATCAAGGATACCTACTTACTCCAAAAATCCTTATTTTTGGGTAAAAATGAGAAAAAAAAAGATACTATTCAATTAAACTTTTAATCGATTAAGTCTTTTTATAAGGCTGCCATTATGGCTCCAAAGAGAACCACAAGAAATCCTCTTACCGAGGAAGAGGATATTAGCAACAAAAGAAATAAAGCCACTAATGACCATGAGGCTGGGCCTAGCCATAGGCCGATGGAGGAAAGTTTGCAGGCTTCAGCCCAGTAGCAGATGGCCGAGCAGTCCCAGGTGGATTTCTATTTTGTTCAATTGACTCTTTCAAAGTTCATTTTTAAGTTAGCATTGCATACGTAAGGAGTGAGTACGTATAAGAAAAGAAATAATTGACCAAAATCAGAGGGTAACTTCCAACGTGCATCGTTTATAATGTAGGAAAGAATTGTTTGGGTTAAAATTGGTTGAATTAGGAAAGATATGATTGATCATCCTTAAAACAGCTTGTCTCAAGACACCTCCGACTCCTTGGTATATTTTGATGATAATGATTGGCTTTCCAGCCACAGATAAGTCGGTTACCCCCATGAATGATGAGTTTCTACTTTGTGTCATGTCTTGATGTTTCTACATAAGTTAGGATACCATTTTTATCCTAGGGGAGCCGCCCGGTTGTATGGGCAATTAGTTTTGGTGTATGGACACTCGGAACCTTGGGTGGGGGTTATCCACTCCGGATTATGAATAAGGAATGGGTGCCGTTTTTTTCACCCTTAGGTGGTCTTGAGACAAGAAGAGTATTAGTCATGGTTATTATGGACAATGTTTTGATTGACAGTAGCCTGTCTTAATTTTAAAGATGTCTGTTCGCTAAAAGAATGTTTTCAATACTATTTTCAAGGGTTGTTTTAATAAAATCCTGTTATGAAGGATAAAAGGTATCATTATTTTAATTGTGATAAGAACGTGGTAGTAATTAAATAACAAAAGAATCATGTGTGAGTGTGGGGTGGTAAGTGGGGATTGACTAAGGTTGTCAATCATGGACGGTGGGACTTGATTAGTCAGGTAACTATCCATCCCTGCGCACTAAAACGTTTAGAAAACTTCTTCACTTGGAAGAAGAGTCCACCAGCGGCTGTGCCCTCACATCTGTTAGGGAGAAAAAAGCGTTGATTGAGGATACCTTAGCCCAATTGTGGCAGTTATAGGGCCAAAATAGTTTTTTGGACTTTTAATACATTGTTCCGTTTTCGCTGCGAGACAGGACTAGGTCTTCTTCTAAGGCTATAGACCCAAGCCATTGTCAATGGTAAAGGTCTTTTCCTTGGATTCTTCTTGTTTAGAGACTCCGATTTTTATCAGACCTAGAGACCTATCAAGGATCCGATCCCAATCTTGGTATTGGCGGGTTGGGGATCTTACACCACTTTAGGTCAAGTTCCAAAAAATCGCGATTATTAACAGCAGTGGATTTTTGACCTAGTCGTTTTCAACCCAGAATGCATCTAAATGCTTAGCAATGATGCCCCAATACCCCACCTATGCTTAGTTTTTTTTTGAAAGTGTAAATTCTTAGTTATGATGAAATTAGGCCGCTAGTCGACGATGCCAAAAGCTATGAAATACTGTGAAATGCTTACGTCAATGCGTAGAGATCTTACCTGTGGTTGCAATGCAACAAACGCAACTGCAATGTTACAACCGGGGAGGGAGTAGGAAGCGCGAGAAGGAGAGGAGTGAGCGCCGTTAGCTCACCTGTGTATTTCTTATCCAAAACTTCTAAAAAACTTACAAAAATTGGCTTTTATACCGTAGCCAAGGTTTTTGGGTGGTCAAAACTAATAATATGGAGCTCTACCAAAGTTGGGTAATGACTGGCTGATACAACCTTGAAGCTTGTAGCCCCGGCTCCTTAATTACAAAGTTTATCCGAGAAAATAGGAGTTCCAATATTCCCGATTTATCAAAATAATAAGTATTTTACAAAGAGAACTCCAAAAAATGGTGTCCATGTTAGCTTGCTGCTAACATCTCCCCCCTCCTCGCCTGTGTTGTCCCTTGACATAGCTTTATGGGCTGAAATAGTCTTTGGGTTGATGGCTAGTGAGGTGGTCTTTAAGCGCATTCAGTGCCTTCTGGTATCTAATTTTTCTTTCTTTGTGTGGCACTTGTAGAAATTGCATGGTCACTTTGTTCTTCAGCTTCACCACCACTGAGTAGCCTACAAATCGTGAGGTAAGGTTGCTGATCACCGGCGCAAATATCTTTGTTTTCCAAGTGAAGAATCCCGTGTAGAAAGTTTCCTTTAACGCCAACATATTATGTGATGGAAAGAACATACACCGCGCGTAGAAGCCATAGAGTACTTCTTCGGAAGGCTGACCACTGAGATCATAGCATAACCCCTTGTTTCCCTCGAGGAATGATATCCATGGGGCGCCTGCTTGCTCTAGCTCATAAAAAAATTCAATACAAGTGAGCAGCATTGGGCATATCTTGTATAACATTGTGCATGAGAGATCCGGTAGACTCTTGAAGAAAGACATGGCATCCGTTAGGGTTTTCACCATGTATTCCTCTATTGCTTGTCCTTTCTCTAGAGGTGGCAGTCTGGGGTAGTTCAGCCAGGTTGGCCGCTTCTTTGTCAGTGCCTCATGCTCTTGCCATGTCCTTACTCTGGGTACATGACAAAATGTTGGATCTCTTTGCAGGGCTGCAGGTGCTCTTGTGAACAGAATCAAATACTGTGGATTCTTGTTCAAACAGCTCAACCTCCACTTTGGGTGGTCTTTATTTGCGCCATCTTCTTGCATGTCTTTGTAGAGCCTCTCCTTTGCCTGTAGTAGTTCCACTTTGATGAGAGGGTATGGCAGGGATTGCTATGCCATTGCACATTGATCTGATTGGGAGTGAGTTGAGTGACGTTGACAGAGTGTAGAACTCTCAACTCCCAATCCATTGCGGGTTTCCATTGCTCATCCACCTCTTGGGTGATCTTTTCTTTCAGTGCATCCTCTTCAGCTTTTGATAGTTGGACCATAGGCACTGTGTCGGCATCTGTAATGTTAACCTGAAAAGCCTCTTCATCACTCGGCTCTCGGCTGTGGACTGTGTCTCCAACTCAGCAAATGAGACCAAAGGTATATCTATCTATGGTGGCTCTGAAGTGCCTGCCTCTTCCTGCGTATCCAGCTTTCCTTTCCTCAGGAGTTGGTTAACTCTCTTGAGCTCTGCTATTTCTTTCAGGAGCTCTTCTTCTCTCTGGACCCACATCAATGCCAAGTCCCTGCGATGTGATTGCTTCAGCTTTAATTCCAACTCGAGGTCCTTGTTCTTCTTTTCTAGTGCCTTGTATACTTCATCAGTCCCTTTGATTGAGGCCACGGTTGGATTTTCTTTGATTTTCCGTAAGAAGATTGCGTGATCATTTATTCCTTGTTCAGAGTATTGCAAAGAAGCATTTACAACATCCAATTGCACTTGAATTTTTTGAGCTGATAGGGATGTCATAAGAAGTTCATTTGTAACTTCTGTCAGCTGCTCGTCTTTCGCTTTGCAAGCATTTGATAATGTGGTGAGCAAATCACCTAACTCTTCCATTTCCTTCTGCTGTTTATCTTTGGCTAGCTGATATTGTTCAGCTTCGGCCTTCATCTCCTGCACTCGCCTCTGAATATCGGTGATGACAGTCATTCTGTCTTCTAACTCTCCTTGGAGAGCGTCAATCACCATCTCGAGCTCTTTAGCCTTTGTACTACGGCTAAGTGTTGTTGATCGGAGTCTCTCTGTCATATCTTGCATCTGTCTTGCATATTCGTTTACTTGCAATATGACCTCGTCATTTGACTGCCAATCCTCCTGTCTTGCCAGCTGAGTGGATGTGCCTGCAGCCTCATGTGTGTCTTTTGGTTGCGACATGGTTGCTGGTTCTTCTTGCGTGGAGGTAGAGAGTCAATCCTCTTCTTTGTCATTTTGAGGCCTTGTGGATACCTCGATGTTTCTTGTTGTGTGGAAGTAGAAGGTGTTGGCTCATACTGTGTAATCTCTTCAGTTGCAGGGATTACTTCCTTTTCCGGCTCAGGTTCTTTCTGTTGTTGTTGCTCTTGCGTAGCAGTGGCCTCTTGTGTAGTGGTAGCCTCTTGTTCCGGATCTACTTCTTTCTCTTTTTGTTGTTGTTGTTGGTCAACCTCTTGTGCAAATTCTGTCTCTTTGGTGGACTCGGATTCTGTGGCTTTCTCTTTCTCAGGTTCAGCCTCTTTTGTTGGTGATGGTGGTGGGATTGGAATAGGATGGTCCTATTGTTCCGTGGGCGGTAAAGTAGGTCTGGGGGAGTCATAACCTTGTTCTTGTGCTTCTTCTCTAGCTGTTTCCTCGGCTTGTCTTTGTTCCTCCACCTCTTTGGCTTTTCTAGCCGCTTCTTCGACTTCTTGGTACATTTTCTCCAAAGTCTCAGTGGGGTCTTCAACCTCTTTTCTTGTGTGATGCTTCGTTCTTGGGCCTTTAAGTCCGCTCGGCACCCATTTCTCTGGGTCCTTCCCTTGTGCTTATTTGTTGCACTGGTAGGCGTGTTTTTCTCTTTTGAAGCGAGCTTGTTTCTACGCGGGCTCTTCTTGGTGGACTGCCACAACTTTTCTCTTCATTTCTTCTCTTCTCGCTCTCTTCTCCTCGTTATCAGAGCTCTCGCTCTTGTGCCTTTTCGGCGAGCTTTCAGCTGATTCTTCATCGGATTTATAAGATCCTTTTCCTAACCTTGTAGCTCTCGGAGACGGTTATGTTGCCAATATCCAAGTGTTTTGGTCAGGGGCAGGCCGTAGACTGTCGGCCATGCTGATGGCATGGTATGCTATCCTTGTCAAAACTTATGGCGCACCCAAGTAAGTGATCATGCCTTCTTTCTTGGTGCCCTTCAAGGTGGTCAGGACATACTGAGCGTGGTCCGTTGGTTGCCTGGTTATTGAGTTTAGAACTTGGGTAAATATGGTGGCAACCGCGTGATTCGGCATGGTGTACCTTGGTGGCCTTTTTGCCAAAAAATGGAAGTGCTGATGGTATAATCTGGCTGGCTCTTCCACCTGTTTGTGAATCAAATCTGCAAGGGTAGCTGCGGTGGTCTCTTTGGTAAAAGTCCTTGCTGTTTTCTTGTCCCTTTCTCTCATGGTCATTCTTTCTGTGGGCAGTCTAAGTGCCTCTGGCACTATATCTTTGGTTATGACCACTTCGACCTTGTTTCCCTAAGTGTCAGATATTTGTGCGGTTCCATCTTCTTTTATTGTGGATAAAAGCTCGTAAGCTTTCTGAAAATCCACTCCGCAAGGATCTTGTTCATAAAAGGCTTTGAGTCCAAGCTTGCGGTTGGCTTCTTTGGTCTCTCGCTTCATGGCAACATCATATACTTCTTTGGGTAGGAGTTGCAACTCCAGTTGATGTCCCTCTTCACTCTTGAATCTGCCGGTGAAGACTATGGTATGATGCTCTTCTAACTGTTCTTTGGAGAGGTATGATGCCTTGGCTGCTTTGACTGAATCCAGGTCTAGTTGATAAGCAGGTAGTTTTTGCAACTTCTCCTTCTGGTTGAGCTTTTTCTTGGCCCTCTCTGCTGCTTGCATGGCTCTTGTTCAGTGAATACAATGCAAAGTTAGCAAATTTGTCAGAATTTTCTCTGAAATGTCTTTTAGGCTGAAATGCTGACAATTTTGGTCCAATTTGCTTCAAATCAATTTCTGAACAAGCATAGCTGCATAAGAACATGCAAGGAACAAAACTGTAAAGTCAAAACAAATTTTTGCAACCAAAGTAAATACTCGCGATTATTTACAGCTGAGCAAAGTTTTCAACTTTTTGCAATGTGGCTTCATAGGCTTCAAGTATATACCAAATACATACTCTGAGTGAAATATGGGCTCATTTGGATGCATAGGGTGAAAATTGTACCAGATTTTGGCTTTAGGCCTCTGAAACAGTAGATATAAAGGAAATTTGAGATTTTGAGCTCCAAATTGGTTCAAAATTGGCTAGTGGGTTTAACAGATCATGTATTTTGAATGTATGATGGGAAAATATCAAAACTCCCCAATTTTGGCTAGAAAGTAAATAATCGTGATTATTGACTTTTCTTCCAAAATTAAGATTTTTTGGTACAAACTTGTTCTAAGCATTGTATAGACCCTGTGTATGAGATATGAGGTGATTTGGATCAAGAAATGTTGTCCATACCCCAAAAATTGGCTTGCAAAGACTTCTTTGCGTTTTCTGGCAATTTTCCAAGTTATAGGTGGTCATTTTGGCTCATACTTGATTTTTGGCATGTAACAGGTGTGTACACATGATGGGTGAGGTGATGTGACAATTTCCAAGCAAAAATGATGCAAAAGTAAATAATCGTGCTTATTTACATCAGTGACAAATTCTTTGCAAAACTTACAACTTTTGACCTAGACATGTTCTATACACCTAAAACAAGTCCTAAATTGAATTTGGTCAAGTTTGGTCATGCCGGCATCACTTTGTCCTTTGTCGACTCTGAAATCACCGTTTTCTGTGACTACACTGCCTGTTGGGTTGGTCAATCAACTTTGAGGCTTTGGACTTGTCCACAACATAGTCGTGAAGCAACTCGTCCAATTCTGGCTCATTTGGAGTCAGTTTGACCCCGTATGTTGAATTTGACGCTTTGTAACCTTCGAGCCGTTTTCTGCTTTTCAAGGGCTTTGCTTGATCGATTTCACCAAATCAATCATATACATTGTATATGAACCTCGTAGGCAAGCTATCTGTGGAGTCAGATCGGAATTCTGGCATTTGCCGAAAACCTGCCAAATGGTCAAGTGATGATATGGAAAGGTTCTATTACGTTAGAGCATGCTATGGTTCAAATCCCATCTGATTTGGTTGAGCTGACAGGCCGCTATGGTCAGTTTTTGGTCGTAGGTCTTCGTGCACTGCTCGGTTTCTAGGGTTTTTTCTAGGGCTTTAGACTAGCTACCGGCCGTACAAAATGGATCATTGACGAGTAAAGAACATACCCCTCATGTCTCATGTGAGACGGCGCTGAAAACGGTCAATTGTGGGCTCCGAAAAAGTCGCGCGAAAGAGGTCAAAATCTCTCTCTGCAAAGGCTGCAAGTGGAAATGAGGTGGTTTTTTAGCCTACCTTGGATATCTATACCCGGACTTCCCAAACCAATTTTCCCCAAATTCCCCCGTTAGTCCTACTAGGCCGTGAAATCTATGTTAGACTCAAAAATTTCCTTGATCGGATTCCTATAGCTCATTCTGCAAGAATTTTGCAAAAGTAGGCTTGGCCGCCTAATTTAGGCTTCCCGCTTCCATCTTTTGATTTCATTGAAAATTTTTGTACTTATCCGCCTTGTCTTTTTTATCACCATCGTGTCTTCTGTTTTTCCATCTGAGCTTCCCTGCTATTTATTATTAATTTTTGATCTGTTTCTTTGAAAAAATAAAAAAAGTCAAAAAATGCTCTAAAAAAGTAAAGTAAAAATCCAATAATTAATAAAATCCATTGAAAAACACAACTTCATTGTTCTTAATTGGATTTTTCTATTTTTAAGTCCCATTACTAACAAAAATGATGAAAAATACCCAAAAAAGACTATTTTTTGATTATTTTTTGATAGTATATACACTATTTACACTCATCGGGAAGATATTATCAGATAATTTTTCCTTGATGATGAATTATAAGGGCATTATTAGGTAATTTTATAAAAAATCACACGTTAACATCGAACTTTTTCCTCCTTCTTCAAACATTGCCCTTAATTATTTAGGACTTAGTACTTAGTGCCCTTCCACCCCTTCTAGATGGCGTACTCCGAGACGGCTGTGTGCATGAGTTGAACAATTGTGTCTATGTATAGCCATGGTTGGCTCTACCATGCTTTGAAGATCAATGCAATTTAAACCAATATGTTGTGCAAGAGCTGGGTCTTGAGTAATGAACTCAAGGGTTTCTGATGTCGAGGTTTGCTGCTAATGTCTTCCAAAGAGAAAATCTTCTGGCTTGTGTGCTTTTTGTTTGATTGTACCATCAAGATGCTTCAGCACATTGATTGCTTGATCTGTTGGTAGCACTTTTAACTATTGTCGAACTTTTTCTCGCCATTGGTAGCTTGGTCTGCTTGGTGTTGTATGGTGTGGTGGAGTCTTTTAACACATATTTAAGAATTATGGGAAAAATACACAAAAACGGGACAATTCTTCTCGTTCTCTATTTCTTAAGAAGAGGTGAACAATGTTCTAGGATGCACATTGTGTTTGTATGCATGTAGCTTTCAGTGGTTTTCATGCTAGTAAAGTCACATATGACGCTAAGCTTTTGAGTCTTGGCATGATTCTCTAGTAGGCATTTTCTCAAAACACAACTTCAAGCCCAAACTATAGATTGAGCTTTGTAAAGTCACATATGAAGCTAAGCTTTTGAGTCTTGACTTGATTCTCTAGGAATTTTGTCAAAACACAAGTTCTAGATTGAGCTTTGTTAAATGTACACGCCATTCAACATGTGGCTATCCTTGTTGTGCTAACAAAGATGATAAAAGGAGTGTCACAATTATACATTGTCGTAGGGATGAGCTTCTACACATTGTAAACACGTTCATTGATGAAAGAAATCCAAATTTCAGTTCTCCAGTTGTTCAAAACTAAATTGTTGTGGCAAGAAAATGTTAAGACTCTGGCTTAAACTTGAGATAAGAGTCGTTGTATAAGCACTCTAGAGTGAAGAGTTCCAAGGGTTGAAGCATGCTCCCAACTTTGACTGGAAGCTTAGGCCATAGGATACTCTCAGAATCCAAAATCCAAAGCATGCTTCCAAGGCTTGCTCATTTGAACTTGAGATAGAGATCCCTTTGAAGCAATAAACACAATAGTAAGCCTATCCCTTTCATTCAAACTTGAGGCTAGGCATGCTTCCAAATCTTGCTCATTCGAACTTGAGGCCGATCCCTTTCACGTATTGTTTGGTGCTTGGACCATAGGCTACTCCCGAAGTCCAAAGGCCAAAGCATGCTTCCAAGGCTTGTTTATTCGAACTTGAGGCTGAGATCCCTTTCAAACAATAAACAACCTATCCTTTCATTCGAACTTGATGTTGGGCATGCTTCCAAGGCTTGCTCATTCGAAATTGAGGCCTATCCCTTTCGTGTTTTTTGTTTGGGTTCTTAGGCCCTAGGATATACCAAAGACCAAAGCATGCTTCCAAAGCTTGCGCATTCAAAGTTGAGGCCAAGATCCCTTTCAACCTATAAACACATTATTAAGCCTAGCCCTTTCACTCGAACTTGAGGCCAATCCATTTCACGTATCGATTGGTGTGAGTTTACTTCAAGTTGAATTCAAATATGATGGACGTCAAATATGGCGCGTGGGCACGGGCATGTCGTTACTGCACATCTGCATATCCATCACCATGCAGCCTCCCATCATTGTGTGCATGCTCTTCAGCCTCACTATCAACTTTACTGTTGCAACCATAATGTCTGCGAGCGTTGCAGACGTAGGAGCACTGCAAGATGTTGTCGTGAAGAAATTTTGTGCACCAACATACTGGGTGCAGCTAGATTGGTCAGATTATTGATGCATGATTGGTTTCCATGAGTGAATAGGGGCTGCATGGTGTGGATCTAGAGGGCTTCGCCACATGATCTCTTCCCCAGTCAGTCGAAGTTCGTTCTTGCGGAGCATTTCATAACAATGTATTGACGACAAGCCCTGTATGAGACATGGCTCCATGAAGGTTATGGATAGTGTGGGGGTGCCTCCTGGCTTATGCGCTACTTCAACCTTGTCAATATGTCAATCTGTGCTGGTGCTAATACTCCATGTTCGCCTTCCACTTCACATGCATGGGAAGGACTCACTTCAGATGGTGTTGTAGCTACTCCTGATCCCGCTCCTGGGACCATGAGAAAATACATCGTCAATTGCAGCAAGAGGGGCGTCCATGAGCATTGAATTGGGGGGGGATCGAAGCTACTACAAGAGGGAGAGATGGGTGCAGAAAGCGGGGGTTGAGCAGGGCTTGTTGCCCTAGAAGAGAGAGAGAAGGTTGTGAGCAGCAGCTACTGCAACAAGACAGCACTCGGTGGGGGGCAAGTAGGGTTGAGTGCATGAGCAGCAAGGGAGGGTGGTGAGAGCCACCAGATGCAAAAAGGGTACTTCCAGAAGGCGGGTTTGAGATCTCGAGGAAAATCATTGGGACAATATGTCATTGGAGTACAAATATTTATCAGCTAGATGCTCTGATACGAAACTTGTGCTCTCTTTCAAAGGAATTTTGGGAGAAGCGTAGGCAAAGGCAGTTGTGGCTATTAGTCTGTGAGCTCTCTCAACCCTGATATGGTTTATGGGAGATCATTGCCATCCAGAGCGAGAGCTAAGAAAGGTTGTAATCTATTGCAGAAGAAAGGAGAGGGTGCTGCCAACAGCATGAAGGGGGTGCACGTAGCATCGCTGCTATTAATTGATGATTCCCCTGAATTTGACTTTGAAGTTTTAATACCTCCTTCCTCACCAAGATATCATAGAGTGTTGCAAGTCTAAGGAAGAATTCAAGGATGTTTGTATGCCGGTGCATTACCGTGTCTTCATTCTCTGGCCGGGATAGCAGGCCCTAGGGGGTTTTTCTATTGTGAAATCCTATTGATTGCTTCATGTAGGGTTGTAGTTGATGGGTGGTTTCTGCGGCTGGTACATGTATTGATAATGTATTTGTGGTACCAACGAGCACAAAGGCTTACTGAAGTTCGAGCCTCCGTGTGTTCTACCTAATATTTGTTTAGCCTCTACTGGTGGCTTATAGGCTCAAACTGAAGTTCGAGCCTCCATGCCTTCTTCTACCTAATAGTGGTTTAGCCTCTACCATTTTGTACCTAGCCATGGTAGAGGCTCGAAATTAAGTTCGAGCCTATCCACCTTTTTGTGCATTCCATGACAAAGGTTCGGTATTTTAGAAAGTGTTTTATCAAATTTAAAATCTCTATGCTAAGTAGCTTGGCTTCTATATATAAACTCACTTTTTCAACCTAACTAAACCAAATATATGTTTTTTCGTCAAAAAAAGCCACTAGTTTTAATAAATTCACAACTTTGTATCCAGAAGACAAGACGCATTTAAAGAGGAGTTATTTTAATAGGTAACAAGCATCAAAATCCTTCCAATAGATCTCCAAGTGCCACAAACTGAACTAATTAACAAACATCAAACTTCTTCTAACTAGCCTTCAAGTGCCCTAAAGTTCTTATTATGTTATGAATAGAGAAGAGTTTATCACATCAAAGAGAAAATATTATCAAGTGATGGGATTCTTAAAAGAGATTAAGTATAACAAAATGAGAGCGCTATCTAGAAAAAAATGAATTGAATTGAGTGAGTCTGCAAATAGATGATACCTCAAACCAACACAAAATAACTAAGTTTTTGAGTAGCATTGTAAGAAATGGGACTAGAATAATTTCCAAAATTCCTAAATATGTCTTTTTTGAGACTTAACTCACCATTGCTTGAATGGTTTTACAGTATGTGGAGAAGATAAGTGCTCTTTTTTCTTCCAAGCCATCTTCATGTTAGGTTCCTTTCTCGAAGATGCTCGTCTCTGTGTTTTAACCCTTGGAACCTTCATTTGTTTTGTCGGTGAAGTTTTAGGCACCCAAATTTGTGTCGGCTTATCCTTAAGTTGTGCTTTTGGTACCCAAATTTGTCTGACTCCTTGCATGCTACTTGTAGCATTTGCTCGCCGAGGGGATGGAGAAGATTTGCTACTTCGTGGTTTGGTCTGTTGATTGCTTCTTTTCCATTCCTCCTTGATTGGTGCAATTGGAACAATGAGTTGCCTGCCTTTAGGTGATAGCTTTAACTGATTTGTATCCCAATTTGGTATTGCTTTGTATGTCCGCATCCAGGGAATTCCAAGAATCGTCGTCTCATTCATATGTTCATCTGGTAAGCATATAAATTGATGAGGACATGAACATCCATGCAATATCACGTTCAAGTTGAATACTCCCAATGTTGGGGTTGGGTTCTTGTTGCATCCTTTGGCTGTCGCTACTCCTACTGTCAATGCTAAACTTTGCCTTCTTGTACGTGGAATAACTTACTGCATTTACTCTAGCTCCTGTCACGACCAAAGCATTGGTGCTATGATTGTTGAGTTGTACTTTGATGCACAAGTCCATTCCGTCTAACCATTCATCGTCTATTGAAACTGTGTCTTTAGGTAATTCCCATTGTCGGTCATCTATTTTCAAAGTGTTGATGGGAATAAATATCTGTTGATTTTTGAGAGCATATTTTTGCTTGAGTACCGAAAGCCGAGCTTACTCTTGGGCCTCATCAATAACCTGCTATCGTTTAATCTTTCTTTGCTTGGATGCATGCATTCTTTCTAGCAATTCATTGGTTAGTGGTAGATTGTATTTCTTTAAACGACATCCACTAATCCAATTAGCCATTGGTTCACCATCTAGGGTGGACAATTTTATTACTCCACTTGGAGATACATCTTCAATGATAAACGGTCCGTTTCCCTTTTTCTTAAACTTGGGAATGTGTTGCTTAAGGAATAGACTAAAACTAAGTCCCCTTTCTTGAAGATTTTTGTGATTAAGTGTGAATCAAAAAACTGTTTTTGTTTTCGCATTTGTGCATAGATGTGAGCTACAGCATTTAGCCTTTGCTCGTCTAGCTTTTCCTAATCTTCAAGTCTTTCTGACAATTCATGTCCAGTCCACTCAAGATTCTGTGCTAACCTTAATGTCGGAAATAAAAATTATATTGGAAGTATGGCATCAAGACCATAAACAAGGTTAAAGGGTGTAGCTTTTAAAGCTATTTTGAATGAGACTCGATAAGCCCATAGAGCAGCATGGAGATTCATTTCCGAGTCTGTCCTTCTTGAACTAACCACTTTAGTCAGCACTGAGTTAAGAATTTTATTCGTATGCTCAGCTTGTCCATTTGCTTGTGGGTGATAGGGAGCTGATTTGTTATGGATAACCATAAACTCATTAAGCAAATACTTGATTACCTCATTGAGGAAATGAGTTCCCCGATCACTGACAATTTCTAATGGTAGTCCATATCTCGTGAATACATACTTATATAAGAATGCAACAGTGGTTCTAGCATCATTCTTTTCAGTTGCTTTCGCCTCGGCCCACTTGGTCAAATAGTTTGTAGCTACAATGATATATTGAGCTTGGGTTCTATAAGCAGGTGGCTATATTGGTCCAACAAAATCTATACCCCATTTTGCGAAGCTCTAGCCCCCATCATTGGTCTTAAGGGCATGATATCTACTCGTGTTGGCATTTTTGCTCGTTGACAAGCATCACACCTTCAAACATATTCTTTGGCATTTGCAAAAAGTGTTGGCCACCATATGCCTACCATCAAGATTTCTCTTGCGATGGTCTCACTAGGAAAGTGACCTCCAGCTAGTCCAGCATGTGCTTGTTCTATAATCAGAATATACTCGTTTTCATTTGCACAAAGACGCAAATGTTGATCTTTACCTCTCCGATACAATTGGTTTCCAATAAGAGCATAGTCTCTTGCTTCAGATTCAATTTCTCTTTGACGGTGTTTACTCATATCCTCAGGGAATGTTCGGCTCAATAAATAAGTAACCAGATAATTACTCCACTTAGGAATAGGTGACATTTGAAACAATGTTTCATGAGGTATGGGTGTTTGTTTTTTATATTGAGGACAAAAGATCTAACATCTCTCCTCATAGTCGGCCAACATACTCCAAGTCTCAAGATCAGTTTCATAGTTTGGTCTTCCACAAAGTGAAGTCCTACTATAATAACATGTACTTGACTTAGGTATTGTTCTTTTTCTTCAGGATTAATGCATAAGAGAAATATCCCATCTCGATTTCTTTTGTATAGCCTGCCAGCTAGTAATTGATACGTAGTTGATTGCTCGATTAATTCGATTGTTATAGGAAGTGGTATTTGTGAATCCACTTGAGCTATTGTCATCAATGACACAATGTTTTTCGACCATCTATGTATCATTTCCACAGAGAACAAATAGGCATCTGGCCCTTTAGGTGATTCTCCTGAAACAATCCTTGACAAATGATCTGCTCTTTGATGTGTAGTGCCTTTTTTTACAACCACAGTAAAATCAAATTCCAGAAGAATGATGAACCATCTCACTATTCTTCCTGTGTTGCATGGCTTGTTGACCAAATACAACAAAGCTTGGTGGTCCACAAAGAACACAAACTTGTTGGCTAATAGGTAATGTCTATACTTTTTAACGGCATAGATCATTCCTAATCCTTCCCTTTTGCTGGTGGTGTAATTCTTCTCCGCCATGTTCAATTGTCCGGCTAGCATAAGAAATAGGAAAGTCAATTTTCCCATCTCCTGGTTGAGCTAGTATACAACCGATAGCAAAATTGGAAGCATCTACATGTACGTGGAATACCTTATTCCAATATGGTGCTTTCAATAGAAGCTGAGGTGAGAGCTTGCTTAAGCTTTATGAAGGATTCTTCACATGCCTCGGTCCACTCAAAGTGTGTAATCAAGCTATACATGGGTTTTGCTATGATAGCGTACATGTAGATGAACCGTCAGTAATATCCACAATGCCCCATGAAGGCTTGTACCCCCTTGACTGTTGTTGGTCTAGGCAAATCAGCAATGACATGAACCTTCTCAATATTAGTAGCTATGCCATTTTTAGACACTATATGCCCAAGAATTTTTCCTTGTCTACCCATGAATGTGCACTTTTTAGGATTTAAGCAAATCCTATAAAGTCTACATTTTTCGAATACCTTTTTCAGGTGTTCAAAATAATCAGCCCAGATTGATGAATGTACGCATAGATCATCCATATATACTTCTAAGAATTTCCTAAGATACTCTTTGAAAGCATGGCTCGTCAACCTTTGAAACGTGGTTGGAGCATTAGTTAACCCAAATGGCATAACCCGATAGGCAAATATACCCCATTCTGTTGCAAAAGCAGTTTTATGCTGATCTTTTGGGTCAACCAAAAGTTGATTGTATCCCGAAAATCCGTCTAAGAAGCTGTAAGCTTCTTTTCTTGCAACTCGTTCTAAAACATGCTCAGTTATCAGAAGAGGAAAGTTGTCTCTAACGGTAGTTGCATTCACCATTTTGAGATTAATACACACTCATAATTTTCCATTCTTCTTGGGGACTACCACAATTGGAGACACCCAATCTGTGTGTTCAATTTCGTAAATGAATTCGGCTTCCTTTAGTTTTTCAATCTCTTCTTTTATCTTCCAGGCAAATGATTCATTACACATCTATGGCCTTTGTCTACTTGGTTTCGCATCATTTCTCATGGGTATGGTATGTTGACAGATTTCTGGATCAACACCCTTGAGATCCTTGTAAGACCAAGCGAAGATATCTCGGTATTCCTTTAGCAAGCTCAGCAAGATCTCTTCTTCTTCTTCTGTTAGGTCATTCGCAATGTAAGCAGGTCTAGGCTCTTCTCCTGGTCCAGCCAAGTCTATCCTTTTAGCATTTTTAGGCCCTTCATAAGACTCACCCTGTTTCTGTAGTTCCCTAACAGGTTTTTTGACTATGATTTTTCGATCTTAGAGAGTATACTTTCTGTAATGGGATGGAACACTCATTAGATCCTTATCATCCTCTTCCGTGGTTTCCATTTTGGTTGTGTATATCTCCTTTAGAGCCTTTTTCAACTCTTGATATTTTTTTTTCCACTCGACTTAAGTCATGAGTGGTTTCTTATCTTGTGGGTTTGCTTGAGTACCCTTCCTTGTTTTTCTCAATGTTTGAGACATTTTTGAATTTTTGTTTGAAGGATATCGGCTAGTTATTTTGTCCTTGGCACAATCACTAGCATCTATCTGCATCAAGAATTGTGTTTTACTGGAGACTGATGGCATATGTCGTGTTTTTGAGTTGTTGGTGTCTCTTTTTTGTCTATACCATTTTTGTCTTCTTGATTTCTGGTTTGGAAAGTCAAAAAACTTTTCCTCCCCTCCTTTTAAGAGTAGCTTAACCCTCATATGCTCTTTTTTTGACCCCAAATCTTCTGAGGTAGCTGAGTGTTCATCTAAATCATCAGTTGCATCGTAATAGAGGTCTGAAAAGACTTGTTGAGCTTTCATTAAGTCCTTGGATTCCTCATCTTCGTCTTCAATGTTGAGGATTGAAATCATTTGGATGAGAATTATGTCGTAGCCATCCTCATTGCAAAATTGAGTAGGCATGGATGTATTCACATATACATCCATGGTCGCTAAAATTTGAGTCCATTTGAATGGCTCAAACAAATGCTCAGGAAAGGGTTCAGGTACATAGGCTTCGTCTGTGCAGTCCCTTTCTAGGATACATTCTTCTCGTCTTAAGCTTCTATTTTTTGAAGCTCCACACATCCAAATAGAAGTGTCTTTGTTTAACCAGGATGGGAGTTTAGTTTCAGCCAAAGAGACTGAATCAAACTTTTGGATGGGTGTTTCCAAGACATCTCTATAAGTATGATCTTTTAGATTCTCTTGTTATAGATCCCACTTGCTTCAAGTACAGATAATTATTTCCCCAATCTTGGATAAGTTGTACCTGTCGCATAAAAGGTCTTCCTAATATGATTTCATGGTTGAGTTTTTTCCCAAAGTCTAGTATGGAAAAAGTGTGTTGATATTCAATTCCATAGCAATTGACTATCACTTTTTCAAGCAGCCCTAATGGTCTCTCAATGTGTCCGTCAGCCAATTGCAATTTCATTCGAGTTTGTCTAATGGCTGATTGTCCCCAGGATTCCCATACTGCTTTAGTGGCTATGGCTATGCCAGTTCCACTATCCAGTATTTCCATGGTTTCAATGTCATTATATTTCACTGGGAGGGTGGTGTTTCCTTCTTCCCCTTCGTAGTATTCTTCAACTTTGTTCATGGGAACAAATTGAATCTCTTTGTTGTCCATTTCATTTTTCACTTTTTCCAAATTCTCCAGATTAACCCCGTTATCCCCACCTTCTCTAGGGTTTTCTGTAAATCATTCCATAAGTATGGTCTGAGTTTTAACAGTTCTCCCAAGGTAAGAGTGCGTTGGATGGGTGTAGACATGATTAAATGAATGTCGTCTACTTCTAGGGTTTGTTCAGCTCTTTTTACTTGAGTGGTCTTACAAACGATGGATTCATCTTCGTTATCTCCCAAGTAAGAAGGTAACTTTTTCAAGGTCAATGGTTTCGACATTCCTGAAGCTTCAGATCCACAATCCCCGTACAAGGATTGTACATCCATGTTCACATCAAAAGGTAGGTTATCCAACCAGACTTTGTCTATAGGAGCTGACTTTAGAGTAAGACTCCCATCATTGATCTCTCTCACTTTTTCCCATAAGTGTCCTGGTCAATCTTCCTCTAAGAATGGAATTTCGTCTAAGGCATCTTCGTTGTCAGGCACTATAAGCTCTGGTTCTTTTGTTTCAAAGTGGGGTCCTGCCACCACATCGGATTTTTCTTTAGTGTCTCCTACCACAAGCTCTCCAGGTTGAACAATACTTTCAAGCTTGGGTTTTTGTTTTTGTCATAATAATCAATATCTAATTCTCCTAAATGATTTTCTCATATTAAACTGATCATTTAATGTGGGGAAGTGCCAAGGGAGAAAAGGCTAGAATATTGGTTAAGTTAAGCAGACCGGCCACAGTAGGGATCCAAAGGAGGGAAAATAGGGATCCAAAGGGGGGGCCATCTGCAAAAGAGCCATGTGAAACAACGGGCTAAAAAGACCCTAAGGTTCAGCCCATTAAGACTTCCAAAATGCTAAGGTTCCAAAATTCAAAGGTTGTGTCCAAAGGTCAACCTTAGGGAAAATTGGATGCTTAGTGTGTGCCCAAAAAGTCTTTCTACATCCCTACATGGGAGGGGGCGAGCCCCAAAGCTAGGGGATGAGAGAGAAAGCCACACACACACACACAGGCTCCCTTTACACAAAGGGAATGAGGGACACATGTCAGCTCCCTAGGCCAGATGCCCACAAGGTATGCCCAATTCCTATTGGAAGACCCTTGAAGTGGACCAATGAGAATTAGGCTAGAGTAAATCTAGTTTAATTAATTTAAAAACATTTAATAAAAGAAACCAATAAGAATTAAGTGTCCTAGAAGACTATTGGGCAGTCTCCCAAGGGGTCCAATGAGCATTCAGGAGCCCCATGGCTTGCCTGATTCCTATTGGCCAGGAGGCAAAGGGGTCCAATGAGAGTTTAGTTTAATTATTTAATTATCTAAAGCTCTCACAAAAGGGGAAAGGGGGACACATGTCAGAAGGCTATCACTTATGCTGCTTAATCCCTATTGGCTTGACCTGGGGAGGTCCAATGAGGCAAAAGCCAGACTAACTTAGCAGCTAGGGCTCGCCCAAGAGAGAGAGGGGGCTGATTTTTGCTTGGCATGGACACACACACTCTCACACTTGACCATGTGTGAAGGGAAAATACTCTATCTCCTCCCAAGCTTTAATGGAGAGCTCATCACCTACTCCAAGCTTGTGAGATAGAAGCCTACATCAACACTCTCTTGGCATGTGGATGCAAATCCAACCAAGAGCCAAGCTTCAATGCATGCTCATCTTCTCTACCAAGCTAATTACTAAGCTAAGCTATGCTAATATGAGTGATTATGTGAGGAGATATACTTCTTCTCGTAAGATACTTCTTTTTCCTCTCAATCTACTCTCATACCCTGCTAGCTCTCCCCATCTTCGAAGGTGTGTGAGGTCTTGGGTCTGAGAACGGGGATAATTCAAGTTGTGTTTGATTAAGTGTTTTGCTTGGTGTATGAAGCTTCCATCTTCATTGCACTAGCTCGTCTTGAAGGAACACAAAGAATTGTATTGTACAATGTCTCTCTTGATGGGAGAAACCATAATACAAAGCCTTTTGGAGGGGGGACCGGCTCCATGCAAATCCGGTCCTCAACTGTTGTCGATAGCTTAATTGCTCTCTCTTTTGAAAGTATTTTCGATGCTATCTAACTAGGTGTTATGCTTTTTGTTGCTCTCTCCACCCAAGCACTCTTGTAATTCTCATTAGGAATCAACTCTAATGAAATGCTCACTATGTTCAGGCTAATTTCCGCTACACATGAGATTTTAGGCCATTAAATGTTACATTGGTATCAGAGCTCAAGGTTTCTCTTTTCTTGCTCAAGAAGGGAGGTCCTCAAGCTAGCTACAAATGGTTGGTATTATTAATTGCCTGTGAGTAAGTAGAATAGGGATTTTTCAGCCTTGCAGTGCGCCTGCCTTTGTGCAGTTAACGGGGCATCACCGTCGAGAGCTATGGTCTTAATAGTGGAGTCCTACGGGGCTTGCCTACGGCTTAACCACTATTGAGCTATTAGAAGCTTGACAGGAGCCGGTGCTGTTTTGGTGTCGAAAGACCCTCTCTTCTATTCCTTGCAATTAATGGTATTCGAGCCGCGGGTACAGTAGCTTGAGTGCTTTTTCTAAAGGGGTAAAGAGGAGTAGCAACTAGGGCTTGAAGTTCCAAAGTACACCTAAAAAGTTTACACCTAAAAGTTGTTAGAATGGCTGACAATATTAAAGAGAGTGAAATTAATGTTGATAACTTTGATTTTGCTCATGAGCAAGCTACTAATGATGCTTCAATGCTTGTTAATTATCTTGTTTCTAGGCTTCAACAAGCCATGGGCAATCCATCTCTCCAAAGTGAAGTGCAACGGCAGCTCCGTGCTCACGGGATTCTCCAAGCTCATCACCATGACGAGAGAACACCTAGGAAGACTCCTTGTGAGACTACCAAAAGAGGTCTCTCTCCGATTCGGGAAGAAGAAGAGAATCCATATGAAGGGCTCAAGAACTTACTTCTTGATGATGCATCTCCTTCCCAAAGGAGAACTCAAGAGCCTCCACCGAAGGAACGAGAAAGAAGCGAGTCTCCCGCCACCTCGGCGGAGATGGCTCCACGAAGACGGCGGGCTAAACGCTCTCCATCACCACCAAAGCGGAAAAGACCATCACACTCTTCTCCACGCCATAATTCAAAGAGGGATGATAAAAAGCAAGAGAAGAAAAAGGCGAGAAAGAGGACACCCTCTTCTCCATCTTCTTTATCCTCTTCCTCTTATGAAAGCTATGGTGAAGACGACAAAGATCAAGACAAGAAAAAGGCGAGAAAGAGGTCACCCTCTTCTCCACCTTCTTCAAATTCTTCATCTTCTGAAGAAAGTGATGGTGCAACTTTTGAACCATCAACAAGAAGAGGCCATAGGAAATCCTATGCCGCATGGAAGAGGTCGTCCAAGCTGAAGAAATTCAAAGAGGGAGGGAAGAGCATCTCTTTCCTTACCTATGATGGCACCTTCGGTGCTACAGACAAAGTTTTGGCCTTTATCCAGCAATTCGATGCGGCGTTTGGAGATGAGGGCTTCACGGAGTCCTCTAAGCTACGCCATGTAGCTATGCACTTTCAAAAGTCCGCCAGACAATGGTGGTCTAGCCTACGAGCCAACGGTGAAGCTCCACGAACATGGAAGGCTTTAAGAGCTTCCATTATGAAGCAGTTTTTGGCCACCGATGCCAAAGACAAAGTACTCACCGAATGGCGAAGCTTAAAGCTCTCTCCCAATGAATCCATCCACAAATATGTAGACAAGTTTTGGGACCTACAACTCAAAGCCACTGTCTTCAAAAAGTTGGATTTTGGAGAGCAAAAGCAACAATTTTGTGCGGGCTTAACCGAAGAAATGGCGGAGTATGTCAACTCCCAAAGGCCACGTACCATATCGGCGGTAATACACCATACTATGGTGGCCTCGCGAATCAATTTCCAAACGGGGGGTAAAAGAAATAATAAGCCCCCGGAAAACAAAGGTTCCAATGAGCCTAAGGGGAAGGACAATGTCCAAAAGTCTCCTAAGGGCAATTCCAACAAAGCTAAAGAGAAGGGAGTTTACAAAGGAAAGAATAAACTCTCTCCTGAAGAGCTTGAGCGTTATCGTAAAGATAACCGGTGTTTCAAGTGCGGCGAACAAGGGCATGCGTACCGCGCTTGTCCCCAAAAGAACAACCGCCAAGATCCTCCTAGAGCTTCTTTGGTTGAAATCCAAGAGGAGGAGATTCACCAAACTCACCACAAAGGATCTCCTCTATGCCATGCTTGGGGAAAGGTAAGAGAACATGATGCTTTTATTCTCTTTGACCCTGGTTCTACTCACAATTTCATATCTATGGAGTTAGCCACCAAGCTAGGCATACAATCCTACGAGATGGGAGATATCCTACCCGCAGACAGTGCCTTCAAGGGGCAAGAAGCTTCAGTCACTCCCTTAATCGGGAAATTGAGGCTTCATGTCCAAGGCTATGTGGACAAAGAGGATTTCTTTATCTCTCCTCTCAAGCATGAGGATGTAATCCTAGGGGCACCATGGTTTGACCGTCTGGCTGCCCATGTTAAATTTCCTGAAAGGAGAATCTCCTTTAAGTTCAGGGAAAAGGACATGTATATAGATGCTAGGGAGATGGGTAACACCATCCCCATTGTACATACACCAGCTTTCAACAAGTCAATAAAGAGCTCTATTTCCGTGTACATGATTTTTGTTAAAGATTCTCAAAATGAACCTAATGCCTTAGCAAAAGAAAATAAAAGCAACCAAAAGGAATTAGAGTTATCCAATTTTCTCAAGGGGTTTCAAGATGTCTTTATTGACGACATCCCTTCTGAGCTACCTCCTAAACGAGGTAATGACGACCATGCAATTGAACTTCTTCCAGGAAGTTCACCGCCTAACAAACCTCCTTATAGAGTTTCTCAAGCTCAACAAGAGGAGATTATGCGGCAAGTGCATGAGTTAATTGAGAAGGACATGGTTAGGCCTAGCTCATCTCCATTTTGCTCACCTGTGCTATTAGTGCAAAAGAAAGACGGCACATATCGTATGTGTGTCGACTATAGAGCACTAAATAGGATCACTATCAAGAATAGGTTTCCCGTTCCACGGGTAGAAGACCTATTTGATAAGCTACAAGGATCGACCTACTTCAGTAGGATTGACCTAAAAAGTGGCTATCATCAAATAAGGATAGTTGATCAAGACATTGTAAAGACCGCATTTCGTACTACATTTGGTCTTTACGAATACATTGTCATGCCTTTTGGCTTGACTAATGCACCAGCCACATTTAACCGCTTGATGGAGAAGCTGTTCAGACCTCATCGAACCTTCACTGGAGTGTTCTTTGATGATATTATCATCTACTCTAATTCATTAGAGGAACATAAGCAACACCTCCAGGTAATATTTCAAGTTTTAAGAGAGAATAAACTTTATGTTAATCGAAAGAAAAGTGAATTTTTCTTGCAAGAGATTCAATATTTAGGTCACATTATCTCTCAAGATGGAATCCAAATGGATCCATCCAAGTTAGAGGTAATAAAAGGATGGCCTAAACCCAGGAATCTTCATGAACTAAGAAGCTTTATAGGTATGTGTGCATACTATAGACGCTTCATAGAAAAGTTCTCACAAATTGCGGGACCATTACATGACCTAACAAAGAAAAATGTTAGGTATACGTGGTCTGCTAAGGAGAACAATGCTTTCGAAAAGCTTAAAGAAAAGCTTATCTCTCAACCTGTGCTTACACTACCGGATCTCTCAAAACCATTTGAGGTCCAATGTGATGCTTGTGGTGATTGCCTTGGGGCTGTTTTGCTCCAAGAAGGGCACGCCATAGGCTATGAGAGTCGAAGGCTCGACCCTGTTGAGCAAGCTCTAGGCATATACGAAAAAGAACTCCTTGCAGTTCTACATGCCTTAGACTCATGGAAGCACTATTTATTGGGGACTCCTTTCATTCTGCGAACGGATCACCAAAGTCTTAAGTACTTCATGACGCAGACCAAGCTCTCCGACAAACAAATGAGGTGGGCAAATTTCCTTTCGCAATTTCATTTTCATATTGCTCACATTGCTGGCAAGCATAATCAAGTAGCCGATGCACTCTCAAGACGACCGAGAGTGAATGCGGTTTCCATAGCAACTCACAATGATCTATCTTTAATGATAGATGAGTATGCTATTGATCCCGATTTTAGAGATGTGATTTCAGCCCTTGCCTTAGGGAAGAAAGAAGAACCATTTACTTTACAAGATGGTTATCTTCTCTATGGCAATAGACTATGCGTTACTAACTCACTACGTGAGAAAGTAATGTATGAATCTCATGCTCCCCCATATGCGGGGCATAGAGGGATTCAGTCTACCCTAAAGGGAATTGAAACATATTTCTATTGGCCTACCATGAAAGTGAACATACATGAGTATGTTTCCAAATGTGTGGTATGTCAAAAGACAAAATTTGATAGAGGGAAGCCACTTGGATTGCTTCAACCATTGCCAATCCCTAATTCACCATGGGAGAGCATATCCATGGATTTTATCTTTGGATTGCCTAAGTCTATCCATGGGAATACGAGAATATGGACGATAGTAGACAGGTTCAGTAAACAAGCTCATTTTATACCTGTCAAAAAGACTATCAAAGCCCATCAAATGGCAACCCTCTTCATTTCACAAATTTTCAAGTACCATGGCTTGCCAATGTCCATAGTGTCGGATAGAGATCCTAGAATGACCAGTAATTTCTGGAAGGGTCTCTTTGAGAATTTAGGAACAAGGCTAAACTTCTCTTCGGCCTATCATCCACAAACTGATGGCCAAAGTGAAATAGCTAACCTAACTATTCTCGATCTACTAAAAGCTTATGTAACGGAAGTAGATCAAAGATCCCAATGGGAGAAGTACTTACCCTTAGTAGAGTATGCTTACAATAACACTGTACATACTTCTACAGGAAAAGCACCTTTCGAGGTAATTGAGGGAAGATCAAAAAGTCCCTTGCTACTTAAGGTACATGGGAAGATCTTCGCTGCAGATGAGTATAGCCGAGACCTACAAGAATCTTTCCAAAAGATTAAGGATGCTATCTCTATCTCACAGCAAAGGCAAAAGGCTGCTGCTGACAAGCACAGAAGAGCCCAAGCCTTTAAAGAAAACGATTGGGTCTTGTTAAAGTTTCCCAAGGCTCGATTAAGGCACACGACGGGCAAGAATCCTACGGGCCACCAAAAGTACTATGCTAAACTAGCAAAAAGGTACTATGGTCCCTTCCAGATTCTTAGGCCAATCAATGAGATGGCCTATCAACTTAAGTTGCCCAATCATTGGCTCATACACAATGCTTTTCATGTGAGCCTCTTAAAGCCTTACAAAGGAGAGCCACCTCAAGAACCAACTATTGAAGACCCACCGGAGATCGAGGACCACGAGGAGGTGCTGCAGCCCGAGTCCATTCTCCGACATGAAGACAAGGTATTAAGAGGCGGTAAGACTATCCGACGATATCTTATTAAGTTTAAGAATTATCCTTTTGAAGATGCTAGATGGATGCAAGGCATACAATTAAAGGATAACCTAAACCTTGTCAATGCTTACAATGCTTCCCAAGAGTAAGCAAATGTACAAAATGTTAAAAATGAACAAAAATTTTTGTCTTATAAGACTCTCTTTTTCTTTATTTGTGCACAAAAATGAAGTAGTATGCATGCTTAGATCAAGTTTGCGGAGACGACGTCTCCCGAACACCAAGTAGAGCTTGTCACTCTACTATGGAAGACTGATAGGACTAATGTGCAGACATGCTTGCGGCAGCCTCAGGCTCTCAAGCGCCAAATGGACTAGTCATCCATTATGGAATGATGTCGTAGGGTAACATAGGGATCCTCTACCCGCTAAGAAAAGGACTCATGCATATGCTTTATCTTCTCTACACCATAGTCGAGGACGACTATGATTTCAAGAGAGAGGTAATGTCATAATAATCAATATCTAATTCTCCTAAATGATTTTCTCATATTAAACTGATCATTTAATGTGGGGAAGTGCCAAGGGAGAAAAAGCTAGAATATTGGTTAAGTTAAGCAGACCGGCCACAGTAGGGATCCAAAGGAGGGAAAATAGGGATCCAAAGGGGGGGCCATCTGCAAAAGAGCCATGTGAAACAACGGGCTAAAAAGACCCTAAGGTTCAGCCCATTAAGACTTCCAAAATGCTAAGGTTCCAAAATTCAAAGGTTGTGTCCAAAGGTCAACCTTAGGGAAAATTGGATGCTTAGTGTGTGCCCAAAAAGTCTTTCTACATCCCTACATGGGAGGGGGCGAGCCCCAAAGCTAGGGGATGAGAGAGAAAGCCACACACACACACACACAGGCTCCCTTTACACAAAGGGAATGAGGGACACATGTCAGCTCCCTAGGCCAGATGCCCACAAGGTATGCCCAATTCCTATTGGAAGACCCTTGAAGTGGACCAATGAGAATTAGGCTAGAGTAAATCTAGTTTAATTAATTTAAAAACATTTAATAAAAGAAACCAATAAGAATTAAGTGTCCTAGAAGACTATTGGGCAGTCTCCCAAGGGGTCCAATGAGCATTCAGGAGCCCCATGGCTTGCCTGATTCCTATTGGCCAGGAGGCAAAGGGGTCCAATGAGAGTTTAGTTTAATTATTTAATTATCTAAAGCTCTCACAAAAGGGGAAAGGGGGACACATGTCAGAAGGCTATCACTTATGCTGCTTAATCCCTATTGGCTTGACCTGGGGAGGTCCAATGAGGCAAAAGCCAGACTAACTTAGCAGCTAGGGCTCGCCCAAGAGAGAGAGGGGGCTGATTTTTGCTTGGCATGGACACACACACTCTCACACTTGACCATGTGTGAAGGGAAAATACTCTATCTCCTCCCAAGCTTTAATGGAGAGCTCATCACCTACTCCAAGCTTGTGAGATAGAAGCCTACATCAACACTCTCTTGGCATGTGGATGCAAATCCAACCAAGAGCCAAGCTTCAATGCATGCTCATCTTCTCTACCAAGCTAATTACTAAGCTAAGCTATGCTAATATGAGTGATTATGTGAGGAGATATACTTCTTCTCGTAAGATACTTCTTTTTCCTCTCAATCTACTCTCATACCCTGCTAGCTCTCCCCATCTTCGAAGGTGTGTGAGGTCTTGGGTCTGAGAACGGGGATAATTCAAGTTGTGTTTGATTAAGTGTTTTGCTTGGTGTATGAAGCTTCCATCTTCATTGCACTAGCTCGTCTTGAAGGAACACAAAGAATTGTATTGTACAATGTCTCTCTTGATGGGAGAAACCATAATACAAAGCCTTTTGGAGGGGGGACCGGCTCCATGCAAATCCGGTCCTCAACTGTTGTCAATAGCTTAATTGCTCTCTCTTTTGAAAGTATTGTCGATGCTATCTAACTAGGTGTTATGCTTTTTGTTGCTCTCTCCACCCAAGCACTCTTGTAATTCTCATTAGGAATCAACTCTAATGAAATGCTCACTATGTTCAGGCTAATTTCCGCTACACATGAGATTTTAGGCCATTAAATGTTACAGTTTTTCTAGCATTTCTTGCGTGATTCTTACCAAATTTTGATAAGCTTCCAGCTTAGCTGCTTCCATGTCTGGAGAAGGATAGTTGTAATAGGACTAATTTTTAAAGTTCTTAAAGTCGAAAAGAATGTAGTAGTGCATATCTTTCGTTTAGCACGATTTGAAAGATTGTTGAATAGTCTATTAAATAGAGCTTATATGAATGAGTTTGAGATATTAAGAGAGAACATATATTCTTTTTTTAAATAATACACTAAAGACGTATTTGACAAAGATTAATGAATAACAGATAGTCTGTGTATGAACAGTAAAATTGAGATTTTTATTAATATCAATGTTTTATATTTATGTGTTTTAGCTTAAAATGTATGGATAGGCTTAAAATAAGTTGTAAAAGTAATGGAGACCCAAAAATAGAGCTTTTAGAAGTCGCGATCTAAAAGTTGCGTTTTCAGCCAAATAAAGACGTTTTTTTGCAATTATGTTCATGCAGCCTTGTAGACCAGACCTATTCCCGTCGTTTTGAGTACCTGGATTGATCTGTTCTGAGTTCGTTTGTAAAAGTTATGATGAAAACAAACAGAAGGCTGCAACAGTGTAGTATATACAGGGACAGGCAGACATACAACATCATATAGCTCTCCCTGCTATCAACCAAGAAGTGGATTGTTTCTTCATGGTAGAGTATTGCAATTGAGATTATGAAGGTACATAATTATGTTTTTTTACTTTGATTATCATGTTGAATTGGTTGCACGAGTATGTTCTTTTGGCTATTTTGTAGGCGATGCAGAAATCAATGTGTGAAACAGGATTTGGGCAAAGTGTTATGATAAAAATCTAACCTTTACGGATCGCTTAGTGATCACGTTCTTATCTTATTCTTGCAGGTATACTTGGTGCGAAAATCGAGTTGATTAAACGCCTAAAAAGCGACTATTTTGAGAAGTCGCAGGCTTTTCGAGGAAAAGAAAGATAAAAGCACGATGGGTGATGCGTTTGGGGATCATTCACAGATCTCCTCTTCTGCGAGTGCGAGTGCGAGTGAGACGCTGCATGCAAGCGAACTGAAGCTCGGGGGTGGTCGGGAGGTTCGAGCTTCGTACAACGGAGTGCGCCCATATATTCCATTGCTCCTCTGTTGTATCAAAACTCTGCAAAAATCCATCAATACAAAGATCTCTTCCTCTATCTTTTGCTGTCTATCTCTATTATTCGGTTCCTGTGACAATTGGTATCAGAGCAAGCGGTTGATTCTGGACATGGACGGATACGAGAAGAATATGAAGGAGCAAGAAGAGCTGATTCGATGACTACGGGAAGATCTGGAAATTGCAAATCGGGAGCGTGCTAAGGCTCTGCGGGGCAAAGCAGCACGAGAGCCTTATATCTATGTGGACCTTCATGGCGAACATGAAGGCAAAAACCATGCTAATCCACCAGGAAACAATAATCATCGTGGCGGCGCTAAGACACCTGACGGTGGTGATAGTGGTGATGGTGTGAACGATTGTGGTGGACGTAGAGGTCGTCAACGCGAAAAAGAAACGATGACGATATGGGAGAAGCGACAACCAAATCATTCTTAACGAAGGCTAAGCTTAAAGAGTTTGATGACATAAGAAAGATATGCGAAGATTTAGAAGCGTGGATTGAAGAACTCAAAGATTTGGATTATACTTTCAATATCGGGAACACGACCACCAAACTTTCGAATGCTCGAGCAAGGTGACCGATAAGACAATACATACCAAGATGGCTCAATTGGAGACTTTTGGCGATGCGTACGATAAAGGTAAGTCATCTACCCCTTCTTTGTGATGTTTTATGTCTTTGATACGTCCTTTGAAAGCTTCTATGATTGAATTTATGCGTAAAAGTTGAGATATAAATTTGAATTTCTTAATTAATTTGGATAGTATTGATTGCTTCTTGTCATCTAAATTGATTGAGAAACTAAACTTAAAATTAAATCGAGAAGTTAAAAGACTTCTAGATTTAACCAGTGGTAATAATTGTTTCACGAAAGAGTTAGTAGAAAATTTGTTTTTTTTTCCTTTGAAGAGTCGGAAGCATAAAGATGATTTCTATATCATAAACACTGATATGCATGATGTTATCATTGGTATCAATTAGATGATTGAAAATCATGTTTTGATTGATTGTTAAGAAAGAAAAATATATCTTTAATCATTTGATGATGATAAGTCACACTCTTTGTGGAAAGAAAGAGATTTTAAATCTAGTTTTGGCCATGGAGTTGATAAGGTGACTTAGATAAGAGTGTGAGACGTTTCTTGTATTTGCTAATGAGATTACAGAAGAATATGGGGATAACCAAAAAGAGACAAATCCAAAATTGTAGAGGATCTCTTACATGAATTTAAGGATGTGTTTCCGGACGATCTTCCTGGTATGCCTCCGCCTAGAGCGGTAGACCATGCCATAGATCTATACCTAGGAGCAACACCTTATTCAAGGGCTCCATACAGGTTCAATATTGATGAGATTAAAGAGCTCAAGATACAACTTGATGATCTTTTGAAAAAGGGTTTCATTAAACCTAGTGTATCTCCTTGAGATAGTCCTATGTTATTCCAAAAGAAAAAAAGGATGGTACATATAGGTTATGTATTGACTATAGGGGATTAAACAAACATACCATTAAGAACAAATATCCTCTTCCTCACATAGATGAATTGCTTAGCCATTTGAGTGGTGCCACAATATTTTCAAAGATTGACCTTCGTTCTGGCTACCATCAAATCCGCATTAAGGCCGAGGAAATTCCAAAGACTGCTTTTTGTACACGTTATGGGCATTATGAATTTACAGTTCTTGCTTTTGGTTTGACTAATGCACCATCTTTCATGTGCTTAATGAATAATATTTTTCACCCGTATCTTGATGACTTCATTCTGATATTCTTGGATGATATTTTTGTGTATTCTAAGAATGAAGAAGATCATGCATTGCATTTAAAGAAAACATTTGAGGTTTTGCGTGAACATAAATTGTATGCCAAAGCAAGTAAGTGTTCTTTTGCAAAGGATCATATTGTGTATTTGGGAAGAGTGATTTCTAAAGAGGGGATTCACATTGATCTTGACAAAGTTAAGACTATTGTGGAGTGGCCAGCACCTTAGTCATTAAGGGATGTGAGAAGCTTTATGGGTCTAGCACAATATGAGAGAGCACACATTAAAGATTTCTCTAAGATAGCAAGTCCTTTGACCAAATTGACCAAGAAAGACAAGGGTTTTGTGTGGACTTCTAGCTATGAGACTGCTTTTGAGACCCTAAAAGCTTGAAGTATATTTTCACTCAGCCATTGTTAAATAACAGACAAAGAAGATGGATTGAATTGTTGGCTGAGTATGACTTTGATTTGAAGTATTTGTGTGGAAAAGAAAATAAAGTTAGAGATGCATTGAGTCGTAGGCCCATGTGTAATTTGTTGACTGTTGTGCGATCCAATTTGATTGATGAGATACATGCCGAAGTTGAAAATGATTCTTTTTACATGCCTATTTTGAACTTCTTGCGTGAGAATATTGGTGAGATGTATGAGAACAGATATCACTTGTATAAGGGAAATCTGTATTATTATGACCGCTTGTGTATTCCTACAAATTCTGCTTTTAAGAGTCAAATTCTGCATGAGTGTCATAATTCACCTTTTTCTAGTCATCCTGGATTGAATAAGACATATGAAAAGATTAAAAGTTCATTCTTTTGGCCGCATATAAAATTAGATGTTAAGAACTATGTGCGTGAGTGCTTTCAATGTCAACAAGTTAAGATTGAACATAAGAGGATGCTTGGTGACCTTCTACCCTTAGACATTCCTTTACAAAAGTGGGAGTCTATATCCATGGACTTTATCATTAGACTTCCTACTACTCGTGGAGGGTATGACTCGATCTTTGTGGTGGTAGATAGACTCACAAAACAAACTCACTTCTTTCCTGTAAAAAAAAAACTAGTATTGCATTGACCATTGCACGCTTGTTTGTGAAAGAGATATTTCGTTTGCATGGCATGCCCAAGAGCATAGTGTCTGACAGAGATTCTAAGTTCACTTCTCATTTTTGGAGAGCGACTTTTGACTCTATAGGTACCCAGTTACGCATGTCTACTACTTTTCATCCTCAAACTGATGGGGAAACGGGGAGAGTGAATCGTATTTTAGAAGATATGTTACGAATGTATGTCAATGAAAACCAATCTAATTGGAATGAATATCTGCCTTTGGTTGAATTTGCATATAATAGTTCATATCATTTATCTATTAGGATAACTCCGTTTGAGGCAATGTATGGCTACAACTGTTCCACACCTATTAATTTTCTTAACTCGAAGAATAAGATAGAACCGTCATGTGAGATGCTTGAGAAAATGGATAGCGAGTTGGCCAAAATCAGGGGGAATATTAGAGAAGCTCAAAAGAGACATAAATTGTATTATGACAAGAAACATCGTGTTGTGGAGTATGAAACTGGTGATATGGTTTTCTTAAAGGTTATTCCTGAGAAGTCTCAATTGATTCTTGGAAAGGGTAGAAGATTGTCTCCATGATTTGTTGGGCCGTTTAAAATTTTGAAGCGCATTGCTTCATTAGCTTACAAACTGGAATTGCCTTCTCATGTTAAAGTGCATCCTGTATTTCATGTGAGTTTAGTGAAAAAGTGTGTTCCTAATGTGCATCATGTTTTACAAAACAACTCTAAGTTGAAATATGACGGACCATTGACTGTAGAACCAAACTTAGTGCTAGATAGGCGTGTTAAACATCTGAGAAATAGAGACATTTTGGAAGTTTTGGTTAAGTGGCATAACTATCCAGTAGAGGGTGCATCATGGGTTGATCTTAGTGTTTTGCAAAAAGAATTTTCCTCTCTTTCCAACTATGAGGACAGAGTTAATTTTGATAAGGGGAGAATGTAATAGGACTAATTTTTAAAGTTCTTAAAGTTGAAAAGAATGTAGTAGTGCATATCTTTCGTTTAGCACGATTTGAAAGATTATTGAATAGTCTATTAAATAGAGCTTATATGAATGAGTTTGAGATATTAAGAGAGAGCATATATTCTTTTTTTAAATAATACACTAAAGACGTATTTGATAAAGATTAATGAATAACAGATAGTCTGTGTATGAACAGTAAAATTGAGATTTTTATTAATATCAATGTTTTATATTTATGTGTTTTAGCTTAAAATGTATGGATAGGCTTAAAATAAGTTGTAAAAGTAATGGAGACCCAAAAATAGAGCTTTTAAAAGTCGCAATCTAAAAGTTGCGTTTTCAACCAAATAAAGACGTTTTTTTACAATTCTCTTCGCGTAGCCTTGTAGACCAGATCTATTCCCGTCGTTTTGAGTACCTGGATTGCTCTATTCTGAGTTTGTTTGTAGAAGTTGTGATGAAAACAAACAGAAGGCAGCAACAATGTAGTATACACAGGGACAGGCAGACATACAACATCATATAGCTCTCCCTGCTATCAACCAAGAAGTGGATTGTTTCTTCATGGTAGAGTATTGCAATTGAAATTATGAAGGTACATAATTATGTTTTTTTACTTTGATTATCATGTTGAATTGGTTGCACGAGTATGTTCTTTTGGCTATTTTGTAGGCGATGCAGAAATGAATGTGTGAAACAAGATTTGGGCAAAGTGTTATGATAAAAATCTAACATTTACGGATCGCTTAGCGATCACGTTCTTATCTTATTCTTGCAGGTATACTTGGTGCGAAAATCGAGTTGATTGAACGCCTAAAAAGCGACTATTTTGAGAAGTCGCGGACTTTTAGAGGAAAAGAAAGATAAAAGCACGATGGGTGATGCGTTTGGGGATCATTCACAGATCTCCTCTTTTGCGAGTGCGAGTGCGAGTGCGTGTGCGAGTGCGAGTGTGATTGCGAGTGCGAGTGCGAGTGCGAGTGCGAGTGAGACGCTGCATGCAAGCGAACTGAAGCTCAAGGGTGGTCGGGAGGTTCGAGCTCCGTACAACGGAGTGCGCCCATATATTCCATTGCTCCTCTGTTGTATCAAAACTCTGCAAAAATCCATCAATACGAAGATCTCTTCCTCTATCTTTTGTTGTGTATCTCTATTATTCGGTTCCTGTGACAATAGTTTTTCCATTTGCTTTTCATGTTTTGGCCTACTTTAAGTCCTGCTTGGTAGGCTTCCAAGGCGGCATTATAGGCTCAAAAAATTCATCAACTAGAATGGATCCTCCAGATTTCACGGTTGTTTCTTTGAATTCACTTCTAGTTTCTTTCAGCTTTTCCTAGAATAGCTTTTTTGCTTTCTCCTCGATTTCTACTCGTTGTTTTTGTTTTCTCATCTCATATCTTTTGCTTCTGCTCCTTTTGATTCTTTAAGAGGAAACTTTTGTATTTTCGAATCATCAGAGGAGTTGTGTTTCTTTTTCTTGCCTGGGCTCTAGTGATTACCTTGATTGGAACAATCGGCTCACTTTCTGATGAGCTACTAGGTATCACATGGACTACGTTTATTACAGTTTTACCCTTGTTCAAATGATTTTTTGGAAAATCTTTCGGAAAGTGTCCTCCCTTTTTGCAACATTGTATGCAATAGGCTTCTACTGGTTTGAGTTTTCTGTCAGGATCTGGACATTCATTTTTCCAATGATCATCAGCACCACAGTTATGACAGTTTCCTGTTCTTGGCTTCATCATGGGTCTTACCATGGGAGGTCTGACACCTTGATTAGCTACATAATACATTGGTGCGAGCTCTAGTGGAGCATAAGTCACGGTTTCTTTCATTGGTGGTGGATGTGAATTATACCAATCTCCTTCTACCATTACTATAGATGGACTGGGCTCCGCATAGGATGTAACAGGCACTAATGCTTGTTTATCTATGACTCCTTTAGAGTACATGTAGTTTACAGGCACTGCATTATGTCCTAGATACGGAGGTTGTTATCCCAACACAGGTTGAGATCTTTCCATACCCATTGGTGATCTTTGAGCTTGGGCCATATTATGCTGATATCTGTACATGGGTTGTCCTTGTGGCCTCATGGGCATGTACTGAACATTCACATCATACTTTGGTCTGAATTAGCACTTGTGGGTCTCATGGTTGGTCCATTTACCCTCAATTGCACACCATTTTTGTGGCCTAATTCGTTGTCCCTGTTGAGGTATCCCTTGTCCTGGTCCCCTCATAGGTGCTTTTTGCATGTTGTTCATCATGTCATTCATCCTTTTTAGCATACCTTCGATAGCTGGAGTGGTGTTACAGCAGTCGTTCCCACTTGTGCTGGTTTAGTGGATGTTGTTTTCTCGCTTTGGTTATCCTTAGGGACATCTTCTTCGTTGAAAATATCACAATTGTCTCCTAAGTCAATAGCATTTGACACACACTCTTCTAGGGTCGTATGCTTTTTACTATAGAGTATATAGCATGAAGTTTTTTGTTTAGCAATCCCTCTAGAAACAAGGATACAAGTCGTTCTTCTGCAGGTATCTCTAGCCCTGGGCATTTGGCAATGTATTGTTTCATTCAAGTTGCACAATTCCTAACAGACTCACCATGTTTCTATTTAAAGCTGTAGATTTGAGCTACCGTATTGTGTTTGATCCCCGTTTTGTAACAAGCAGCTACAAATTCTTGAGCTAATGTGTTCAAGTCCATGATTGATCTTGGTGGAATGTTTTGGAACCATGTTAATGTTTTTCCTTCTAATGTCATTCCAAACCCCTTGAATTGAGTATGGAAATCGAATATTTGTTTTGCTCTTAGCACTTGCTTAAAGCTTGCTAAGTGGTCGTATGGATCCCCTGATCCACTGTATTTTTTGACCCATTTCTGAAAATCAGCTGGTCTGACGCATCTGTTTGGTTCAACTCCAAGTCTTCTGGCAGTTGGTCATGTTCTGAGTCCTTCAAACCAGTCTGTTGGAAATAGTGACTCATGTAGCCCTGGACTGGCCTTAGTGTCATCCGGTTTTCTACGTGATGAGGTGGTTTCTGGTTTCTTTACATTACTTTGAGATGATCTCTCACGGTGTTCATCTCTTGGAATTTTTTCTCGTCCTTGTCCCAATATCCAATCCCGTATGGAATACCCTTGGTATTTGGATTGTTCGACCTCCTCAGGAGTCATCATAACAAAGTTGTTGTTATAACAATCCCTAAACAGGTAGGTTGGTAGATATGCTGACCCCTTATCTTTGATCTTGAAGATATAGATGATCTTCATGGCCATTAGTTGTCCTGGTTTGGCATGCGAAGTCCACAAAAGATCTTTTATGTTTCTATCTTCCCAACAATAGACTCCGATGCTAGGATTATCCGTACTAAGCCATTTCAAAGGCTTCAAGTCTACTTGATCATATCCCTCGAATTCGAAAGTTGGTGGTCCTTCTTTTGCTGACATATTTGGGATTATGGTGTTTACTTCTAACCCCCATTTGTCTACCACATCAGGGTTTTCAACTTGTACATACTGAATTCCGTTTCTGTCCATGTACATTTTTCCTTGTTTGTTTTCCCTAATCTCTTCTTCGAACTCAATACCATGGTCATCAATGCGAATAGCATACTCCTCGTTAGGGTCCAAGTAAACCTGGGCTCCATGGCGGTTAGTCTTGTAAAATGAGAGTATGTGCTTATAGCGCATTGTCGTTCCGGTTTTCGAGTGAGTCGAGTAAGAAGACATTTCCAAAGTTGAGTCTGAAAAAGTGTCTGAGACTTCTTCAAGAATTGTGTGCAAGGAATTGCCTTGATTAACGCTTTCTTCGTGGATACTCTACTGGAGGTTTCGAGTATGCCCTGATTTCCTAGTACACGACCAGATCTAAAGTTCATATACATTTATGAAGCCCTGGATAGAGTACTCACCTTTGGATTGACTCATCATCAATTTCCACTTAATTCGATTGCAACTTTCCGTCAAGCCACTGATTCCTCGTCTGCAATCTGATTCGTGTACAAATTTGATCAAGTTAGCTATTATTCTATAAAGACAGTAGAGTTTTTTGCTAACTCTCGTGATTGGTCTATGTGTATCACTTCAAATCGAGCTATGGAAGTCAAAGTTTGACTTTTAGATTCAATTTTAGAAAAATTTCAGAGGTTTGATCTGTAACCTGGAAACTGAGTGTACATGTACCAATTTTGATCTAATTGAACCCAAAATTTCACTGTGGCTTTATATTATGTTGGTCTAACACTGTATGAGTTCAAAAGGCAAATTTAATGTCTCTAGATAGCAGTAGTAAACAATCACGGTTATTTACTTTTGTCAGTTTTTGGCACTTCTTGGATTGGTTTGGCAAGTATACAACTTGTGAAAGTCCTTGAACAGATTTCAACAAGTTTGGACAAAATCTGATCAAGTTTATCAATTGTTTTGTGTCCGCAAACTCTGATTTCAAGAATCTGGCTTAAGTCTCACTTTTATGATCCAAATTTCACCAAAATTGATTTGTGAGGTCTGCTTGATGTGCTTGACCTTGTGGTATACTCAATTGTGAAAATTTATCAAGTTTTAAAGCAGATGTAAATAATCGCGATTATTTACTCCAACTATATTTTTGCAACTTTTTGCCCCAATTTTGACACAGATCTGTTAAGCACCTCAAGTTAAGGTCACTAGCCAAGTTTCATCAAGTTTGGACAATTTTTGGTCAAATGGTCATTAATTATATGTCCGTAGACTAACTTTGCAAATTTGGTCACAATTTTCAATCCAGTGATCCAAATCTTACCAAATTTGGTTTGTGGGCTTATTACAACATTTAAAACTAGTGATATGCTGACTTGGTCAAAAAAATTGAAAAATGGGCAAAATGTGAATAATCGCGATTATTTATAACTGACAACTTTTTGCATCTTTTTGGTCAACTGAGCATATGCACATGTTTATCACATCAATATAAGCCTAAGAATCAATTTTCAACAAGTTTGGACAATTTTTCCCAATTAACACTCAAGATTCCAAAAGTCAGTACAAACTTTAGTTTTTTGCTAGTTTGGTGATCCAAATCTCTTGGTCCTTTGCAAAAGTTGTTTGTACACATGCAATGAGTCAATGGTATGAACTTTGGTCAATTTAGAGCAGAAAGTTAATAATCGTGATTATTAACTTCAAGCTTGAAATAAGCACTTTTTTGCAATGTTTTCAAAGACACTCTTTATATGAGCTATTTTAAGCCTATGAATCAAGTAAAAACTTAATTTGGCCTGACTTTTGGCCAACTCTTGAAATTTTTACCTCGAAGTGTCTTTGAGCTGACCAGCTGGTTCAGACAACTTTAAAGCTTACTCTCCAGTCGGATTGAGTGGTTTCGAGTCTTTTCGAGCTAGTTCTAGCCGTAGACCTGCAATTCTGCAACTTTCAATAACAACTCACACTTGATTCTTTCAGAGAGAGCAATGTTCTGAAATCCACCTCGGATCCTACTTACCCCAGTCCTAGATTCTCATGCGTGGAAAGTGTTCACAAACACTCGTTTTCTTGTGTTTTATGTTTTTTTTAGCACTGATCTTAATACTTGTCTCGTCTACCAATCATTCTCAAAATCCTAATCTATTTCTACAATCCTACAATCCTAAAGGCACTTAGCAAGTACAATTACTTCCAAGCTACCTCTACATAGCAAAAGACGACAATCTTAAGCTATACGGTTTCTAAAAGAAAGTTTTGAACTCTAGGCGAACCTAGAGGAAGTTAAAGGATAACTTCACAAGACGCTCGTGTTTTTTTATAGTTTAGGTCTTCGATCCCCGGAAACGGCATCAAATATGGGACGCATGTCTAACCTCACTATCCTATCTTATTGCAATATTAGCGAGAATCACGATTAATTTGTCAATCCATGGGATGAAGCTGGCTCGACTAGTGCATAGAGGCTACAAGAGGGTGTCAATCTCTCGGAAAACAACTAACAACTCGCATCTAACTCAGGCTACACTCAAGTGATTGGAATCACCAAAAGCCAATCACATCCGTTACAGCATCAAATGACATCTAAACGTGACGAAACTTCTAAGACAAGTTTATAAGACCTAAACACACATGCTTATGGTCTCAAACCCCACTTTAGGTCAAGTTCCAAAATCGCGATTATTTAACAGCAGTGGATTTTTGACCTAGTTGTTTTCAACCTAGAATGCATCTAAATGCTTAGCAATGATGCCCTAACACCCCGCCTATGCTTAGTTTTTTATTTTGAAAATGTAAATTTCTAGTCATGATAAAATTAGGCCGCGGATCGACAACACCAAAATCTACGAAATACTGTGAACTGCTTATATCGATGCGTAGAGCTCTTGCCTGCGGTTGCAATGCAACAAACGCGTCTGCAATGTGACAATCGAGGAGGGAGTAGGAAGCGCGAGAAGGAGAGGAGTGAGTGCCGTTAGCTCACGCTGTGTATTTCTTTATACCTTAGCCAAGGTTTTTGGGTGGTCAAAACTAATAATCTGGAGTTTACCAAAGTTGGGTAATGACTAACTGATACAATCTGGAAGCTTGTAGCACCGGCTCCTTAATTACAGAGCTTATCCGAAAAAATAGGAGTTACAATATTCCCAATTTATCAAAATAATAAGTGTTTTACAAAGAGAACTCCGAAAAATGGTATCCGTGTTAGCTTGCTGCTAACAATGATAATCATGATTTTGGCAAGTGGTGGAAAGGGGAATTTAAGGCCATAGGTATGTGTCTTTAGTCATTGCCTAGCCATCCTACAAGATTGATCACATATAGATTTTGTTTGCTGAATGATGTTAGGAAATAGGATGTAGATAATAGAGTATTTAATGGAGAGAGAGACAATTTTTCACACATGAGAGATTATAGAGTAGAGTAGAGAGAGAGAGAGAGCACACATGATTTACGTGGTTCACCCAATGTGGGCTACATCCACGGGAAAGCAGCCACTCAATGGCTTTAGTAGGCTTCAAACAAGAAGTAGGTTACAAAGGGATTATACCCTTAATAGAGATCCTGCCTTGCTTCACTCTCACCACCTCACATCAGCTTCACAATGCACCACAATGCATTTTGTATGTAGAAGAGGCCTTCTAAAAGGGTTGCCCTCTCTCATGAGAGGCAGCCGTGTGTAGCCGCCCTTGTGTACACAAGTCCAAGCTAGACTCTCCAATGCGCCCATGTTTGGCCTCCCTTGAGAAGACAAGTCTGCCTTTGAAATCTACCATCGACCATTGACTTTTGACCACCGGCCATCGGCCATCGACTATCGGCCACCGACCATTGACTAACAACCAACTGACCCTCCATTTTCTAACCACTTTTCGACCGCCGTCCAGCCATAGTATTTTGACGAAAAGGAATCAATTTTTTACGAAGCCAGTCTCGAGCAAAGCTTGAGACTGTGGCCGTGAATTTTTTATTTTTTGGTGAGTGATTTTTCTTCATGCACGATGGCTTCTCCTCATAAAATGGGGGCCTTACAAATGTGCGTTTTTTAAACAAAAAATTACAAGGGGTAAATCAAGTTGTATACTTAATAATCTCCCACTTGGAGACTGATATCCACACCAAACTTGTGAATGCTTTCCATTCTAGCTTCTTATCCTTGAATGTTGATTGAAGATGAGAAAAAACTCAACTTCTCCTTGTTGACTACCTTTGTAAACATGTGTGCATGATTTTCACTTGTGTGCATTTTTCCTAGCTTTAGTTGTCCCTCTTCCAAAAGAGTGCATATGAAGTGAGATCTCACCTCAATGTGCTTTGTACTTGAGTGAAAGGCTGAATTCTTTGCAAGATGAATGGCCCTTTGATTGTCACTGTACAAGACCATCTTTGTCACCTGCCATATTTGCATCAACATATCCTTGCAAGAAAATGTGAGTGCCTCCAAAATACAAAGCATTTGTGGTTGTCTCCTTAAGATACCTAAGTATCCACTTCACGGCTTGCCAATGATCTTTAAATGGATTATCCACCATGAACCTACTCACAACTCCCATTGCATGTGTAATATCTTCCCTTGTCCAGACCATAGCATACATTAGAGAGCCTACCGTTGTAGCATATGGAAGTTTTAGACATATAGGCTATATCCTCTTGTGTCTTTAGACACATATCCTTGGTTAGTTTAAAGTGACTAGACAAGGTGTAGAAACCGATTTTGCATTTTGCATTGCAAAACTTTCTAGTACCTTCTTGATGTAATCCTCTTGAGATAGATTTACTTTCTTCTTCGTCTTGTCCCTGGATATCTTCATACAAAGTATCCTCTTTGCAACATCTAAATATTTCATTGAAAAAAAATTAGAGAGCTCCGCTTATAGGTCTATGATGTCCTGCATGTTAACACTTGCAATCAGCATGTCATCAACATACAACATTAGGATGATGGACTTTCCATCTCTTAAATTCTTTGTGTAGATGTAGTGATTTGAGTTGCACCTTCTGAATCCACAATCCAGTATCCATCGATTGAACTTCAAGTAGTATTATCTTGATGCTTGCTTTAAACCATACAAGATCTTCTTTAATCTGCAAACCATTTTCTCCTTTCCTTTTACATCATATCCCTTTGGTTGAAGCATGTAAATTTTCTCCTCTAAGTCACCGTGTGAGGGAATGCCATATTTACATCTATTTTGCTCAAGATTTAAATCATGAGAAGCCACAAGGATAAAGACAAGTTTAATTGAGTTCATTTTTACAACACAAGAAAATATTTCATTGAAGTCAATACCTTTCTTTTGAGAAAACCCTTTTACCACAAGCTTGGACTTGTCACTTTTCTTCCCACCTTCTTTCTCCTTCAGCTTATACACCCATTTGTTCTGCAATGCCTGCTTACATTAGGAAACTCAACCAACTCCCATGTTTGGTTGCAATATAATGAGTCCATCTCCACTTGCATGCTCTAGCTTGATCCATTTTCTTTGGATTCGTGTTGCATAGCTTCTTCATATGATTTCGGCCCTCCAGAATCTAAGACCAAGAGATGGTTGAAGGAAGGAATAAACCTTTTTGGAGGTCTACTTGCTCTTGTGGATCTTTGAGAAATAGGTTGAGTCTCCTCATTTGGTTGACATTGTTGCATGTTGTCACCGTTTTCACTCCTTGAGTCTTCACCATCCTCAAGCTCCATGACTCATCATCCCTACTTCTAAAGATTTTACCATGTTTAGAATTCCATATGTGATGCCCAAAGTCATCTTTTCTATAACCAATAAAGAAACACTTTTGGGACTTTGCATCTAGATTTGACCTTAGGTTTTCTATCTATGTGCATGAAATCCTCGCACCCAAACACTTTGAGAAATGCAAGCTTACATGCCCATGCCTCTTTTGGAACTCCCCTATCCAATGTCGTTGAGGGTGACCGTTTGAATAAGTACACATACATACTTAATGCTTCTACCCAAAGCTCAAGCGGTAGGCTTGCATGTAGCTACATGCTTCATGCTTGCTCAATGATTGTTTTGTTTATCCTTTTCAAAATTCCATTTTGTTGAGGTGTCCTTGGGGTTGTCCTTTGCCTCCGAATTCCATATTCACCTCCATTGTTGGATCTCAGGCATTTAACCTTGGTAATTGCTTCATTCTCCACAAAGTCTTTCCACCTTTGAAATATGGAAAACACATCAAATTTATTCTTCATTACATAAAGCCATGTTTTCCTAGTCGCATCGTCTATGAATGTTACATAGTACAATGAGCCACCAAGTGATGGTGTACTTACAAGACCCCAAACATCAAAATGAACCAACTCAAGTTTTTTATTTTTTCTTTCATTTCCTAATTTTTGAAATTTTATCCTCTTTTGTTTACCATAAACACAATCTTCTAAGTCCACTTCTTTCAAACCTGGTAGAAGCTTCTTTGCTTGAAGGATTTGCATTCCTTTGACACTCATATGCCCAAGTTGGTAGTGCCACACCGCACTGTCAACTTATGTAGATAGTGCACAAGTTGAAGATTGTGTGCTAATAGTACACAAGTAAAGTGTACCAATCTTTTCTCCTTTGGCAACCACCAAAGATCCCTTTGAGATCTTCCAACACTTTTTTCCGAATGCAATGTTGTGACCTTCATCATCCAATTCTCCCATAGAGATCAAATTTCTGCAAAGAGAAGGAACATGCCTAACATCTTTAAGCTTTTATTCATTTCCATTAGTAGTTTTGACTCAAACTGTGCCTTTGCTAACAATTTCACAAGCTTCATCATTTCCCAAGTCATATAGGTATTCTGCAATTGAACCATTCTCTACCATCTTTAGATTGAACAAGCGCTTCATGAGAAATACCTTATTGGATGTCAATGATTTCTCGTACAGTCCGTCAAGTGACTTCATCAAGTCGTCCATGGTCTTCTCCTCCAAAATGTTGAAGGCCACCATTGATGCCAAGATTAACCAGATTGTTCCTAATGCCTTTCGGTCAAGGACAGTCCAAGATTCATTTACCATTGTTGAGGGCTTCTTTACAAGACCGCGTAATGGTAAAGAAATGTCCTTCTGGTAGAGATAGCCTTCAATCTACATCTTCCAGTGTTGGTAGTTTTTGAACTTCTCTAATGTGAGCTTCCCTTCCTCCCCATTACTCCCACTCAATTCAAGGAATCCTTTCCTTGAGATACTTTAGCTACGAGCAAACCTTGCTATGATACCATGAGAGATACCCCTCCCCGGGGGTCTATGCACAAAATATACAATTTGCACTTTTATACAATTTTCAATATACATCAAAGTTGCGAAAGAATTTGCATAGGGGAGGAGTTCTCAACACCTGATCCAGCATGGATTTTAGGCCATGAGTCGGACTGCATCCAGAGGTACTTAGCGACTAGTGCTACCCCTGAATGGGTGTTATGAATGAAAGCGTACTCAAGAAAAATATAACATTGTGGAGGGTGAATATATGTGTACACCGTGTTGCGAGAGAGAGAGAGAGAGAGAGAGAGAGAGAGAGAGAGAGAATATAGTGAAGGGTGAAATAGAGTGCACAGAGAGATGAGAAAATGACAACAGAGAATCTTTAAATGCCCCGTCTAAATGAAACAACCAACCGTGTATTAATGCAATGACAAAATATGGGTATACCATAACATCAAAAAGTTTATGACAAAATAACTAGCAGAGCACCGGATCTTGTGTAGGGATCGACCGATCCACCCATCCACTTCCACTCTACTATAGAGAGAGAGAATTTCACTTCGCCAGGAGCGAGCCAGAACACCTTTAACCCACTTGAGCCAGACAGGCCGCTTCGCCTCCCTCCATGAACCCGAGCTCTGAAAGGATCCCAAGTACGAGTAGGTGGTAGGGTATCAACACCAACCATACCAGTTTAGGCACCATGCCTTTTCGATGCCCAGCACTGGGTATTTAGGCAAAGCCAAGGCAAAATCCCCAATGCGTTAGCCATGTAGGTCATTCAACCCTTGACACACTAACCGTGTAGATGAGCCTAACAAAAAGAAGAAGAGCTAGGCAACACCTCTGATCCAGCAAAGCCCCAGGTCAACGACCCTTTAGTCTAAGGCTATGCGATGTAGGTGATCCTAGTCTTGTAGTGGCGCTGCCATGAGAAACATAACACATGAGTCCAATCACAATAGCACTTCCCACATGCACAAACTATCTTTTCCAAGCAGTTAGATTGTACAGGGTCTCTACCCTTATACGTCTTCCATAAACCATCCAAACCACTTCATGATCCAATCCCAAAACCATAAACCATAATCCAATCACTTCAAATGGGTGAGCACTCTACCCAACTCGGGTCCTGCATAACCACTTTAGAACATAACATGGCTTCAAAAAATTTGGCAACATAACCATATCCAAAAAAAAACCATGAGCCACACTGGCTTACATGATAGAATATCAATCATAATCCATAGGTAATCTCAGCCCTTAACCATGAATCATAATCAGACTGAACCAACTCCCACACTTGGAGTTTGACATACCACACACATTTGACTCTAAGACGCGATTCTTTCATGCATAAAAAGAGTCCGACCAGCAACTAATCATGATATAAAAATCCAATTTTTGACAACATCCAACCATGAAAAGTTGATGCATCACATCTGCACTTCACCTCCTTAGCACATAGAGCTAGTTTTGACCTAGGAAGATGGAAAGCAATCATAACCATGCATATGAGTCATAGACATCAATCCATGAGTTCCCATACATCATATGATAAAATTCCATCACCATAAACATGATGTAAAACAGCTCCAACCTTTAGGTCAACCATAAACCATAACTTCACACATATGCAAAAAACAATTTTTTTTTGTCATTTTTGGGAGTATGCAAAACATGCAAATGAAAGTATTTGACCTCAAACCAATGCATCAAGCTTAGTTGTATAATATACACTATCACTCTATCACATCACTTCACCGATATGGTACTCACACAACGAACGGTAACCCCAAAAGAAGCCACTTTAATCATATTTGTATAAATGGTTCTGGATGTCTAACCATATACTTTCACATAAGTTTATGGTCATCTAATAGTTGAAATAAGCTCACCAAAACAAACCTTAAAACATATAAAAACAACTCCATTAACTCATGACGTCATATGGTACCTCCCCTTGGTAGTACCCCTCTACGTGTAGGTAAAACCGGTTATAGAATGATTAACAACTCACATTCCCGAGGTGATAATGGAGATCTAGATTCATTTATCATCAAGTTTCATCAAGATTTTCAATTTGTTAAGTGGGTTTTCCCATCCGGTGAATCTATATAGTGGTTCTCCAAGGAGCCTGGAGTCAAAAAATTTGGTTTAGTGGGAAGCAAACTATTTTTTGACCATATCTCTTAGCTCGTGCGTGTTTTTCATATAACAGCTAAGAGAGAAAATATTCTACATGATGTGTTTTATCTCTAGTATAAAGGGTTCCAGGCTGATTCATAACGGTTTGTGATTTATGACCAAAACAATGTTCCTACCTTCTCTATGACGTGAAACGAAAAGCGCTCTTTATGCATGCACGTGACCATAAATACATGATGTTCATAAATCTCTCCTGTATATAAACATAGGGTTTTTAATGTATGTGGTTTGCTCTATGAAAAAGTCGCAGATCCCCAATGTTGCCATGAAGTGGCTAGAACGCCAGGTCTTGGTGCTCTTGCCCTGGGGTTATCTCTGTAATGGCAACAAATTCATTGCACTTCCTTCCTTAGAATTTCTAATTTCTTCTCAAACCTCACTTAGCCATGGCTCTTCTATTTCTGGTATAGTTTCCATAAATTGAGATCTTGAATTGTTTGTGGTGCTAGCAACTACTCAATCATCTAGTCAAAATTCTAGTTTGAGATTGACATGACGAGATGTTTTAAACGCCTTCTCCGTAGGTATTTTAGGCTCAACATCGTTTTGTGTCGTTTTAGGAGGTAGAATGGATGATACAAGCTCAATCAAGTCTTGTGTGGTCTCAATTAACTTTTTACACATTTCTAACCTTTATTACTTCCAAATGTGGATAGATCAACCACTTTGCTCCAGTGCTTGGTTACTCATAGGTGTGCAATAAATCATCTAGCGGTTCCATGACTTTATCAACCAACACTAATTCTCCTAGAATGATCATAGAGGGCGTGTTTAGTTCCACTGGTGAAGTTTCCTAAGATGGCTAGCATCCACTCTTGAGAAGCTATGCTTCACCACCCAATATACTCAAGGGGCCCTATCACCCAACCCTTTCCCTCTACTCTTACATACTTCTCTCTTGCAAGCTCCACCTAAATCTATACTCACTATCAACCTCAACCCTAATCCATGGGAGACTTAAAAAGAGAAGATCGTTGGATTACGCAAAGCTACTCACTTAACAAGATTAAGCATCAATCACATAACCAAGCATATCACATGTGATAGACGGACATTAGGGAATAGGTAAAGATAACTACATGAATGTACCACTTCAAAGGGATGTAGGTCCAAGGATCTTGGAGTTGACAAAATGATATAGTAGAGTGTTGGAGATTATATGTTCTTGCTATTTTCTCATTCCCTCAAAAACCAATCGTTGGATTGGTGCACCACTTCAAAAGACTTAAGATCATTTCCTTTGATTAGGATTCACTCTTAAGTGGACATATTATAATGTAAACATCCCAAGACTAGCGCTCAAAAAATCCATTTTCTTGAGCTTGTTTTTAAAGGTCAAATGAATGAGACAACCAAGATTATGCATGAATCTAAGGTTTTTATTAGGATTTATAACTAAAATTCCCAAATGTTTAATAAATCATTTATAATCCAGAGCCATTGAGACCTAATTCATCTCTCAAACACTCTCCTAGGTTTTAATGTCAAAGTGCTACATGGGTGTAGCAAATAAATGCTAAATCCTATAAATTGTAAAATCTACAATTATTGTTGAATAAACAAAATTCAAAGAAAGTAGTCTGCATTGCTAGTAGGATTTGTGTATCCATGTATCATCACAATTCATTTTTTATGTACGTAAGGCTTTATTATGGCCTTTGTCTCTCTAAAATAACTATTTTCTAGAGAAAATCACAAAAAGCACATGTCAAAGGACAAAGTAAGTGATGAAAGATGAATTTCACTTTATGAATGCATGGAAATTTTTCCTAAGATCTCATAAGAGTTTCACAAGGATCATACAAGTTTCTAATGATTTTAAACGAGAAAATACAACTTGCGATGGATAGAAACAAAGAGAGGCAAAGTGGGTAGAAGAGTGTGGATGGGAACGAGAGCCTAGCATATTCATTGTCTCTTCAAAAATACCAAAATGTTAAATCTCCACACTCTTACTCCCATACTTGGAACTCTTCTACCGCCTCTTGGAAATTGAAAGTTACTATTTGTGAAAAGAGGAGAAAAGGTAATATTCACTACATCGGTCATAACCCGCTCTTATAAGGTTGGATTGCAAAATGGATTTTATCAAATTTAGCTATTTTCAAGTTCAACAAAACTTTTGTAAAAGAATTCAAAAGCTAATTTGGAGATTACAGAGGTCATCTAATAGGATTTTCAAAGACTATCAAGAATGTTAGGAACCTATACTAGTATTCCATATTCTACAACACTATGGAGCTTTTTCTTGTCAAGCTCATAACCAAAGCCCTATAGATTCCACTTCTTTTCTTTGAAATATACTTGTGTTGAGTGTTTATTGATGCTTTGAAGAAGAGGAGAATGACATATGATGATCAAGGAATTCACTAAGTTGCTTGGATCATGGAGTTCTTAGCCTCTATGGTTATCTATATACTTAAGATTCTCTTTGTTATAAATAGCTCCAAAAACATGAGTAATGAAAATCCTTTTGAAGAAGGGGGGGGGGGGGGGCTTGCAAGATCTACCTCTCAACATTGTGTCATCTCATATTAATAATCTTTTCCTTAATTTTGGCTATAAGCATGATCGTCATATGTATGTGAAAATGATGTTTCATTATGCAACAAAAATATGCGAAGGTAAATCTATGGCCAAAAAAAGATAAAGCTAATTAAAGTTTCATTCTCAGGGGGTTCACCTTTTAGTACCCCCCTATATAATGTGCGTTTGGGGGGTATTAAAAAAATCCATCTTTTAACATGTCTAAATGTATAAAATGACCACTTATTTTAAGTTTTTTTTTTCAAAATTGAATATAAACACCCCTTATTTTAATGTATCTCTATTAAATTGCCTAAAAGTTTGCATTTTAAAACCCCCTCCTTTCGAACTCATGTTATACATTAACATGATTACATAGTGCACCCCCCAAGGTTTCATTGTATTAGAGATTAAGGATTTTCTCTCTTACACAAGGTAGAAAATGATTCTAACAATTACTCTTTAAGAGTAGTACACTTTTCTTTAGCTTCTAAGCTATTTGATGAAAGGAAAGAACACCAAAAAAATAAGGTGCTTAAAGAGAACCATGGAGAATAATCCACCTAGAGCGATTAATTGGCATAAAATTAACGTGAAGGAAGATGAAGCCTTGACACAAGAAACTCATGCCATAAGATTTTTAGTACAAAGTGTAGGAACGTCGTGCGGTAAGTGCAAGAGAGAGAAGTAGAGAAGGGGGAAGGAGATGAGCAGTAGACATTGCTTTGGTGGAGCTTGTGAGACCAACCATCTCACACTTAAGAGAACCAATCAGCTCGCAATTAGAAGCCATGAAACCTACTACTGTGCAAGATTATTTACTGCAAGCTAAGCCCTTAATGAAGGAGCAAGGGATTAGAAGGAGAGTTGAACATCAAAGTTTTAATGGTGCCAGACGTCCAGTAAGGCTTCCCAATAATAATGGACAACCATAAAGAGTTTATGTTGCTAATGCTCAAAATTCTTCACACTTGGATGTTCGATGCTTTGAATGTGGAGAGTTGGGACATTATCAAAGCAGATGTCCAGGTCTGACTAATAAAGTAGCAGCAACAACTGAAGTAGATCAAAGACACCACCCTTTTGGACATAACAATGGACGGGGTGGTGGATGAGGTAGAGGGAGAGGAAGAACAACCAAAGCCTTTGGAAGAGGTCAAGGTAGGAATTCCCATGCACATGCAGTCATAGGAGAGCCTACCCTTGGTGAAGAGGAAGAGAGAGCAAGAATTTATGCATCTATTGATAACCCTGGAGCTCAAAGACAATTTGCTGTTATTCAAACCCCAGCCACCCATCAAGGTAAACATTTTAGCCTCATCATCACACCTCATTCTTTTCTATCCCCAAAATGCTTGCAAAAGTTGAACCTGAATCAAAAACAAGTTAAACCCATGACAATAGAATTGGCTAATGGGAAAACCGGGGTATCACAATATTTTGTGGGAACCCTTAACTTTGAACTAGGAGGACATGCTACTTCAGCTTTCTTTAGAACCCTACCAGTTGGGATGCATGATGGAATTCTTGGGATGGATTGGTTATCTAGGAATCATGCTAGTATCCACTGTGGCCTAGGTAGTTTGAGCTTTAGAGATAGTCAGGCTAATCAAGTCAAAGTACAAGGAAAGAATGGGATTCCAAAGATTCATTTAGTTAAAGCCAACTGTCTACTCAAAGGTATGAGGGATGGAAAACAAATATTTATGGTCAAGCTGAACAAGATCGATCCAAAAATCAAGTGTTACAAAACCCTCTTGGCTTTGTGAATATTCAGATATCTTTCTTAATGATCTCACCTCTCTTCCTCCCAATCAAGAGATTGATCATGAGATAGAGATTCTTCCAAGAAGTGAGCCAGTGTCAAAGAGACCTTATAAAATGGTGCTACCAGAGGCCATTGAATTGAAGGAACATCTTTGTCAACTTATAGAATAGGGATTTAAATTAGACCAAGTAAGTCAAGTTGGGGAGCTCTAGTACTCTTTCAAAAGAAAAGGTGGGACTTTACGACTCTGCATTGATTACAAAGGACTAAACCAGGTAACAGTTAAGAACAACTATCCTATCCCATGAATCGATGAATTGTTGGACAAGTTACATGGTTCCAAGGTCTTCTCAAAGATAAATCTAAGATCTGGTTATTATCGAATCATAAAAAAGGAATCATAGATTCCAAAGACAACCTTCAACAACCGATATGGACATTTTGAGTTTATAGTGATGTCATTTGGTCTGACTAATGCTCCGGCTACATTCAATAGATTGATGCGAGATATTTTTAGGCCATTCCTAGATGACTTTGTTCTTTTCTTCTTTGATGATATTCTAATCTACTCAAAGGATGAAGAAGAACATGAAGACCACCTGAGAAAGGTGTTGGATATTCTTCGAGAACACAAGCTATATGCAAAGATGAGCAAGTGTTTATTTTCCACTCCAAGGATTGAGTATTTAGGATTTATTGTTTTGCACAAAGGAATCTCAGTGGACCCTGCTAAAGTTCAAGACATTATTAAATGGCCTCGACCATCAAATGCAAGTGATCTTAGAGGATTCTTGGGAATGATAGGATGGCATAGAATCTTTATAAAGGATTATGCAATGATTGCTTCACCCTTGATCGATCTTTTGAAGAAAGGAGTGAAGATAAGCTGGGAGCCACTACACCAAGAAACATTTGACCAACTTAAGCAGTATGTTACTACAGCACCATGCCTAAAGCTACCATAATTCAACCAGGTCTTTGAAGTCGTCATCACTGATGCTAGTGGAACAGCAGTTGGAGGAGTATTAGTTCAAGAAGTCATACCAATAGCTTTCACTTCACGTAAGCTTAAGATTCATGAAAAGAACTACCCCACCCATGACCTTGAACTTTTGGCAGTCATTCAGGCTCTGAAGCTGTGGAGACACTACTTATTGGGAAGGAAGTTTTAACTCATAACCGACCATTAGAGCTTAAAGTGGATTTTCACCCAAGCAACCTTGAATATGCGATAAAGGTGATGGGTAGAACTTTTGTAAGAATTTGATTTTGACATCATCTATCATCCCAAAGAAGAAAACATGGTTGCAGATTCACTCAACCAAAAACCCTTTTTGAGTCTATATCATACCCAACAACCCAATCATTGAAAAGATTAAGGAAGTTGTGTCATTTGATCTAGAGTATTAAAGGCAGCTTAACTTTGTTCTATCTAGGGATTCAAAGAATATACCTTCAATGTTACACTTTTCACATGATGGACCTTGTCTCTATTATAGAGATAGATTATGTGTACCAAAGGACCCTAACTTAAAGAAGGCTATCTTAATTGAGGCCCATGATAGCCCTATGTCAAGACACCCAGGATGTGTGAAGGCTCTTAATGCCATATGAAAAAGTTTCTATTGGACTTGGCAAATGACAGATATTCTATGCTATGTTCGTCAATGCTTGACATGCCAAAGGATTAAAGGTGAGAGAGTTAAACTTCCCGATAAACTTCAACCATTGGACATTTCCCAAATGAAGTGTGAGTGTATAAGTATGGACTTCATCATTGGATTACCTCTACGGTACAAGGAGGATATAATTCACTTATGGTAGTTGTTGACCTACTCACGAAGGTTGCGCATCTCATACCGGTCAAGGCAACCTTTACCGCCTTTGACATTGCACGACTATTTGTTAAAAAGATTTTTTTATTGCATGGATTGCCCAAATGGATTGTAAGCGATCGAGATGTAAAGTTCACTTCAAAATTTTAGACCTCACTCTTCAAGGAAATTGGAACATAATTAAACTTTAGTACCGCATACCATCCTCAATCAGATGGTCAAACAGAGCGAGTCAACCAAGGGGTCATTGAAGATATTCTTAGAGCTTATTGCAGTAGAGAGACTAAACAATGGATTCAATTTTAACCTCTAGTGGAGTATGCTTACAATGCTTCTCATCATCAAAGCATTGGTATGACCCCACTTTGTGCGGTGTATGGTCAACAATGTGTCTCTCCACTCAACTTATCATCAGAGTTGAAGCGTCTAAGAAGATGCTAGAAGAAATGGAAAATCAAATAAACGCCATTCAAAAGGATATTCAAGCATCTCAGGATCATCAAAAGCACTATGTGGATAGTGAAAGATCCAAAAGAAGATTCAAAGAAGGCAACAAGGTTTTTCTTTTGATTCATCCAAAGAGGAGTACCTTATCACTTGGAAAGTACAAGAAGTGTAGCCCACGTTATTGCGGCCCTTACAAAGTAATCAAGTGTATAGGAACCCAATCTTACAATGAAGTTGCTAGCTCACATCAAAGTCCACGATGTATGTCATGTAAGCTTATTTAAAAACCTATATTCCTAGTGATGATGAGCTCCTCAAAGATGAACAAATTGTCATGCCTACTCTCAACATCTTGGAGCTCCAACCTTCTAGAATTTTGGAGTCTCAAGAGAAGATTCTTTGAAATAGAGCTCTCAGAGAACACCTTGTTCAGTGGTGGCAGGAGAAGATGCAACATGGGAAGATGAAGCCACCTTAAAAAAGGACTATCCTCACTTTTTCTCGAGATGAGGACATCTCAAAACCCTAAGTTGGGGAGATTGTAATGTACCCAACATTTTTCAATAAAAGCATTTCATTTACTTTGCAAATATTTAAGGTTTGCATTTTATTAATTCAAAGAGAATTGTAATGGAACGATCGGATCAAAAATTGAACTCTAGAACTATTAATTATGACCCTTATTCATTTTAAAACAATAGGTTGATATGGGAAACCTAAGCCTCAAGAGTGTATCTAAAGATAAGAGTTGAACCTTGAGAAAGAAGGAGCAATTTTAGGAAAGAGAGAGTAGTTTAAGGAAAGGAGGAGTAATTTTAGAAGAGAAGGAGTAGGAGAAGTACTTTTAGGAAAGAAGGAGTATTTTAAGAAAAAAGAGAGGAGGAGTCAAGTTTAGAGCTTCTTTTCTTGGAAGACAAACTTGTTCTAAACATAGAGACTCAAAATCGTGCATCAAAATATATTTCTTGGAAGTTTAGAGCTTCTTTTTTCAGCCACAAATGTGCGCGAGCTTACCTCTCTTTGCTTTCCTCTATTCTTAGCTTGTGATTTTGGCCTTGAGAGCCTATATTAAGACCCCTCTCCCTTCACTTTCAAGACACACACTCTTAGAAGCAAAAGCTCTCTTGCCTTGACGTTGTAGTTACCTTGTCTCCCTCAACCTCTCTTCCTCAAGCTCTTACTATCAATCCATCTCCATCTCCAACTCTTTCTCTACCATCATCGTGCTGACCCTCAAATTCTTGAGTTCTCTTTCTCACTTTTCCCCTTCTCTTTTGCGATACGATGGCCCCAAGCGAGTGACTTGAAGCTCAAAGGATGCTCATGCCACTCCACCTCCAAGAAAGGTACAAAGGAAGGCATCAACTACTCCAAAAGTTGCTCAAGCGGAGGTATTGGTTGCGGAAGAAGTCAAAGTTGTCCAACCTCGTCCAACCTCAACTACGAGAGGTAGTCGAACGTGTTGCTAATCCGGTAAGATGAATTTATGATTTTGCATCGTTATACATGATGAACGATAAGTCAAGCCTAAGAGTTTCCTTAAATTATCCAAAAAACATGATTATATCACAAGAAACAAGCATATGATTTCATAGAGTAGAGAAAGAATTGTTTGATTTCTGGTTATTATTTGATAAACTATCTCTGTTTGATATCAGAAGGTAGTTAATCATGTTTGAGAAATCACTGAAAGAAAACAATTACTGAAATAATATTTTGTTTCCAGATGGAACTTGCGGTTAGCGAAGTGATTTTGTGGTTAGCAGAGAATAAGCTGAGGTTGTTAGCTCTCTTTTTGTCTCTTGCAGTTAGTAGGATGCCTTGCCAGTTAGCGGAGAGAGAGAGATACATGTCTGTCACGTAGACAAGGGATACACATAGGGAGATTTTTTGGTGTGTCTTCAAGTTGTGAGCATTGTCTCTGTGCTCGTGCGATTAGCAAGTCAACATAGGGAATGGCGGGAGGACAACAAAGGAGGGCAGGCGACAGGGGGAAGGATGGAGGTGTCTCTGATGCCGTTGTGAAGCATCCATGAGTCTCAACAATGGGTCACATGTGAAACTCCTCGCCGTGTTGGAACTTAGCAACCATTGCAGTCGCCTTCAACAAAGACAACACTGTCGTTATGGCAAGCAACGAGAGGAAGGAGTGTGAATCGTCATAGCACAACAGACCAGGGCGAAGGATGGCTCATGTGAATTGCAGAGGGAGGGAGACAACGGGAGGGGGTAGTAGAGTCAGTCATGGAGGAGGGGCGGTGATTGATGGCGACACTTGAGCATGCTTCTTTTCCTTCAAACTCATAGATTCATATCAAAATCTATGAGAGAAATTAATTTGGGTTTTATTGCGGAGCCATTAGGTAAGAATAGCAAGGTAAAGGAGAATTCTATTTACATTGCTTCTTTTGAATGGTTTTGAGAATAAAACATAAGAAAATTTGTTAAAATGTCCAAAAATAGTAATAACGTTAATAGAGGATGACTATGATTTCAATGGAGGCATATGCCATCGAAATTCAACTCTTATATGTTTGAGGCTTTATCATGGTCTTTCTCTCTTTAAAATGACTATATTAGAGAGAGAAAGCATATATAGAAGAACAATGCGACACACACGGAGTGAGACAAAAGTTTACCCATGACTAAGGAAGTGCTGAAAGATGAATGCTACTTTATAAGCGCATGAAAAAAAATTTTAAGATCTCGCATGGATTTTACAATGCTCAAATGAGTTCTCAATTGATCCAAAATGGAAAAATATGACTTAAGATGGATCGAAATGGGAGGCAAAGTGGATAGAAGAGCATGTGGATGGGCATGAGGACATAGAACATTTGATTGACTCTCATACTTTTCAAAAGAGGTTAAATATCCATGTTTATGTGCTCATAAGGACGTTCGCTTTGACTCGCACAGGATTTGTGCAATTGGAAAAAAAAATCCATGTTTATACTCTCTTGCTTTTAACTCTTCCACCTTCTCTTAGAAATTCAAAGTTACTATTTTGGAAAGGGGGGAAGTAGTATACAGTAAATCGGTCATAACTAGCTCATAAGAAGATTGCAAAACTGTTTTCTATATAAATTTAGCACTTTTAAGCTCTACAAATTTGTAGAAGAAATTGAAAGCTAATTTAGATATTACATAGATTAGCTCATAGGATTATCAGAGACTATCAAGAATTTTGAGAACCTCTACTAGTATTCCATCTACTACTGTGTAATGGAGCTTCTTTTTGTCAAGCTCATAACCAAAGCACTATGGATTCAACTGCTTTTCTATACGATATACTTGTATTATTTATGAATGCTTTGAAGAAGAGGAGGATGGTATATAATGATCAAGGAAGCCACTAAGGTTTCTTAGGTCATCGAGATCTTTGCCTCCAGAGTCTTGCGTATGCTCAAGCTTCTCTTTATTGTAAAGAGCTCTAAGAGCATGAGTAATGAAAACCTTTTTTTTTTTTGGTGCGTGGGGGTTTTGGGTGGTTTTGGGGGTGGGGGGGGGGGTAGCTTATGGATTCGGCCCTCAATTTTGTATTGTCTCATGTTAATAATCTTTTCCTTGATTTTGGCTATAAGCATGCCTAGTAATATGTATGTGGAAATTGTAATATATGCTAAGGTGAATTTATGCATGAAGCAAGCTAAAGCTAATCAAGGTTTTATCATGTGGCTCTCCATAGCATGAGTAACCTCTCTTAGCCTGCACACTTATACCCTTGATCTAAACATTTCAAACTTACCATATTGCAAAATGCTTTGAAGGGAAATTGCTTCATAATGCATGCACCCAAGTATTCCCTGAGGGAGGCACTTCCATCGATTGGAAGATCATGCATTTTACAAGTAAAGTAATCCTTGTCAATAATCAATAAAATATTCTAAAAATCTAGAAGACCATATTGATTGGTTTCTCATATGCTATTGTAACTAGATACACATTGCTGAGGTTGATTTTTTTTGCGCTTTTTTTGAGGGGCATTTTATCCATTTTTGGGTACTTTGCCCGTATCTTCTACACATCAAAGGTGGGTTTTTGACATGTAAAATCCATGAAATCTGAAGGGCAAGTGTGCTTGTCAAAAATCAATCGTGCAAGTGCACATTGTATAACTTATGTTTGATTCGAACAAAGCTAGGGTAGAGGAGCCGACTTAGGTACATAATTATAAATTTAGGCATGAGCCAATTTAAGGAAATTCAAATCTTTCCAATTCAATCTCTTGTGATATTCCACAATTTTTTTTGAGTAAAAATGATGTATAAAGATTAGTGATGTGGAACTATGTAAGTACAAAAACGTTTCATGATCAAGTATTTTTCTCGATGAAGTATCTACTAACATAATATGACGACGGAGTACATAACCTTTTACACGTGTCTCTCTCTACGGGATGAAAGCTAGACGCCAAGTGAGATGAAGGGGAACGAAAGAGAGAGAGAGAGAGAGAGAGAGAGAGAGAGAGAGAGAGAGGCGGCCGGCCGTACTCGTTCAAATAATGAAAAAGATATGGTGGATTTATTCAAACATTGCCCTATTCTTGGGATCGGTGCTTTTATTGGCTCCTCTACCCTAAGAGGTGTTGAATGCTGCTTTATATATATGAGTTTACGCGATGAAGTTTTGTGGGGACCTAAAGAGACTCTTTTTTTTTTGTGGTTGCTTTATGAATGTTATAGAACGTGACCTTGACATATACAAAGGGTGTAGCTATATCAAGCCGACTTTTACCTTCTCATTTATAGTCACAACAATGACACAAGATTCTCTTGCAACTTAGAAGATGAGCATCTATTTTTTGTCTAGTACCATTTGTACAAGGAAAGAAAAAGGGGGCCGGGGGGGGGGGGGGGGGGGGGGACCAGATGCTACATTGTGTGAGATTTATATGAGATTGCAAGAGTGTTGATGACATGCTAGTCCACATAGGCATGGCAAGTGTTAGAAAAAACCGGGGTACAATGTATTTTAACCATATAAAATCATAAAATCCTAGTTAGATTTTGAGCTTGCTTTTAAGAACACCGGCACAAGTTTTAGTGTATATACCGGCAAAACCTTCAAACTTTGACCTAAAAACCGATAAAATTTCAAGTTTGCCCTTATTTTCTTTGGTTAGGAAAAATGTATTTTTCTAGCCCTGGGGATGGCCATTGGCTAGTGTCCAGAAAAAACTTTATCCCAAACAAACACAAATCCCTCTAAGCCAATTATTATCAAGCGAAATTTTTGTAAATGAAACTATATTTTTGACTTTATTTACACTATTTTCTTGCAAAATCCAAGTGAATTTTTGCTTTTCACTTTCGTGTCATATGATGCTCCTGCATTTCTATCTAACTCAAGACTAAGTTGAGACACACTTTTTGCAACAATGAGCCACATACCTAGCACAAGAAGTTGCGCTTCTTGTGACTCTACGAGTGAGACACTCATTGCTTGCCGTACAGAGTTGAGACTTGCGACTAGCACGTTTGCATGGGTTGAAAGTGTGGCGTGCGCACACACTCTTCCCCCTTCTCTCTCTCTCTCTCTTTCTTTCTTGACATCCATATAATCGCTTCCTGAGTCCGTCCAAGTGGCATGTAGTGCTATATAAAGCACTGATTGACCCATTTATATGATTTTGAGTTGCACCAATGAGAGTATGCCGCGTGGAAAGTGCTAGCTTCTGGGACCTTTTTGGACGCGTGGTAGAACCGTACTTGAGGCCCTATAGCCGTACTGGGGACTTTTGCGGGATGTGATAAAAAGCATGTGCAATGGGCAACTTTCGGGAAGGAAATCCGGTGCGGGCCACGACAACAGATCTTGCAATTGTTGCCCTTTGCTGCTTGCACTCCTGATCATCACCCACTGCACCTTCCAAAAGCCAATGGTGTGCGTGCGCGATCCTTCTCCTCTATTTCTCTCTGTGTTTTTCTGCTAGCCCTTCCTCTGCTCTTCTGTGAGGTCTACTCACGGGCCACGGGTGACGGCCCCTGTTTCTTGCCTCCGCGTCTGTTGATTTTTCGTTCTTTGGGTCGTTTAAATTTCCCCTGTTTCTCTCATCGCTTCCCCTGTTCCTTCTTCTAGCTCCCTGCTCAATCTGCTCTCTCTCTCCACGTTTTTCCTCGTTCCTTGCTTCTTGCGCACAACTTGTGGATGACAAATAAGTAACTTCCACAGCATGCCCATCTCGCCGAATTGCTCCTCTGCTCTGCATTTGTCATCTGCCACGGCGTCAACCTTGGTGACTCCTCAAAGCCCTCTGGATATCTCATCATAAGCCTCATATTGCAGGACTAGCTATATTCCCTCTATGAAGCAGGAGGATTTGCCCCCTTCATGGGTCCTGCGCACCCATTTCTCTCGTGCTGTGTATTATCGCTCCGACACTTGCATCGACGCATCGTGGTTCGAAGTCCCTCGAAAGCCTTCCATTGTTCATGCAAGAAGAACTGCAGAAAAACATAAACAGACAGAAAAATGCCCTCCTTTTCTCGAATCAGCACCAAGCTTAGACGTGTTTTCTCAGCAAGCAACCCTGCAGCCATTAGAGAAAGTCAGACATGAGAATTCTGTCGAAGGTGAAGATTTCTCTTTCTCTACTATGACATGCACAAGCAGAGTTTGTGAATCTCCACCATTAAATTTTATCAAAGATGCATCGGTTCTTTCTCTATCACCCTCGAGAAATGAAGAGATCAGTGCATTGTCGGCAACTGTGCATAAATTGCAGAGCACTATTGGCGATTTTTTATCCAGATCGCCGCTGCGAAAGTCCCTTTCTTACAATAATCTTCTTAGAAATCAAAATGGCATGGAGATCTGTGCCTCCAAGACCTCATCGCCGCAGGAAAGAAGCACTGCCAAGCGCTCTGTGTGGGACTCCCCACGATGCTCTCCATTGGGTACGCCCAAAAGTTCGCCCACAAATTCTCCAAGATATGACAGTAAAGAAACAAGTCCTTTTGATAGAAACTCTGCAGCCTCAGGAAACCCTACAGATGATGTTTCTGGAGGCTCCCCAGTGAAACGGGACATAATTCGAGCACTGTCATGGTCTGATCATCTCTCCAACGCCACTGGCAATGCGAGGGCAGTACTTTCTGCAGAGAATTGGATGATAGATCTCTCTCAGCTACTTCTTAGTGAGAGATTTGCATCGGGTGCTTATAGTCGCCTCTACCGAGGTATATATCAAGACACCCCTGTTGCTGTAAAAATAATTCGACAACCAGACGAGGATGAGTTCCTTGCAGATCGGCTAGAGAAAGTGTTTATGCAAGAAGTTAACACGTTGTCATGTTTGCAACATCAGAATGTTGTGAAGGTAACCTTTGCAAAATCACTATTTTGTCAAGTCCAAAGTATCTTAAATTAATTGAGTCAGTTTCAGAGTAGCTGATACATAAGGGTGAGCATGCGTGCAATGTTTAGTCAAGAAAGATCAGTCATCACGCCTGTTGCATGGTTTTCTTTTGGGACGTTGTAATTCTTGGGCATTGTTGACTGCATGTCTGTATGAGTGGGGGGTTCTATGTGTATCAGGATATAATGACACCTAGCTTTATGCCTACTATTGCATCTGATATCCTAGTTGGGTATGTGAGCTTTGTCCTATGGCCCCTCTCTTTGGTGCGTACCCTCTCTTGTCTGGTTGGTGCCTCGGCGGCTTAAACCATGTGATTTGTGTAGCTTTCCCCCTAGGATGATGATGCATATGGTGATGTTTTATCGCCATGATGTCATGAATCCCTATAAAAGAGGCTTGTAATCCCTCTCTTTTTTGCAATTCGTAAATAGGGGTTTGTTTAGAGTCAACACACATACACACACCTTGAATGCTACTCTCATTAATCCACCCTAACTGTAATACATCTTTCAAGTTTCAACACCTAGTTCTATTGTCACTATTGGGCATTGATGTCTTTAGTAAGGTCAATTGTATTTTCTCGACAATATTGTGCATGAATTTGGGCTTTTCCTTCCATAGGCATATGTCTGTGTACACAACTGAGAGATCACGGCATAGTTTGTCCTTTTAAGAAGCATTGTCGCTTCTTAATCTCATAAACAAGTCCCTTTATTGTATTTTGTATGCCCAATCCAATCATAGCCTTTGTTGGTTGCAGTTCATAGCCGCTTGCAAGAAGCCTCCAGTTCTTTGTGTCATTACAGAGTACCTTCCAGGAGGCTCAATACGGGCTTTTCTTCACAAGAGGGAGGGTGAGCTGTTGCCCATTCCTCAAGTCTTGCAAATGGCACTGGACATAGCTTATGGAATGGAGTATCTTCATATGAAAGGAGTCGTACACCGAGATCTTAAGTCCGAAAACCTTGTTCTTGGCCAGGATGGCTGCATAAAGATTTTGGATTTTGGCGTATCTTGTTTCGAGTCTGATTGCAATTCGGATGCTCATGATCTTGGCACGTACCGGTGGATGGCACCTGAGATGTTGAGTCAAAAGCCTTACACAAGAAAAGTGGATGTTTACAGCTTTGGGATTGTGCTTTGGGAGCTGCTAACAGCTCATTTGCCCTATGAAGAGATGGGGGCAGTACAAGCAGCATTCTGTGTAATTCACGAGGTATACATTTTTTTGGACAAGAGATAGTGAAGGGTGAATGAGTGCATGTGCATGTGCATGTTCGTTTTGGGTACACATAGGGGTTGTGTGTGTGTCTGGATCAATGGCAATGCCATTTGACTTTATTGAATTCGTCTGCATGCATATACATACACATCTATGTATACATATACATGTACATATGCACAGGGCATACGCATACGCATACACATACACATACACATACATATCCATGTGTCACCTCTCTTATTTTGCAAGCTCACCCTAACACAAGCCTTTCTGTCTATCTCGCAGAACACGCGGCCTCCAATCCCGCCGGATTGTCCAACTGTTTTGAGCGACCTTATGTGTCGGTGCTGGTGTACAGATCCTGAAGGTAGACCTGAGTTTTGGGAGATCTTAAGAGTATTAAACATGTGCATAGATAACTATAGATAACAAGAAATATATTGGTAGCCATAGCAAATACTACCATTCTTTGTTGTCAATGGTCGGATTTTTATAATGGCAGAATGTTGCCTTCCCCTTGGGCCAAAACCAGTGTGGTAGCTCAAGTGAGGTTTGTCATGGATAGGCTGTGCATTATCCATGTGTTGTATACTGAGACTAATACTAATTGTAGCTTCTTTTTTAACCCAAGAAGCCAACAAACCGTTTTTAAATTATATTTAGTGTGCTAATTATGCACCTTTTTTTTTTTTCTTTACTTGCTTCAGTAATGCTTTTTGCATGCCAGGGTCTGCAAGAGTTTAGCAAGACTCTCACCCCACCAACTAAAGAAAAGAATCAGGGACATTACCTAAAGACCCCTATATTTTGTGGAAATTCCCAAAATATCCCTCATATTTCAAAATTTCCCAAAGTACCCTTGCATTATGGATTGCTCCAATGTTTACTTACCTTATCCTTTTTTTGTAATAGAGATCTATCTTTGAGTGTTGTAGAGAAACATTTTCAGCAATAAGCTGCCAATCAATGCCATTTGTGTGTACAAATGGTGTCCTATCAGATCCAGAGAGCCCACAATACGATCACAGAGTATTCCTAATATTATCTAACAATGGAAAACCAGTATTTATATAAAAACTTGCAAAACATAATGCCTTGAGAGACATTTCCAGGATTAGTGAGGGCTATATTGGGAATTTTGATAAAATTAAAGGGCATGTTGGAAAGTTTTAGCCAGAAAGAGATATCTTGGGAATTTCGACAAATTTCACCGGCACTTTGGTAAATTTTTCAAAGAATTACAATAGATTCAATACTATAAAGAGAAAACTACCAAAATACCCCTCAAATTTCAAAAATTTCCAAAATACCTTCTGAACAGATTGCTCCAAATTTTGCATAGTTTAGTCACATTAGATTCTATCCTTGAGTGTCTTATCTACATAAATTTTCACCAATGAGCTCACATATAGAGGCATTTGTGTAGAGCCATTTCAGCTTGAGAGCTCATGATGGCATCCACAATCCTATGTGAGAAATTACAAAATGTTTTCCATATCATGAGAACTTCATTGAAGCCATCCTTCCTAATACCTGAAACAAGAGCTCTGTTTATCAGTGGTGGTCGGGGTTGAAATTTGTTAGGCACTAACTTTTGAAACATTTTCATTTTTTGTACCTACATCAAATAGTGCCCAATCAATGAGCAGAACTTTCAAGTTTGAAAGTTCAACTACATTGAACTTTCATGGTTTTCCATCCACTCCACATCCATTGCAAGATATTTTGTAACTTTTACATTATAATTTTGATAGAGCTTTTCTTGTGATTTTGCCGCCTCTCAAACAATGTTCCTCTCTAGAATCAAGATTTTTCTATGATTTCTTCACCTTCAATTTTTTGTAGCAAATTGAAATGGTGATGCATCTTTGAATGCAAAGAAGGGCACAACTCAAATGGCAATCCATGTTTGGGTGACAAGAATGACTTAACTCCACCGCATTGTGAACGGTTGAATGTTTTGGATGATGAAGTCTATAATCTAAGCTTCATTCATCTCAACTTCTTGAAAAGGTTTGTACTATCTTTGGCTCACATGTAGTAGAGGCTTTCTTTTCCTTTAAACTTTTAATTTTTTTCAAAAAGAAGTAAGATCTAATCACAGCTTTAATATTCAATCGGTAAAGCTTGTCTGTAGCTTTGTTTAGCTTTCATAAGTCTTGGGTAAAATCATTTTTAATTGCATTGAATGATGTAATACCCAAATCATGTATATGTTCACTAGTGAATATAATCCCTATATGCAAACTCTGCTACTCTTGTAGAGGAATGTGATTTATTACTCTAGTATCCATATTTGACAAGTGAAAGATATCTCACATAGGTAGCAAATGTGATTTGGAACATAAATTTTTAGCACTTAACAATGTAGAGATTGCAAATCTCAATTTATATGTAGGAAAACAAATGAAAGAAGATGAGAACTTCAGAGGAGACTACATATTCAAAACAAATCTATAAAAGTAACTCTTTGTCTTAGATCTTGATCACTAACAATAGATGTGCCATACCACTAAGTATAAGATTATGAACAAATAAGCCATATGCAATCTTCGAGGCATTTTTTACTTTGATTTATTTAAAATTAGAAAATTAAAAGGTTAAAATTGTTCAAAACGATATTATAGGAAATATATCTACATTTCTACGTTTGTACAAGTCTCTATTATGATGATATATGATCTAAGAGCTTCAAGATTATAACATACACAGAAACTCAACACATGCTAACATTTTGATTAAAGAGCTCAATGCTAGCTTGGTAATGGGAAACTTATACGTCCTACGACACTTTTATGTCATGCTAAGTGATCATTTTCCTTGTATTGTTTTAAGGAGTTTCAAAAAGGAGCTTTTAGTGTCATATATCCACAAAGTTGGCTTATGAGATAAATTTTACTTTTTTTTTGGCTACTAATTTCACCTTTAGCTTTATTCTTGCAACACATTTCTCAACCTAAACTTTGTAAAAAAACATGTTTTGTTTTTTGTTTTTTTATAAAGAATTGCACCTACAACACATGAAAACTCATCTTTGTGAGATCTATAGTGCTAGAGAATTAGTCATAGTAGTTTTCCACATGTTTTCATGCTTCCAAGGAGAATTAAATGGGTTTTGTGAAAGTTATGACCTAAATACAACAATTTTCTAATCTTGATTTTGTCAAATTCTACAATTCCATACAAATTTTAGTGACTTTAATCAAATTCAAAGACAATTTTGATTATGTACATGGGTTTTATAACATGAAATTTTTCTTCCTTGAGTATCAGGGCACCAAATACCCCATATAGAAAACTATACAAGCGTGTTTGAGTTTTTCAATTCAGCAAGAATTAGAGCCCTTCTACATTAACAATTTTAATCTTCATAGTATTGCTAATTTGAGCGGCCAACCATGCAAAATTTGTAGCTTATACACATATCTAATCATGATCTCTAAATTTATCTATTTATTGAGCATTCTCTAGTGGATTGAAAAGCTCAAAACATGGAGCTTAGTTTTTGGCTTTCTAAAAGAAGCCTTAGAGGAGAGTTGAGTTAGGCATACTTTCATTGTTTTTTGTGATCATTGAGACTTACCTTAAATGTTATTTTGGTTTTAAAATATTAAATGGGTGTTTTTATCTCACCTTTCAATTCACATCATGACATGTCTGGACTTTTCTTGCATTCTATTGTTTTAGAATGCTGAAGAGAAGCTTCACCTTGCATAATTCTAGTAAATTCTATAAATACATATGTGTATATATGTGTGTGTGTGTGTGTGTGTATATATATATATTTTTACTTATTTATATTTATATTTATACGCGCGCGTACACACACACACACACGCACATATATATGTTAGTGTGTTCGTTTTATTTCACCTTTCATTTCAAAGCCTCACATGGCTTGAGTTTTCTTGCAGTCTATAGCTTAATTCTAATCAGTGTTTGGGGGAAGTCTCTTTCATTAAGCGACGGTCAAAGAAACAAATCGAAATACTAGCAAAAATTTTAGAATTTGCACGATTTTTGAACTATTTTTTCACATATTTTGCCGGTTGTTCTTTCCTTTACCATGGTTAGTCTCTATTTTCAACCGGCTCAAGGATAAGCAGAGGTAATCCTCTCCCAAACATTGATTCCAGCTAAGCTCAACCTAATGATTTTATCATTTTCTTATTGTTTGAGAAAGCCACGTGACCGTTTCACTTGTTTCATGCTTGTTATTTTACTACTTTCATATTATGCACAAAATTGTCAATGGTGAAAGATTTTCTTAAGTTTTTGAAGTGGTCCACGACTACTTGTGAATATAAAAGCTCATGGGACCTAAGAATACATGCATAGTAGAACCAACGAGCGTGGGCTATATAATCTTTGATGAAATGCAATAGAATGGGAAAAATGCAACTTTTTTGAGCCTTATCCTTTGTCCGAAAACAAAATTGGTGAAGCTAAAAGAACAACATGGCATGATCACTAACTCATTGAAGTTTATTAGAAAATTATGATATGGCCTAGAAAAATCCTCAGCCTTCTTTATATGCAATTGATTGCAAAAAAATACTATTTTAAGTGAAATGCTATGGTACATCAACTTTGGAGACTTACCATCACCAAATAGTGAGGAATTTTCAAAGTCGCTCGTTTTTCCCATAAGTAGTGGTATCTTAACTTCAAGCACAAGAGAAGATTTTTCGAAAAGAATAGATCTTGTAGGTTTTTTTCAAAACCTGAAAGGACACTTTTATGTCCTATTAGGTTACCACCTAGTGTTAAAAATTGTTGCTTAGAGAGCAACTTGACACATGCTTTTAATTTTTGCAAAGGTATTTGTCTTCTATGATTGAATGGGGCTTGATGAGAGGATTTCAAGAAACAAAACTATGCTATTTATGTGGCAAATTGCATGTTTTAATTTTAAAACTCTTAAATTCTCTGAAATTCACAGAGATTTCCATGCAAAGATGAGACTCATAGTTACAGTTATGTGACATAACATTCGGGCAAGAAGCAAAAGAAGAAGCTCTGTTCGTTCAATTTAATGTGCATATCTCATCTCTCTCTCTCTCTCTCTCTCTCTCTCTCTCTCTCTCTTATATATATATATTTTAGATTTCCTCAAATTATTTTAATCAATTGCAATGCTATGATTTGCATAATGCAAATGTTAATACGTTTCAAGTAATGAGTTTGGTTTACCTATTTCAAATAAGGAGTGGAAATTAAGGCTGTTTGAAGTAATGTCCAAGTGAAGGTAATCATCAATAGGGTTATGATTGAATGCTTGAAAAAGGAGGTCACCAAAGCTTCAGAAACAAACAGGTGAAGGGCTCGCATTAATATTCTCAAACAATAGAAGTAAACTAAACTTAAGTAAAGTGAGGCTCTCAAACGAAGGGACCCATTAACAAAATAAAACAAAAGAGGATTCTAAAGCTTTCATATGAAAAATCTAGGTCCAACTTAATCAATACTTCACATCAAATGTATGGCTAACTCCCTTCTTCATCTTCATGGTCCAAAGTTTAAAAAGTTTTAAAGATGAAAAGTAAAGAGGCAAATCATGGCATAGAAAAGAAAATTCTAAAGGTTTGTAAGGTAAAGAAATCATAAAAGTAACGTGTGTGTCCCTCCTTTTTTTCATGTTTTTTTCTTTTCCTTGATATTTGTCTTTGCTTGTTTAATACTTCTAACTTTTTTGCTTGTTCACAAAAGGGTAGTACCCTAGATAAAGGGGCCAATAACACATCAGGGTCCAAAATAAGATCACTTTAAAATTAAATAAGAAATATTACTAAAATATATAAGAACTATGATTGGATGGCAATGAGAATGGCAAGAGCTTGATATGATCTATCATTTTGTATCAATTTTATTGAAAACTATCAATCCTATCTTATAATTTAGATCATTCAAATTGAAAGTGTCATAATAACTAATATCTAATTCTCCTAAATGATTTTCTCATGTTAAACTGATCATTTGGGGAAATACCAAGGGAGAAAAAGCTAGATTATTGGTAAGGTTAGCAGTCTGGTCACACTAGGGATCCAAAGGAGGGAAAATAGGGATCCAAAGGGGGACCATTTGCAGAAGAGGAATGTGCAAGCAATGGGCTTCAAAGACCTAAGCTTCAGCCCATTACGACTTCCAAAATGTTAAGGTTCCAAAATTCAAAGGTGAAGTCCAATGGTCATTGCTTAGGGAAAATTCGATGCTTGGTAGTGTACACAAAGTCTTCAAAGACTTCTAAAGAGGAGGGGGTGAGCCCTAAAGATAGGGGGAAGTGAGAGAGTGAGGTGAGAGAATACACACACACACAAAGGATTCCCTTTACACAAAGGGCATAATGGACACATGCCAGGTTCCTAGCCCAGTTGCCCCCAAGATGCATTCAATTCCTATTAGATGGCCATAGAGGTGGACCAATGAGAATTAAGCTAGAGTATATTTAGTTTAATTCATTTAAAAACACTTGATAAAAGAACTAATAGAAATTAAGCTCTCTAGAAGACTATTGGACAGTCTCCCAAGGGGTCCAATGAGCATTCAGCAGCCCAATGGCTTGCCTGATTCCTATTGGCCAGAAGACTAAGGGGTCCAATGAGAGTTTAATTGCATTATTTAATTACCTAAAGCTCTCACAAAAGGGGAAAGGGGACACATTTCACAAGGCTATCACTTATGCTTCTCAATTATCATTGGCTAAGCTTTGCAGGGTCCAATGGGGTGCCAGCATGAGTAAAAATAATGAGGGGTTGACCAACAGAGAGAGGGGGTTGATTTTGGCAAGGCATTATCACACACACACTCACACAATCTCATGTGTGAAGTAAAGAAGACTCTCTCTCCTTCTTAATATTTAATGGAAAGCTCATCATCTACTCCAAGCTTGTGAGAAGGGAGGCCTACACCAACAACTCTTAGCTTTGTGATTCAAATCTGTCATAATGATTGATATCTAATTCTCCTAAATGATTTTCTCATATTAAACTGATCATTTAATATGGGGAAGTGCCAGGGGAGAAAAAGCTAGAATATTGGTTAAGCTGGCAGATTGGCCACAGTAGGGATCCAAAGGAGGGAAAATAGGGATCCAAAGGGGGGGCCATCTGCAAAAAGATCAATGTGCAACAATGGGCTTTAAAGACCCTAAGGTGCAGCCCATTAAGACTTCCAAAATGCTAAGGTTCCAAAAATCAAAGGTTGTGTCCAATGGTCAAAGCTTAGTTAAATTGGATGCTTTGTATATGTACAAAAAGTCTTCATGATTCCTACATAGGAGGGGGCGAGCCTTGCAAGTAGGGGATGAGAGAGAAACACACACACACACACACCACTCGTTCATCACCATTGAGCCTTCGGCTCTCATATGCTATGGCATGCCCTTCTTGAAGCAAAACCTCTCCAAGGCAATCACCACAAGCATCACATTGGACCTCAAATGGCTTTGAGAGATCTGGAAGCACGAGGACTGGTTGGGAAGTAAGCTTCTCTTTGAGTTTTTCAAAAGCATTTTGCTCCTTAGCAGTCCATACAAACTTAACGTTCTTCTTAGTTAAGTCGTGTAGTGGTCCTGCTACTTGAGAGAATTTTGCTATGAAGCGTCTATAGTATGCACACATACCAATAAAGCTTCTTAGCTCATGTAGATTTCTTGGGTTAGGCCATGCTTTTATTACCTCTAACTTTGATGGATCCATTTGGATACCATCTTTAGAGATAATATGACCTAAGTATTGAATCTCTTGAAGGAAGAATTCGCTTTTCTTTTGGTTGAGATAAAGCTTGTTCTCCCTCAATGCTTGAAAAATCACTTGGAGATGCTGCTTATGTTCCTCCAAAGACTTGGAGTAGATGATGATATCATCAAAGAACACTCCAGTGAATTTTCGATATGGTCTAAAAATTTTCTCCATCAAACGATTGAACGTAGCTGGTGCATTAGTCAAGCCAAAAGGCATGACTAGATATTCATAAAGACCAAACGTTGTGCGAAACGCGGTCTTTAAGATATCTTCATCCACTATCCTTATTTGATGATAGCCACTCTTAAGGTCAATCCTACTGAAGTAGGTAGAGCCTTGTAGCTTATCAAACAGATCTTCTACCCGAGGTACGAGAAATCTGTTTTTGATAGTGATATGGTTTAGTGCTCGATAGTCCACACACATACGGTATGTACCATCTTTCTTTTGCACTAAAAGGACTGGAGAACAAAAGGGAGAGGAACTAGGCCTCACCATCCCTTTGTCTACCAGCTCTTGTACTTGCCTAATGATCTCCTCTTGTTGAGCTTGTGAGACTCGATAAGGAGGCTTGTTAGGTGGTGAGCTTCCAGGAAGGAGCTCAATACGATGGTCATCATCCCCTCGTTTTGGAGGTAAGTCCATAGGGAATTAGACACATCTTGGAATCCTTTTAGAAAATTAGACAAGTCTAACTCTTCTTGATTCCTATCATTTACATTTGATGAAACATTAGTATCTTTTGGAGACTCTTTGACAAAAATCATGTACGCAGAAACTGAGCTCTTCATTGACTTATCAAAAGAAAGAGGATTTACAAGTGGAATAGTGTGACCACACTCACTAGCATCTATATATATGTTCTTTCCCCTGTAAGTGAAGTAAATTCTCCTTTCAGGGAACTTCATGTGGGCAGCCATGCGATCAAACCATTGTGCCCCTAGGATAACATCCTGATGTTGGAGAGGAGAGATGAAGAAGTCTTCTTTGTCGACATAGCTTTGGACATGAAGCCTCAACTTCCCAATCAAGGGAGTAACGGAGGCTTGTTGTCCCTTGAAAGCTGCATCAGCGACTACTATATCTCCCATCTCAAAAGCTTGAATGCCCAACTTGGTGGCCAACTCTATTGATATGAAGTTAAGAGTAGAGCCAGGGTCAAACAAGATGAAGGCATCATGCTCTCTTACCTTTCCCCAAGCATAGGAGAGTGATGATCCTTTGCAATGAGCATCCTCTTTTGGAGCTTCGATGGTGGAAGCTCTAGGAGTCTCATTGCGAGTATTCTTCTTGGGGCAAGAACGATAGCCATGTCCTTGCTCTCCACACTTGAAACACTTATGGTCCTTGCGAAAAGCTTCAAGCTCTTCAGGAGAGATTTTGTTTTTACCTTTGTAAACTCCCTTCTCCTTGGACCGATTGTTGTTGTTGTTGTTGTTGTTGGAAGTGCCTTGGGAGTTATTTTGAGCATTGGATTTCCCCTTTGCATCATTTTTATCCTTGTTTTCCATGGGCTTGACATTACGTCTAGCCCCTTGATGGAAATTGATGCGTGAAGCAACCATGGTGTGGTGGATTACTTTAGTAATAGTACCGGGCCGTTGAGAGTTGATGTATTCAGCCATCTCTTCAGGTAATCCCGCATAGAATTGCTGTCTTTGCTCGGCAAAGTCTATCTTTTGAAAGAAAGTAGCTTTGAGATGTAAATCCCAAAACTTGTCTACATACTTGTTGATAGACTCATGAGAGAGAAGCTTCAAGCCGCGCCATTCGGTAAGAACTTTATCTTTAGTATCGCTTGGCAGAAATTGCTTCATGATGGAAACTCGTAGAGTTTTCCATGTCTTTGGGGCTTCTCCATTGCCACAAAGGCTAGCCCTCCATTGACGAGCTCATTTTTGGAAGTGCATAGCTACATGACGTAGTTTGGAGGACTCTGTGAAGCCCTCTTCCCCAAAGGCCGCGTCAAATTGCTGGATGAAGGCCAAGACTTTGTCGGTAGCACCAAAGGTGCCATCGTAGGTGAGAAAAGAGATACTCTTTCCTCCCTCCTTGAACTTCTTTAGCTTTTGTGACCTTCGCCATGCAGGAAATGATTTGCGATGTCCTCCCCTCTTGTATTCTCTAGGAGAATAGCCATAACTTTCATCGGAAGAGGAGGAAGGTGAAGAAGAAGGAGAAGAGGGTGACCTCTTCCTAGCCCTTTTCTTCCTTTGTTTCCTCTCTTGCCTTTCAGAGTGATGAGGAGAAGGGCTATGGGTTGCTCTTTTCCTCTTGGGAGGAGTAGGCGATCGTCTAGACCGCCTTCTTCGTGGAGCCACATCTTCAGAAGAACTTAAACTTTCATTGCTTTCTTTCTCTTTAGATTCCTCCTCTCGAATGGAAGAGAGTCTTCTTTTGGGGGTCTCTTCAAGAGGCCTCCTAAGCTCTCTCTCCTCTTGGAGAGGAAGGGAAATTCCATAGGCACGAAGTTGTTGAGTAACTTCGGCTTGCAAGGTAGGGTTGCCCATAGCTTGTTGCAACCTAGTCACAAGATAATTCACAAACATGGGAGCATCATCATTAGCACCTTCATGTGCAAAATCAAAGCTATCAATGTTCATTCTACTCTCTTGATTATTGTCAGCCATGTTAACAAAATTTTATGTATGTACTTAGGGTATGCTTTGGCAATTCAAAACCTTAGTTGCCACTCCTCTTAGCCTTTGAAAATTGGCTCTTAAGTATCTACACCCATAGCTCAAAGTGGTTAATTATAGAGAGTAGAGGAGTAGGTCTAACATAGCAGAGTTGCCAAGGGCTAGCTCCTTTCGGACTTCTTATGGCTCAATAATGGTAAAGCCGTAGGCAAGTCTAAAAAGACTCCATTATTAAGTCCAAAGCTCCCGAGGTGTGCACCATCCCCCACATAGTGGGCTTAACAAAACCGATATTAGATCCCAGTTCCACTTACCCTATTATAATTAACAACATCAACCATTTATATGCTACTTAAGGACCTCTCTTCTTAAGCAAGAAAAGAGAAACCAAATGCTCTGATACCAATGTAATGGAATTAGCCTATTCAACTTGAGAATAGCGGAAATTAATGAGAATACTTTCGAGAAATAACTTTGTGAGCATAGCGGGTAGACATAATTGAAGATAGCAACATAATCATAGCAATTAGTTAGGCCAATAAATGTTACAAAATCTAACCAAGAGCCAAGCTTCAATGCATGCTCATCTCCTCTACCATACTAATTACTAAGCTATGCTAAGATTTTATGAGTGATTACATGAGGAGATATAATTCTTTCTCGTAAGAATACTCCTTCTTGCTCTCAATCTACTCTCATACCCCGCTAGTGCTCACCATCTTCGAAGGTGAGTGAGGTCTTGGGTCTGACACCGTGAGGGAATTGATGTTGTGTTTTACAAATGTTAGCTTGGTGCTTGAAGCTTCCATCTTCATTGCACTAGCAAGTTATTGAAGGAACACAAAGTATTGTATTGTAAAATGTCTCCTTTGATGGAGAAATCTATAATACAAAGCCTTTTGGAGGGGGGATTGGCTCCATGTAAATCCGCTCATCAGTGTTGTCAATAGATTAATATCTCTATCTTTTGAAGTATTGTTCATGCCTATCTAACTAGGTGTTATGCTTTATGTTGCTCTCTCCATCCAAGCACTCTTGCTATGCTCATTAGAAATCTATTCTAATGAAATGCTCACTATGTCTGTTATTTTCCACTACACACAAGTTACTAGACCATTAAATGTTACATTGGTATTAGAGCACAATGTTTCTCTTTTCTTGATCAAGAAGGGAGGTCCTCAAGCTAGCTATAAATGGTTGGTATTATTAATTTCAACTGAGTAAGTAGAATAGGGATTTTTCAGCCTTGCAGTTCGCCTACTTCGTGCAGATAACGGGGCATCACCGTCAAGAGCTATGGTCTTAATAGTGGAGTCCTACGGGGCTTGCCTACGGCTTAACCACTATTGAGCTATTAGAAGCTTGACAGGAGCCGGTACTGTTTTGGTGTTGAAAGACCCTCTCTTCTATTCCTTGCAATTAATGATATTCGAGCCACATGTATAGGAGCTTGAGTGCTTTTCTAAAGGGGTAAAGAGGAGTAGCAACTAGGGCTTGAAGTGCCAAAGTACACCTAAAAAAATTGTTAGAATGGCTCACAATAGTAAAGAGAGTGAAATCAATGTTGATAGCTTTGATTTTTCTAATGAGCAGGCTACTAATGATGCCCCTATGCTTGTTAGCTACCTTGTTTCTAGGGTTCAACAAGCCATGGGCAATCCATCCCTCCAAAGTGAAGTGCATTGGCAGCTACGTGCTCATGGGATTTTCCAAACTCCCGAGCGTGAAGAGAGAGTACCTAAAAAGAGGCCTCTTTCCGATTCGGGAAGAAGAAGAGGATCCGTACAAAGGACTCAAAAATCTACTACTTGATGAGACATCTCCTTCCCAAAGGAGAACTCAAGAGCCCAGTCTCCTGCCACCTTGGTGGAGATGGCTCCACGAAGACGGTGGGCAAAACACTTTCCAACAACCCCTAAACGGAGAAGACCATCGCACACTTCTCTACACCATAATTCAAAGAGGGATGATAGAAAACAAGAAAAGAAAAAGGCGACAAAGAGGTCACCCTCTTCTCCATCTTCTTCAGTCTCTTTCTCTTATGAAGAAAGTGATAGTGCACACATGGAGGAACAAGGCAAGAAAAAGGCGAGAAATAGGTCACCCTCTTCTCCATCTTCCTCATATTCTTCCTCCTCTGAAGAAAGTGATGGTGCAACTTTTGAACCACCAAAAAGAAGAGGCCGTAGGAAATCCTATGCCGCATGGAAGAGATCTTCCAAGCTCAAAAAGTTCAAAGAGGGAGGAAAGAATGTCTCTTTCCTTACCTACGATGGCACCTTTGGTGCTACGGACAAAGTCTTGGTCTTCATTCAACAATTCGATACGGTGTTTGGAGATGAGGGCTTCACGGAGTCCTCTAAGCTACACCATGTAGCTATGCACTTTCAAACGTCCGCCAGGAAATGTTGGTCTAGTCTACAGGCAAACGGTGAAGCCCCACAAACATGAAATCTTTAAGAGCTTCCATCATGAAGCAGTTTTTGGCTACTGATACCAAAGACAAAGTACTCACTGAATGGAAAAGCTTGAAGCTCTCTCCCTAAAAATCTATTCAAAAATATATAGACAAGTTTTGGGACTTACATCTCAGAGCCACTATCTTCTAAAATATGGATTTTGGAGAGCAAAAACAACAATTTTGTGCAGGTACTGAAGATATCGTGGAGTATGTCAACTCCCAAAGGCCACGCACCAAATCGACTACGGCCATACACCATACCATGGTGGCTTCACAAATCCATTTCCAACAAGGGGCTAAGAATAATCTTAAGCCCATGGAGAACAAGGACCATAACAATGAGCCTAAGGGGAAGGACAATGTCCAAAAGTCTGCTAAAGCAACACCAATAGCAATAAAGCTAAGGAGAAGGGAGTTTATAAAGGCAAAAATAAGCTCTCTTCTGAAGAGCTTGAGCGTTATATCGTAAAGATAACCACTGTTTCAAGTGCGGGGAGCAAGGGCATGCTTATCGTGCTTGCCCCCACAAGAATACACGAAACGAGCCTCCTAGAGCTACCTTGGTCGAAATCCAAGAAGAGGAAGCTCACCACAAAGGATCTCCTCTGTGCCATGCTTGGGGAAAGGTACATGATGCTTTTATTCTCTTTGACCCTGGTTCTACTCACAATTTTATATCCATAGAGTTGGCCACCAAGCTAGGCATCCAAGTCTATGGGGTAGGAGATGTCCTACCCACCGATGGTGCTTTCAAGGGGCAAGAACCTTTAGTCACTCCCTTAATTGGGAAATTGAGGCTCAATGTCCAAAGCTATGTGGACAAAGAGGACTTGTTTATCTCTCCTCTCAAGCACGAGGATGTAATCCTAGGGGCACCATGGTTTGATAGCATGGTTGCCAATGTTAAATTCCCTGAAAGGAAAATTTACTTTAGGCTTAGGGAAAAACATATGTACATTGATGCTAAGGAGTTGGGTAACACCATATCCATTGTACATACTCAAGCTTTCAATAAGTCAATAAAGAGCTCTATTTCCGTGTACGTGATTTTTGTTAAAGATTGTTAAAATGAACCTAATGCTTTAGCAAAAGAAAATTAAAAAAATCACAAGGAATTAGAGTTATCCAATTTTCTCAAGGGATTTCAAGATGTTTTTATTGACAATATCCCTTGTGAATTACCTCCTAAACGAGGCAATGATGACCAAGCAATTGAACTTCTTCCCAGAAGTTCACCGCCTAATAAACCTCCTTATAGAGTTTCTCAACCTCAACGGTGGTGCAGCCAAAGTTGGTCCGAGCTAGAAAGTGATCTATGCCAGGCAAGGCTGCAGGCAGATGCAGTGCTAAAGGCTAGGACAGGTACCAAGGTCTTGGGTAGCAAGTTCCCGAAGTGTCAAGTCAGTGCTCTAGAATGTAGTGTTCGATGTGCTCTAGAAGCCAGTCCAGGCGGCTCGTCAAACGGAGCCCCGGTGCTCAAGATACTGAAGTTCAAAGATAGAAGGTGTAGCAGATCCCCGATAGATAGGGCAGCTGGGGACAGGTGGCCCAACCTGATGTTAGTGGATACATGCATAGAGCTTGAGTTATGGAGCATGCATATCTTCTCGGATTGTGACTCAGAGCTCGGGATAGCAAATAATGATCGGTTAAATTTTTTTTGGGGGCTAGGTATGTGCCCATTTGCCCGCACCGGAGGATGCTCCATCTGGTATTTTTTTGGCCTTGCCAAGGTTCTCGGTGATAGCATGCCTCATGTAGAGCTATGAGGAAATTGACAAAATCCAAATTGGAGCTCGAAGGGGGGTGTTATTGCAAGTCAAAGTCGGCAGTTGGCAATGAGAGCGGGTGTCGGATGATTTTCTTGGTTTTTTGCACGCATTGTTCAAAGGAACTCCAAGGCCGAAATGTGCCAAGGTTCATGTTCTTCAGAGCCGGAAATGAGCTCTTCCTACTAAGCTTAACAGGCTGCTCATTGAGCATGTCAGCAGGGAGGTGTTACCAGTTAAAGAAGACCAAAAGGTTTGCCATTGGGTAGGTTTTTATGGGAGCCTTTTCAAGTAAAGGGATTCCTTGAAAGCTATTCACGAGAAGCTGCCACATGGCAAGTGGGCGTAAGTCCCATATGCAAAGAAGAAGATCCGGGAGACGGGCTATATAGGCTGTGGACGCCCTCACTAGGGGTATCAAAGAGAGAAAGGGGGAGCTCCCCACACGTTGGCTATGGCAGGTGCGGCTGTGGGCGCTGTGGATGGCAGCCCTGCCTGCACAGGGGCTCTAGGGGCGGTGACGCCGATAGTTTTGGGGCAGCCATGGTGACGTGCACTGGAGGTGGAGACTGTTGCCGACTAATGATGTGGTAGTGCCCAAGGTGGGCTTGTTCCCGTGGCCTTAGAGGCCTATTTTTTGAAAACATAGGGGGAGAGCATTAGCGACCTTGCTAATGCCTCCCCAGCATGTAAGAGGGCAATCCCGCAGGGATGAGGAAAGGGCCAGAGCGGCCGGGAGGTCAAGTGCCAAGGGGGCAGTCCCCATAGATAGAGAGAGAGAGAGAGAGAGAGAGAGAGAGAGAGAGAGAGAGAGAGAGAGAGAGAGAGAGAGAGAGAAAGAGAGAGAGAGAGAGAGAGAGAGAGAGAGAGAGAGTGACAGGGGACCCGAGGAGGCTGCCATGTGGACCAAATGCAAATGCAAGTGGTCCATTCCAAGGCCGGCCGAGCAAGGGCAATGGCAAGGAAGGGAAGGCCAAGCACATCGAGACCAAAAGAAAGAAAAAGAGAGAGAAGAGGAAGGAGGATCCCGACAAAGGTGGTCAAAACTGGGCCAAAGAGGCAATGCAAAGCTAAGCCCCCCCAAAGGGGTAAAAAATGAAGGAAAAAATAAAAAATGAAAAAGTGCCTAGGGGGCAATAGCAACGTCACTAATACCCCCCCCCCCCCCCCCCCCCCCGGTCAAGTGCAAAAGAGAGAGAAATTGAGCAGATGAAGCAAGGTGGGTACCCCTTCCAAAAGATACCAAATTGGTATGCCAGATGGCCAAATAAGAGGGCAGTTTCCAAAGTTGAAGACCCCCCCACTCTAAAGGTCAAATTTTAATCAAATTAAGGGCTTTTTTGGTGCCTTTTGAAGCCTACAAAGTGGAGCTCTTTGATAGACGAGTGTGCATGTCAAAGCCCTTTGTATTTTCTCATGAAAATGGCCATGGTGATGGCATTGCAAGCCTGTGGACATGTTTTGTGAAGCAATCAAGCCACTGTTGCCCCATCTTGTTGTTGTTTCCCCTTCCCCCCTTGCCTTTCTCTTGATCTGGTGTTTCCCCTCGGTGTCGGCAATGCGGATGTGTATGCCCCCCCCGGACCGACGGTGTTTTGTGTGAGAGATTGAGATTGAGCGGCTGTGTGCATGTGTAAGGGTGGAGACAGACCGTGGTAGTATGTGTGCTTTGTGTGGTGGATTTGTGGAGTGTGTGAGCAGTGGAAATTGAGCAGGCGGTGGCTTGCTAGTGTAAAGTGTGTTTTTGAACGTGTTTTCCGAGAGGATAGGGGTGTTGTGGATACCTTAAGCTATAGAGAGGCCCTTGTGTTTGTGTCGGGCGTGTTCCCCCATTCCCCCTCTCCATCTTCTGGTGTCCCCCACGGAGGAGTGTGTTGATGCTCCTAGTTGATGTCAGAACGGTGATTTTGCTACCAAAGGTGCGGCCTTTGAAGAGCAGGTGCTGCTAGTGATGGCTTGGACGGGATTTCCCATTTTCACTAGGGTCAAAGATGCAGAAACCTGGCTGGCAGATTTTGAGATGTTTATGCTCTCATTGCAAATGCAAAGTAATGAAGAAAAGGTGCAGACAGTGCCATTCGTTTTGTGAGGAAAAGCTAAGATTTGGTTTGATGGTCTACAGGCGGCAGACAAACAGTTTGGTAGAGTTTTTGGAAACAGTTTCTATGCCGGTTTCATAAAGTGATGTCGGCTGCTGAAGTGGATGCAAATATCAAGAGGCTACGGCAAGAAGTAAGTGGAAATTTTGATGCCTTTGTCGATAAGTTCGAAGAAAGCTGGAAGGATTTGGTTGATGTCATTGGAGTGGTCAATGCGGATTGTTTCAAGTTGGAGAAGTCCCTAGCTTGTCTGCATCCTTGTGTTTGAGAAAAGGTTGATTATGAAGAACCAGGAAGCTATGCCAAAGCTCTGAGAGCTGCCAAGGTAAAGAGCAAGAAAGTGAAGAGAAAACTGGAGTTAGGCTTGTTGAAGCCTACAGATTATGTACTGGTGACGATGGCTAGGTGTTCGATGGACCAACTGAGGATGGTGCCAAATGCGTGGAGGATGGAGCCTGTCAAGGTAAAGCCTTTAATCGATTATACTCCTTGGGAGTTACCTGTTTGTGAGATGCCTGTGTCAATTATGGAGGAGCTTGTCAATGAAGATGAGCCTTTGGTCAAGGAGAACATGTGTGCAAGGGAGTTGGCAGATGCCAAATGCCCGAAGTAGCCTAAAGAAACAGGGCATGTTCTTGTGGAGTGCTTGTACAAAAGGGTGGCAGATTGTAGCCAAGTTACGGGTGTCGAAAGCTTGGAATTATATGAAAGAAGTGAGCAAGATGATGGTCCCACTCTTATAGAGCAAAGAGATGGCGGAGATGCGTATATCGAGTCCACTTATGGTGATGATGGTGAAAGTAACAGCTCTAGCTTTTGGGTGACGAGTAAAGAGGGTAGCCTCAATGATGGATCCACATTCTATATCAAGGAGACAAACTCTAGTGAGCTTGCGATGGTGCAGGTAAAGCTGCCAAGATGTGATGGTTGCCAATATGGTTGAAGAGCAGGTGGAGCTGCCAAAGCTTGAGAATGATGGTATGCAGATGAGAGTGTTGTGCGGCACCATGCTTATGGTGATACTGGTCAAAGTAGCAGTGTAATTGATTAGTAAGACAGGTTTGGAACTTGGTTGGGAAGGAGAGAGTTGTTATGGCTATGGAAAGTGGACAGGTCATAGCAATAGATCGGCAAGAGGGGTTAGAGAAGCCATCTGGCTCTATTTTCTATGATGATGAGGATGATTGGGGGTTTGATGACCTAGTAGATGAGATGGATGGAGAAGCACAAGTGCTCGTTGGAAAAGCTTTGGCTAGGATACAGGCGATGCGAGGGCTAGCCCCTCCGCAGGTGGCCTCCGCAGGTGGGGGTTCCTTTGGGAGACTGGGAGTCTTCTTTTATGGTTGTGCCAACAAAGGCTGCTGTGGGAGAATATGCATATCAACCGCAGTGCCCTTCACAGGCTGTTCTACATGGTTGGGAGATAAGGTCGGATATGTTCGGTGAAGGTGGCGGTGTGTATGAGCATGATGGAATGCTCAATGATGTCTTATGGAGGTAGACAATTGGCTTGTGGATGTCTCAAACGAGGGGGTAGTGCCGAGAGCAAGCTGTATGGATGATTGGTTGTGTGTGGGAGAACGACACTACAAGAAGATGTTTTTAGCGGGTGAAGATGATCAATGTCAAGAGTTTGACCTAGGTGGTGTCTATGCGATAAACCAGGGGGTTGGGCAACCCGCATGAACAAAGATAGCGGGTCACAAGTGCCAATTTTGTACATATGGTAGTGTTTTTGTGATGTACAGAGAGTTTTCTTTGGGTGTGTTTTTCTAGTGCAATAAGCCATTGTGTGGTTGAACATAAATGTTCAATAAGGGGGTGGGCAATGATGGTGCAGCCAAAGTTGGTTCGAGCTAGAAAGTGATCTATGCCAGGCAAAGGCTGCAGGCAGATGTGGTGCTGAAGGCTAGGGCAGGTACCAAGGTCTTGGGCAGCCAGTGCCCGAAGTGTCAAGTCAGTGTGTTGGAATGTAGTGTTTGATGTGCTCTAAAAGCGGGTCCAGACGGCTCGTCAAACGGAGCCCCGGTGCTCAAGATACTGAAGTTCAAATATAGAAGGTGTAGCAGATCCCCAATGGATAGGACACCTGGGGACACAAGCCCCAGGCTGATGTTAGTGGATACATGCATAGAGCCAAATTGTGGAGGTTTCCTGTCTTCTCGGATTGCGAATCGAAGCTTGGGATAGCAAATTATGATCAGTTGAAATTTTTTTGGGGGCTAGGTCTGTGCCCATTTGCCCGCATTGGAGGATGCACCATCTGGTATTTTTTTAGCCTCGCCAAGGTTCTTGGTGATAGCATGCCTCATGTGGAGCTAGGAGAAAATTGACGGAATCCGAATCGGAGCTTGGAGTGGGGTGTTATTGCAAGTCAAAGTCGGCAGTTGGCAATGAGAGCGAGGTGTCGAATGATTTTCTTAGTTTTTTGCACGCATTGTTCGAAGGCACTCCAAGGCCGAAATGTGCCAAGATTCATGTGGTTCAGATCTGGCAAGGAGCTCTTCCGACTAAGATTGATAGGCTGCTCATTGGGAATGTGAGCAGGGAGGTGTTACCAATTAAAGAAGACCAAAAAGTTTGCCATTGGGGAGGTCTTTATGGGAGGATTTTTAACTAAAGGGATTCCTTGAAAGCTATTCACGGGCAACTGCCACATGGTAGGCGGGCGTAAGTCACATATGCAAAGAAGAAGAGCCAGGCGACGGGCTATATAGGTCGTGGACGCCCTCACTCGGGGTATCGAAGAGAGAAGGGGGGAGCTCCCCACACGTTGGTTATGGCGGGTGCGCCAGTGGGCGCTGTGGATGGCGGCCCTGCCTGTGTAGTGGTGCTAGGGGCGACGACACCGATAGTTTTGGGGCGAAAATGGTGGTGCGTGTTGGAGGCGGAGACTGTTGCCGACTGATGACGTGGTAGTGTCCAAGAGGGGGTTGTTCCCGCGGCCTTGGAGGCCCGTTTTTTGAAAACATAGGGGGAGTGCATTAGCGACCTCACTAATGCCTCCCCATCATGTAAGAGGGTAGTCCCGCAAGGATGAGGAAAGGGCCAGAGCGGCCGGGAGGTCAAGTGCCAAGGGGGCAGTCCCCATAGAGAGAGAGAGAGAGAGAGAGAGAGAAAGAGGGAGAGAGACAGAGAGAGAGAGAGAGAGAGAGAGAGAGAGAGAGAAAGGGGGGGGGGGGGGGGGGGGGGGGGGGGGGCGTGAGGGGGGTTGAGGAGGCTGCCATGTGGACCAAGTGCAAAGGCAAGCGGGCCATTCCAAGGCCATCCAAGCAAGGGAAGAGGCAAGCAAGGGAAGAGGCAAGGAAGGGAAGGCCGAGCACACCGGGACCAAAAGAAAGAAAAAGAGAGAGAAGAGGCAGGAGGAGCCGGACAAAGGTGGTCAAAACTGGGCCAAAGAGGCAGTGCAAAGCTAAGCCCCCCCAAAGGGGTAAAAAATGAAGGAAAAAATAAAAAATAAAAAAGTGCCTAGGGGGCAATAGCGACGTCAAAAATGCCCCCCCCCCTCAAGTGCAAAAGAGAGAGAAATTGAGCAGATGAAGCAAGGTGGCTACCCCTTCCAAAAGATACCAAATTGGGATGCCAGATGGCCACATAAGAGGGCAGTTTCCAAAGTTGAAGACCCCCCACTATAAAGGTCAAATTTTAATCAAATTAGGGGCTTTTTTTCGAGCTTTTTTTGTGCCGTTTGAAGCCTATAAAGTGAAGCTCTCTGACAGAGGAGTGTGCCTGTCAAAGCCCTTTATATTTTCTCGTGAAAATGGCCATGGTGATGGCGTTGCAAGCATGTGTGCATGTTTTATGAAGGGCAATCAAGCCATTGTTGCCCCGTGTTAACCCTCACGCACATCCCTATCACCTACAACGGATGTCGTATTATTTATTTGGTAGAGTCAGGTACCGGGCTTGTCGGTCCAATAGGAAAAGGGTAAGAGTGATCGCCGATGAGAGGCGCACTCTAACACTGGAACGTATAATGTTTGGGTAAGATTGGCTAAGTTTGGGCACCCAAGTGTGAATGGGGTGAGCTCATATAAAAGTCAACTAAACCTAAAATTTGCTCATTCTCTCATTTGTGCAATTGAAGAGTGCTCTTGCTCCATCTCCATCTTCTTCTTCTTCATCTCCTTGTGCGTGTGTGTATGCGTGAGAGAGAGAGAGAGAGAGTGTGCGATCGAGCATTGTGGCGGCACGACGGCGGCGAGGCAGTTGAGCGTGGCGTAACGGCGTCTCCCTCTTCTTCGCGGCGAGGAATCCTCCACAAAGCAAGCGTAGAGCGGTGAGTGACACACCATCGTCATCTTTGAGCTTACTAGTTTAGGCTTATTGTGTGCTTGGAGCCATTTTTGGCACGCACGCGGTGTATCGGCAAGTTCCTTGCATTGACACGTGCGACAGACGCGCACATTTTTGGCACCGCTGTCGGGGAATGCCATACACTAAGCTTGAATGGCACTCTGTGCTTCTTTTGTGGTGCAATTTCAATTGTAGGAAAGGTAAGGAAGGAGGGTGTGTGTGTTGAGAAGAGGGATTTGGTGTTATACTGTGTGTTTTTTTTGTTAATGGAGTTTTCAAAGGTACTGTGTTTATTCTCTGTGTATTAAAGTTGTTAGTTTTCTTTGTTAATGGAGTTTTCAAAGGTACTGTGTTTATTCTCTGTGTACTAAGGTTGTTAGTTTTCTGTGTACAGTAAGTAGGAAGTAGATCCGTGAGAGTTACTAGAGTGTGTTAGTGTGTAACAGTAGGTGTATTAGTTAGAAATAGGTAGAATATAGAGTGTGTGTGTGTGTGTGTGTGTGCTCTCGCATAGGCCGCGGCGATCTTATCCTTTTAAAAAAATTAAAAAAAATACAAAATAAAACTTAAAGCTAGGACCGGGATCAGGAATATCTCCCAAGCCCAAGCTGACGCTCAGGCCTAGGCCTCATTCGCCTTTTCAAATTACGAATTTTAGCTTCACACGTAGCTAAAAATCGATTTTTTTGAGAACCAACGGAACTTCAGATGCCCGAAAATTGTGTTGTAAAGCACACAGCAACCTTCTAAGTGATACGCTTGTTTGGATCTATCAAAAACTTTAATCAAAAAAATCAAACATTAAAAACGTAAAAAACATGAGTGAAAACGGACGCTTAAAAAAGGTAAACGGTTAACCTTCGAGGTTATTTGCCGATGCTTGTAGGGTGTCAAAGGCACATGCATCTGTGCTCTAGTCGTGTGCTAGACACGGAGCAACTAGAGAGAATTTCGACTTACGCGAGTTCTCAATATCCACCTACTTTAGGTTCCGGGCCCTCAGCGGGGACACAAGGTAGTACAAACCAAGACCCAAACATAGCGGCTAGTGACTCTTCCTCTGACTACGACTCATGGAGGGTTTCCCAATGCCTAATCCCGATAGCTCAAGCCAAGACATGCATGCCATGGGCCCGCGGTCCGGACTGAGAGTTCTTAGCCGCCTGAAGGAAACCTTTAGTAGAGCCACTCACTCCGAACATGGAGCTAATGATGTAAATGAGGGGGGTGGGGAAGTAAATTCTCCATTCGTGACCAACGTAGACCCTATACCGTTAGAGAATGTTCACGTGAATACTTCATTCACTGCACCTCCTGACTCTTTAGAGTTATTTTCCTCCGAGGTCATATTACCCGATGGTAGAAGCCTTGCCGAAGTGCAAGAGGTTGAGCGATATATCCTTGCAGCAAGGGAAAAGGAAATCGAGAGCTTACGCAAGGCGGAGCAACGAAGAGAGTTAAAAGCGAAAGCCCCCATGTCAATATCCTTGCTAAGAGAGCAATCGAGTGCTCCTGACTTAGCAACCGCTAAGGGTCAACCCCTAGAAAGCAACATTGCATCTAGCTCAAAGGACACCCCTAGCACCTCAATCCTAGAAGGAGCATTCCTAAATGAGAACTGGGAGTACGAACTACAAACGAAAACTCTGACCGACCTATACACAGGTCACACCTATCACGTGGGTTGGTTAGATGTCCTACAATCCACAATGGGTGCTACTAGTGTGGAGGATCAACAACAAAGAGTTTGTGAGGTCATCCATAGGGTCATTGAGTTAGAGAGACAAAACAAGGGGATCAACATGCCTTCAACGGGTCTCATGAGATTCTTAGATACAGGAAAGGCTAAACAACCGACCTTATCGCAAATGGAGACTCCCTCGGTAAGTCCGATGGATCCTCCATATGTTGTTTCTCCAGGGGTTTCAGTGCAATCTGAGCCCACAAGTGATAGCTTCACCTTTCCAAGTCTAGCTCATCTTTCCCTTGATGACACCACGGCTACCATGCCTACCCCAATGATGGGCATGCCGAGAAACACGCCATGGACCTCATTTGTTAGTAAAGCACCACTACATGGTAGCTCAATGCCTGCAATAGTACCTACAAGTGTGTACCAATCGTATACACCTATGGGTCATCGCACTCATGTAGTCCCTACCCCTCCCATTGTTTCAACTACCTATGCTCTACAACCACAATACCCAAGTTCTTATTTCCATAGGACTATACCGGCTAGCATTAGCATGTCACGCCCGACGTCTGCTATGCCTAGGGCCACACATATGAACTTTGGGCCACCACATGGCACAACATCGTACCCAATGTGGAACCCAAGGGCTTCCTATGCGCCAAGCCCAATGCCAATACCTACTCCACATGTAGTCTCTGGAGCGCCTTCACCCATGGTGCTTGCTCACTTAAGTGACTTGGCAACATTTTCTCAAGCTATAGGTTGATCTATTGCTGAGAATATGCGTAACACGCCTGATAGAGAGCCTAGAAGTAAGGCAGTACAAATAGCCAAGCTCACACAAAAATTTAGTGGAGACAAGGAATCCACACTTCCCAGTGTTCAAGAATCACCTGATGAACCACTTCAAGTTCGACCCTGGGAGAGTACCTTACCACCCTTGCAACTCGACGAGGCACCTAAGGTAATAGAAAACTACTGGCAAAAATCCCCACCTATTACCAACTAGAACAATTGGTTTCAAAGGGTGACAAGCTCATTTCAAACGGTATGATCTACCCAATGAAGGGGGAGGTGTTTGCTGACATCCATCATTCACTTGCTTCCCTCTCAACCTTCCTCCCTGACCTCTCAATCTCCCAATCTTAGGGAATGTATATATATAGCCTTATACTCACAAAAAACAAAAATAATAAAGAGCAAGAGCAATTAGCAAACAAGTATGCACAATAAAACTCAAAACATTAACCAGACTAGACATTCACATCCGGTACACTGAAACAAAAACCTATGTCATCAAACACCTTTGATCCTCATCACTCGAGTGATAGAGGGTAGGTAAGATTAGTACGATAGGAGTGTTTCTGTTTTAGAGTTGAGTGATTAGAAAAGCTCTTTTTTCCCACTGATGTGCCTCCTAGAGGTATTCTTTGTGTTTCCTCGTGTGTACAGGAACGTGTTGCTGTGGCTAGGATTTGCACCTTCATGGAATCTTTCCCTCATTCACACTTCAAATCAAGCGCGACCATCAACACAAATAGGTGTTTCTTGTCCATTAGCATGGCCCCTTATCTTTTTTGCATCCATGTTGGTCTGCTTTAAATGTGATTGGTAGCATAATATTCACCACATTTTCTTAGTAATAAACATTAAATTCAATGTAATTTTTTGTCATAATCACTTGTCTAGGTGTGAAAATCAAGCAGTCCGACTAAGCTAGTTTGACCAAGCTAGGTGTTAGAGATCTTCTCTTAATACCATGGGGATGCCTTCCTAATAATTAATGGTTACTTAGGTTCTTAATCCGATTTAGGCAGCATTGTGTGAAATGTACTAGGGCTTTCTAGTGGGCTTAGTCCCTATTGACCTTTAGCTTAAGTATTATAAAGGGAGTTTACTAGTGTGATGAGCCTTGGGAGGTGTAGCAGTGTCATATGACCCCCCAAAGTTACAAAATTAAAATGCCGAAAACAAAAACAAATCAAAGTGCCACAATGTAAAATCTTAAGCTAGAAGAGAAATCTCAACTTTATTTGATACTTCACTCACATGTATCGCCTATGGTACTAGAGCCCTAGAGGTTCCCAGTGTGGGCGCTTTTCCTTGAAAAGCAAAAAACCCAAGGCATACAAAATAAGCACACACGTCAAAATTGAATCACTGTGAAAAGATTTTGGGGGGTCAAAGAAAAGGTAATCAGTCAGGCGATAATTTCATGAGAAATTTCTTCTATTGTAGCTTAACTACAAGGTCTTCTAGGTATAGCCTCTAGTCAGTCCTCGAACATGAAATACTTGGCTCTCGCAATTAAACAACTTAATTGACCAGAGAAAATTAAGAAGCTTACCCATGGTATTAATAGTCGATCTCTAGTGCCTTTTGACCGTTAAATTAGCGACCTTAGACTTGTTTAATTTTTACCTTTACATCTATTTATGCATTTGATTATATTGCAATTTAATGTTTATTGCTGACAAATGGTTTAAAATTCTGTTACCAATCAAATTGTCTGCCTACAACTGCATATGCTTTTTAATTGCTTATGAGAATGCAATTACTGTGCCAATGTTGTTTGATTTTGCAGTGACTGAAGGAGGCTAAGGACATTCATCTCCGATGCTCTTCCACCTCGATGAACGAGCTTCAACTCAATAGCTTCCAAGGACGGAATCTACATCAGGAAGGGGGGCATGTTAACCCTCACGCACATTCCTATCACCTACAACAGAGGTCGTATTATTTATTTGGTAGAGTCAAGTACCGGGCTTGTCGGTCCAATAGGAAAAGGGTAAGTGTGATCACCGATGAGAGGCGCACTCTAAAACTGGAACGTATAACGTTTGAGTAAGATTGGCTAAGTGTGGGCGTCCAAGTGTGAATGGGACGAGCTCATATAAAAGTCAACTAAACCTAAAATTCATTCATTCTCTCATTTGTGCAATTGAAGAGTGCTCTTGCTCCATCTCCATCTTCTTCTTCTTCATCTCCTTGTGTGTGTGTGTGTGTGTGTGTGTGTGTATGCGTGAGAGAGAGAGAGAGAGAGTGTGTGCGATCGAGCATTGTGGCGGCACGACGATGGTGAGGCTGTTGAGCGCAGCGTAGCGGCGTCTCCTCTTCTTCACGGCGAGGAATCCTCCACGAAGCAAGCGTAGAGCGGTGAGTGACACACCATCGTCATCTTTGAGCTTACTAGTTTAGGCTTGTTGTGTGCTTGGAGCCATTTGTGGCTCGCACGCGGTGTATCGGCAAGTTCCTTGCATTGACACGTGCATAGACGCACACACCCGTCTTGTTGTTGTTTCCCCTTCCCCCCTTCTCTTTCTCCTACTCTGGTGTTTCCCCTCAGTGTCGGCAGTGCGGATGTGTATGCCCCCCCCGACCGATTTGATAAGTTGCAAGGATCGACCAACTTCAGTAGAATTGACCTAAAAAGCGGCTACCATCAAATAAGGATAGTTTATCAAGACATTGTAAAGACCGCATTTTGCACTAGGTTTGGTCTTTACGAATACATTGTCATGCATTTTGGCTTAACCAATGCACCAACCACATTTAACCGCTTAATGGAGAAGCTATTCTTGCCTCACCGAACCTTTACTGGAGTGTTCTTTGATGATATCATCATCTAGTCTAATTCATAAGACGAACACAAGCAACTCCAAGTGATATTTCATTTCTTACAAGAGAATAAACTTTATATTAATCGAAAGAAAAGTGAGTTCTTCTCACAAGAGATTCAGTATTTAGGTCATAATATCTCTCAAGATGGCATCCAAATGGAACCATCAAAGTTTGAGGTAATAAAAGGATGGCCTAAATCAAGGAATCTACATGAACTAAGAAGCTTTATAGGTATGTGTGCATACTATAGACGCTTCACAGAAAAGTTCTCACAAATCGTGAGACCATTACATGACCTAACAAAGAAAAATGTTAGGTACACATGGTCTGCCAAGGATAACAATGCTTTTAAAAAGCTTAAAGAAAAGCTTATCTCTCAACCTGTGCTTACACTGTCGGATCTCTTCCAATGTGACACTTGTGGTGATTTCCTTGGAGCTATTTTGCTCCAAGAATGGCACGTCATAGCCTATGAAAGTCGAAGGCTCGACCCTGTTGAGCAAACTCTAGGCATATATGAAAAGGAACTCCTCACAGTTCTACATGCCTTAGACTCGTGGAAGCGCTAATAATTGGGGACTCCTTTCATTTTGTGAACGGATCACCAAAGCCTTAAGTACTTCATGACGCCGACCAAGCTCTCCGACAAACAAATGAGGTGGGAAATTTTCCTTTTGCAATTTCATTTCCATATTGCTCACATTGTTGGCAAGCATAATCAAGTAGCCGATGCACTCTCAAGACCTTACACTAGGGAAGAAAGAGGAACCATTTACCTTACAAGATGTTTATCTTCTCTATGGCAATAGACTATGTATTACTAACTTACTACGTGAGAAAGTAATGTATGAGGATCATGCTCCTTCTTATGAGGGACATAGATGGATTCAGTCTACCCTAAAAGGGATTGAAACATATTTCTATTGGCCTGCCATGAAAGCAAACATACAAGATTATGTTTTTAAAGGTTTGGTATGCCAAAAGACGAATTTTGATAGAGGGAAGCAACCTGGATTGCTTCAACCTTTGCCAATCCTTAATTCACCATGGGAGAGCATATCCATGGATTTTATCTTTGGATTGCCTACTTCTATCCATGGGAACACGGGAATATGGACGATAGTAGATAGGTTCTGCAAACAAGCTCATTTATACCTGTTAAAAAGACTATCAAAGCCCATCAAATGGTAACCCTCTTCATATCACAAATCTTCAAGTACCATGGCTTGCCAATGTCCATAGTGTCGGACAGAGATGCTAAAATGACGAGTAATTTTTGGAAGGGTCTCTTAAAGAATTTAGGGACAAGTCTTAACTTCTCTTTGGCCTATCACCCACAAACGGATGGCCAAAGTGAAATAGCTAGCCTAACAATTCTTGATCTACTAAAAGCCTATGTAACGAAAGTAGATCAAAGGTCCAATTGAGAGAAGTACTTACCCTTGGTGGAGTATGCCTACAATAATATTGTACATACTTCCTCCGAAAAAGCACCTTTCGAGGTAATTGAGGGAAGATTCAAAAGTCCCCTGCTACTTAAGGTACACGGGAACATCTTTGCTGCAGATGAGTATAGCCGAGACCTACAAGAATCTTTCCAAAAGATTAAGGATGCTATCTCTATCTCACAACAAAGACAAAAGGTTGTTACTGATAAGCATAGAAGAGCCCAAGCCGTTAAAGAAAATGATTGGGTCTTGCTTAAATTTCCCAAGGCCCGATTAAGGCACACGACGGGCAAGAATCCTACGGGACACCAAAAGTACTATGCTAAGTTAACAAAAAGGTATTATGGTCCCTTCCAGATTCTTAGAACAATCAATGAAATGGCCTATCAACTCAAGTTTCCCAGTCATTGGCTCATACATAACGCTTTTCATGTCAGCCTACTAAAACCTTACAAAGGAGAACCACCTCAAGGACCAACTATTGAAGACCCACCGGAGATCGAGGACCAAGAAGAGGTGCTGCAACCCAAGTCCATTCTCCTACATGAAGACAAGGTATTGAGAGGTGGTAAGATTATCCGATGGTATCTTATTAAGTTTAAGAACTATCCTTTTGAAGATGCTAGATGGATGCAAGGCATATAATTAAAGGATAACCTAAACTTTGTCAATGCTTACAATGCTTTCCTAAAGTAAGGAAATGTACAAATGTTTAAAATGAACAAAGTTTTTTGTCTTATAAGACTCCGTTTTTCTTTATTGTGCACAAATGTTAAGTAGTATGCATGCTTAGGATCAAGTTTGCGAAGATGACGTCTTCCAAACACCAAGTAGAGCTTGTCACTCTAGTATGGAAGATTGATAGGACTAATGTGCAGACATGCTTGCGAAAGCTTAGGCTCTCAAGCGCCAATGGATTAGTCATCCATTTTGGAATGATGTCATAGGTAAGATAGGGATCATCGACCCGCTAGAAAAAGGACTAATGAATAGGCTTTATCTTCTCTACCCCATAGTCGAGGACGACTATGATTTCAAGAGAGAGGTAATGTCATAATAGCTAATATCGAATTCTCCTAAATGATTTTCTCAAGTTAAACTGATCATTTAATATGGGAAGTACCAAGGGAAAAAAAGCTAGATTATTGGTAAGGCTAGCAGACTGGTCACAATAGGGATCCAAAGGAGAGAAAATACGAATCCAAAGGGGGACCATCTGCAGAAGAGCAATGTGCGAGCAATAGGCTTCAAAGACCTAAGGTTCAGCCCATTAAGACTTCCAAAATGCTAAGATTCCAAAATTCAAAGGTTAAGCATTGCTTAGGAAAAATTGGATGCTTGGTAGTGTACACAAAGTCTTTAAAGACTTCTAAAGAGGAGGGGGCGAGCCCTAAAGATAGGGGGAAGTGAGAGAATACACACACACACACACACACACACAAAGGATTCCCTTTACACAAAGGGCATAATGGACACATGTCAGGTTCTTAGCCCAGTTGCCCCCAAGATGCATTCAATTCCTATTAGATGGCCATAGAGGTGGACCAATGAGAATTAAGCTAGAGTATATTTAGTTTATTTCATTTAAAAACACTTGATAAAAGAACTGATAGAAATTAAGCTCTCTAGAAGACTATTGGACAGTCTCCCAAGGGGTCCAACGAACATTCAGCAACCCAATGGATTGCCTGATTCCTATTGGCCAGAAGACTAAGGGGTCCAATGAGAGTTTAATTGCATTATTTAATTACCTAAAGCTCTCACAAAAGGGGAAAGGGGGACACATGTCACAAGGCTTTCACTTATGCTTCTCAATTATCATTGGCTAAGCTTTGTAGGGTCCAATGGGGTGCCAGCATGAGTAAAAATCATGAGGGGTTGACCAAGAGAGAGAGGGGGCTGATTTTGGCAAGGCATTATCACACACACACTCACACAATCTCATGTGTGAAGCAAAGAAGACTCTCTCTCTCCTTCTCAAGCTTTAATGGAAAGCTCATCATCTACTCCAAGCTTGTGAGAAGGGAGGCCTACACCAAAAACTCTTGGCTTTGTGATTCAAATTCAACCAACTGCCAAGCTTCAATGCATGCTCATCTCCTCTACTACTAATTACTAAGCTATGCTAAGCTTTTATGAGTGATTATGTGAGGAGATATACTTCTTTCTCATAAGAATACTCCTTCTTCCTCTCAATCTACTCTCATACCCCGCTAGCTCTCACCATCTTCGAAGGTGTGTGAGGTCCTGGGTTTGAGATCGTGAGGGAATTGATGTTGTGTTTTACAAATGTTAGCTTGGTGCTTGAAGCTTCCATTTGCATTGCACCAGCAAGTTATTGAAGGAACACAAAATTGTAAAATGTCTTCTTTGATGGGAAAATCTATAATACAAAGCCTTTTGGAGGGGGGACCGGCTCATCCGGTCCTCAACTTTTGTCAATAGCTTAATTTCTCTCTCTTTTGAAGTATTGTTCATGCCTATCTAACTAGGTGTTATGCTTTATGTTACTCTCTCCATCCAGGCACTCTTGCTATGCTCATTAGGAATCTATTCTAATGAAATGATCACTATGTCTATGTTATTTTCCGCTACACACAAGTTACTAGACCATTAAATGTTACAAAAAGTCCCTCTATTGGCCCCCATGTTTTAAGTGGCTTTATATTGGCCCCTTTACCCTAGTCTTAAGATCTTCAACTTTTTAACACATTAAAAAGCCCCCAAAACAACCATCATCCTAAACCTAAACCGTAAATTTGTGACTCTTTTCTCACTTTTTATTTTGTGAAACCTTCGCTTTTTAAGAGAAACATTGGAGTCTTCCATATTTCTCAAACCCAATTTTGAACACGCGCAACATCGACACATGATTTTATTTCCTTTCGCCTAACCAAGCAAGCAAGTTGCGTACGCTACTACCGCATGGATTTTCATTTTTTGTTTTTAAAAAAAGAGGTAGTCTCCTTGGCCCCTCCCCCTTGCTCTTGCCACCCCTCAATGCGGCAATGATCAAACAACTTAGCGTTGCCTGTCACTTTCTACTCCCGTGCATGCGTGTTGGTTGTCCCCATCCTTCGTCTCCTCCTTCTCTTGTTGTTGCATGCCACTTGTCTCCCATGCTTCTTATTCTCGCCACCTGGCACTCCACGTGCTTTTGTGATTTAACCAAAAGGGACAATCTCGTCAAAGTTCCCTTTTAAAAAAACCAAGTTCAGTATCACACCTCCCTACTCTTATTATTGGTTTTATCTTTTTGTCTCCATACTCAAAATTGTGAGTAGATATGTTATATTAACTCAATGAACAATGTACAAAGAACCTCAAGCACTACATGGCATAACTTTCGAGAGAGAGGATGTACATCACATAAGTAGGACAACCTAAGTTTTTCTTAACCAACTGCTATTCTCCCTTAGAGGCCATAGCTTAAAGCTTAAAGCTTGATTCCATCCTTTAGCTCATGCATTTGATCCTTCTCTAGATCATATCAAGTAAATCAGCTCAGACCCAAAGGTTCCAGGTTTTCCAAACCTAATTCATAATGTAGTACCTGAATATTTGTGTGCACACTAGAATGTCTTGGTTTGAAATGTTTGCCTCCCACAACTAAGTTATTCCTTAAGAACAAGACCTTCCATGTCTTTTGCACCCATTTGCAATCCTTGGCAGCAAGACTCTGTGAGGAGAGGCGATCTTTTAAGAATGCACAAGATCCTCAAAATGGATTTGTGACTAGAAGTGTCAGGGCCAAGCCTTCTCACAAGAATCTTATTCCCAGCTAGGATCACCCCCCACAAAATCTTTCAAGTTAAGATTTGCATAGTCCTTGGCCACTTTGCCTCAGCTTGGAGATCCCTTTGTTATTCTCTTTCTTGGCAATTTCCCAACAAAAGGAATTCAAGGATCCTCCTCCAAGCTTAGAGGAGCTAAAGGAAACATTTCAAGATAGATCCTCTAAAGTAATGGAAGTCCTCCCCCCAATCAAGCGACCATGAAGCCGCCTTGTTGCACTTTTTTAAAATTTCCCACGCGCAGTCCCCTAGCTTCAGAAAAGACCAGTTTGGACATAGAATTTTGTCACACCTTGGGCTCCTTCCATGGTCCTTGTTGCGAGTAAAGCTTTTCTTTGTCAATCATATCCCAAGCCATGACCTCCCAATCCTATCTTTGATTTGTCAAGGAGACTACTAGTTTTGTGCACGTGGCTTCTGCATGTATCATTGGGTTCAGGATCCAAATGTCTCCTTAGTCCTTGGGTCTTTCCATCTATTAGCGGATTGCCACAATGGAAATTTATAGCATAGCTATTTGTCACTAACAGACTCTGATGTCAATACTCAAAGAAGAGACCAGGAGGGGGCATGGAAACGTCTTGCGGGGTGTACTATGTAATCATGTTAATGTACAACGTGAGTTTGAAAGGAGGGGTTTTTAAATGTAAAAACTTCATGCAATTTTAAAGAGATACATTAAAATAAGGGGCTTTTATATTCAATTTTGAAAAAAAAATCATAAAATAAGGGTCATGTTATTCATTCAAACATGTTATAAGAGGAGTTTTTTTAATACCCCGCAAACGCATGTTATATAGGGGGTCACTCAATGGTGAACCCCCCAAGGGAGAAGTGTTGGGTTTTCAAGCACAATGGAGTTATTATTGCTAGACGATGCACTCAAGAGCAATCACAAATCAGCACTAAACAGTCAATCAACAACCAAATGATCAATCCTCACTCGAGCATACTAGGTAATGGTTTCGAAGCGTTGAGCATGGCTTCTCAGATAAATGAACTCAAAATGATCCAAAACTCTAGGAGACTATAGGCAAGGACTAATAAAATCTATCTAGACCATCGACACTAATTTCATAGAGGTACATGAGTCACGATCCATTGTCTCATAGGTCATCAAAACATGAACAGAAGTGGTGGCATGAGCCTTCATCAAACACGAACAGAAGTGGTGACGTGAACCTTCATCAAACTAAAAACAATTACACTCAATGGATAGAACAAGAGGAGAGAATGACAATGCACTTGTTGGAAATCAATTTAGATTACTAGAATGAACACTATGGTGATTACAAAGTAGCTCTATTTTTGTAGCTTCACCCGTACATAGCTTATCCAAAAGTCATCCTCTAATCCCATTAAAATTAACCTTTGTACCTAGGGATTCTCAAAATGGCTCCAAGATCTAGTTCCCATGGTAATGTATAAGTACAATAGGGAGAGAACGATTAAGTTTACAATTCAATCAAAGAGCTCTTCAACATCTTTACATAATCTGGTAACTACAAGAGAAATTTTTGCTAGAAGGGGTTTTTGCAGCAACACTCCCCTAGACGATTATTGCCCTCAACATTGTTCATTTGTGCCATTTGGATTCATCAGTATGCCTAAATGGATCGGTTGTATTTGGCAAATTATGCTTCAGCTTTGATTTTGTGGGCAATATACTGTAAAGGATTAGACATGATAGCATTTTGATATGCTATGTACCTTGCTTGAAGATTTTGATCAATCAGTTGAAGATTGAGGATTCAATCTCGATGAAGCATGTCATGAAGAATTCCTCAAATGTTTTCATGTAGTGAGATGGTAGGAACATTAGCTTGGCATACAACCCCATTCGTATGTTCCTTGATGGTTTGTTCTTCAAATTGCAACAAAGTTGTTGAAATTAGGTTTGCAGAGAAACGCACACAGCTTGAAGAAGACGAAGGAAGCTGAAGGCACACAATAGAGAGAGTGTTACTTATTGTGCAATGGAAAGATAGATAGACCTAGAGTGATGGGCGTATATACAATGCTCGGGGGGAAAACCTCCTTAAGAGGGAAAAAATGCCCCGGTGGCCCTAGTGTGTTCACACACATCACTACCACATGTATATGGTAACAAATCCCCCCTAGAGTGATGCGGTGAACGAGAGCTCGCGCATGAGTAAAGGGAAGTGCCATGCCCTGAGGACATGATCAGCCCACAAAGGGGAGTAAGCCCAAAGCTTTGTGGAAAGCTTCAAGATTCTCAAGAGACAATGCCTTTGTGAAAAGATCTGCAAGGTTGTCCTGTGTTGGCACATAAGCCAAGCTGATCTCTCCTGTTGAGAGCCTCTCCTTGACATAGTGGTAATGCACCTCGATGTGCTTTGTGCGAGCATGAAAAACTGGGTTCCTTGCAACTACTGTTGCGCTCTGATTGTCAGTGTAGATAGTGTTGGTAGTGTCCTGTCCAACACCCAAATCAGCCATAAGGCGTCTGAGCCATACACACTCAATCGTAGTGAAGACTGCCTTGTACTCAGTCTCACAACTCGAAGTGTCCACAGTAGGTTGCGATATACATGAACTTCCAAGCATGAAACAAAGACGACTTGTGGACACTTGCGTGTCAAAACAACAAGCCCAATCTGAGTCCGAAAAAGCATGTAAGTCTGGCGGCAATGATCCCCCCTTGGGATAAAACAAGCCAAGATGTAAAGTTCCACTAAGGTAGACGAAAATCCTCTTGACAGCCTTCCAATGCTTAGACCCTGGGCTATGCATAAATCTGCTAACTTGTGAGATTGCAAACTAAACATCTGGCCTCATATTGCATACATAAATGAGGCTACCAACAGCAGTTTGGTAAAGAGTGACATCAGCAGGATTGCCAGCATCATGTAGACTCAACTTCAAACCTGTTTCCATGGGAGTGAGTGGCAATATGTTTGCAATCCTCAAGTCCAAACTTACATAGCAATGTTTCTATGTAACTTTTTTGACACAAGGCAATTCCACCATCACACTACTTAAACCGTATGCCCAAATAATGATGCAACAACCCCAAATCTTTCATCTTGAAAGTAGCATTAAAATCAGCCTTAAATTCAGCAATATGTCTCTCATTTGGTCCAGTGATTAGCAAGTCATCTACATAAAGAACCACAATGAGAAGTACATCACCCTCACGCTTTAGATACAAAATGCAATGTGCTTTTTGTTGGACTGTTACGAAAGCCTTGTTTGACCAAATGAGTGTCAGCTTTCTCATATCAAGCCCGAGGATATTGCTTCAACCCATACAAATCCTTGTTACATCTGCACACTTTGTCCTCTTGTCCTTTCTTGACAAAACCGTGAGGCTGCGTTACATAAACTTCCTCAAATATGTCATCATTCAAGAAAGCAGTAACAATGTCTGATTGGTGTACATCCCAACCAAAATGAGCTACAATGCACATAGAAAACGCACAGTAGTCATACGACAAGTGGGAGGAAAGGTCTCTTCATAATCTATGCCTTTTTTATGTGCATAACCCTTTGCAACAAGTTGAGCCTTATGGCGATTGATCTCACCATTCGGCTTGTGTTTCAACTTGTAAACCCACTTCGTACCAATGGCCTTTTTGCCAGGAGGAAATTCACATAAATTCCATGTGTCATTTTCTATAAGTGCATCATATTCTGATTGCATGGCAGCCATCCAATTTTTTGAATTATGTGCTTCATCAAAAGACAAAGGCTCCTCAACATCCTGTAAGCTAGATACAGCCAAAGCATAACAATCTGATGCATAAGATGCATGGTGAGAGACTGAACGAGTACGACTAGACAAAGGTGCATCCAATTTACTGTCACGCAAAGTGTGCACCAACCATTTTGGCATACCTCTAGCCTGCTCATTTTCAGTCTTTTCCTCATCAAGTACATCATGTACATCTGCATCAATAATAGGCTGATCTGTAACATTTTTAGAAACCCACATAGGTTGTACATTTGCCTCATTGGGACTTTCATTCATATTTCCACCACTGAAAAGAGGCAACAAAGTGTCATAAATATCCTGTGAGCTTACATTACTATCTCTAGTACATGACAGCAAGGGCTGAACAGAATCTTCCACAAACACTACATCTCGTGAAACTAGAATATGTTTTGTTTGCGGATGATACAACATGTAACCTTTGCTTTCAGCACTATAACCAACAGAAATACATTTGACAGCCTTATCATCCAATTTTTAGCATTGTGTTTGTGGCACCAAAGCATATGCCAAACAGCCAAAACTACACATGTGCTCAATAGAAGGCTTTCTATCATGCCATGCTTCATATGGAGTAATAGACTGCAAAGCTTTTGTAGGACACCTGTTTAGTACATAAGTGGCACACATGATGGCCTCAAGCCAAAAAGAATGCGGCAAAGCTTTACTTTTGACCATACATCGTGCCATTTTTGTAAGTGACCTATTTTTCCTCTCAGCAACACCATTTTGCTGAGGTGTATAAGGGACTGTACATTGGTGTTTTATCCCACGACTAGCCAAACATGCATCGAATTCATGAGACATATACTCCCTCCCTCGATCGGAACGGAGGGTGCCCATAACATTTCGAGACATTTTTAGCCATAGCCAGAAATTGTTTGAAGCACATAAAAACTTTGGACTTTGCTTTAAGCAGAAAACCCATGCATGCCTGGAGTAATCATCAATGAAAGTCACGAAGTAAAGGTAATTTCCCAAGGACGGAGTTTGCATGGGCCCACAAACATCACTATGCACAAGCTGCAACCTGCATGTGGCCCAAATTGAACCATCCTTTGGAAACTTAGAACGCTGCATCTTACCCAAAATATAGCCTTCACAAACATGTTTGGCAGGTGCTTCAAGAGGTGGCAAAGAAGAAACCATATCAAATTTTTGCAAACTCAGCAAATTGGAAAAATTCAGATGACCAAAACGTGCATGCCAAAGTTTTGCATCTGAAATAGCTTTTGAATCTGCAACTGCATTTGCAAAATTTTGTCCACACTTGTCATACAAAGTGAGCTTATACAGCCCACGGCACAAAAGCCCAGATCCAACAATTTCATCACCAAAACTGAGATCATGAACTGTACATCTGTCATCCACAAATTTGACTACAAGTCCAAGTCTAGCAAGTGCAGATACAGACAAAAGAGTCTTCTTGATCCCAGGTACATAAAGTGCATCAACAAGTGTAAAAGAACTGTCATTAGCGTCAGTAAGCATAATCTTTCCAACTCCCTAGACTGGATAAGAGGCATTCTTGGCACAAGTGATTGAATTCCCATGGGGAACAGACTTGAGAGAGGTGAACAATTCACGATGTGAGGTAATATGCTTTCATTAGGAAATTTTGGAGGTCATTTGGAGGGCCATATGAAAGAGAGAGAAAATAGAGCGCGTCCAATGAGCAGGAGGGCTACGTTACGTAGGAAAATACGTGGAAAGACTCAAGAAATAGGAAAATATTTTAAAAACTTTCACGAATCTAGGATTGTGGCATTGTAACTTCTTTGCTTTTACCGAGCTGTTAGGTGCATGTGTGGTCCCACTGTTGATATTCTCTTATGGTCATTAATGTACTGGAGGGTGACCATTAAGCCCGCACAAGATATTGGAATTGTAAAACACTTTCCCTCCATTAGGATGCTTTCAAAGTGAATCTCCCTCCACTAAAGCTTTTCTCTCAGAGCTATGGCTTCCACGTCTTCCCGCCCAAGAAGCTCTAGGTGTTTATGGTCTCTCACACCAACTAGCAACACCTGCACTTTGCCTAGAAGGCCAAGTAGTAGCATATCATCAATTACAATATCAACTTCAATAAGTGCAGAGAACCAATGGGTTGGACAAAGGATAAACAAAGGTTCATGGGTCCTCATGCAACCAAGAAGAGCCAAGAGGTCTAGTGCTATCAATGTTTACCCCTCAGCATGGAAGGCCAAAGTGTTGGATTTCAAAGTTGAAATCGGCAAAAGATCTATAAAGGAAGTTCTTGTTCAGCATGTGTTTACCCATCCAGACGTGATAGGAAATGATGGAAATGTGTCAGATATACATCACCCACATTGCAATTGTAAGTATTCTTCACATCTCAATTGCATTTGATTTGTCATTCACTTATTGATACTCTCATTTTAGCTTTTCTTATATATTTTGCAACGTTTATCCCTCTTCTTATGAGCAATGGCTCCATTCTTCACATCTCAACTACATTAGATTTTTCATTTTCACTTATTGATACTCTTAGTTTAACTCTTATTATATATTTTGCAGATGTTAATCCCTCTTCTTATGAGCAATGGGAGCCTGTGGAGTGCATAATAGGCCTCTTCCTTGTCATTCATGCCCACGTTGGTTCTCTACAGTATTCAAGGAGAACCAGCAAAAGCCTAGCTAATGAAGGAATATTTTTCTATGACCACTTCTACTAACTCTGCCCAGGGAATAAGAATGGCATATAGGTGAAAGTGCCTCTACCAACCGATCGGAACACTGTGGACTGGCCAGTTCCTGAGGAAACAATGGTGGAGGCAATGCGAAGTAAGCTCTACAAGGATATACAGAGGTCTCTATGTAGCTCTATTCTCACCAAACTGGTTAGAATTGCAAACTTTTGTCCTGCTGCACTGTTCATAGAGTTGTTTCATAACTACAATATACGTGTTACGAAAACTATGTTCATCTGCAAGTCATTTCAGCAGTCATCCTGTGACAAACTTCTTGACAAAGGATGGTATGTAAAGTAAGAGATTGGCATACGGTGCGAGGTCACGCTTGACACTCTAGTTGTCAAGTACATGATTGAAAGCCAATCATTGTTATTCTCCTTTTGGTATATGCGATCACAAATGCTCAGAGGTAAGTACATTCCTATGGACCAGGTTTCTGCAGGTTTGGAAGATAATCCTGTTGTGGATGTGGAAGTGTTTGATAAAGAGCATGGCCTAATGTTGGTGGTTACAATAAGGGAGCTATGCAGTCTTCTGCAGTTGCGGCACGACATAATTGAAGAGTCAATGGACAGGGACCTTTTAGATTTTTTCTTTTTCCTAGCTAGACGTAAGCTGGTGCGGCGTAGGGAAAAATACATTTTGTGCAAAGAGTTGGATGGTCGGGTTGAAATAGTGTCAATGTAACAGAGATTCTTGTGAATCCAAGTGTATACAAATGACTTTCAATACATGAAGTTTTTTTGAGCTCATTTGTCAATTGTGGTCTGTGAATATAAGTGTTCTTGAAATACGTTTCTTTAGCCATTGCCACATCTCTCTCTCGCTCTCTCTCTCTCTCTCTCTCTCTCTCTCTCTCTCAATGTTAGGCAAGACAAAGACATGATAGAAGATTCATCTTAGTTCATTAGAAAGTACAAACTCGTCCGTGAACAATGGACTGAGATACAATTTCTGTAAGTATGGAATCAAAATGTCTTCAAGGTAAAAATCAAAGGTATGCCCCTCAAAAGAGGGTGGTGAGATAGTTGTTCCTGGTGGATTTAGGTCTCCCTTTTCAGGAGTATCATCAATCAATAGTGTATTATTTGCATCAAAGGGTACACCAATTTGGCTGAACGGTTTGTACAAAAGAGGTAAGTGTGGTTTTTTAGGGTGGTAGTGGCCCTCGACGGTAACGCATTTTCTCTAATCATACAAAAAGGCAAAATCTGACGTATCAGCACCGCAAACTATTGTAACTAGTGGCGACAAGTTTTGCCTTTGCATTGAAGACCATACGGCAACTCTGAAGCACGAAAGAAGAAATTGAATAAATTCTTTGGTTCCTAGACCAATCACGACTCGACAAGTACCCATCCGAAATGTTTGCAAATCCTCGAAGGGGTCTGCTATACCTAGAGGCACGCGCATCAACATCAATCCATTGACGTCCAAGATAATCAACCTCTGTAAAAGTTGACAAGTACATATAAGTAGTTAGAAGCTGAACATATTTTTCCATACTTGAATAGACATTACTGGAACAACCGTATCTACAGGTAGCAAGGGTCCATACTGGGTCTGTATAGTGTTGTTGTTTTGTTGCTATCCTATGCTTCAGCTTCATCATCGTAGTCATCGTTCTCATCTTCATCAAGGGTCTTCCCCATGGCTCTTTCTGCCTCATTCAAGGTTTACTCCAAGGTCTTTTCCTCTCCCTCCGTTGGCCGGCTTGCATCATCCATATCCTTTTGGGGCTCCTCCATTGGCCGGATTGCCTCATCCGTAGGCCTCCTTTCCTCATCCATCCTTGCCTCATCCAAGGTTTCCTCCATGGGCTCTTTTGGCTCCTCCCCTGGCTCCTCCATTGGCCTACTTGCCTCTTTCATGGGCTCTTTCATTGTCTCCTCCATAAGCCCCTTTGCTTGTACACTAGCACCTTGCATAGCCTCATGTGACCTTTCTTCATCCTTGGCTCTTTCATCTTCGGCTGGTATCACCCCCTCGGCCCGTTGTGATTCCACTATATCTGATGGAGGGGCTTGTCGTGGTGGCTCGTCATGTATTGTCATATCAATTGTGCGGTCGTCCAAGCCGCTATCTTCAGCTTCTCTCGGGTTCGACATAGTGAGCAGTGTTGTATTAGACTTGCTCGATATCTTTGCAAATAATCATATGTGTAGTCTTGCACAACACTCTACAAAATTGAAAGACCACGTGGTGAGAAGTCTTGCATAAAGAAAACCAAAACTAACTGAATGCATTGCCAAATGGTTACCTTAGTCATGAAAGGTTTTAATGCAAAGTAGCTTTGCAGGACATATTCTGCATGGAGAAGACATCTCCATCCGCAAGAATTTGCATCGGTTTGATTTGGTACAGGCACATCTTTGATTGGGGCCTTGTATAGTTCATACCTTCCACATAGCTTGCCATAAGCAAGCAATAATCTCTTTATAAACTGCACAAAGGAGTATCAGGATGTTAGCTTGAGGCTTTCAAATTTGCATGGATATCTATAAGAAACACTTTCTGATACATAACACTTACAGCCTAATTTCAGGGTGGGTTCCTTTTATTGAATTGATTACCCACACTGCTAGCTGTTCAACATCAAGGCATATGAGACTCCATTGATGGTTGTTCTCATATGGAAAGATGATGACAGTTACTTCCAGCATAGCACAGTGGAGAAACCAACTCTCGAATGTGCCAGATGGACTGTTCTTCTGACTAATAATCACTAACATTTGTGGATCAAGAAGAAACACCTCCGTGTGGGTGTGCGGTGGAAGTTGACTTTTGATCAAACTGCAGGGAGTGTACCTGAGTTAGTACACCTATCATTTGAGTTTTCAAAGTTAGAAAAATATTAAAACTTACTTAAGACAAGCATATATAATTGTATCTGAGATCTGAGCATCTAGATCCAGCAATATATTAATGTCCACTGTATCCAGAGCCAGCTTTCTGGCTCCATCTATAAATGGTATCTCTGCAAGCAAACCATCCTTCATTGAAAGTAGAGTATCTTTGTTGCTTGCATCTATGGATAGGGTCACATTGCATTCTCTTTATCTCTTGGACTTTACTGCTACTTTTATTTTCTCCTTAAGCTCTTCTTCCCTTATGTCTTCTGTTTGGCGAGCAACCGTCTCTGCCCTTGCCCTTGTATTAACATCATGTGTGACATCTACAACTGTGACATCTATAGCTCAGGGGGGTATAGAAAAATTTCCCTCATTTTCTTATCCTTGCAAACATTGGGGACCAGAAGTTTGTCATACCTCCACCTTACCCTTTTTAGTGTCTCACTGTCTTTGTCCATTACAGTCACCCTGTGGGCATGGGCCGCTACAATGGTCATGTCGCTGAAGTACTCAAGCAGAAAGTCCTCTGCTGCTTCCTGTAGAGCCATCAATGCAAACACTTTCCACCTTTTAGTGCCCTAGGTAGCTTCTTCACAAATGGACCTCACCATCCTCTGAAAGGGAAGCTTTGGTATGCACCAATCAACACATTTATGTGCCTTCCTGATTTCTTTCAAAAGTCCCATGCAACTCTGTAACTTCTTCACCCTTGGACCTTTCAAAATTTTATTTGGTTTTCCAGGTCTCTTCTTTGGGGTTGCAGATCTACTACTTGCCTTAGCTGCTAACCCTGGTCCCTTGCTCACCTTCCTTGCAGTGGCCTTTGTTCTAGCCATTCCACTATATAAAAATAGAAGAGTCTCTCTCTGTCTCTCTCTCTCTCTCTCTCTCTCTCTCTCTCTCCCCCCCCCCCCCCAAAACTCTCCATGTCTCTCACCAAAACTTATCCCATTACTAACGGCACGCGTGAAAGATTTTTTTGACCCCAAAATACATCTCCGTGTGCGGTTAGTGAAAAAGAAACATAAAGACTCTCTCTCTCTCTCTCTCTCTCTCTCTCTCTCTCTCTCTCTCTCTCTCTCTCTCTCTCTCTCTCTCTCTCAAAGCAGACAAAACCACACACACACACACAGATACACTCTCTCTCTCTCTCTCTCACTCGTTCTCCTTGCCTCTCCACAGTACTAAAGGCGCGCTTACAGATGTCCAAATCGTAGGTGGTTGTCTCCACGCGCCTTTAGTACAGAGAGAGAGAGAGAGGTTCTGTGTGTGAGTGAGTGAGTGTGTGTGTGTGTTTTATTTGTGTCTGTGTCTGTGTCTGTGTGTTGTATGTGTGTCTATATGTGTGTAAGAGAGAGAGAGAGAGATGAAATTTCCTGTGAGAGAGAGAGAGAGAGAGACCTTTGAGAAAGAGAGACGGTGATAGAGAGAGAGAGAGAGGCACAACGCGACCGTTTGGAAACAGACAGAGAGAGAGAGAGAGAGAGAGAGAGAGAGAGAGAGAGAGAGAGAGAGAGAGAGAGAGAGAGAGAGAGAGAGAGAGAGAGAGAGAGAGAGAGAGAGAGAGAGAGAGGGCCAAACCTTCATAGGAGAAGCGAAGCCTACTCTCTTTTTCACGTTCTTTCTGTCGGAGACGCAGATGGAGGCTCAGTTTCTCTTTCTCTCACTCTCTTTGACTCTCCCGGTGTCTCTCTTTCTCTCTCATGCCTTTTATATGTCACGTACTAAAGTATCCGGGCCCATTAAATGGCCGCATGTGTGGCATCATGGACACTAGATTCTATTTTCTAATTACCATGTGGGACGCTGCTGGGGGTAATCATTATAAGTGTCTAGATGGAGAGAGAGAGAGAGAGAGAGAGAGAGAGAGAGAGAGAGAGAGAGAGAGAGAGAGAGAGAGAGAGAGAGAGAAAGAGAACCATAGAAAGAGAGTGACACCTCAGAAATTGAGCGAGAGAGAGAGAGGGGGGGGGGAGGGAGGGAGACCCATTACTGTCACACAGAGAGAGAGAGAGAGAGGGATAGAGAGAAAGCGAAGAGAGCGCAATGGAGCAGACGGCTCCCATGGAGTTTTTGCAAACTCCACCAACAAAAGGTCATCTCTCTCTCTCTCTCTCTCTCTCTCTCTCTCTCTCTCTCTCTCTCTCTCTCTCTCTCTCTCTCTCTCTCTCTCTCTCTCTCTCTCTCTCTCTTTATTTCTAACAATAGCTAGCAGAGAGTGTGTGTGTGTGTGTGTATGCGTGTGTGGAAACAAACAAAAACCCATATTGTTCAACACACACACACATACACACATAGACACACACAGACACACACACACATACACACATAGACACACACAGACAGACACAGATACACAGACACACAGACGCAGGGTCGCAAACAGACACACACATACTCTCTCTCTCTCTCTCTCTCTCTCTCTCTCTCTCTCTCTCTCTCTCTCTCTCTCTCTCTCTCTCTCTCTCTCTCTCTGCCTATCTCTCTCTCTGTCTGTCTCTCTCTATCTGTGTACTAAAGGTGCACAAAGACAACCAAGTACCCTTTGCAACTCTCTCCGTGCACCTTTAGTTCTATTGAGAGGCAGCTCTCTCTCTCTCTCTCTCTCTCTCTCTCTCTCTCTCTCTCTCTCTCTCTCTCTCTCTCTCTCTCTCTCTCTCTCTCTCTCTCTCTCTCTCTATCTATCTATCTATCTATCTATCTATCTATCTATCTATCTATCTATCTCTGTGTACTAAAGGCGCGCAGAGACAACCAAGGACTCTTTGCAACTCTCTACACGCGCCTTTAGTACTGTTGAGAGGCAGAGAGAGAGAGAGAGAGAGAGAGAGAGAGAGAGAGAGAGAGAGAGAGAGAGAGAGAGAGAGAGAGTTTGTGTGTGTGTCTGTGTGTGTGTGTGTGTTTTGGAGACACACACACACACACACACACAGAGTGTGTCTATCTGTGTTTTTTGGTGTGCTTTGGAGAGAGAGAGAGAGAGAGAGAGAGAGAGAGAGAGAGAGAGAGAGAACAAAGACTTGACATGTTTCCTGATGAATAGGATTAAGGTCCAATAAGTAGAAGAGACTAAAACCGGACCCAGAGCTTGTGCCAGTATTCCAACCTTTATAGGCTCAGTTGCTTAGCGCTTCTGCAAAAAGAACTGTTGACTTTTGTCAGGCCTTTGATCAAGAAGAGTCAATCTGTGAAGATGAGTCAGAGAGGTCAGCAGGCCAAGAGTATCCCTCACCCTCTACAGTACTTGTCAAGAAAAATAGAAGAAAGAGGAATATAGACTTCTTAGATGATGCAGATCTCCCAGCAAGCAGTCCTTGTGCAAGTAAAGGTAAAGCCAAAGAGGATGTGCCTTCTCTGGAAGATCCAGCTGTAACAAATGAGAGGCTGTTCGATTTTGCACCACCGTGTGGTGCTGGGGACAAATATGATCTAGTTCATTCTATGTTTAACCCAAAATTTGATATTGAAGACCTTTTAGCTCAGCACAGTGAATTCTTGCAGCCCTACAGAGATCAATTTGAACTGATGGTGCAGGTAGGGAGGGTTGTTCTGCCCAGTATGACTGTCGTTCATTTAAATGACTGCGGTGGAAAAGGATAGGGACTGAAGAAGTATAGGGAATTACCACCTGCTTGCCGAGATTCAGCTTTCTTTTTGCACCAAAAAGAGTTCAAACTTATTTAGGAATCCTTTGGCTTTATGATTTACCTGAACAGCCTGTTTGGATTCCTCATGCAGAATCCTGATGAGGTGATAGAGGAGCAGGATGCAGCTCCAGATGAAGAATGCGAGGAGACAACACATATACAAGAAGTCGAGGAGGTTGAAGATACAGTCGACCTTGAGGTTGAGGCAATTGAAGTTCAAAGAAGTAAGATGCTCTCTGTGAAAACAACAGAAATCAAACTACCCTTGGATGTCAGTAACTTCACTGAGACGCATGCTCAGATGATGTTTCCTGTTGTGCTTGAGTTCAAGATTGGAGACAGGACCTATATCTTTTTACATGATGTGAAAAAGCATCTTTTATTTAAGGGAGGACTTCTCCCTGGCTATCATTTCCAGAGTCCATGAGGAGAGAAGTGGATTTGTTTCAGAGGATAGTAGTGATGATGAGGCAATGGAAACATCCAGCAATCCAATGGAATGCCTCCGAAGTTGCTTTGAGAAAGCTAAAAAATACAAGGAGACACTACCAGATGAAGCCACATTCCAAGCAATAAGACAAATCCTAAGACCATCAACAAGTCATAAAGAAGTGGAGGATTGGTTTAACCATTCAGGTCAGGAGTCAACTACATATGTGGACCTATGGCAGGAAAACCTCTTTTTGCAGGATGAGAGCTTCATGGTAACTCTCTCTCTCTCTCTCTCTCTCTCTCTCTCTCTCTCTCTCTCTCACTCACTTACTCAGACATGATATGTGCAATCTTGGATTGCTGACAAGGATGACTTCCTTCGATGGCGGACTCAAGAGTATCATGGAAGGGATGCAGCCCTAGCACAGTACCTTTCAAAGCTTTGTGAGTTGCCAATAATAGTTTTTCACAATGGAATGTCACAAGAGGGTACAATAGCAACTTACACATTAAAGACACTATCACTCTTCTTGGGTGGACCCATGCTGCCCAAAAGTGCAGATAAAGTCGTTCTTGTGGACAAAGTGTTTGCCAAAGATTGTTTTGGTTACTGCCTGGGCTATACAGGTGGTCGGGCAGCGTATTACTACACTTACACAGCAATGGCACTAGCTCTTGGCAGACAAAACCCGGATGAACTCTTATAGTATGGCAAACATCTCATGATTCGTTACAAGGATGATGTGCCAAAAAACAAAATTGAACCTTCAAAATCTTGATACACTTCAAGTAGCAATTGTATAAGATCATGTATTACAGAAATTTTGTACAATGTCATCCACTCATAGTATCTTTCTCCACTTGTGGTTCACATACACCATTGTCTCTCTCCACCTTCGTTGACCTTCACTTGCATCGGAGTTGTTGTATGCCATTGATCTTTTCATTTTATTTTTTTTGTAAATGTCTGATGGCTTGTGCTATTGCTGAAGAGGCCAAGACTTCTTTTGCCTGCATTCGATGAATGATTCTACAATAGAACCATTCAAATAGTTCTCTCAAACTGCTAGCCTTGATTCGAGAGCCACCATGTCGTGTGTGCCTGAAATACACATTTCTCGCCATGTAATGAGACTTTTCCATCCCTTGGGTATTCTAGATTGCCGGGTTCCCATACTTTTGTATAAAATATGGTAAATGATTGAAAATGATGTGTTGGATATGAAAACAGATTACTTAGAATGTTTTACCCTCACATAGTTACACATAAAAGAGAATCAAATACACAATAATACCCTATAGTGAGTAATCTGGGTGTTTGTCCATGCTGTCTTGAATGATTTCTTGAGAAGGTTGAGATTCTCCTTGAACTTGTTCATATCACCTTGTGACCAGTCATCTTTGTCACACATCAAAAATAGCATGTCTATTGATCACCAAACCTCAGCCTTCGCGTTATGAGTAGTTGGTTCTTGATCTTTAACTGCAATATGTAGCTTTTTTCAGCTCTAATACTCTACCTTGCTAACATAAGATCTGTTATATATTTCTCCATGTTTTGTTAGCTTTAGATCTCGTATTCCTTGGGGTTTAGATAAAAACCTCCGTGCCTTCACCCCACCGATGGATGGTTTGCATGGGACATCCTTCTCAGCAGTTGATCTCTTTTCATCCTGCTGGATTTTCACATTGCCACCATGAAGCCCCATATCCGACAGTACCAATTCTAAGCACTGTAGGGCCACTTGTTGCTTTGCTGAGTTCTTGATTTTCCAAGCAAACCCGATATATAAGTAGACAAATTTCTCCACAATTCTACAAAGGGCATGCATTGTACAGATGTGGACATTCACAAGTGGTATTTCCAAACCCGATCAAAAAGCAGGGTCCTCAATGTGACGCGTTGGAGGATTTCTCCACCACTTTGGGTCCATGACCTTTGCAGGCTCCATGCAGAACAAACACGATGACTTTTCCATTGCACCCATTCCACAATTATACATGCACTTTAATGTTTTGAGGTCACCTACAAGATGCCACTGAACTTGAAAGTCTCCCCTTCCATCTAGACGTAGTACCTCTCCCTGGTTAGTCTGTCGATCAATCACCTCCAAAACATTAGTTTGATGGAACACCCAATATAAAATCTCATGATCTTCTTTCTTTACCTGCAACACAAAATAAATGAGACTTAAGTAGATGTGAACATTTGAGCTTAGCTGAGAATCTCGCTTACCTCAAAAGCACCAAGCCACCATATGTTAGATTATGATTGAACACTAAAATACAAAGGATCATCATTGGGACACTTTGAGAGGGCTCTATTCATTAAAGTAATAGTAACACGCTCTAGCCTTTTGTCTTTAACAATCTCACACTCATCCAGTTTCAACACAAAATGTAATACCCCTTGTGACTCTTCAAATGTGATGTTGTAAAACTCCGCCATTCTCTTTTGCAACATCTGCAGGTCCATAAAAATATTATTGAACCATGGCCACTGTAAGTTGCTTTAATATGAAAGGGTTGTCCAAGATATTCTTCCTGTGCGTCGTTAAACTGAAGCCTCTCTTTCCAAACACTTGAGGCTGATGGTAAAAGTTTGGATTTTATTCCCTTCTTAACAAATATGGATGAGACAGATTTCTGTATAGCCGAATATCCTCTTTTACTTACACCAAGTGAATCAAGTGTGCCTTGTATCTCTTTTGCAGGCACTGAGTTCTCTGAAATAAAGCGGTCCACTACATTTCGCTGTAGGACCTTAAACTTCTTGTCATGTACTATATCTGCTGCAAGGCTTCTACTTATAAGTGGCTTCAATCTCTTTCCTATATTGGCTTTGGGGTCAATGTTTTCCTTGTCATGATAGATTGAATCTCTACATGAAGACAATGCATAAGTAAATAACAAAAAATTTACTTAACTAACATTATGTAGGCACATGAAAACAATGCATAACAAGAAAAGACAAAAAAATTACTTAACTAAGACTATTTATTCAACCAAGAAGCATCACCTTAATGCTTGGATTCTTTTCTTGAGACCTCCGGATGCAACTTGCAATGTTTCAAGATTGTGCAATTTCTTCTTTCGGATACGACCACCCAAGATGGTGTCCTTCATTTGATAACTTCGTACCTTTCCTTTCAGTTCTTGTACCTTTGTTTTGTGTTGCAAAATGGTAACTTGATCTGTAGAATGAAAATGTGAAAGACGAACAATCTCACATTGTTGAGCTTGGAGAATGCCCTTATAAGTTTCACCTTCCCTTGTAAGAGATTTACAATAACCGAGAAGGCCCTTTTCTCCATCACCAGCAAAGGTCAATAAGCTTGAAGGATTGACAAATGGTGGAGACGCATTAGTCATTGGATTCTTAGGATAGAGAGAGCCTCTCATCCAGATATCTATGTGTTTAGCTCCCTGAGCTCTGAGCATGTCTATGGATGCGGGAGGTATATGTGTGTTTGCTTTACTACGCTTAATCAATGGTTGGTACTCATTGTCCAAATCAATGTGAAGGTGATATTTGGATCGTTTCTGCGTAACATTTGTGCCATTAGCCAAAGGTGCAGGTTTCAGGAAAAGTGAATAGGCGACTGCGGCTTCATCCCTCCATGTTAGCCTCATTCCCTCCATGTTGACGAGGTTCATTCAATGCAACTGAAAAGAAGATTATCCCTCAATCATTACGGAAAAATGTTCAGAAGAGTAAAGAATCTATTTAAAGTACACTTTTTGAACTTTTACCATGAAAGACCCACCTCTATTATACACCATATTTTCTAGAGAGAGTGTGCGAAAAATACATTTTCTTAGAAGGCCCTCCAAATGACCTCCGAAATTTCCTAATGGTAGCACCACTATCAAAATACCACACATGTGAATCTGCAGCAACTAACAAGCATGCATCATGGACAGCAAGATTGTAAGTGCACTCTACGCTAAAAGCCCATTCTTCATCAATATCGGCAACACGGTCTCCTTTCACAAAAGACTAAACAATGGCTGCATTTGTATGGAACCAGCATTTGCAGTGGACCCACCCTCTTTCTTCTTAGCCTCTTTTGCCTTCAACTTAGGACACGACTTGATCAAGTGATCATTAGCTTTACAATAATGGCAACAAATTTTCTTTTTGCCCTTATCACCAGAATTTCTACCAGCAGAAGCATTAGGAACATATTTTTTTTCACTCGCAGCAGAACCATAAGAAGTGGTTGTCTTGCTGTTACCACCCTTTCTCTAAGAAGCAATAAAAGCTTGTTCAACTGCACGCTGCCTAGTCTTGTTTTTTCTAGAAAGTGACTCTTGCAACAGTAATGTGCATAATGCATCAAACTTGACAACTTCAGGATTTCCTTGGGTCATAAGTCTCCAAGTACTAGCAAAAGTCTGGTAAGAATCTGGTAAGGCATCAAGAACAGTCTGCACAAGGGAACTGTCTGAAATTACTTCACCTGCAGAAATAAGTTGCTCATTGATATCCTTAACACTAGCAAGGAAAGTGTTCACATCATCTTCCTCATGCATAATCTTCGACTCCAGCTCTTTATGCAGCAAAGTAATTTTAGCCTCATTGCGACTTGCATAAAGACCATCCAAAATATCCCAAACCTGTTTTGCAGATTTTGCTGAATGGATGTGAGGAAAAATGGTGCGCTTCACATCTATGTTGTTGTCAGCCATGGTAAATGTTGCACCTGATGTGAAAACTGTCCAAAAAGAGGAGAGACAAAGTGGAAACAACACGTGCTATATAGCACAAACCGTAGAAGACCGTAAGGCACCTGTTATGTAGAAAATGGCACTGACAAAAATTCTGCACAAAATGACGAAATAGCCGGTGCAGGCCTGCCTGTAGTGGAAACAGAGGCCAAAATGAGCTCGAATCAAAAATCTGAGCAGACTGAGTTCTACGAGCCCACTCAAAATTTTTGTCAACCTGCGAACATTTTCCAAACCTCATTGTAATCGGAGAAAGTGAGCAGGTGTGTGTTGGAGCAGCTGGCGACTAAGCCCGAGAGGATGTAACCTGCTCTGATACCAATTGTTGGAATTAGGGTTGTAGAGAAACGCACACAGCTTGGAGAAGATGAAGGAAGCTCAAGGCACACAATAGAGAGAGTGTTACTTAGTGTGCAATGGAAAGATAAATAGCCCTAGAGTGATGGACGTATATACAATGCTCGGGGGAAAAGACCACTTAAAGAGGGAAAAAAATGCCCCAGCGGTCCTAGTGTGTTCACACACATCACTACCACATGTATATGGTAACAAAAGTTCTTTGCTACCTTCTATAAATACAATCCATGAGTTGTCAGTAGCTTCCACATCATTGAATACTATGATGGAAATGATCATCATTTTGGCTATCTTGCATAGCATTTGACATGCCAAATTTGGAACATCTCTTAGTAGTTCAAGAGTTGACTTTGGTGTTTAAAGCATGTAAGTTTCAAAGGGATACACATGTGATGCGGGGCTTGCCAATATGGGATAGTTCATAACTAACTTCTTAACTTTGTTTTGTCTTTCCATGCTACAAATGCTAGCCACATCCTTCTTCTTGCTATCGGGTAGTAGGTTGGTATGATCCTCAAGTGTTGGGATATCTCTTTATACCTTGTATCATCCCTTGGTCTTTTCTCAAGCCATCTTTGTTTCTATAAAGTTTGAATGTTGAGGATGGCCTTAGCTTCTTTGTCTGTGATAGCCACTCCCTCATAGTTGCCTTGTGGGTTGGGCTTGAGGCTAGGTAGCCTTCTTTTTTTTTTCATAAATACACTTCATGCTTTAGCAAAGGTAGTGGCTAAAAGTCTTCATCTCTTCTTTAGGTTTGATTAACTGAAGGGCTACAAGTGCTAGGATCTTTAATTCCCAATATGTGCCTTCTTTAGACTATCCCTCTGGCATCTCCTCTCTCCACTTTACCATTTCTTTTCTTGGATTTTATAAGTGTGCCCTTGAACTCAAACTCTAGTGGTGGCTCCACTATAGAGGTGCTTGTCAATTCTTGTGCTAGTTTTGCTTGTGTTGCTGGTAGTTCTAGAGGTTTTGGAGGCCAAAATCAACCACGGAGGTGCTCAATAGGCTTTCTCTTGTTGCTTGTAGGCCTTTTGATTTTCATATCTCTTGCATATATCCGATCATCTTCTTCTCACAAATCTTATTTGAATTGTGCAGTCTAGAGCTCCATGTCTGGTTTCATTTTAACAGTCTAAGCCTAGCCACTTACAAGCATCTGACATTGAATTTTCTCTTCTTCCAGCTCTTTCTTTAGCTTGCCTATCTCCCCATTGTGTTGTGACCTTGGAGCTACTGCCAAGGAGGTCTAACCCAATGGATTCATCAGCAAGGTGGTAAGAGTAGACTTCACAGAGTCATAATAAGTAACCAAGTTCTTATATGCTTTCCTTTGGTCATCACTTTTCTCTTCTATCCATTGGATTACTTCCTGGTTTTGTCTATCCTTGCTTGGCACTAAGTGACTCTAGGTCAGTGTTGTCTATTTCAAATCTTTTGCCAATTGTTACTTCCCTTCTCATAGCTTCTCAATTTGTATCTCTAGCTCTTGCACTCTTGTCTTCACATTTTGTCCCTCTGTCAATTTCTCGTTGTAAGCTGACTTTTGTACAACCATGTTTCTTTCTCTGGCGTAGATAACATTGCAGTGGTAGAGAAAGTGCATTTTAAGTTGTTCCATTGTTTCTAAAATGTTGAACTCTTCTACCATTTAAAGTTCTTTTGAGAGCAATTTCTTCTCTAAGTCGTCCTAGTCTTTTTGTGTGAAGGGCTTAACACATTGTATTCCTTTACCTGTAGAGGGTTGTACTATCTCTGTAGTGTCAATAATTTGTGTCTATAAAGGCCTCTCTCTACTCTCTTGTGGTTGCATGGTTGCCTATTTCTTCGTGGTTGTTTCTTCAAGAAATGATGCCTGCTTTGGGACTTCATAAGTGGCCTATTGCTTTAATTTTTCCTAAATATTAAGTATGTTAGGCATGCCCATGGTTTCACCTTGTTGTTCTTGTAGATCAGCCTCTTCATTTGTGGCGTGCATAGTGGGGATTTCTTCCTTTTTGTCTTCTTCTTTTGTTGCCTTCTCTTTTCATTAGCAACTACATCACTTGTTGCTTTAGTTTGGTCTTTAACTATTTTTGGAGATAGAAAACTAGTTTCTTGTTCTTGTTTGGTTTTTGCTTCTCTTGTTGGAGACTGTATGGGGTTGTGGACGAGGGCTTCTTCTTCTAATTTCTATTGTTTTGAGCCCTCTTCCCTCTTTGTAGCCTTTCAATTGAGCTCTTTCCTTATACAATTTTTTGGAGTTTGGATGAAGTCCAAGTCTACTTGTACTTGTCGTTTTCTCTCTTCTTAGATATTTTTGTATTGTGCAGCTAATCTTGTGAACCTATCTTTGACTTCTTCTTCCTTCTATTCCGTGTGCTTGGCACTACATGTCGACTTCTAAGCAACTTTTGTTTTCACTCTCTTTAGAATATCTTCCATTATGTGTCTCATTTTGGTCTAAGGTACATTTTTCCCTTTATATTTTTGTTCTTTAACTTTTTCTTTGACCGCATGTGCAATTCTCATCCAAACTTGTCTATTAGCCCTATGAACAAGTGTAGAACTTTGCAAAAAAATTGAAATTAGGGTACATGGATTGAGACTCATCAATTTTGTCTAACATCACTTTTGAAGATTGGGATTGGATCTGCATGATGAGTAAGTCATATGGGTGAAATCTTTTGTTATTTGGATCACTAGTTTGAATTTTATGCTAGATTTTGTAATTTTCATAGCCTTGAGTAGAGAATTAACTTTTAGTGGGGTTTTCGAGTTCCAAATTTGAAAAGAAGATGGGTTTGGGGGTCAAAAGGCTCCCCGTCAAGTATGTGTTGTCAAAGTCAGTGAGGAGGAACATGGATCACAATCCATCGTTTCTTGGATCTAAGGGTGGGGCTTGTATACTTGCATCTAAACACTCTTCTAAGACTATTGGTGAAGTGCAATGCAAATTTGAACTAGAAAACACAATGCTAGTCACAATTTTGCATTTTTGGCCATAGATTTGCATTTTTGACACTAACTGCTTTTGTAGGCCATTTTTTGTTAGTGATTTGGTCCCCTTTGACTTATTGTTATTTTGGGCTCTTAGTCCCCCTTGTGTAGACCATCTAGAGATGAAGGTGGTACATCTTATTAGTGTTTTCAAAAGGTTCGTGGTGTGCTCAAACAGACTAACTAACAATTGGCTATCTTTTAGGCAATGCTAGCATTGGTTAGTGGTGTTAGTTTGATTTTTTAGTGCTTTTGTAAGCTTGCAAGTTTGGATTGGCCTTATTTAGTTAGTGTGGAGCTTCTTTAATGCATATCTAAGGGTACATGGATCACGATCCATGTTCCTGTGAGATTTGAATCAAGACTTGTTCCTTATATCCTCTAGATGTTGTAGATAATCTTTAGACTACCTTTTCCTACCTTTGGGGGTTGGGTCAATTACCTACCCATTTCTTGATGGTCACCCTCTAATTTTGGTGCTTTTCCCTTGATGGTAGAGCTTCTTGCAAAACCTTCTTAGCCTTGATTTGCAAATTCTCTACTCTAGCTTTTGATCATCTTTGCTATGTGGAGGTGCATGGATCTTGATTCATGTACCTACGCACATGCAAGTTTTGATCACCAATCCTTCTATGAGCTATTGAGAGGAATCTCTGGCTGCAGCCATTTTGAATTTGGATAGTCTTAGGTCTTCCATGCATCAATTGACACACGCTTTTATGTAACCTGTCCCATGACTCATGTGCCCCCTAATGTGAATGCATGTAATTTTTGGGCTTATACAAACCTTGAGTCACTTAAGAGGATCATAATGTCAAATCTTATGGGTAGTGTGGCCCTAAAGATTCATATACGGTGTTGAAACATGTGTGGCAAAATATGGTCACAAAGCTCTCTCTCTCTCTCTCTCTCTCTCTCTCTCTCTCTCTCTCTCTCTCTCTCTCTCTCTCTCTCTCTCTCTCTCTCTCTCTCTCTCTCTCTCTCTCTCTCTCTCTCTCTCTCTCTCTCTCTCTCTCTCTCTCTCTCTCCATGCAACCCTAGCTTTGAACAATTTTCATCCTCACACAGTCCCCCCTGGGTGAGGGGCAGTCCAGTGGGGGGTGTCAACGCCCAACCTTGCCCTGTCCTAGCCCTGACTCTAGCTCTTGGTCGTGCTGACCTCATCCCAACACCACATGATAGTTCTCGATTCTACAAACGTCAGCATAGCACCACGTCCCGAGCCATCTTGTGGGCTTTGTGGCTCCATAGTGAGCATGGCTTTATAGCACTGCAAGTCTTGCACACTGAACTGGCTCCATAGTAGCTTCTCTCAACGGTGTTGTGAGCTTTTATGACAGAGGAGCACCTTAATGTTGTGAGATTTAAACCCTTTTTAAGGGTTTGGCTCCATATCACCTGCCTTGGCAGCATCACAAACAGATGAACAACTATGTTTTGAGCCTTCTGTAAGGTTTTTGGATAGAAATTTGTTAAGCAAGGTTTTGAGCTACCTTCAAGCTTAAAGCTTCAGGATAGAATAATGTCTTATTCTTGTAGTACTCCTCTCATGCACAAGAGCTTTCTTGCGGTGGCAGTTGCACCAAGGAAAGATTCCATCGCCCACCAAGTTGCAAGGATTACCACCCAAGAGGCCCTGATCCAAGATCTCATTGGGGAGAATGAGAAACTCAAGCAACACTTGCGTAAGCTTGAAGATTCAAAAGAAGTAGAGATCCAAGCTCTACATACAAAATTACAGGAAGTCAAGGCCTCCTTCATTGAGACTGTCAAGGCGGTCCAAAAGGAAACCCACAAGGCAACACACGAGAAGATCAACACCAAGATACAGGTGGCCTTAGAAGAATTTTGATTACAATAATCTCTTGGTCTGAATGTTAGGATTGGGGGGCTCCATGCACCATGGTGCACCAATGAAGAAACTCTCGAGGAAGCAATCATGAAGCTCAATGACATTCTTCACCAATTAACATAAAGCCCAAAATTGTTTCTTCAATCAATGACACACATAGGGAAGTGCCACCCAAGCATTGTATCCTCACTTTCAAGGACAAAGAGGAGCGGATGAAAGTGTTATGTCAATCTATCTCCTTAAGGGAAAAAATCTTTGGATCACTAAAGAATTGATTAGGAATCAATGCAAGATTAAAGCAAGCAAGCTCAAGAAGATACACGAAGCCCATAGACAAGGGAAATGGTTAGTCTATCGAGGTGGTAGAGCCATCATCTAAGAATTTTGAACTCCCAAACGGGCCCCTCCCCCACCCGACCCCCCTTTAGGTTTTGTTCTCTTCTTTTCTTTTGCCCTTTTGATGGACCCTCATTCTAACTGTTATGTATCTAATGCTTCCTTTAGAAACCGTTATTTTGTGTTGGTTCCATGTGTCATATGTGAACTCCGTGGAGGATAGTTTAATCAATCTATCCATCTCTCTCTCTCTCTCTCTCTCTCTCTCTCTCTCTCTCTCTCTCTCTCTCTCTCTCTCTCTCTCTCTCTCTCTCTCTCTCTCTCTCTCTCTCTCTCTCTCTCTCTCTCTCTCTCTCTCTCTTTTCTTCTTCTTCTTTCACAATGTGAAAATGAAAATGAGCTTTAAGTTGCCCTTATTTTTCATGTATCAAGCCCACTCTCTCGATGGCCAGTCCATATTACATGCTTTATTGGCCTCAATGCCCCGTCTGAATTACCTATAGCTCAGATGGCTTGTGATTCGGATGATCAACAAATGCGTACTTGGATTTTGACCTTTTCTACCAAATTTGCTTAGGCTTGAATTTTGATGCCTTCCAAATTACTTCATATTGGACATGATCAAAATACTTCCTTTGAAGATTTTTTGTTTTCTTCCAAAAATTGATTCCAACTATCTTGGTGATATTTATGAATTTTTCATTGTTTTGTATCATTATTTATTAGCAAAAAAATTAGAAAATTAGACTAAAAACTATTATTATTGGCCCAAAATTCATCCAAAATTATTCTCTAATGCTCTTATCACACATACTCTCATTAGATCTCTTGATGATTGAGATCTTGCTTGTTTGGCTCATTTATATGCCAAAATATATAAGAAAAATAGCAAGCAAAAACTCATTAAAAAACAAGTTTTTACAATGTATACACATCCAATTACTCATTTCTTCTGCATAAGCCTTGCTTAGCCTATGTGTCCCCCCCCCCCCCCCCCCCCCTCCACCCCATTTAGAGTACAATGCATGGGTGAGAAATCTTGCTTATCAACAAGTACCTTGGTATGCTAGCATTCATCAGATCATTCAACATAGGCTTCGGTGTCCATAAGTAACATGGACCGCCAAATTCCAACAAACAATATTGATTTGGTCATTTTGTTAGAAAAGAAATGATCTCCTGTTTGACCTATGGATGCTTGTTTGAGTATAGGTATATACTCACTCTCTGTTGCTTACATTCTCAAATGCCCATCTTTCGTCGTTTTGTAGAGGTGATTGGGAATGAACTAGTGCTTGCAAGAAACGGTTTCAATGGATTTCATTTGTGTTTTGTTCACTTCTTGTAGGAAGGTTCTAGTTTTCAAGTATTCAACAATGTAATTGTTCCACTTGGGTTTTATTGTAACTTGAAACATGGTTACAAAATATTGTGGCGGTGTCACACTACATGCTTCAGACTTGTTGATGTATTCATGAACTGCTCTTTGCATGTAAGGCCAATATACACTTAGTCTCATCAAGCATTGATGTCTTTGTGTTTTCCCATTGTAAAAGCCAATATTTTGAATATGTACTTGAGCTAAACAGATCAATTTTTCGTTAGACTCACTGCACAACCTCAATATTTGATATACTCCTTGCTTGGAGATGTCTAGCCAATTAGAAGTGAGATTTTGATTGCTCAACTACTTGTGGTTGTTGCTCTACCTAAACACTTTTTAAACTTAGAAGAGGAATTACCCCCATTCACTCCATCTAGGCACCATTTCTATATTGAAAATATATGAATCAGGCAGGTCATCATCCACTCCAATAAGTGCTTCATCGTGCATTATTTGTGATATATGTTCAACACTTTGGTGAGTTGTGCCTTTCTTTACTACCACTATGAAGTCAAGATCTAGTAAGATGATGAACCATTTGACAATGCGTCCTATAGTCCAGGGTTTTTCTACAAGGCTTGATGATCACAAAGGTGCATTGGTTTGATAATAAATAGTCTCTAATCTTTTTATTGGATAGACAATTCCCAACCCTTCTCTCTCATTGGTGGTATAGTTTTTTTCAGCATTATTTAAGTGCTTACTAGCATAATAAATAGGGAAATCCATGTTATCCTCACCTAGCTAAGCTAGTATGCATCATATAGCATAAGCTGATGCATCAATTTGTACATGAAAAATATGTGTCCAATCAAGAGCTTTCAAGATTTGAGCAACAAACAAAGAATGTAAGTGATGAGTACATGGAGCTTGAGGACAATGAAGACTCAAGGAGTGCAAGTGGTGACAACTTGCAACAACGTCAACAAGATGAGGAAATCCAAAGTATACCCCAAAGATCTAGGAGTAAGTAAGCCTCTAGAGAGATACATTCCTTCCTTCAACCATCTCTTGGTCTCAAATTCTTGAGATCCAAAGTCATATGAAGAAGCCATGCAACATGAATCCAAAGAGAAATGGACAAAGAGAATGCAAGCAAAGATGGACTCATTGCATCAGTCTCAAACTTGGGAATTGGTTAATTTGTGTAAAGTTAAGCGAGCACTACAAAACAAATGGATGTACTAGTTGAAGGAGGAAGAAGGTGGGAAAAAGAGATACAAGTTTAGGCTTGTCGTAATGGGGTTTTCTCAACAGAAAGGTATTGATTTCAATGAAATATTTTTTCTTGCTGGAAAAATGAATTCCATTAGGCCTCTTTTAAGCCTTGTGGTTGCTCAAGTGTTGAATCTCGAGCAGATGGATGTAAACATGGCATTTCCTCATGGTGACTTGTAGGAGGAGATTTACATGCTTCAACCAAAGGGGTATGAAGAAAAGGGTAAGGAGAAAATGGTTTGCATGTTAAAGAAGAGCTTGTATGGTCTAAAGCAAGCATCAAGACAATGGTACCTAAAATTCAACCGATGGATGCTAGATCATGGATTCAAACCACGGAACTTGGATCACTATGTATACACAAAGAATTCCGGAGATGAGAAAAGTTTCATTCTAATGTTGTATGTTGATGATATGCTAATTGCAAGTGCTAACATGCAGGACATAAGAGTTGTCTAAATCTTTTTCAATAAAAGATTTAGGTGCTAAAAAATGGATGCTTGGTATGAAGATATCAGAGGCAAGTTGAAGAAGACACTAACACTATCTCAAGAAGATTACATCAAGAAGAAAAAGTTTGCAATGCAAAATGAAAAATTTCTTCCTACACCTTTGGCTAGTCTTTTTACTCTAGCAAAGGATATGTGTCCAAAGACACAAGAGGAGATAGTCTATATGTCTAGAGTTCCATATGCCACATCAATAGGTTCTCCAATGTATGCCATGATCTGGACAAGGCTAGATATTGCACATGCAATGGGAGCTTTGAGTAGGTTCCTAAAGAATTTAGGTAAAGAACATTGGCATGCTATGAAATGGATAATTAGGTATCTAAAAGGGACAATCACAAATGCTTTATGTTTTGGAGGTACTGGCAGGTTCTTACAAGGGTATGTTGATGCAAATATGGCAAGTGACAAAGATATTCAAAGAAGTAGTATTTGCTACATCTTCACTATTTAAGGCACTGTAGTAATTTGGGCTTCAAAGTTGCAAAAGTGGTCTCAAATTTCTATCACAGAAGTAAAATATGTAGTTCTTACGGAGGCTAGCAAAGAGATTTTGTGGCTTGCCATATTTTTGAAGGAGCTTGGATACACGCAAGATAGTTATGTCTTGTATAGTGAGAGTCAAAGCACCATTGATCGTGCAAAGAATTCAGCCTTCCACTCAAGGATGAATCATATAGAAGTGAGATATATGTACTCTTTTGGAAGAGGGATAGCTAAATCTTAGAAAGGTGTACACAAGCAAAAATATTGCAAACATGTTAACAAAAGTAGTTAACAAGGAGAAGTTGAGATTTTGCTCATCTTCTTGGTCAAGAATAAGAAGCCCAAATAAAAAGCAGTCACAAGTTTGATGGAGATAAGTTTCCAAGTGGGAGATTGTTAAGTATGGAGCTTAATTTAACCCTTATAATTTTCTATTTTAGAAATGCACGTTTGTAAGGCCCTCGTTATTAAGAGAAGCCACTGTGCATGAGAAAAATTGCTTACAAAAAAACCAAAAATTCATACCCAATCTCCTCCAAAATATTTCTTTTCTCTGGGATACCTTGGCTAGACGGTATTAAAAAAGTGATCGAAAGGCGGCCAGTCGATGGCCGGTAGTCAATGATCGATGGATGGTGGTCGGTGGCCATAATGGCCAATGGCTGGTGTCCATTGTTCAATGGACAATGGTTGGTGGCCGGTGGATAGTGGCCAAAATTTGCCAGTGACCGGTGTTTAATGGCAAGTGGTCGAGTTCTACTGGGACTTGTCTACACATGGACAATTGCCTCTCATGAGAGAGGGTAACCTATAGAGGCTCCTTTTAGCCTAGAAAAGAAGACCTCTTCTACACATGAAAGTGTGGAGTGTGTGAAGTGGTAAAAGAGAATGAAGCAAATAGGTGAGAGAATTAGATGAGAGGTCCATTTAGGGTTTCTAATCCCTTTGTTATTACTTCAAGTTTGAAGTGCAAAGACATTGAATGGTTGATTTTCCATGGATCTAGCCCATATTTGGGTGAACCATGTATATCATGCTCTCTCTCTCTCTCTCTCTCTCTCTCTCTCTCTCTCTTACCTCTTTGTGAAAATTATCTCTCTCCATTAAGTAAACCACTCTAATCTCTATTTAGCAACTCATCAACTCCTAACATCACGTATATGTAGATAAATCCATGATAGTATCCATGATGGCTAATAGAGACTTGTACCTCTTTCACTATCATGGATCTACGAAATTCCACAATCACCTTTTTTTCCCAAATCAATGGATACTCCATTTTTTGACAAAACGTGGCCAAGCATTTTGCCTTGTCTCACCAAAAAGACACATTTTTCAGGGTGCAGGAAAATCCTATAGGTTTTACACTTGCAAAAGACTTTTCTTAGATGCTCTATGTGATCTTCTCTCATCAAGGAATGAACACACAAGTGATCCATATATATTTCTAAGAATATTTACAAATACTCTATAAGTGTGTGTGACTCATCAATCATTACAAAGTAGTTGGAGCATTGATTAGGCCAAACGGCATAACTGTATAAGCATAAATACTCCATTCAATGGCAAAGGCTATTTTGTGTTGATCCTTGGCTTTGATTGCCAATTTTTTATAGTCTAAAAATCCATCTAGAAAGGTATAAGCTTATTTTCCAGCCACTCTTTCTAACAAATGATCTATTATGGGAAGAGGATAGCTGTCTCTAATGGTAGCGGCATATACCTTTTTGAGGTTAACACACAGTTGTAGTTTCCCAAAATTTTTTGAACGACCACAATTTTTAAATTCCAATCTGTGTGCTTGATTACATAGATGAATTATGTCTCTTTTAGTTTTTCTATTTCCTCTTTGATCTTTCTAGCAAACTTCTTATTATACGTGTATAGATGATGTCTCGGTGGTTTTGCATCATTTTTAAGGGAAATAGGGTGCTAACAGATATCACGATCCACTCCTTTAAGATCTTTGTACAACCAAGCAAACACATCTCTGTATTCTTTGAGTGTTGCAATTAGAATTTTCTCTTCTTCACAGGTTAGATCATTTGTAATGTATGTTGGCCTTGCTCCTCTCCCAAATCTGCTAGGTGGATTCTCTTAGCTTTCTTAGCCCATCATAGGATGTTCCTAGTTCCTTCAACTTGTCTCATGGGCTATGGTATCACAATCCTTCTATCTTGGATTGTGTACCTCTTGTAATGAGATGGAACGCTAGTTTGATCTAACTTAGAGTCTTCCTTGCTTTCCATCTTTGTCATCCAAACTTATTTTAAGTTTTGTTTCAACTTTTAGTTTTTTTTTTTGTGCTCAACTTTGGTTTTTTTGTCTCATATTGGTTGTGTTTTGTTTTGGTCTCCTTCTATGGGACGGGTGTCTAACCTCACTCCTATCTTATCACAAACATAACGAGAACCACAAATATAATTGTCAATCCATGGGACGAAGCTAGCTCGACTAGTGCATAGAGGCTACAAGAGGTTGTCAATCTCTTGGAAAACAACAAACAACTCGCATCTAACTCAAGCTACACTCAAATGACTGAAATCACCAAAAGCTAATCGCTCAACGGCAAACAAATCACATCCGCCGTTACAGCATCAAACAACATCCAAACGTTACGAAACTTCTAGGACATGTTTATAAGACCTAAGCACACATGATTATGGTCTCAAATCTCACTTTAGGTCGTGAAAAAATCACGATTATTAACAATTGTGAGTTTTTGACCTGGTCGTTTTCAACCCAGAATGCATCTAAATGCTTAGCAATGATGCCCCAATACTCCTCCTATACTTAGTTTTTTATTTTAAAGCTTAAATTCCTACTTATGATAAGATTAGGCCGTGGTTTGGCAACACCAAAAGCTACGGATTACCATGAAATGCTTACGTCAATGCGTAGAGCTCTTAGATGCGGTTGCAACGCAACAGACGTGACTGCAATGTGACAATTAGGGGGGGAGTAGTAAGCACGAGAAGGAGAGAAGTGAGCGCCATTAGCTCACGCTGTGTTTCTATTATCTAGAACTTATGAAAAACTTACACAAATTGGCTTTTATACCTTAGCCAAGGTTTTTGGTGGTCAAAATTAATAATCTAGGAGCTCTAACTAAAGACAGGTTGATACAATCTGGAAGCTTGTAGCCCCGGCTCATCATTACAATGTATATCTAGAAATTATGAGTTACAATATTCCCGATTCATCAAAATAATAAGTATTTTTATAAGAAAAGCTCCGAAAAATGATATCCTAGTTAGCTTGCTGCTAACATTTCCCCCCTCCTTGCCTGTGTCGTCCCTTGACACAGCTTTATGGGCTGAAGTAGTCTTCATATTGATGGTTGACGAGGTGATCTTTCAATGCGTGGAGTGATTTCTCATATCTAAGTCTTCTTTCTTTGTCAGGAACCTGCTAGAATTGTATGGTGACTCTGTTTTTAATCTCAATGGTTGAGTAGTCAACAAATCTGGAGGTTAGGTTGCTTGTTTATGCCATGAAGTCTAAAGATGAGACCTTTTCTTGCTTTAAGAAGTTCTTATTGAGTGTTGAAACACAGTTTGAACATAAGTTGAAAGCTTTGTGCCCAGACAATGGTGGAGAATATGTCTCCAAAGAGTTTAGTAGGGGAATTAAGCGTGAGTTTACAGCTCCTTATACCCCTGCACAAAATGGTGTTGCAGAACAAATGAATAGGACCATCCAAGAAAGGATTATGTGTATTCTATCACATGCTAATTTACCGCAAGCTTTTTGGGCTAAAGCATTATACACAGTCATGTACTTGATCAATAGATCACCACATGTTTCATTACAATTTTGTGTACCTTTGGAGTTATGATTAGGACGTTAATTGTCTTATGAAAAACTTCGCACATTTGGCTGTGAAGCTTATGCACATGTACCCAAGGAGTTGCGTATTAAGCTAGATCCTAAGTCTAGGAAATGCATCTTCATTGGCTATGGTGTAGATGGTCAATTTGGCTATCGTTTATGGGATCCAAAAAGACGATCAATGATCCATGGCAATGATGTTGTCTTTAATGAGACTAAGATGCATAGATAGTCAGTGAAAGAGGTTGAATTCTAGAAAGTGATATTTTTTGATGTATCACCTCCTGCCCAGATATCTCCCAAGCCGATTACTACACATGCTAGTACAAGTTCTGATCAGCCGCCGCAGAGATCTCAAAGAGTCTCACATCCGTTAGGACATTTTATTCCAGGCGTGGGTTTTGTTTTACTGATAGATAGTGGTGAGTCTTCTTGTTACAAAGAGGCTATGCTAACCAGCGATAAGGTTCAGTGGGAACATCCTATGAAGAGGGAGATGTCAAGTATTGCAAAGAAAAAAACATGGGAACTTGTTCAATTGCCAAAAGGTAGAAAAGCATTGCCTTGTAAATGGGTTTACAAGAAGAAGATTGAGAATTACAAAGCCCATTTAGTGGCCAAAGGCTTCAAGCAAGAATATGGTGTGGATTTCCAGGAAATCTCTTCTCCAATGGTCAAGATGACCACACTAAGAATGTTGCTTGCTTTGGTTGCCCACTGAACATATGGAGCTTGATCAAATGGATGTCATTACAGCTTTCTTACATAGTGATCTCGAGGAAGAGATCTATAGGTAGCAACCTGAAGGGTTTGTGCTAAAGGGCAAGGAACATTTGGTCTATAAGCTTCTGAAAAGTCTCTATGGCTTGAAGCAATCATCCAGACAATGGTATCAAAAGTTTGATTCATTTATGTGTTCCCTATGCTATAAGCACAGTAATGAGGATCCATGTTTTTACGTGAAAAGACGACCCAATGGACAACTTATTATGCTTATCCTTTATGTAGATGACATGCTTATTGCTAGTCATTCCAAGAAGGACATTGTTGACTTGAAAACAAAGCTAAAAAGTCAATTTGACATGAAAGATTTGGGTGAAGCCAATCACATTTTGGGTATCTCCATTACTCGTGATCGTAAGAAGAGGTTGTTGTACCTTTCTCAAAAAGAGTATGTGCACAAGGTTCTTGATCGTTTCAACATGCAGAAGGGGAAAGCTTTGAGTACTTCATTGCCTGAATATTTGAAACTTAGCAAGAACGATTGTCCCAAATCTGCTGAGGAAAAAGTTGCGATGGCTAAGGTTCCTTATGCTTCATCTTGTGGTAGTCTCATGTATGCCATGGTGGCTACAAGACCTGACATTGCACATGCAGAGGGAGTTGTCAATAAATTTATGTCTAACCCTAGTAAAAAGCATTGGGATGTTGTCAAGTCCATTCTCAGATACTTGAGTGGCACTGTAGATAGACAGTTATGCTATGGTCGTGGAGAGTCATCCATTTAGGGATTTGTAGACGATGATTATGCAGGTTGTGTTGGCAGTCGTACAGGTTGGATTTACACATTTGCTAGTTTTGTTATTTCTTGGAGATCTGTTCTTCAAGATTGCACATCCATTTCTATCACAGAGGCAGAGTATGTTGCATTGAGTGAAGCATGCAAAGAAGCTATTTGGCTTGCTCGCCTAGTGAAAGATCTTGGATTGGAGCAGTGTACACCAGTTCTTCATTGTGACAGTTAGAGTGCTATTGCCTTGGCTAACAATCCAATGTTTCATTCTAGAATGAAACACATTGATGTGCGTTACCACTTCAGTCATGAATGCCTGGCAAACAAGAGCCTTGATTTAGTGAAGATTCCTACGTCAAAGAACATAGTGGATGCACTCACTAAAAGTCTTTCCAGCCATCAGTTTTAGCACTTTCGTGAGTTGATGGGCATTGGGTGAAGAGTGGTTCTCTTCCATTCTTATGGTCTCCCACATTGGCCATCAAGTGGGAGAATGTTAGGTTTAATGGCCATGTGGCCAACCGCCCATCACTAATTGCTACTAACCCTAAGTGTATAGGTATACACTTGTGTAAGACACTAACACTAAGTATAATGTGTATTGTGCCTTAGTGCATAATATAGAGAAGAAAGAAAGAGGGCATATTGTATGTTGGCTCTCCCCCTTCAACCTGTGTGTGTGTGGCTATGGTGGTGTGTGTGTGAGTGTGTGTGTGCGTATTCCTCTTCCACTGTGCTCCCAGCTCCTCCCCTTCAATCTTTACCTTCCTCATCAGTGGTTTCCATTTCAGTTGTATATATCTCCTTTAGAGATTTTTTCCAACTGTTGATATTTCTTTCTCCGTTCAACTCGTGTCATGGTTGAATCCTTGTCCCAGTATTTAGGTTTTGCTTGAATTTCCTTCCTCCTTTTCCTCAAGGTGTTTGATATTTCTTGCTTTTCATTTAAAGGATATCTACCAGTGATTTTGTCTTTGACACAATCATGTGCATATATCTGCATCAGGAACTATGTTTTACTGGAGACTGATGGCATAGGTTTAGCTTTCAAGTTTCTCGCATCTCTTATTCTTCTATACCCTTTTTGTCTTCTTGATTTCTGGTTTGTAAAGTCAAAAATCTTTTTCTTCCCTCCTTTCATGAATAGTTTAGCTCTCACATATTCTTTTTCCGACCCCAAATCATCTGAGGTAGCTCAATGTTCTTTTCACTCATCTGTTGCATCATAGTAGAGCTCTGAAAAGAGTTGTTGAGCTTTAATTAAGTCCTTGGATTCCTAAATTCTATCTTCAATGTGAAGGGTTGAGATCATTTGTATGGGAATTATCTCATAGCCGTCCTCATTGCAAAATTGAGTAGGCATGACGTATTTACACATACATCCATTGTTGCTAAAATTTGAGTCCACTCAAATGGCTCAAACAAATGCTCTGGAAAGGGTTCAGGTGCATAGGCTTCATTTGTGCTATCCCTTTCTAAGATACATTCTTCTCGTTTTAAACTCCCATTTTTTGAGGCTCCACACATCCAAATAGGTGTGTCTTTGGTTCAACCATAATGGAAGCTTAGTTTCAGCTGAAGAGGCCGAATCAAATTCTTGTATGGACGTTTTCATGACATCTCTATAAGTGTGATCTTTTAGATTAACCCTTGGTATTGATCCCACTTGCTTCAAGTACAGATAATTGTTTTCCCAATCCTGGATAAGTTGTACTTGTCGCATGAAAGGTCTTCCCAAGATGATTTTGTAATTGAGTTTTTTTCCAAAGTCCACTATGGAAAAAGTGAGTTGATAATCAATTCCACAAGAATTAACTATCACTTTTTCAAGCAGCCATAAGGGTCTTTTGATGTGTCCATCAGCCAATTGCAATTTCATTTGAGTTTGTCTAATGGATGGTTGCCCCCATGATTCCCATACTACTTTTGTGGATATGGCTATGCATGCTCCACTATCCAGTATTGCCATGGTTTCTATATCATTATATCTCAATGAAAGGGTTGTGTTTCCTTCTTCCCCTTTGTAGTATTCTCCAACTTTGTTCATTGGAACAGATCTAATCTCTCTATTATCCAATTTGTGTTTCGATTTTTTTTGAAAAATTTGCAATTAGCCCCGTTATTCCCACCTTCTCTAGAGTTTTCTGTAGATCATTCCATAAATATGGTCTGATTTTTAACAGTTCTCTTAAAGTAAGAGTACATTGAATGGGTATAGACATGATTGAATGAATGTTGTCTACTTCTAGGGTCTGTTCCACTCTTTTTATCTAAGTGGTTTTACACACTATGGATTCATCTTCGTTATCACCCAAGTAAGAGGGTCATGTTTTCAAAGTCAATGGTTTAAACATTTTTTGAAGCTTCAGATCCGTAATTCACATACAAGGATTGTACATCCATACCCATATTAGGAGGTAGATTGTCTAACCAAACTTCCTCTATAGGAGTTGACTTCAAAGTTAGGCTCTCATCGTTAATCTCTTCAATCTTTTCCCATAAGTGTCTTGGCCAGTATTCTTCTATGAATGGAATTCCGTCTAAGGCATTTTGCTATCCGGCACTATAAGTTCTGGCTCTTTTGTTTCAAGGTGGGGTTCTACCACCACTTCCTCTTTACTGGTTCCTACCACAAGCTCCTCATGTTTTGCCATACTCTCGAGCTGGGGTTTCTGTTTTTCCAGCATCTCTTGAGTAATTCTAACCAAATTTTGATAAGCTTCAAGCTTAGCTGCTTCCATGTCTGGAGAAGGATAGTTTTTCCATTTGTTTTTCATGTTTTGGCATGCTTTAAGTCACGCTTGGTAAGCTTCCAAAGCTGCATTAATTGGCTCAAAAATTTTGTCTACCAAAATTGATCATCCAGATTTCACAGTGGTTTCCTTGATTTCGCTTCCAGTTCCTTTCACTTTTTCTTGAAATAGTTTCTTTGCTTTCTCCTCAATTTCATCCCTTTGTTTCTATTTTCTCATCTCATACCTTTTGCTTCTGCTTCTTTTGGTCTTTTGAGAGAAAATTTTAGTATTTTCTGAATAATCAGAGGAGTTATGTTTCTTTTTCTTAGCCTGGGTTCTGGTGATTACCTTGATTGGAACAATCGGTTCAGTCTTAGATGAGCTACTAGGTATCACTTGGACTATGTTTACTACTATTTTACCCTTGTTTAAAGGATATTTTGGACAATCTTCAGGGAATTTTCGTCCCTTTTTACAACATTGTATGCAATAATCTTCAACTGGCTTAAGGTTTTTGTCAAGCTCTGGGCATTCATTTTTCCAATGATCATCTGCACCACAGTTATGACAGCTCCCAGTTCTTGGCTTAATCATGGGTCTTACCATTGGAGGTCTAACACCTTGATTAGCTACATAGTACATCGGTGCAAGCTTTGGTGTGGTATAAGTCACAGGTTATTCCATTGGTGGTGGATGTGAATTATACCAGTCTCCTTCTACCATTACTGTAGATGGACTAGGCTCAACATAGGGTGTAACAGGCACTAGTGCTTGTTCATCTATGACTCCCTTTGAATGCATGTACTTTACAGGTATTGCATAATATCCAGGATATGGAGGTTGTTGACCCAACATGGATTGAGGTCTTTCCATACCCATCGGTGGTCTTTGAGATGGGGCCATATTAGGCTGATATCTGTACATGGGTTGTCCTTGTGGCCTCATAGGCACGTATTGAACATTCCCATCATACTTTCGTCAATAATAGCACTCATTGGTCCATTTACCCTCAATTGCACACCATTTTTGCGGCCTAATTGGTTATCCCTATTGAGGTATCCCTTGCCCCGGTCCCCTCATAGGTGCTTTTTGCATGTTATTCATCATTCCATTCATCCTTTTGAGCATGTCTTCTATGGCTGAAAGCGGTGCTGTAGCAGTCATTCCCACTTGTGCTGGTTTGGTGGATGTTATTTTCTCGCTTTGGTTATCCTTAGGGGCATCTTCTTCATTGAACATATCACAACTGTCTCCTTAGTCAATAGCATTTGGCACACACTCTTCTAAGGTCATATGCTTCTTGCTATATAGTATAGCATGAAGTTCTTTGTTTAGCAGTCCCTGTAGAAACAATGATACTAGTCTTTCTTCTACAGGTATCTCTAGCTCTAGGCATCTTGCAATGTATTGTTTCATTCTAGTTACACAATCCCTAACAGACTAACCTTGTTTCTGTTTAAAGCTATAGATTTGAGCTACCGTATTATGTTTGATCCCCGTTTTGAAACATGCAGCTACAAATCCTTGAGCTAATGCATTTAAGTCCATGATTGACCTTGGTGGAATGTTTTGGAACCATGTCAGTGCTTTTCCTTCTAATGTCATTCCAAATCCCTCAAATTGAGTATGAAAATCAAATATGCATTCTGCTCTTAGCACTTGTCTAAAGCTTGCTAAGTGGTCATATGGATCCCCAGATCCACTGTATTTTTTGACCCATTTCTGAAAATCAGCTGGTCTCAAACGTCTATTTGGTTCAACTCTCGGTCTCCTGGCAATTGTCCTATTCCGCGTCCTTCAAACCAGTCTGTTGGAACTAGTGACTGATGTAGCCCTGGAATGGCCTTAGTGTCACCTGGCTTTCTTCGTGATGAGGTGGTTTCTGGTTTTTTAACATTACTCTCAAAAGATCTCTCGCGGAGTTCATCTCTTGAAATAGTTTCTGGTTCTTGGCCCAAATACCTTATGGAGTACCCTTGATATTTGGTTTGTTCCAACTCCTCAAGAGTCATCATAACAAAGTTATTGTTATAACAATCCCTAAACAGGTAGGTTGGCAGATTTGTTGAATCCTTGTCTTTGATTTTGAAGATATAAATGATCTTCATGGGTGTTAGCTGTCCTGATTTGGCATGAGAAGTCCATAGAGGATCTTTGACGTTTCTATCCTCCCAAAAATAGACTCCGATCCTACGATTATCCGTACTAAGCCTTTTCAAAGGCTTCAAACCAACTTGATCATATCCTTTGAATTCTAAAGTTGGTGGTCCTTCTTTTGCTGCCATATCTGGAATTATGTTATTTACTTCTAACCCCCATTTTTCTATCACATCAGGGTTTTCAACTTGTAAATATTGAGTTTCATTTTTATCCATATACATTTTTCCTTGTTTGTTCATCTTGATTTCCTCTTCAAACTCTATATCATGGTCATCAATGCGAATAGCATACTCTTCATTAGGATCCAGGTAAACCTGAGCTCCATGACAATTAGTCTTATAAAAAGAGAGTATGTGCTTATATCGCAATGTCGTTCCGGTTTCGGAATGAGTCTAATAAGAAGACATTTCAGATGTTGATTTTGAAAAAGTGTCTGAAACTTATTCAAAGATAGTGTCCAAGTGCAAGTGCCTTGATTCACACTCTCTTTGGTGGATACTCTACTAGCGGTCTCTCCAAATATGCCTTGGTTTCTTAGTATACGACCAGATCTAAGGTTCATATAGACTTGTGAAGCCCTAGATAGAGTACTTACCGCCGGATTGACTTGTTGTCAACTTCTTCAAGCTTTCAATTCCTTGTCTGCTGCAACCTGATTCCTATATCAATTTTAATCAAGTTAGTTATTCTTCCACAGAGACTGTATAATTCTTGCTAGCTATTGTGATTGGTCTATGTGTATCACTTCAAATCGAGCTATGTGAGTTAGCAATTGAGACCTTTTTCCGATTCTACTTTTTTGTAAAAAGCAAAAGGACTAATCTACAACCTGGAAACTGAGTGAACATATACTAATTTGGATCTAATTGTACCCAAAATTTCCCGGTGGCCTTGTATTATGTTGGTCTAACACTGTACAAGTTCAAAAGTCAAAAAGTCTCTCTGTGTATCAGTAGTAAATAATCGCGATTATTTACTTTTCTCAGTTTTTTACACTTTTTGGCTTGTTTTGCCAAGTATGCAACTTGTTAAGGTTTCTAGACAAGTTTCACTAAGTTTGAACTAAATTTGTTCAAGTTATCAACCATTTTATGTCCGCAGACTCAGTTTTCACGAATCTAGCTTAAGTCTTAATTTTGTGATCCAAATTTAACCAAAATGATTTGTGTGGTCTACTTGATATGCATGACCTTGTGGTATACTCAAATGTGCAAGAATATCAAATTTTGTAGCACATGTAAATAGTCGTGATTATTTACTCCTGCTATTTTTGTGCACTTTTTTGCAACAATCTTGACACGGATCTGTTAAGCATCTCAACTTAAGCTCCTCAGTCAAGTTTCATCAAGTTTGGTAATTTTTTGTTCAAATGGTCATCAGAATTGTATATGCAGACTAATCAAATTTGGCCACAATTTTCAATCCAATGATCCAAATCTTATCAAATTTGATTTGTGGACTTAATATAACATGCTAAAACTAGTGGTATGCTGGTTTGGTCAAAAAAGTTGAAAAATGGGACAAAAGTAAATAATCGTTATTATTTACTTTTGGTAATTTTTTGCATCTTTTTGGTCAACTGAGGATGTACACCTTGTTTATCATATCAATATAAGCCTATGAGTCAAGTTTCTTTGAGTTTGAACAAAATTTTCTAAATTTACACCCAAGTTCTCGAAAGTCAGAACAGAATTTAGTTTTTACCCACTGTTTGGTAAGTTTGGTGATCCAAATTCTATGGGCCTTTACAAAAGATGTTTGTACAAATACATAGAGTCTCTGGTATCAACCTTGGTCTCTTTTCAGCTGAAAGTAAATAATCATGATTATTTACTTTATGCCTAAAATGAGCACTTTTTTGAACTTTTTCACTGGACAGTCTTTTCATGAGCTATCTTAAGCCTCTGAGTCAAGTCAAAACTTAATTTGGCCTAAAATGTCAAGAAAAAGTAAATAATCTGAGTTTTTGCAAACTCTTGAAATTTTTACCTCAATGCGTCTTTAAGCTTACCCACTGGTTCATACAACTTTTAAATCATACTCTCCAGTCGCATTCAGTGGTTGACAGTCTTTTGGTGCTATTTCTAGCCGTAGACCCAAAATTTTGTAACTTCACATAAACAACTCACAATTGATTCTTTTGGAGCGAGCAATGTTATGAGATTCCACCTCCGATTTTACTTACCCTACTCTTAGGTTCTACTACAATGGGGTTGTGGAAAGTGTCCATAACACTCATTTTCTTGTTTTCTATGGTCTCGTCCATCAATCATTCTCAAAGTCCTAATCTACTTCTACAATCCTACAATCCTAAAGGTACTTAGCAAGTACGACTTACTTCCAAGCTACCTCTACACACCAAAAACCGACAATCTTAAGCTATGCGGTTTTAAAAAGAAAGTTTTAACTCTAGGTGATCCTAGAGAAGGTTAAACGATAACTTCACAAAATGCTCATGTTTTTTCCTAGTTTAGGTCTCTTCGATCCCCAGCAGTGGCGCCGACGGGTGTCTAACCTCACTACTATCTTATTGCAGACATAGCAAGAACCACGAATATAATTGTCAATCCATGGGACAAAGCTGACTTGACTAGTTCATAAAGGCTACAAGAGGTTGTCAATCTCTTGGAAAACAACAAACAACTTGCATCTACCTCAAGCTACACTCAAATGACTGAAATCACCAAAATCTAATCGCTCATCGACAAACAAATCACATTTGTTATAGCATCAACGACATCCAAACGTTACGAAACTTCTAGGGCATGTTTATAAGACCTAAGCACACATGCTTATGGTCTCAAATCTCACTTTAGATCAAGTGCAAAAATCACGATTGTTAGTAGCAGTGAGGTTTTGACCTAGTCGTTTTCAACCCAGAATGCATCTAAATACTTAGCAATGATGCCCCAATATGCGGCCTATACTTAGTTTTTTATTTTAAAGGTTAAATTCCTACTTATGATAAGATTAGGCCGCGGGTCGACGATGTCAAAAGCTACGGATTACCATGAAATGCTTATGTCAATGCGTAGAGCTCTTACCTGCGGTTGCAACGCAACAAATGCGGCTGCAATGTGACAACGGAGGAGGGAGTAAGAAGCGTAAGAAGGAGAGAGGTGAGCGTCATTAGCTCACACTGTGTTTCTATTATCCAAAACTTATAAAAAACTTATAAAAATTTGCTTTTATACCTTAGACAAGGTTTTTGGTGGTCAAAACTAATAGTCTGGGAGCTCTAACTAAAGACAGGTTGATACAATTTGGAAGCTTGTAGCCCCGGCTCATTAATTACAATGTTTATCTGGAAAGTAGGAGTTACAATATTCTCGATTCATCAAAATAATAAGTGTTTTACAAAAAAAGCTTCAAAAAAGATATCCGAGTTAGCTTGCTGCTAACACCTTTTCCTTTGGTTTTCTTTGTTTGTTTGTTAAGAAGTTCATATATTTCTAAGTGATCTTGTCCTTAACACAATTTGTTACCCTCACAAGCATTGGACACTGAATTTTAACTTTTTGTGTTGGCAAGGGATTACTCCATATGGTCCCCTTTTGTGTCAGAAAAGGATTATCCCTTTTGTCTTGTTTTGCTTTGTATCACACCTATCATTTTGGCTTTTGATTAGGAAATTTATAGGACTTGTCCTCTTTTCCCACAATGAGGTCTTTGTATTCTAAAGCCTCAACTTATCATCATCTACATCCTCTTGCAATGGTATGTCTCTATAGGTATCATGGAAGTTTCCTCTATCTCCAAAAGCTCTCTTATCGAAATCTCATCTCTCACACACGTACATGGTATTTCATTTTCTAGACTCTCTTCCTCGTTGTTATTTGGGCTCTCCCAAATTATTCCAACTATCTCAAAGGGAATAATGTTGTATCCTTCTTCATCACAAAATTTGGTCGGGGTAATTTTTTTCTGAACACTCTTCCATAGTGAAAAATATATGAATCCACCCAAAAAGCTCAAAAAGATCGTCAAAAAAAGGTTCTAGTATGTGGGCATCATCCTCCATTGATCTTTCTAATTTGCAATCTTCCTTGATGAGATTATTGCAATTAGATTCTCCACACATCCAAAGGTGAGTTTTTGTTTGGGACCATACCGGAATTTTTGGTTCACTTTTGTGGCCGAGTCAAATTCCTCAATAGGTGTCTAAGTGATATCTCTATTCGCCAAATGTTAACTCCCTCGTAGCATAGCTCCAAAGAATCAACAAAATTATCAATCCAAGGATGGTAGCGACCCGGCTAGGGCATGGAAACATCACAGATGGGTGATTGTGTGAGAGAAATGAGATAGAATTGAGTGTGGAAATCACATGAGATTATCTACAATAGGAAGAAGAGAGAACTAATGAAGCGGATTAGTGTATGCACACACGCTAACCCTTATGCTAATCAAGGTTTCTAATTGTTGCATTCTCTACTAATCCTTGTGGTCACATCCTAATCACAAGCTCACCCAAGCTCATGGAGTTATGATTAGAGCAATGCATGCACAAACCTCAATCTACACACTAATCTAATCATGCACACACTACTAGAATCAAACATACAATAGAAAATCAAGAATTAGAGAGTGATTAGTTCTTAATCTACACCATCAAGACACTAATACACAACTTAATGAAAATCAAGAGAAAGGCAAAAGGACTCATCTTCATTGCATGCATACAATTGGTCCGTGAAGAAATTACATGTGGCTCCATTCTTCCACCTCCATAGCCTCCTTCTTCTCCTTCTCTACTCTAGGTTTCTCTCAAAATGACATCTCCCTTTTCACATGTAGCTACATTCACTTATATGCCTAGGGTTTTAAAAGTTATGGCCGGCCGTCCAAAGTATATGAAGTGAATAAACAAATACAACTTGGAACTCAATGTGAGCCCATGAATATATACATAGCAAATGGAAAAATAATGTCCATAAGAAGGTGAAAATGGCTGCTGACGTTGGATGCATCCAACATGCCCCCCTTCCTAGGCTTTGTCGTCTCCGACAAAGATATGTCGTGGTGAATGCTTCAAGAAGAATGTGCCTACAAAAGACAAAAGGCAATGAAGTAGCAAGCACACTCATGTGGCAAATAAGTCATAAGGCAAAGTAAAGCACATCATGGAATGACTAAGTGCATAGAATTATGAATTGTTAAACTCCCAATAAAAGACAAATAAATTGCACTTGCTAAAAATAATTAAACAAGAGTTTTGGGCTTATGGATGAGTCTATCAATTAGTTAGCTATGAAGAAGGGTTAAAACAACCACTCTACTACTGGCTAAGTTAGAAAAAATATCTAAAGGCAAGATTCCCTATTTGTGTTTATGAGTAGAGATAAGCAAAAGCTGTACAACTCCAAACAAAAGCTTGAATTTTTTTTAAGCTCAATGGAAGTCTTTTCTTTTTCTCTTTCATTTTCCTTGCTCTTTTCTTCTTCATTTTTTTCACATTGTTTTTAAGAGCATTTTTTGTGAGTGCTTATTTTGTATGCCCGAGGTTTTTTTCTTCTCAAGGAAAAGCGCCCCACTAGGAATCTCTAGGACTCTAATACCATAGGCTATACGTGAGTGAAGTACCAAAATCGAGCTGGGATTTCTTCTCCAGCTTAAGCTTTTACACTTGTGGCACTTTTGTGCTTCCATATCCTTTGTATTATTACTAGTGCTCTTTGTTGTGAAGTGAGCAAGCGTATCTATGCCTAAACCCTCCTAAGGTCTCAAACATATAAATAATTTTGCCAACTAGGACTAGTAGGTCAAGTAAATGAGTTAACCTAAAGTCACAGCCTTCTAACCTCAAGGATTATCAATAAGAATCTCTCTTTGTCACTCTTTTGATTCATGTCTTCTCAAGCTTGAGCTCTTGTTACCATGTTGATAAGAGAAATATGATCTAAATTGGAACCACTTGAACTTGGTAGAAATCTATCATGTTCATTGGTGTCTTCCTTGCCCTATCAAGATACTTTGGACAATCAAGAATGGCTTAAATCGATCATTATCTGCTTGCAATAAGGCATCTAATGTCTCCAAGAATTTTTCTACTAACATCAATCCTCTTGAACTAGCTATTGGGATTTTGTTTGGTTCTACACCATGGAATATTTGTTTTCTATATATTGTTTCAGCTGAAGAGAGCTCTATCGTCGGTTGCATATTCTTGTCCTTGCCAGCCTTCATCTTTTCTCTTTTGCACTTCCAAGATCTACATTGGGCTCTAATGGATTTTTACATTAGATTCTGTGAAGTTTATCTCAATTTGTCTCTCTTTGTCACTTGTTTTATTCATGTCTTCTCGAGTTTTAGCTCTTGTTACACATTGATGGGAGCAATTCGCTCTGAATTTGAACCACTTGAACTTGGTAGAATCTATCATGTTCATTGGTGTCTTTCTTGCCCTATCAAGATGCTTTGGACAATTAGGAATGAGAATTTCTTTAGCACATTCTAGACAAAATCCAAATATCCTCACCATTTCCTCCTTATGTGGGAAATTCTTGGCTAAGTGATCACCTCTACAATCATACCATGGTCCTACTTATTAAGGTAGTTGTTGTGGCAAAAATGGCTACCCTTGCCTAGGTGGATATGCCTTTGGTTTGTAATTTGGGTTTGCTATGAACATCAAAGTGTTCTTACCCATCATGTAGTGATATCTTGTTGGTTCATGTAAGATGATTGGCTACTTGGCTTTATGTTTTGCCATGGAGAATAGGATTTTGCATGGAAAAATGGAATGGTCTCTATAGCTCCACCAGAAACTTCATTAGGATCTTCATAGTACCCTAAAACCAACACTAGAGATTGGCTTTCCTATGATTTCATAGGCTACATGAATTTAAGGGTAGAAGCATGTCATTAAAATGGATGTCACAGACAATGCTAGTTAGTTGTGCTTGTTAGCATTTGCTGAAGACAAAAGGGCAAGTGAAATTTAAATTTGGAATGTCTTGAAAAAAATTACTTTATTAGTTCCCTCCACAACCTTTTCCAATTTTGGTTGCCTAATAGGGCGTGGGGTAGTGGATGGTCTCTCTCTCTCTCTCTCTCTCTCTCTCTCTCTCTCTCTCTCTCTCTCTCTCTCTCTCTCTCTCTCTCTCTCTCTCTCTCTCTCTCTCTCTCTCTCTCTCTCTCTCTCTCTCTCTCTCTCTCTCTCTCTCTCTCGCGATCTCCATCTCTCTCTCACCTTAAGACTCACGTGCTAATCAGCATTGTTCCTACTCCCTGTTGGTATTTTCCGTTGGCAGCTATCCTCAGAGTTCAGTTGTGGAAGTTGAGTTGTTATCCCCACTCTGGCACAGACCCATACATATGGAGAACCAACAAGTTTTAATGTTGGAAATGGACCTATAGTATTACAACCCAAAGCTGGAACCTTGGGGGGTCAGTTAATAATTATGTGACTATCACGTGAGTGCAACAGAAGGGGTTATTGAATTTTATTTTTTCTCACATCTTCACATACATAAGGATACCATAAAATGGAATTGGGAAAAAAAATACAGATTGAATAGGAAAAGGGTGTATTTTATTTGTAAAAAATTCACAGATAAAGAGTTTAACAAATGGTCCTTGAACGCACGTGATATACACATCTATACATAGTGACCCCCCTCCAAGGCTGGAACTTCCAACAGTATTACAACCTCCAATGCTAAAAATGGAGGTGGACTCTATGATGGTGGTAAGCAAACTCCAAATGAATTCATTGGTGTAGTTAATCAAATTTTAGCATTTTTAGATTACTCTATCTCCAAATGAATTCATTGGCGTAGTTAATCAAATGTTAGCATGTTTCAATTACTACATCATGTGCTCACAACTACTCATTTCATTGATTTCAACTATCTAATACATGCTCATTTACAGACCTAGGAGAATGTAGAAGGGAGCCATTATAGACAATGAATTGCAACTTACAAGATCTAGTTAGTTTGGTTATCAGGAAATATGCGAGAGAAAGAAAGAGCAAACTACGAGAAAATCAACAGATGAAAGTTGAGTGAGGAGATCATGTCATCAATGATGAGGAGAAAAACAAAATTGCTTTTCAGATTGTGAGTGCTTTCAAGAGTAGGACACAAGGTTTCAGTAAAAAAACAAAGTTGGAACTCTGGAATCTTGTTGCTAACCATCCACATATTTGAGAAATCCATTATCAATCTTCAGAGGATGTTGCTGTGCAGATAGCAATTGTCTCCAATGTCCGCAACACACTTGCTACTGTCAAGCAGCCAAGTTGTAATGAGGAGTTGTTTTTGAAGAATGCATCATTGCAGATGCTGTTGAATTCAAAGGAAAACATGCCTATTGTAAAAGTCTCCAGGGTCCTAAAAGTCAACCGTTGCACCTTGTTCAAGGAAAAATTACGATGGGAGAAGCCTGGTGTTGCTTCTTGATTATTTTCATTGCTTGCATGTCACAAGCAACACCGTCATAGCCTTATCACACATGAAATTAAAGAATTTGTCTACACCTTTTGGAGAGAGGAGACTCGTGTTTCACCCAACAAGAAGGATGTTTGTCGAAAGCAAGTTGGGGAGGAAAAGCTACATAAAACGCCTTGTGCCCCTTTTAGAGGAGCCTCAGGTGATCAATCAAATACTTGTGCCATAACTTATTGCATTGCATGTATAATAACTATTATCATGCTCGGTATGATCAATAGCATTCTGAGTACGCTATTTGATACAAAGCTTATGCAAGTTAGCATTATTACTATGTTGGGTATATTGTTTAGCTTTATGGTATGCTAGTTAGCATGCCTAGTGATTTTACAAAATCTGCTGGTTAGCACAATATTCAGGGTTTAGCTTTATGAGTATGCTAGTTTGAATACCTAGTGATCTTACAAAGTATGCTGGTTAGTACAATGTTTAGGGTAGCTTTATGAGTATGCTATTTACCATACGTAGTAATCTTACAGAGTATGCTGGTTAGCACAATATTTAGGGTTTAGCATTAATGGTATGCTAGTTAGCATGCCTAGGGATCTTACAAAGTATGCTGGTTAGAAAAATATTTAGGATTTAGCTTTATAAATATGCTAGTTAGCATGCCTGGTGATCTTGCAAAGTATGCTGGTTAGCACAATATTTAGGGTTTAGCATTAATGGTATGCTAGTTAGCATGCCTAGTGATCTTACTGAGTATGCTGGTTAGCACAATATTCAAGGTTTAGCATTACATGAGTATGCTAGTTAGCATGCCTAGCGATCTTATAGAGTATGCGGGTTAACATAGTATTCAGGATTTAGCATTATGAGTATGCTAGTTAGCATGCCTAGTGATCCTATAGAGTATGTTTTGGATAGCACAATATTTAGGGTTTAGCATTATGCGAATGCTAGTTAGCATGCCTAGTGATCTTACGGTGTATGATGATTAGCACAATATTCAAGGGTTTAGCATTATGAGTATCCTAGTTAGCATGCCTAGTAATCCTATAAAGTATGCTAACTAGCATAATGTTTAGGGATTAGCATTATGGGTAAGCTAGTTAGCATACCTAGTGATCTTATAGTGTGTGCTGGTTAGCATAATATGTGTGTTGGCTAGCATAATATGTGTGTTGGTTAGCATAATATATATGCTACTTTAACACCCTCTATGATGTACCTAGTATGCAAACTAGCATGCTCAGAATGTTGTTGGAGGTAATGAGTATGCTACCTTCTATTTGAAGTATGCTAACTAGCAAGATGGTTAGCACAATATATGCTAGTTAGCATACCTAGAATACTAATTGTCATACTGGGTATGCTCAACTGCATAACTGCTATGATAATTAGCACACGTGTTACTCCTGTTAGCATTCAGGGTGTTCTAGACAGAATCGAGTCCATCAGTCAGAACACTGTCCATGCTAGTTAGCATACCTCATATGCCCAATTACACACTAATCACCCTTGTTAGCACAGCTAGTATGCTAATAGCATTCAGGGTATGTAAAGAGCGCCTACCATGTTTGTTGTGTAAGGAAAATTAGAACTGTTTTTGCTAACTAACATACACAATATGCTAAGTAGCATCCAAGTCTTTGACAGTGCCCAGAATGAAGTGTTGAGTAGGGCTTTGGCCCCTCTTATATGAATTGCAAGGCCTCTTAGAGGGAAGATCTCCTACAATGTTTGTTGTGTAATGAAAATCAGAACTGTGTTTATGCTAACTGGCATACACAGATTGCTAACTAGCATCCTGCTATATTTATGAACATGTTGGATGTATTAGGTAGCCTTCTGTATATTCCTATTTTGATTCATTCATCATACTAAACATGCTGAGAAATTATGGTTATTGCAGGCCAAGCTCTTTCATTGATTTAAAGAAAAACATCCAGATTGCAAGATTGGCATGAGAATGTTTGAGATGTTGAAGCCATTCTTCTGCAGGTGGTTGAAAGATAGATATATGTGTTGTTGCAAATACCATGTTCAAATGTCCTTTTTAAAGGATGCACTGAACCACATGCACTCTCAAACTTTTGGGTTGTATGATATAGGTTGCAACTGTGTATGGAGTATCTGTGACAGAAGCGATAACATTGGTAGGGGCTGCTTGGCTTCACATCATAGGTTGAAAGGTGTTATGTAGTTGTGGGTGTCCGCTCTCTATCCAAATCCAGCAGATACAGTTTTTCATGAAAGGGAATGCCTGATGGGAGCCTGTAAGACATGTGGAATGAGGAAGGTAGAGTTATGTTGATTGGAGACAGCAAAGGCAGGTAAGACTATTGTTGTCAAAGTATTTGTGTATGTAGAAGTAAAAGAAAAGAATGGAAAGAGTAAAAAAAGAAAAGATCTTCTGCACAAAAAAATGCACTGTTGGAAGTTTCTTCAACTCCTGAAGACCAAGCTGAATATTTTTCATCACTCACAATTATGTAGCTCAATGGCAAGGACAACAGTTCAAAGACTGTCTACTTCAGTTTCCAAATGATGTTGTTGTTGCAGTTGTTGATTTTGCCAAGAATTACGCCTTCAAGGAGAAAAATGAGGTTCAGTCGATGCATTGTACTCTAGTCAGGAAACCATTTTTGTACACATTACATACTACTGCAAGGCAAGGGATGTAGTCAAAACAATCCACTCCTTCATATCAGATGACAAGGTGCATGACACATTGTTTGTGCAACCTTGCTTCATGCTGCACCATGACTGGTTATATTAGGAGGTTGTCACTTCTAAACAGCATTGGGTGTGGTCTGATGGTGCGGCCTCGCAGTTCAAGACAACCATACCTTTCTAATTTGTTGCAAGATATGGTAGACTCACAGAGATGGGGATGAGTTGGTTCTTCTTTGGATCAAGACACGGCAAGGGCAAGCATGATGGTGTGGGAGAAGTTGTGAAAAAAACCTTGACCCATGAACAACTAAAACTCAATGGAACTATATTGAGGTGTGTAGCAAATGTGGTTGCTTTTTGTCGAGCCACCCTCTCGTAGGGAGCACCTGCATCATATCCATCAAAAGAAATGGTATGTGTTCATGTGTTCTGGGAGGTTAAAGCAGGGGATGTGAATAGGGAAGTCAAGTGGAATTGTTCCACTACCCTCAATCTTGCTCTATGAATGCTTTTCGTGGTCACAACCAGCAGGATCCAACTACCCTTGCAACTAGAAACTTGGCATGCTTTTGTGATGCATGCATTTATGGAAGGTGGAATCAATGTGTCAATAAATCTCATATGGAGGCTTGGAAGTATCATATTCTTGATCCATTACCTAATGACGTGGAGGCAGATTCCAATCCAGCAATTGAAGTTCCAATAGAGGAGGTCAATGGCTACAATGACTTCACATACGAAGGGTAGCATGATGTGTTGAGTAGCACTCTATGTGTTGGCGATACATTTTCCTTAAATCCACATGCTTCAACCAATGCCGAGGGTGTGGATTTCTACTTGGTCAAGTGTGTTGCAGCAAAGGAGAAGGTGGACAAGAGGTACACCAATGAATGGAGCAATGTAATATGACACCTTTATGCATACATGTTAATGCCCATCAATATCAGATAGCACATTCTCTAGCATGCATTATATCATACAATTCCACAATCCGTTGCATCTCACATCGGAGTTCTTGATATTTTGACTTAGCAAAGTTAGCCGACCATGTATAGATTACAAACTTGTATTGTAAAGGATTAAGTGCTTAGATAATGTCTCTTTAAGATGGAATCTAAAAGGTGCTAGTGATTGGCCTAAACCGTTTTCCTAAAATGAGGCCAAAGGATACTCTACATAGCATGGTAATAAATGTGGATAAAAAAATAAGATAGGATAATTGCCTGCATTCATGATGCTAAAGGCGTTGTCTGAAGCATTACAATCACTTGACACTCATGAATCATGCATCTTTGATTGCCAGATGCTACAGACCCACATGCTTTATTAATTGCGTGCATTGACAATTGCATGTTCATCCATAGTGTACCATCGGATGCTGCTACGTTGACTATTCAATGCATGAAAAGCTTTTCAAAGCTTGTCGCTTTTTAACTAGTGCACAACATTAGAAATGTTTCCACATATGCCTAGAAACAGTAACATAGCATTTATAATTACACATAACAACCCAACATGCCTCACCAAACTACACTTAGCTCTCCTCCAAGTTGCTCCCTCCAACAACACAACATCTACAATTACTAGTAATAAACTAGAGTGCTATGTTAGATGCATTTGCAATGAATTGAAGTGAGTCCAAGGGTAAGAAAAAAATTGGGGGGGGGGGGGGGAGAGAGAGAGAGAGAGAGACACACACACACACACACACACAGAGAGAGAGAGATTGTGCTCTGTTTTCCACACCTATTACCTTAAGTTGACAAGGTCTTGTATTTACAACGCCAGGATCTTCATGTCCCAATTTTGATACATTCATGTCCCTAGCTTTTAGATTTTATTAATTCTTTGATTCAATCCCTCTCTATTGTGTGCATTCTTGTCATTTCTGTAAGTGTGCTTGTGTCATTTGAAGGTTCAACAAGAGTATATATCCCTAGAGAAGAAAATGAAGAGAGAGCAAAGAGAGCGAGAGAGAGGGAGAGGGAGAGAGAGAGAGAGAGAGAGCTTCATACCTTTCTCCAAAGCAAGTTTTGTTGTTTCTTAATTGGTACTGTCTCTAATACGTTACAATCATGTTGCCCCAATTTTGAACCGTGTACCTCACAAAAGAGCCCTAAGAAGGGTTAGGATTTACATAAAGTGATGATATGGATGTTGTTCCCTTTTTATGTTTGGGAAAAAAAACACATGCAAGTCTCCTTCCATGGGGGAGTTTGCATAGTCCTCCCCAATTTTTATAATACGAGGGAACGTGCCATTCCCACGGCAACGTGTAATTTTCAGTGAATGACATCTTATGTATGTGAATGTACAGGAGTTGTGTCTAGGATTCTTTATACATTGACTACAATGAAACATAATAACATTAGGAAGGTCTAAAATTTAAGTAGGATGCATGAAACATTTTTATAACTTTGAATGTTTTACAATCAAAATAAAAATCAAAACAATTTGTGAGTATTTGCACCAATCCAAGTACAATGCTATTTCACAACAAAGATTTTTCGGTTTCATGACGATTCTTGTTGTTTGGCTTTGAGTCCAATACTAATCATTTGCAATGGCCATGGAGAATCTGTGGAATACTTAGTGGCCATTTGAGATGCATGACGTCTACTATTTTCAACTTTGACAATGACCTTCTCACCACAAGGTGAGATGAAAAACCCATCCAATGATCCATCATGGCATACAAGGCAATGCCTAGCAGGACTTTATGTTTCAACAACCCTTGTCCAACAATATCATGGTCGCTCATATTGGAGTCCTAAGGAGTGCCACACAAGCAAAGGTGATTACATCTGGAAACGCCCTTGCATTGCATCCACTGAAAAATCCCAGAGCTTCTTGCCTTGCGCAATTAGTGCATTACAAGAGATGACATTCTAGACAGGAAATTTGCCAAAAACTTTTTGAGCTTTTTGAAGTAAACCACATTTGGCATATATGTCAAGCATGGCATTTCCAAGCATGAATTCTTTTTCCAACAATCCTCGACTAAAAATATCATTGTGATTGCATTCGTAGAGATTCCATCTCTTTGTATCTATTGTAAGTAGCCCAGAGTTTTATGGACCTATCCCTATTGGGCATATTTTGCAATCAATGCACTCCAAGCAATGCCAGGCACAACTTCATTTTTCAATCATGATGAGCAATATCATCGTAAATTTTGTTGCCCATATTGGCATCTTGCATAGTGTCACATCCCTTCAAGACAAAAGCTTAGGCGATTGCATCTGGAGAGTTGTTGTCGCTTCACATCCGCTGAAGGATCCTACCCCATTTGTCATACATGTTGACTAAGGCAGAGCCAAGCATAATGGTTTTTTTCAATAGCCCCTGACTAATAATAACATCGTGAGTTCTTTTGTCCATCCTAGTGTCTTCCAAATTTCCAGATGCTTTCAAGATGCAAGCATAGGTGATTGCACATCTAGAGCGATGCGCTCACATTATTTCAGCTAAAAACAGCCTAGAGCTTGCTGGTTCCACCCCTGTTTGGAATATCCCACATTCAATGCAATCTAAGGCATAACATTTTGGCTTTTTGATGTACATCACATATGGCATACATGTCAACCAAGGCAGTGCCAAGCATGATGTTTCGTTTCAACATCCCCTGACCAACAATATCAAAATGAATTGTGTTTTCCATATTGGCATTCTACATGGGGCCACATGCCTTCAAGATGCAAGTGGGATTGCACCTGGAGAAATGCCCTTGCTTTGCATCTACTAGAAACAACCCATAGCTTTTTGGCCTTGCCCCCTTGTTGAGCATATCGCATAATTAGTCTATCCTAGAAGATGACATTCCAAAGAGAAATCTTCTCGAGCATTTTTTGTGCTTTCTCAAGCACTTGACATTTGGCATACATGTCGATCAAGGGAGTGCCAAGCACAAAGTTCTAATTTACAGCCCTTCTCTAACAATAGCATCGCTGCCCATATTGGAGTCCTGCATAGTTCCACATGCCATGAAGATGCAAGCAAATGTGATTTTATGCCCTCGCTTTGCATCCGCTAAAAATATCCATGTGCTTGTTGGGAATGTCCCACAATTAGTGCATTCCAAGAGACAACATTTCGGACATGAAACTCATCAAGAATCTTGGCATCGAGGGGCCAAGAATTTCTGCATTGTCTTCAACAATTCCTTATTAACAATATCATCGTGAGTTTTGTTCCCATATCAGTGTCTGGCACAGTGACACCTATCATCAATACAAAAGCATACGTGATTGAATCTAGAGAGATGCCCTTGCTTTGCATTGGCTGAAAATAGCCCAGGGCTTCCTACCCTGCCACATTTGGCATACATGTGGACCAAGGTAGTGCAAGCATAACATTTTGATTTTGACAGCCACTGAGTAACAATATCATCATGAGTTCTTTTTCCCATCTGGGCGTCTTCCAACTTGTCCTAGAGGTTTTGTGTTGAGCATATCCCGTAACGAGTGCGTTCCAAGAGAGACAATCCAAATAGAAAGCTCCTCAAGAAATTTTTGGTGCTTTCTTGAGAGAACCACGTCTCGCATATGTGATCATTGCTCCTACGTAGTGCCACATGATTTCAAGATGCAAGCATAGGTAATTACATAAAGAGAAATGTCCTTGCTTCGCATGTTAGAAACAACCAGCCAGATCTCCTTAGCCGCAAGCAATGCACTTGAAGAGACAACATTCTAGACGTCAAGGTAGCACAACATCCCTTCGCATCCACCAGTGAAACTAGCACAGTGTTTCCTTGCCACAGCCATAATAGGCATCCTACAATCAACCCGTTCCAAGAGATAACGTTGTAGATAAAATGATCATTTCCCTTGACTAGCAGTCTCATCATCAATATTTGAATATGAGATGTACGTGATTGCATGGAGAAAGGACTTCCATTCGTATCTGGTTAAAATAGCCCAGGCTTCCTTGGCCATCCATGTTGAGCATATTCTACAATCAATGTGCATCAAGAGACAACATATGGGGGAGAAAACCCGTCGACAGTTTTTTGTGCTTGTGTGAGTGTACCATGCCTGGCATAGACACTCACCAATGTGATGATGGACAAAAAGCTCATCAAGAACTTTATGGGCTTTTATAAGGCCACCACATTTGACATACATATAGCATTGCTAAGCACAACATGTTTCTTTAATAGCCCTTGACTAGCAATCTCATCGTGGATTTTCAGCCCCGTGTAAATATCTTGCATAAGCCTAGTGCTTTTGTGAGGGCACCACATTTGGCATAATCTTTCTCTAATAGCCCTTGACTAGTAATCTTAGAGTGAATTCTCTTGTTTTGTGTGATGCCATAGGCTTGCAAGGTGCTGAAGGTAATTTGCATATGGAGAGTGTGCGCTCCTTGTCGCACTGTCGAAGCAAGGGACTTGCCAATACACCGTATGCGAGCCACAAATGGCTCCAAGCACACAACAAGCCTAAACTAGCAAGCTCAAGAGAGCAAAGGGTGTGTCACTCACCGCTCTACGCTCGCCTTCATGGTGGATTCCTCGCCGCGATGAAGAAGAAGCTGCAGTCGTGCCGCGCTCAACCGCTTCGCCGCCGTTGTGCCTTCGTAATGCTCGATCGCACACACACTCTCCCTCTCTCTCTCTCTCTCACACACACACACACACACAAGGAGGTGAAGAAGAAGAAGATGGAGATGGAGATAGAGCAAGAGCCCTCTTCTATTGCACAAATGAGAGAATGAGTAAAAATTAGGTTTAGTTGGCTTTTATAGGAGCTCACCCCATTCACACTTGGGCACCCATGCTTAGCCAACTAACCCTAGCATGTTCGTGTTAGAGTGCGCCTCTCATCGGCGATCACTCTACCTTTCCCTATTGGACCGACAAGCCCGGTGCCTGACTCTACCAAATACATAATACACGTCCGTCGTAGGTGATGGGGTGTCCGTGTGCCATGAGGGTTAACATGCCCCCCTTCCTGATGTAGATTCCATCCTCGAAAGCTATTGAGTTGAAGCTGGTTCGTCGAGGTGGAAGAGCATTTGAGATGAATGTCCTTAGCCTTCTTCAGTCACTGCAAAATCAAACAACATTGGCACAGTAATTGCATTCTCTTAAAAAGCATATGCAGTTTTAGGTAGACAAATTGATTGGTCAAAGAATTTCAAACAATTTGTTAGCAATGAACATTAAATTGCAATGTAATCAAATGCATAAACAGATGTAAAGGTAAAAAATTAAACAAGTCTGGGGTCGCTAATTTGACGGTCGAAAGGCACTAGAGATCGAATATTAATACCATGGGTAAGCTTCTTAATTTTCTGTGGTCAATTAAGTTGTTTAATCGCGAGAGCCAAGTATTCATGTTCGAGGGCTGACTAGAGGCTATATCTAGAAAACCTTGTAGTTAAGCTACCATAAAAGGAATTTCTCATGAAATCATCGCCTGACTGATTACTTTTTCGTTGACCCCCCAAAGTCTTTTCACATTGATTCAATTATGAAGTGGGTGCTTATTTTGTATGCCTTGGGTTTTTTGCTTTTCAAGGAAAAGCGCCCACACTGGGAACCTCTAGGGCTCTAGTACCATAGGCGATACATGTGAGTGAAGTACCAATTTAAACAGGGATTTCTCTTCCAGCTTAAAATTTTACATTGTGGCACTTTGATTTTTTGTTTGTTCATTTCCAGCATTTTAATTTTGTAACTTTGGGGGGTCATATAACATTGTTACCCTCCCCAGGCTCATCACATTAGTAAACTCCCTTTATAATACTTAAGCTAAAGGTCACTAGGGTTAAGCCCACTAGAAAGCCCTAGTACATTTCATACAATGCTGCCTAAATCGGATTAAGAACCTAAGTAACCATTGCTTATTAGGAAGGCATTCCCCATGGTATTAAGAGAAAATTTCTAATACCTAGCTTGGTCAAACTAGCTTAGTCGGACTGCTTGATTTTTAAATCTAGACAAGTGATTATGACAAAACATTACATTGAATTAAATGTTTGATAGTAAGCAAATGCGTTGAATATTATGCTACCAATCACAATCAAAGCAGACAAACATGGATGCAAAAAGATAAGGGAAATGCTAATGGACATAAAACACCTGTTTATGTTGATGGTCGCGCTTGATTTGAAGGTTCCATGAAGGTCCAAATCCTATCAATAGTAACACGCTCCTGTACACACTAGGAAACAAAAGGAATACCTCCAGGAGGCACATCAGTGGGAAAAGAGAACTTTGCTAATCTCTCAACTCTAAAACAGAAACACTCTATCGTACTAATCTTACCTACCCTCCATCACTCAAGTGATGAGGATCAAAGGTGTTTTATGGCATAGGTTTCTGTTTCACTGTACCAGATGTGACATGTGTAGGTCTGAGTCAATGTTTTGACTTTTAATGTGCATACTCGTTTGCTAATTGCTCTTGCTCTTTTTTTTTCTTTTTTTTTTGGTGAGTATAAAGCTTTATATGTACATTCCCTAAGATCGGAGATTGAGAGGTCAGGGAAAAAGATTGAGAGGGAAACAAATGAATGATGGATGTCCACAAACATTCCCCCCTTCCTTGGGTAGATCATACCGTTTGAAATGAGCTTGTCACCCTTTGAAACCAATTGTTCCAGTTGGTAATAGGTGAGGATTTTTGCCAGTAGTTTTCTATTACCCTAGGTGCCTCGTCAAGCCGCAAGGGTGGTAAGGTACTCTCCCAGGATCGAACTTGAAGTGGTTCATCAGGTGATTCTTGAACACTGGGAGGTGTGGATTCTTTGGTAGCTTCATGGAGGTCCACTACTATAGATGGAGGCTGTGTAGAGGCTTTTACCTCTATGGATGTATTACATGAGGAGCTAGAATCTTCATGGGACTCCCCCCTTCCTGAGCTAGGTGGAACAAATCGTTCTTTCTTTGGTACCCAAACTTGCTCGGGAGCGGGTGTGTAGCATTCTGCGATTTTTTTCTTTCCACGATCGTTGATTTGTTTTGGAGATACGGGATTGGGCTCACTTGGGTCAGGTGATAGGTAAGAGCATAATCTACGTTTTGGCACCCAGATTTGATCATTTCCTTGATAGTAGCCTTGGGCTTCCAATAGTCGTTTAGGGATCCATCGCAACATTTTCTTACTTTTCTTGGAGCAAGTGGTACGTTTCTTACAAGGCTTCTGTTTTTTAGCACTAGCTATGGTCGCTAAAGAAGCTTTAGGGACCCACTTGTATGTTTTCTTCGTTACATTACGATGAGTCTTTTCAGAAGCGATATGCATTGCTTGTAGCATATTTAAGGGTACATGCATTTCATCCCCCTCATGTGTTACCCAGGTCTTTCCCCTATTTCCCCAAGTGTCTATGGTTGATGCTAGGTGGACCCAGTCTACATTGTCCGACTCAGTCATCCCAGGTAGGATATCCATATAAGGAGAATCTTGGCCAATGTCTGTATCCTTCTTACAAGTGTAACAATATTGTAGTGGGGCCGAGTGAACTGTGGTGTCAGAGAGATGATCAATAATGGTTTTACTCCCTAAGGGGTGTACCTTACCAGTCACCAAATCCACTCTAAGGACAGAGTCTTGGAATTGCAAATAGACATGATTTTTAGATTAATCATGAACCATTTGTGCTTCTCTCATGAATGGTCGTCCTAAAATCATTTCATATGACATAAGGTGTTTAGAGAAATCCATTACAATGAACGTATGTCGTACCTTGTGTCCTAGAACTTTGATCTTAAGATCCTTGAGCATCCCCATAGGTTTGGCTATGGTACCATTTTCCATCTTTACCACAATGTTAGTAACACTGAGGCGGGGTTTTCCCATGGATTCCCAACAATCTTTTGTAACGATGCTAACTCCCGCACCACCATCAAGAATTCCCTTTATAGTTAACCCCTTGGTAGTGATGGGTAGGGTCGCATTAGACTCGTCGCCTTCAAAATACTGCCCTAATTCGTTAATGGGTACCTCGATCACAGACTCGTGTCCATCTAAGTCAAGTGATTGCACATGATTTTCCTCATCAATCATAATCGAGTCAGGCCTATTTGGTTGCGCAAACTGCGGTAATCCCGTTCGTAGCTCTCCGTTAAGGAATGCTCGAAGTGCAAGGAATAACTCAGGATCTCCATACAGCTTTGCTATGATCGTGGTTCGGACCTCAGAAGACATGAAGTCCACTAGTTTGGCAACATTCATTGGCGTTTTGCAGGGTGTAGGTCCTTGACTAGGAACTGGTGAGGATGGAATCTCGTATTCCTCAATGGGATCAGGTATTCCTTCGTTAAACATCCTTTCCAACAAGAAGGGTGTATGCTCACTTTCTGATGTCCCGTCCTCACTCCCTTCTTGGATGATACTAGATATGGCTAACGGTCTATGGTTCATGTGGGGTGGATGAACTTGCGTGGGAAACACTGTGTCATGAATTTTGACCTACATGGGTTCTGGTTCTAGTTTCCTTTGAGTCTCCTCCACTAAAACTTTTAGATGTTTCACCTGCTCAATCTCGTCTACTGGGTTTGGGTACGTCCCAATCTTCTTTTTACGATTCTTCCCTTTTTGCCCCTGCGGTTTATCTTGGGGGTCTTGGATTGGATTTGGAAACACTTGTGGTGTTTTCAGAGGCTCTTTATGATTTTCTCTTATTCGGTTTTCATTTGGTTCCATGTTACGGTTTTCTTTGTCGGTCTTTCTCTTTGTGGTATTGGTTCTAGTCTCCATTGTCTCGACTGAATCTGAATCATCCTCGAGGTCATTCATATACACGGGGTCATCTCCTGTTCCTATGTTTGTTTTGGAACTTGGCTTTGAATTTTCCGTATTCTGCGACTTTTTCCTTCGTGTCTTCTTTTTCTTTGCTTGGATAACTGACGCGGTATCTCTCTCTTCGAGGATATGGCCTGGCCCTTGAAGCATGGACCGTGTAATCGCATAAGCGGGTGCGACGGGTGGTATTGGTGATCTCACACTAGCAATTTCGACCAAATTCAGGGGTGTGATTTTAGGCGCATTTGGGTTATAGGGGCATTGGGCAATCAAGTGATCTATGCCACAATGATTACATGTGAGTATTGGCATTGCAGACGTGCTCCCTTGATTCATTTGCATCTGTGCAGCATTCTTTTGCAGCCTAATAGGGCACTCCGCTGCCCGATGTGGTCCACCACACTCGTAGCATTGAAGAGGTGGCCTCCTAGCCTGGGTGTTGATATTTTGACCTCTGGATACGAGAGCAGCAGCTTGATAAACCGGTTTGACTTGCCCCCAACAATCTTCCATGTAGTATATAGGACACTCTTCCAATGTATCAAGTCCATAGGCAATACTAGTGTCTATTTCCTCCTCACAGCCATCTGCATAAGCATTTGATGGCTCGCAACCCACTTGGTTCATAGGGGCGACTCTTGGATGCGGGGGTTGCGGTCCTAGCACAGGAGGTGGTAGCGGTGTAGCTTGTACAACATTTTGAGATCTAGGGACCATGTGTTGCGGTAGTTGCTCAACAGGTGGAGCAGGCATCAATACAGGAACTCGAGGCGCATCCGTCCAGGCTACAGGTGGTCTATTTGCCATCATACGTTTGATCATTAAACAATCCTTAGCTTGGTGACCATACCTACCACATGCGTTGAAAGTTCCATTAAATTTTACTCTAAACGTAGGGCACTCACTAGTGCTATGTGGACCTAAGCAAATGGAACACCATTGTTGCTCCCTTCTTGGATACATGTGACTATTTTGAGGGGGTCGATTATCCTTAAGAGACTCTTGGATTGCCTTGGTGAGGTCTGTCAAGAATGTCTCAAATACCTTTGGCTCATTGGTTATTGTTGGTTATTGTTGAAGCGCTCATTTACAAGGCAGCGAGAGTTTAAGTGCTTTAGACGACTAATGAAGTCCCTTACTGACTCTCCTTCCTTACGTTCGGCCTTCTGTAGCTGAGATGCTACACCCCAAAGCACACCTTCTCGTATGTACTCCTTTAGAAACAACCTTCGAAGGGTAGGGTAGATTGTTTTCTCGTCCACCCTTAGGGTCCTATACCAATCTCCAGCCTTCCCACTTAATGTCAAGCTTAAGGCATTGCACTTATGTAGTTCGTTGCGTTCCCCTAAGGAATCACATACTTGTTCAAACACTTCAATGTGTTTCCTAGCATCTTCGTCCCCATTGAATTTTTGCGTGAGTTTGGCAATTTGTACTGCCTTACTTCTAGGCTCTCTATCAGATGCGTGACGCATATTTTCCGCGATAGATCGACCTATGGTTTGAGCAAACGCTGCCAAGTCACCTATGTGAGGAGGCAGGGCCAGTGGAGGTACTCTTGGAATCATATGTGGGAGAGGGATGGGTATTGGTCTTGGCATATGTGTGGATGATGCAGGATATGCAACATAACCGGGCATAGGTCCACTCGGATAAGGGCTAGGGAGCGGCACTCGAGGAGCATGAACAAGTGGTACAATTGGAGGTGTGGGGGCCATGTGTGCATAAGGGGCTAGAGGCACATATGGTCGAGGCCCCATATTAGGTACTACGACACTAGGTAGTGGCACTGCGCTAACCGTAGATGTCATCGGTACATTCTCTGTCAGGCTTATCCCTGGAGTGAGCACTGGGTTTTCCTTAATAGAGGGTTGAGCCAAGTTAGGGAAGCTAAAGTTGTCGCTCGGAGGCTCAGATTGCATAGAGACCCCAGGTGAAATGACGTAAGATGGGTCCATGGGACTCATTAGAGGAGTCTCCATTTGTGATAGAGTAGGCTGTTGAGCCTTGCTCGTATCCAGAAATCTCATGGGGCCAGTTGAGAGTATATTTACCCCTCGGTTTTGCCTTTCTGATTGAATAATGCCATGGATAACATTACAGATCATTTTTTGTTGATCTTCGATGCTCGTGGCACTAGAGGTGGATTGTACAATCTCTATCCATCCTACATGGTAGGCGTGGCAAGAGTGTAGATCCGTCAACACCTCAGTGTGGAGGTCGTATGTCCAATGATCATTAATGAACAATCCTTCTAGAGTCGACGTGTTAACGGTTTCTTGTGAGGTAGAAGCAATGTTGCTCCCCGTGGTTTTACTTGTCACCAACGGTACTCTAGAGGGAACTTCTGAAGGAGGCAGCTCAACAGGGCCTTCTTGGTAAGAAGTTGGCAGGATATCCACATGGACACTCTTTGGGGGTGTGGGGTCCACGTGCGATGTGAAAGGAGAGTCCACTTCCCCCACCCCTTCGTGTGCTTCATTTGCATCAGGTTCCGAGCGAGTAGCTCTACCTAATGTTTCCATGAAACGGCTAAACATACTAGTACTAGGCTGTGGAGCTTCGGGAGGTGCATGGCCTTCTCTCTCAGTGTTTTGGGTAGGGTATGCTTCCATGATTTCTGAGTTGGAGGAGGAATCACTAGCGGCTATTTTAGGGTCTTGGGTGGTGCTACCTTGTGTCCCCGCTGAGGGTCTAGAGCTTATCATGGATGGGTAATGGGTGTCCGTATGAACAGAGGCACCCTCAATATGCTCGTGTTCTAGCACCCGCCCAGAGCGTAAGTGCATGTGCTTTTGATACCCTAAGGTGTCAAAAAGCTGCTCTAGGAGGCCTTGTGACTAGTTTTTAGCGTGTTTTTTGTTTGTTTTTTTGCTAGATTTTTTAGAGAGTGTCGTGGAATGGGCCGTGTGATAGCTCGAAATGAGCGTATCGGTCAGAGGGTCGTGCTGTGCTTTACAGCCCTCCGTTTGGTCACTCTATGCCCTCGGAATCCCTAAAACTGTCAATTTCCAGTAGGGAACTAGGCCCAAACTAGAAAGTCTAAGGGTGCAAGTGGGAAGAGAAAGGAGGAGAGTGGAGGACTTGTCCCACATGCTCTCATTCTCTCTTGAGGGAGTAGGGTATATATATAAGAGTGAGTCTAGTATATATCATAAGACTGAGGACTGAGGCCTGGGCCTGGGCTTGGGCTTGGGCTTGGGCTTGGGGAAATGATCCTGATCCCGATCTACCTTTTATACAAACCAACCCGTCCGTTTTAAGAGTCACGTTTTTTATTTTCGAAAAATTTAACCGCCCGCTCACTCACACACACACTCTCCCTCTCTCTCTCTCTCTCACACACACACAAGGAGGTGAAGAAGAAGAAGCTGGAGATGGAGATAGAGCAAGAGCACTCTTCTATTGCACAAATGAGAGAATGAGTAAAAATTAGGTTTAGTTGGCTTTTATAGGAGCTCACCCCATTCACACTTGGGCGCCCATGCTTAGCCAACTAACCCTAGCATGTTCGTGTTAGAGTGCGCCTCTCATCGGCGATCACTCTACCTTTCCCTATTGGACCGACAAGCCCGGTGCCTGACTCTACCAAATACATAATACACGTCCGTCGTAGGTGATGGGGTGTCCGTGTGCCGTGAGGGTTAACAGAGAGATGCCAACAATGCATTTTTCTTCAAGATGCAAGCATAGGTGATTTCATCTAGAGAGATGTGCTCGCTTCAGCCCCTAAAGAAATCACTTAAGACATTGCTTTATCAAGTGATCATTAACCTTGCAGTAATGGAAACACATTTTCTTCTCACCTTTTTCACCAAGATACCTATACCCTATTGAATTAGAAATCACTGGGTTCCGCATATCTTGCAATCATGTGTTTCAAGAGGCGATATTCCATACAAGAAGCTCCTCATGAAATTTTTGTGATTTATGAAGAGCACCATATTTGGCATACATGTCGTCCAGACAATGCCAAGCACATATTCTTTTTCCCAGTAGCCCCTGACTAACAATATCCTCATGAATTTTGTTGCCCACATTAGCATCTTGCATAGTGCCACATGAATTTAAGAGAAAGTATTTGGAGTGATGTTATTGCTTTGTATCTACTAAAAATAGCCCAAGGCTTCCTAGCCCTGCGACATTTCGCATACATGTCGACTAAGGCAACGCCAAGCATAAAGATTTTTTTGAAAGTCCCTAACCAACAGTATGATCATAAGTTCTTTTGCATATCTTAGCATCTTCAAAATTGCCACATTCTTTCAAGATGCAAGCATAGGCAATTGCACATAGAGAGATGTGCTCGTATCATATAGAGAGAGTTGCCTGCGAGAGCTTCTTGGCATTGTCCTTGTCAATCATATCCCGCAATCAATGCACTAGAAGGAACGTCATTCCAATAGCCAGTCACAGCATCTTGGCCATGTCCATGTTGTGCATATCTTGCAATTAGTGCACTTGAAGAGACAACATTTCAAACATCTAGGCAATGCCACATGCCTTCAAGTTTAACGCATAGGTTATTGCATCTAGACAGATGCCCTTGTTTTGCATCTGTTGAAAACAGCCCAGGGCTTTTGCTTATCTCAACATCTTCCAACTTGCAAAGAACTCTAACTTGCTTGATCATTGGCACTAACTCCTCCATGCAAAAGATAGGTTGGAGTTTGAGCTTGGATCTACGTAAACTTGTCACGATGTTGTGAGGGAAATTGGAGGCCAAAATGTGCAGAGTGTGAGGGCCATACCCAGACTCGACCCTACTCACCTCCCTTAGTCCTCCAGACCGTTCCAGGGAGTGACGTAGATCTATCTATAGTTATCCCTCCCACTTGGGACCGACACTCAGACAGGACTCCGGTCTATCTCGAACACGAACCCAATGTGAGGGCCATACCCAGACTCGACCCTACTCACCTCCCTCAGTCCTCCAAACCGTTCCATGGAATGACGTAGATCTATCTGTAGGTATCCCTCCCACTTGGGACCGACACTCAGACAGGATTCCGGCCTATCTCGATTGCCAACCCAAGGGGGTACACCCCTTCATTCAATGATTCTATCCGTTTCTCATAATCAACCTGTCCTTGACAGCTTTTTGCACCCAGAATCGTGGTCCTTAGTCTTGATTCTCTTGATCTTTAACTTGAGGGTCTGCTCTTGCTTTCTTGTGCTCCCTTGGTTCATGGCGATAACCCCTTTTTCTTGACAAGCAGGCACGGCAGTTATCACTTTCCCCTAAGAAGAGGGACCTTGCAATCCTACCTGGTTTCGCTCGTCCCCGGTTACCCATTTTTATCCCGCGTAGTCTTAGCATTTAACATTAAAAAATTTAAGTCAACATCCGGCCATCTGACCCTCCGGATCCGCCCACCCTACTTAACTACTACAAAATCAAAAAGACAGTAGTCTATCAAAAATCATCAAACAACAAGCAGCATGCAATCTGTTGCATACCCTTGTTTAGGGAAATTCATCTGGTTGTTCCCACCAGATCTTTATTTGGAAACTTTTTATTCATTTTCTTTCCTTTATTCGCTATAATTAGCTGGTAACTAGTTTTATTACTAATCATGCAACACATTTAGTTTCAACCAATTCATCTTGCCTCCCCATTCAAGCCAAGATAATCGGTTACAAGCCATCAAAATGGCACCACCTTCACAATATTCCCAAAAATAAGTGTTTGGGAAAGGCTCATCAAGTAATTTAATCATTCCTTCCTAAGCATTTTATTTCGAGAGGTATAGCACCATCTGGTGACAGATGCACAGGATAGCCCCTATATTCCTAGCCTTTCCAGTTCCTTTTTAAGCAACCAAGTCAAACAAATTTCCTTAATTAAATTCACACCATCCGCCTTGAGAATAACCTTCTCAACCAACTATTGGCATCAGGCCATACTCGGATTATGGCCGATTTCCAATAAGATACCGCGGGTACTTCACCCGGCCGGGCAAAAATAAAACAAACTCATTCATCCCTTATCCCTCGGGCATGAATGACCTAGGTATAACAACTTGCCGGTTACACTACCCTAGCCAAAAAGGGCCAATCTCCAACAAGTTCCCCAAGAGAATCGTCTCAATGGGCCGGCCTTTCAATCAAATTGACCCCAAGAAGATCCATCTTGGTTCCCGGTCATTTTCAGACAATCTTCAAAACTCCTAGTTAAATCTATGTTTTGCAATGGGCTATCCCTATCACCTCTCGAGATTCCTTTTAACTCCTAGTTGGTAATTTCCAGGTTCATTCATTTATCAACCTTAATTCCTACTTTCATTAATTTATCTACCAGCCAAGTTTATTTAGAAAATACAAGCGAGTTTTTGCCATAGGCATTTGATGGTTAATGTCTCTTTGAAAATGCCAAACTTTTAAATTTAATCCCCGTTTTTTTTTTATTCCCAGGTTTTTACAATCCTTTGCCATCCATGGGGCATCTCCATGGAAGGTTGTAGAGTTTTCGGTTCAAACAACACGGAGCTCAATTCCGCGAAGTTATCCCCTATCTCCCCCATCCCGTATTTGCAAACAAACTTGAAATTAAAAACTTTAGAAATACTCTTCAATACCAAAAATTGAACTACTTTTATTGAGCTTAGACAACTACTCTTTTCTTATGGTACCTAGCTTTCCATTTTAGGAAGCTAGAAGGTCATCCTATAATTTATGGGTTTTCAAGCTTTCCATTAACACTAGGTTGGTAATGGGACACTTTTATGTCCTGGGACACTTTTATGTCCTGTTAAGTGACCATTTTCCTTGAATTATGTCAAGAGTTTCAAAATGGATTTTGAGGTGCTATCTATCTAGAAAGTTGTCTCATGAGCTGAAAAAAACTCGACATTTTTTTGGAATATCAATTCCATCTTTAACCTTGTCCTTGCACAACATTTCACAACCTAAACTGTGTGAAAAAACGGGTCCTGTTTTTGGCTTTTTGCAACTATACCACTCTAGAATTCATGTTTGTGAGGTCTATAAGGCTAGAGAACTATCTTTAGTAGTCCTCAACATGTCCTGATGCTTCTAGGGAGAAATAAATGTTAAAGTTGTAAGTTATGACCAAATTACAAAAATTGTCAAATCCTGTTTTTTAACCAATTTTAGCTCTTCTATGATTTTTTTGGTGGCTTTCATGATATCCAAATGTAGTTTTGATTTTCTATGTCCCATATTGTAACATAAAGCTAATATTCCTTGAGTTTTGGGGCACCTAATACCCTATTTTGCATAGTACACAACGATGATTGATTTTTTCTATTATAGAAGAAAGCGAAACATTCTAGTATATCAAGTATACCTTTTTCAATATTGCTAGTTTCTTGTGAAAACTATATGCATTTTGTAGGTAGTAACCATATCTAGTCATAAGGATCAAATTTGGCTAGATATTCAATAGTTGCTATGGGATTCTACAACTCATAATGTTGAACCCAGTTTTTTCATGTTTGTTGTATTTAGCACTTCATCTTTGTCCCCAACATTCCCCTCCGCAAGAGATGTATTATTCTTTTGACATACTCCATGGCTCCTTATGAACCTAAAGGACAATAGGGAACTAAGAAAACATGCATATATTATTTGTATTCAGCGTGGCTACAGAAACTTTGATGATAGGTTTGCAGAATGGTAAAAATTCAACTTTTTTGTACCTATTTCTTTTCACAAAACAAAAAATAGTGAGTGAGAAGCAATCATATGTTCTGATCACCAACCCATTGAAGTTAACTAGGGAATTTATCTCAAGTCCTACAAAAATCCCTAATCTTATTTTTATACAAAAAAATGTAAGAAATGACTGTTTTGATGAAAATGTATTGGTCCATCAACTTTGGAGGCTTGGTGTAACCAAAAGATTAGAAATTTTACAAGTCTCTTATTTTTTCCATGTGTAGTAGGCCTTGAACTATAACCTCATGAAAGGATTTTACAAAATGAGTGGATCTACTATGGTTTTGGAGGTTTTTTTCAAAACCCTGAAAGGACACTTTTATGTCCTGTTAGGTTACCAACCTATTGTTAAAGCTTAAACCTAAAATACAAGGTAGTCACTAAAGCTTACACCTAAGTGCAAAGTTACCATTAATGCTTAGCTTACGAGAGAAACTCTACCTTTGGAGCTTAACTTTATGATTCATAGATGCTCTTATCACTTGACCCTAATTGCGAGGTTTCCATTAAAGCTTAAAACCTAAAAATGCAAGGTAATCACTAAAGCTTACTTCTAAGTGCAAAGTTACCATTAAAGCTTTGCTTACAAGTGCAAATCTACCTTTGAAGATTAACTTTATGATGCGTAGATACTCTTATCACTTATCCCTAATTGCAAGGTTTCCATTAAAGCTTAAAACCTAAAAATGCAAGCTAATCACTAAAGCTTACATCTAAGAGCAAAGTTACCATTAAAGCTTAGCTTACGAATGCAAATCTACCTTTGAAGCTTAGCTTTATGATGCATAGATACTCTTATCACTTACCGTAATTGCAAGGTTTCCATTAAAGCTTAAAACTTAAAAATGCAAGGTAATCGCTAAAGCTTACATCTAAGAGCAAAGTTACCATTAAAGCTTAGCTTACGAATGCAAATCTACCTTTGAAGCTTAGCTTTATGATGCATAGTGCCAGACGGAATGTCAAGCCCATGGAAAACATAGACAAAAGTGATACAAAGGGGAAAACCAATGCCCAAAATTCTTCCCAAGGGAATACCAACAACAGCAACAAGAATCGGTCCAAGGAGAAGGGAGTTTATAAAGGTAAAACCAAACTCTCTCCTGAAGAGCTTGAATCTTTTTGCAAGGACCATAAATGTTTTAAGTGTGGGGAACAAGGACATGGCTATTGTTCTTGCCCCAAGGGAAACGCCCGCAATAAAACTCCTAGAGCTTCCACCATCGAAGCTCCAAAAGAGGATGCTCATTGCAAAGGATCACCTCTCTCCTATGCTTGGGGAAAGGTAAGGGAACATGATTCCTTCATCTTGTTTGATCCTAGCTCTACGCACAACTTCATATCAATAGAGTTGGCCACCAAGTTGGACATTCAATCTTTTGAGATGGGAGATACTATAACGGCTGACATAGCTTTCAAGGGACAGCAATCCTCCGTTACTCCCTTAATTGGGAAGTTGAGGCTTCATGTCCAAAACTATGTCGACAAAGAAGACTTTTTTATCTCTCCTCTCCGACATGAGTGTGGGAGTTGTCGCACGTGTTGAAGGCTGGGAACTTTCCAAAACATCGTGTGCAAACCATGAATGCCTGCAAGCACACAACTAGACAGTCCTAGCAAGCTCAAAGGGGCAATCATAAACAATCACCTACACACCTATTGGACTGACAATCTCGGTCCATGACTCGATCAAATAATCACAAGGCATCCGTCGAAGGTGATAGGGTGTTCATAAGGGTTAACATGCCCCCTTTCCTGATGTAGATTCCGTCCTCATAAGCTTTTGAGATGAAGCCTGTTCATCGAGGTGGAAGAGCATCTGAGATTGAATGTCCTTAGCCTTCTTTAAACACTGCAAAATCAACCAAAATTGGCACAATAATTGCATTATCTTATACAATTAAAAATCATATGCAATGAATAAGCACACAGATTGATTGGTAATAGAATATTAAACAATTTTTTAGTAATAAACATTAAACTATTATATAATCAAACGCATAAGCACTTGTAAGGGTCATAAAATAAACAAGTCTAGGGTCGCTAATTTAACGGTCAAGAGACACTAGATTAATACCATGGACAAGTTTTTCAATTCTCTCTGGTCAATTAAGCTGTTTAATCGCGAGAGCAAAATATTTCATGTCCGAGGGCTGACTAGAGGCTATACCTAGAATACCTTCTAGTTAAGCTACGACAAAATGAATTGCTTATGAAATCATCACCTAAATTATTTTATTTTCTTTGACCCCCCAAAGTGTTTTCACATTGATTCAATTTTTGAAGTGTGTGCTTATTTTGTATGCCCTGGGCATTTTTCTTTTCAAAAAAAAGCGCCCACACTCGGAACCTCTAGGGCTCTAGTACCATAGGTAATACATGTAAGTGAAGTACTAAATTAAGATTTTACATTCTTGGCACTTTTGTTTGTTTTTTTTTCATTACCTTTTGATTTATAACTTTGGGGGGTCATATTGACACGGTTACCCTCCCCAGGCTCATCACAATAGTAAACTCCCTTTATAATAGTTAAACTAAAGGTCAAGAGGGATTAAGCCCACTAGAAAGCATTAGTACATTGCACACAATGTTGCCTAGATCAAATTAAGAACCTAAAGTAACCATTGACGATTAGAAAGGCATTTCCCCTGGTATTAAGAGAAGATCGCTAATGCGTATCTTGGTCAAACTAGCTTAATCAGATTGCTTGATTCATAAACCTAGACAAGCAACTATGATATAAAATTATATTACATATAATGTTTAATACTAGCAAATGTTCTGAATATTATGCTACCAATCACAGTTAAAGCATACAAACATGGATGCTAAAAAGACAAGAGGCAATGATAATGGACAAGAAACACATGTTCGTGTTGATGATCGCGGTCAACTCGAAGAGTGAACGATACAAGGATTTCATGAAGTTCAAAATTGCAATTACTAGAATCCGTTCATATACACACTTAAAAACACAAGGAATACCTCTAGCAGGCACATCAATGGGAAGAGGCACTAATCTTTGTTGAACACAATCAAAATCACATAAAGAACCCTAACCTAATTATTTGCACCCCCCTAGAGAGTCAAGGGAACAGGATATTGAATAGATGGGCAGGTAGCCCTAGGTCTAAACCCCTATCCTCATCATTGTCAAGAAAATCAAAGTAATTATCCGTGAGACCATACGTGCTATCCGTGTGATCATGTAAATCTTCCTCATCATTAGAGACACAAATGTTCACTAAGAAGTTCATTAGACGTCTATAGTCATCTTGGTCAAAAGAGTAAGCTTGTGCAATTGTAGAGACGCTCTCTACTAAGTAGGGATCAGTCCTGGTCAAGAGACGTACCATCCATTCTAATTCCTCAAAATTCTTCTCACTTGCTAGCGTATCTACCAAATCCCATTCACAGGCAAGCATCGGGTAGACTATGTGAAACACTTATGAAAGTAAAGAGGGTACCTCTCACCCAAGGTAGAAGTGGATGAATCTAGCGTACTAGCCATATCTGTACACACAAATAGAGGTTGGTTAGTGTGCAAATATTATTAGGGTCGTGTCAAATGGTCGTGTCCTTGTGCATAATGTGTTATTATGAATTTGTAGGTTTCCAGATTTTTGTTTGGTGGCTCTTGCTCTTTTACTCTTTTATTTTTGTTTTCTTGAGTATAGGGCTATATGTATACATTCCCTAAGATTGGGAGATTGAGAGGTCAAAGAGGGAGGTTAAGAGGGAAGCAAGTGAATGATGGATGTCTGCAAACACTCCCCCCTTCCTTAGGTAGATCATATCTTTTGGAACAATGTTGTCACCTTTTGAAACCAAATGTTCCAAGTTGTTATGGGTGAAGACTTTGACCAATAGTTTTTGACTGCCGTAGGCATTTCATCTAGTTGCAAGGGTGGTAAGATACTCTCCCATGATTTTACTTGCAATGTTGTTGTAGGTGGTGAACTTAAAACGGGAGGTGCAAATTCTTTCTTGTTTGTATGGATATGTACAATGGTAGGTGGAGGTTGTGTTGAAGCTTGAATTTCCGTATATGAACTACATGAAGAGCAAGAAGCTTAATTTGTTTTTCCTATGTTGGAGCTGAGCAAAACAAGCCTTTTGCGCTTGGATACCCAAACTAGATCCGAAACAGGTGTATAGTGTTTCCCTTCCCACGATCTTCAATCAGCTTTATGGTTATAGGATTTGACTCACATGGGTCTATAGGTGACAGGTAAGAACATAATTTATGTTTTGGCACCCAGATTCGATCATTCCCTTCATAGTAGCCTTGGGCTTCCAATAGTCATTTAAGAATCCAGTGCAACATTTTCTTACATTTCTCGGAGCCCTACCACATTTGGCATACATGTCGACCAAGGTAGTGCAAGCATAACATTTTGTTTTCGACAGCCATTGAATAACAATATCATCGTGAGTTCTTTTGCCCATCCTGGCATCTTCCAAATTGCTTGCATTCGCTGAAAACATCCCAAATATTTTTGTGTTGAGCATATCATGCAATCGATGCATTCCAAGAGACAAAAATTTGGACAAAAAGTTCCTCAAGCACTTTTTGGTGCTTTCTTGAGAGCCCCACATCTTGCATACGTGATCCTTTCTCCTACGTAGTTCTGCATGCCTTCAAGATGCAAGAATAGGTGATTACATTAGGGAAAATTTCCTTGCTTTGCATGTTGGAAACAAGCAGCCAGAGCTTCTTGGCCCTGTCCTTGTTGGGCATATCCCGCACTCAACGCACTTGAAGAGACAATGTTTTGAGAGCCAGCCACAACATATTGGCCATGTCCCTGTTGCGCATGTCCCGCAATCATTTAAGTAGGATTTTTGAAACATTTTTATAACTTTGAAAGTTTTACAATTAAAATAAAAATCAAAACAATTTGTGAGTATTTGCACCAATCCAAGTACAATGCTATTTCACAAATTTGTCGGTTTTCATGACGATGTCATTGACAGAACTCTGACTCTATATCAAAACGTGCTTGTAATAATGGAGATGGGTATATCTTGGAATCAGCATACACAATTAGCAATATTATCGTGAATTCTTGTTGTCCAGCTTTGAGTCCAACACTGATCATTTGCAGTGGCCATGGAGAACTTGTGGAATACTTAGTGGCCATTTTGATGCATGAGGTTTATCACTTTCAACTCTACAAACGACCAACTCACCACAAGATGAGATGAAAAAACCATCCAATGATTTGTCTTGGCATACAAGGCAATGCCCAGCAAGATGTTCTATTTCAACAACCCCTGTCTAACCATATCATTGTCACCCGTATTGGAGTCCTACAGAGTGCCACATGCCTTCACGGTGCAAGCAAAGGTAATTACATCTGGAAATGCCCTCGCATTGCATCCGCTAAAAACAGCCCAAAGCTTCTTGCCTTGCACAATTGATGCATTACAAGAGATGACATTTTGGATAGGAAACTTGTCAAGCACTTTTTTGAGCTTTTTGAAGTAAACCACATTTAGCGTATAAGTCAAGCATGGCATTTCCAAGCATGAATTATTTTTTCAATAGCCCTTGATTAAAAATATCATTGTGATTTCATTTGGAGAGATGCTATCCCTTTGTATCTATTGTAAGTAGCCCATAGCTTTTTGGTCCTATCCCAGGCAATGTCAAGCACAACTTCTTTTTTCAATATCTCGTGACTAACAATTTCATTGTGAATTTTTTTGCCCATATTGGCGTCTTGCATAGTGTCACATCCCTTCAAGACAAAAGTTTAGGTGATTGCATCTAGAGAGATGTTGTCTCTTTGCATCCATTGAAGGCTTCTTGGTCCTACCACATTTGTCATACATGTTGACCATGGCAGTGTCAATCATAATGATTTTTTCCAGCACCCCCTGACTCACAATATCACCTGTGACTTATTTTGTCCATCCTAGTGTCTTTCAAATTTCTAGATGCCTTCAAGATGCAAGCATCGATGATTGCACATCTAGAGAGACAACATTCTAGACATCAAGGCAGTGCCACATGCCATCAAGTGGCATAACCACTATCAATTAAATTAAGCTTATGAAATTTTGTTTTGAGTAGTCATTCATTATGATCTTAGAGTATCCAGATTATCTACCACTTCTTCTTAAATCCATATGTTACAATGTCTAGATGTCAATTATCTACCACTTCTTCTTAAATCCATATGTTACAATGTCTAGATGTCAATTTTTTCAAGAGCTTCAGCTATAGTATTGACAGAGTTAAAACAAGCCTTCTAATGTCAAAAAAATTCAGCCTCAACAACCAGATGGTGCAATTTTGTTAAATCAAAACTAGTTATCAATATGTAAGCCCGTATTTAAGAATCATAGCCATAATCACCAATTTAAATAACATCAGAGCTTCAGTCATAGTAGAGTTAAGAAAAGTTTTTAAATGCAAGAGCTTTGGCAGATATCATAAATGAGTCTTGTTCAAAGGGCAAGTATAAGCCAAAGGAGATCATTTCCCAAATTGTTTAGAGAAATCAACTATTATCCAAATAACTACCATCTTGGGACAAGCAAGGCAATAAGTAGCCTAAACAAATGTTGTCTTTTTTTATGAGTAAAAGCCTAATGATCAATGTAAATCAAGGGCTATTTCAAAGTCAGCTAAAAGTGCCACACAACCAATACTTTAAAAATACCAGGAGCCCATCTCATCCGACAAATATGAATTAGGATAAAGATTTATCTTAACTTGTTACAAACCTAGCACTAGCAAGGGTCCAAAATATCTATCTCCAAAGTAGGCTCACACCCCAGAATTGAAGCCATTAGTCAAAAAGGTTTATCAGCAGGAAAGCCAACCAGCCCGAATATTATCCCCATGGGAGTAAGTGTACCCAAAAAGACAAAACCTAAAAAGCCTCAAGGTAGAACAAATTAGACATTTATAGTCCATACTCAATAGTATATGGCAAAAAATCTGTCAAATGTAACTTATGTAAAATCTCAAAATTATTAAAAATGGCATGAGAACCCTATCCTTAAGTGTCAGCAAACCCGAAAAAATGCTAGTACCGTTCATGAGAAATTAATCAAAAGTAATTCCATAACCAAATGGTATCAAAATAGTAATAACAAATTTTCCTTAGAGCTAACATTGATCTCCAACAAGCCATCATATAAGTGCAAGTTATTTTTCATAATCAAATTAAAGGCTGTTTAAGAGGATGATCATTGTTAGTAGGTCAAAATCACAAATATCCAAGCCAGAGACTAGTCACATTTTAATATATAGGATCTTCAGACCATAGTACGGGCATCAGAGCTACTACGGTTATGAACTAGATAGGAATCAAGTTTTAAGACAATAATAATGTAAAGGACCAAAACTAGTGAGAGAAAATCTATGCAATAAGTTCCATAACATTCAACCATAGTAGGTATTGAAAGTTCTCAGCAATTATAGCATACATATCCTCACCTAAGTACAAGCTAGGAAAAACACACACCAAGCCTTTGATTCTTCCAAATTTGAAAGTCTGGTTGTACTCCATCGATTACTTCAATGAGGCAAAATAACTTCAGTTACATTTATTGTTTAGCATATCCCACTCGGAATAGCATCTAGTGCATCCATCAAAGTACCAAATATGCAAAGTTCAAACGGGTTCAAGGTCCCTTACCAAAAAAAACGTTAACAAGTGAGTGTCACTTTTGATCTAAAAAAATATGTCCTATAATCAATTGAATCATTTCATCATCATAAAAAGTTATTAAATCGATTATTGCCAGTAAATACCAAGCGACATAGAGATAACTGTTTCAAAGCAATAGTAATAGAGCACCTAAGGAGATACAGGCATGATGTCTATGATGCACAATATAGGTTGAGATAGACATGAGATAATACCATCGCCCCCACACACTTTCAAATACACACCCATGCAAAGCACGGCTAAGCCAGGGAGAAGAGATTCCCTCACGTATTTATATAGTAGCACCAGATTAGTTGGGTGGCATGATGCATCAAATACCCCTCATTGTTGTGTGTAGAGCATTCGACCAAGCACAGCTAAAATCTCCACTAGGTCTTGTTAAGAAGTCATCATAGATATGCTTAGTAGGCAAGGACCATGTATGTACAGTTATTCGCAATGGGCAAGGCACAATGTTGGTACAGAGGAGGAAGAGAGAGTGGGAGAGAAATAGGAGAGGTGATAAGATATGGAGGGATCAGCGTACACAGTCGAGGGTGCGGAGGGAGATGATTGAGGAAGTTAAGAGGGCCATCAAATCAAGGGACAGCCAATTCTACCAAAAAAGACGCGTGGAAAAAATGGAAGATACCAGGTACCAAGCAATGAAGGACTCAGCCTTGGGAGAGACAAATATAATAACTACCCCAACAATCACTTAATTCAGACAAAGGTGTGGGTCCCATAGGGTTTAGCCACATTAGTCATCAGCTCATTCTTATCCTGGCATAGAGAAGAGAAAAAGGTCATCCATCACATGTTGAGGATAAAGTATGGAAGTGGCAATTTCCCACATGAAAAAATCATCATCTTTATTATGTTGAGCAAATGCTAGATCCCACAGAGGGTACACACGTTAGGTATAATGTAAGGGTGCACTGCTAGGGTTGAGTCCCACCGAGGGTAACCATGTTAGATGCATTGCAAGGGTTAAATCACATCTTTTGCACAATAAAGTCGGATCCTCCTACTGATACCAAGGCAGATGAAATAATTCAGGTAGCCATGACACAATATACCCATTGGTTCAATCAAGTCAAAAAAGGAAATCTCAATAGCTACCAAATAGTAGGTAGAGGTAGCTAGCTATAAAAGGGTTTGATTCCCATACTGGCAAGAAAATAATGTGTTTTTGAGAGCTTGATTAAGCAATAAAATTGATAAGTTGGAATAGGAGAATATAGCCCAATAAAATTTTATCAAAAACCCCTTTTCTTATTTGATACAAGTATGCATGTGTGTGTATCACAAATCAAGGTTGTAATGACTACAACATCTACAATTGCCTTATTTACTCAGGCAGGGTAAAAGTGAAAAAGGATTGGGAAGAAACAAAAACCAGCCATCAGAAGAGTGTGTATATGTCCCAAGGTGTACTTAGGGTAAAACACCCCTTTAGAACACTTTGGTACAGTTTGTTTTGTCAAATTTGGTCTCCTACTAGGCTCTAAGACATCATACATATGATGTCTACATATGAAAAATTGAAGATTTCTCATCGAGATCTCTTGCATATGTGTTCTTTTATGCCCAGCATCACTCATCCATGCACAAATGTCTACTGAAACTTGTTTATTGCATGTTATCCCTATGCAAACAAGCATACAAGTGTGTCACATTACGATAGTGCAAGTGAGCAGCACTTTTGTCTGGAAGGTGAATTTTCGAGTGTGCCACGGATGAACGATTGCTTGAAGATTTGAAGTTTTGCATAAATCCTTGGAAGGAGCTTGCCTTGGGATGAATGGTCAAGAGGGTGCATTATGGTCAAGCATTGGTGGAGCCAAGAGCATCTTCCTTTCCCATGCTTTTCTTCCCATGGGGCTCCACTCTTAATTTATTTAAGCGTTATAATATCTAAAGTTTTAAAAAAGGATGGTCAATAATGAATCAAAAGTCAAAAAAGGAGGAGCCTAGGGGCCTCCTTATCTCCTTTCTCCCTCTCTCACTCAGCCCACCTCTCTCTCTCTCTCTCTCTCTCTCTCTCTCTCTCTCTCTCTCTCTCTCTTACACACACACACTCTTCTCTCTCACTCTCATGTCTTCCCCAAGTTCTCCATGGCTGAAAATTCTCTCTCTCTTTTCTCCCTCTCTAAAATCAATGATTCTCTCTCTTCTTCCTCTCTAACACACACACACTTACACGCACACACACATAGATACACACCTCTCTCTCCCTGTTTTTGTTCCTTGATGGTGAGCTCTCTATCCCTCTCTCTCATGCACAATTACCCACTCTCTCTCTCTCATGTATTTCCCTCAGTCTCGGATCATCCATAAGCTGCAAATAAGCTAATTTTCAGCCACAGACACTTGCATACACATGTGCACACATTGCCCACACACACGCACACATTTTTCCTCACGCATTATCACCTCCAAAAACTCTCAAATCAGCCCATGAGTAAGAACAAACAAATTTTTAGCTATCTCTTTCTCGTATACTTGCACACCCTCACATGCATACACGCTCCTTGACAAGAACGATGGTGACCATGATGACAACAAGTGAGTGTTGCATCTCCAAATTGGTCATCAACGGGTATTTCATGACCATCGTGCGCAGTTTTTGGTGTTGATTACAACGGCATGACCACTCATAAAATTCTTGTCTTACCCTCCCTATCACTACCCTCATCTATCATTGTAATTTTAAAACCAAAAATTCATTGTATAATCTCCTCCTCTCTCTAGCAATGGCCACCCACCAACTAGAGAGCATCTAGCCTGCATCATCATCCCTAAATAACACTAGGGCAATGGTCTTCCTGGCGGGGTCGGGCCATGTGCTAGGGCCTCTTTGTCTTGCAATTAAAAAGTGTGGAAGATTCCTCCTCTCCACCTATATAAGGAGGGTTAGAGGTCACTATTGAGAGATCATCAGGGAAGACACACATCATCAACATCACACTACCACTTTGAGAGAGAGAGACATCACCAAAGAGCACACGATCACAACGACACGATGCATGACATGAGACATGAGAGAGGAAGCATGGCAGCATAGTGGTATGCACGACCACACACACCACATACATCCATATAAAAGTCATGCACTAAGGTAGTAGGAAAGCACTTGAAGGCATTATGAGCACTCTAGGGCAACGGGCAATGACTCCATTCTACTCTTGGGCACTCCTAGTACTAATCATCTCTCATGATGCTACCGGCGTTCCCATCATCATGATGTTTCCTATACTAATATTGCCGCTAATCCATTTACCTGCTAACTCTGGAGATTTCCACGCACCATATGGCAGTCTGCATTCCACGTTTACACCTTGCATTACTCTCTCTCTCTCTCTCTCTCTCTCTCTCTCTCTCTCTCTCTCTCTCTCTCTCTCTCTCTTCTTGGATGTTGGTGTCATCTCCTGGCTACCATTGTAAGTATCATCAAGATATGAGTTTGATCTTCTCATGATTTTGTGTTGATTCTCTCTCTCTAGCTCTCCATTTGGGGACATGCTCGCTAGTGTTTGTGCATGTCACGATGTCTGGGTTTTGTAAAGTGACATAGACCACTTGCATGTGCATGCATATCACCATTTTGATTGTGCTTCTCCTACTCCATGTATCATAAAGTGTTTTCTCATTGGATTAGCTAGACGGTGTGTCATTTATATCACCTTGGCCATCTATATATGCGTCCTAGCTACGTGCCAAGCTAGGTGGTGCCCCTACTATGTATCTCCCGTGATGAGGCCATTGTACATAGTCTTGGTGTAGAGTCCACTGGGTCTTTTTGGACTTCCTCCTCTCATTTGGTGCCCCCATGGAGGAGGGCTTTGCAAAGACCTTTAGCTAACAAAGAGTAGTGATGCATGCCATCAATCATGGATGAGTGGCTATATGAGTTTCAAAACTAGAGGACTAAAGAAGAGGAGACTGTGGAAGCATTGAAGGTCGTGGAAGAGTGGCTATAGGAGCAGGAGACTGTGGAATCATTGAAGGCCTTTATTGAAGTACTACTACCATTAGCGTCATCGAGATCCAAGAGGTAATCTCCCTATTTTGCATCACTCGTGCTAATTATCAAGAGCATTAAGGGGAGGCTGCAAGGTATCATCACTACTGTCACCCGAAGCATTTTGTTAATGAGTGCCAACAAAGGAGGTAAAGAAATGATGGTGAGTTTTTCTTTTGAGCACTACTTCAACACGCTCATATTAGTCAGATTTTGTGTAGCACCAAGGGTATTCTCTCCACTACATCAACTACATCAACCACAAAGTCTAAGCCACAAAGCCTAAAGCATTTGGTGGAAGCAAGTGGGCCTATGCTCTCTCTAGGCTTGGAGAGTTCAAGTGAAGTCCGACCATCCAAGTGTCAAAGAAGAGTCATCAACTACATCAACCACAAAGTATAAGCCACAAAGCCTAAAGCATTTGGTGGAAGCAAGTGGGCCTATGCTCTCTCTAGGCTTGGAGAGTTCAAGTGAAGTCTGACCATCCAAGTGTCACCGCCGCATACAAAATGGGAAGCCAATTAAGGTAGACTCTTCTCATCCGGTCTATTTTGAACCCAGTATGAAGGATTATGTGAACTTTAGCAAGAGGTAGAGGCTTGTGATGGAGGTGCCACCTTGTGAACACTTTAGGTATGCAAATCTAGTGGGAAAATCCTTACCCTACACCCGACATGGATAATAAGAATAGGCCCAAAATCTTTCCTTTTTATTTCTTACAACACATGCAAATGTATATGTTGATAAGATCAGCAAAAGATTGTTTTCCTGTTTGGATCAAAAATGCTAGACAAAATCCTTAGATCCCCACATCCCATCATCTTGACCATTCTTGATTACCACCACTCTTTTGATCTAAGCATCTTTATTCTATTCTAGCCTTAAAAGGTATACCTAATGGCTTCAAACACTACTACTTACATAGATAAAGACACTCTAAAGATAAGAAAACACTAAAGGGAAACTAAGCAAAGAAAAACACAATTGTAATAATGTGCAATCTACCATCTCTCTTTATATAAACAAAAAAATTGTATTGACTTTTTGCTTTTATGGGTCTTTTCATTTCCTAAACTCACCCTTCACTTATCTCCTTTTGATGTTTTGAAAGGCTTTTTATTTTCCAAGATTGGGGAGACCTAATAGCCTTGTGCTCTTTTTAGCTACAGCTCCAATTTTCCACCCTTTGATAAACCTTTATGCATTACTAAGTCAATCCAAAAAAAGGGGGGGAGATTGAGATTATCTGCTCATTGATTGACTATCATAGAAAGCGTCTCTTTCCCCTCATTCAATAGCAAGAAGTGAGAAGACATCACCACCAATTTTTTGGATAACTTTGGCATTGCTCGTGTGGTTTCCAACAAGGATGATGATGTTTCATGGCTACGCATTTTCCCTCTACTGATGAAAGTGGAGGCCAAGTCTTGGTACAATTGTTTGCCCCAAGCTACCAAGGATGAATGGGACCTACTAGATGATGCCTTTGTGAAGAGGTTTGGTGAAGGCACAACCTCAGAGAAGTTATGGCAGCTACTAGCAAAGTTAAAGCAGGGAATTCTCCTAGAGTATGCCACTTGCAAATCCAAGTTTGTGGATTTGTTGGACCAATGGGTTGGTTCGTTGGAGGAAGGTGAAAGGGTGCCTATTTTCATCAAGAATAATTGTTTCATTTCTCACATGTGGTTGCTACTTAAAGAAGAGGTGAAGGGGAGATTCCCTGCAACGTATGAGTTGGTAATTGATGTAGCCCGCCTTAAACACAAGAAGATGTACATGCAAGCAAGACTCAATGAGTCAGAGGAATCAAGCTCAATCTGACTAACCCTAGTGACTACAGCAGCCGCTTAGAGGACCCAACCAAAAGAGGCATCAAAAGAGCAGCAAGACCTATTGAGATGCATCACTACTCAACTGGAAAATCTTTCTATGCATTTGGTGCGGCAAGGGCATGCATACAATTGCAACCAAAAGCAAGGGAGAGGACAACAAAGACAGAACCACTGTTACAATTGTAGATAAGATGGCCATGGTATGTATTATTTTCCACACCCAAGGAGATAGAATTTCAACAGAGGAGCAAGACAAAACCAACTCTACCACCAAGAGAAAGACCACCAGAACAAGCACCAACCATGCAAATCCTATGGTTTAACCACATCCACCACCACTGGTACCTCTCATTCTACTCTTACCCCCACCACCAGTTGGCAACCAAGTAGTGAGTGTTATCAGTCTTGAAGGTAAGGGAAAAGTGAAAGTGGAGAAATACCTCAAAGAAGTGGCAAGAGGTAAGACCAAGCTAGAAGAGGTGGATGCTATGGGATTAAAGCATGCTAGGCATGGTGAAACTTCCCAAAAGGAAGAAAAGAAAAAAACCAATGGAGAATCTAGCAAAAAGTCATCCAAGTCATGAGGTAATATTGACATTGTAGATTTTTCTCTAGGTGAATAATCTAAACTATATACTTTGGTTCAAGATGTTTCTGTGCAGGGCTCAAAGCATCTGCCCTAGTTGCATCACCTTGTACCTAAGTTGAGGAGACAATGGAAAAAGATGGTGTTAACTGAGCCGATAAGAGTTAACAGAAGCTACTAAAGGCCCAAGACATACAAAGGCATATCAAAGATGAATACAAAGAAGTAGTGAAGTGTTAGCAGCGGCTAATGGCTACACCAATTATGTACCAAGCCATGGATGTGCCATAGTGCACAATATTTACTTTTCATTGTATAGGGCTTGGGCTCATTTAGGAGTTCCAAAGTTGTATGAGTCTAAGCTAGAGAACTCACTTTATCCCATAGTTGAAGGGTTTGAGGCCCAAAGCTATAAAAGAGCTCTATGCTTAATGAGAGGTCATTCTTGAGTGGTCCTTTTGAGAACTCTCTCCCTAGAGTAGGTCTTAATGGCTTAGCCTTTGAGCTTAATGTCCATGCTTAGAAGGCTAGTGCTAATCACATGTAATTAGTGTAATCCTCTCTTAATTAATCTAGTCTTCATTATGTTGTCAATCATGTTTCTCTACTTTCCTTCATGGTTTTGAAGTGTTGATCTTTTCTAATCTAACTCTTACTTATGCTAAGCTACTCCGATTAGTGGAGTCCTTATCTAACTCTCTCGATTAAGTGGAGTGGGCGTACACGTGATTGAGGGATTAGAGTTGTCCTCTAATGGTGTGCTTGTGTGTGTGTGTAGGTTTAAGAAGCCTTGAGCCTAATTTGATTATGTGTGACTTGATTTGGACACCATGATTGGCATGGTTGGGGTGGCCGACTTGAATGCGATCTTGTGTGCTTAATCGTCAATGCATGTAATTAGAGTTGTGCTTGAGAGACTCCAAGATTAGTGTGTTTCACTTCGTTGCTTGATGTGTGTAGATGATTTCTTGTATTGATGCTTGATGTGCGATTAGCATTAGTTGATTTGGGATGATTTCTATTTGCATTGGAAGATGCACGCTCTTGAATCCTCTCAATCTTTGCATCCGATGATGCTCTCGCACATTCTTTGTGTGATGCCTCCAAGCCCTAGCCGGGTCATACTCTCTCTCTCCGGATTGATAGATTTTGTGGGAGATTGCCTATGCTATGACGAGCCTCCAACATGAAGATTGGTTACACATCTTTCTCATTTTTTCCAAAATGGCTATGTATTGTAACTTCCCAATTTCTTTCAAGCCATTGTAATATTTGAAATGTGTTAAGGGCTCAATGGGAGTTCCAAGTTGTGAGGACTAGGTTAGTTAGCGTGCGTAGGTTGCAGATTGTGGAGCCCTAAAGGTCTTGGGTGCTTGGACATTGCATATTTTTACCCTAGGTATATAAGGCAATTTGTAAATGAAATTAGGGTTCTCAGCCTCATTTGTTGAGACCACTCTTTGGTGAGAGATCAAGAGGTGTGTGGATATGGAGTCCTTGAGCTTCTCCTTGCAGATGTCACTTGATTAACACTAATCAATGCTTATTTCTCTTTCACTATGATTCTCTCATACTTCTTATGATTACTAATGATTCTTTGATTAGCTAGATCGTTACACTAATTAGTTAATTCCACTATAATTTTGTGTGATTTTCCTCTAATTATTGTGTATGCATGTAGTTTTGATTGGAATGTGGTTGCTCAATAGATCTATATGTGTGCACTTGTGATTAGTGTGTTACATGATAGCATTAGTGATGTGTGCATCTTTGCAATCGTTAGTGTGTGTGATTGGGTTGATTTGAGGTGAAGAGAAGTGGATGTGGAGATTTCCAGACATCGTGGCTTAGCTCCTCCCTAGGCCGAGAAGCCCACTTCATAGAGTTACCATTCGTGTTTCCATGATAACTCACTAATCGGTGAGTGTTTTCGTGTCCTAGCCGGGTAGCTCATCCCTTCGGATTGACAATTATTGTTGGTCATTGGAGCTATGCTACGACGGTACTCCCAACATTTGGCATCATTGTGAAGGATTGATGGCCTACGTTACTATAATTATGGCTTAATCGAATGGTTTTCTGACTAATTTCACTTGTGTTTTTATGGTTTTGTGGGTTTTGGATGTGTGTGCATGCAACAATGTGTTCAATTTTCTTTAATTTGTTACTAAATCTTGCTAATTGTGTGCCTACACAAATAATTTTACACTAATCCCTTGTTAATTTACTAATTTTTGTTAACTTCCACACTAATATTCTACTAATAGCACTAACATTTTGTGTGTATGCTTTGATATTTGCCTAATTAGAGGGTTGAATTACATTCTAACATTGCCGGGTTGTGCTAATCACTTATCAGTTTGTTGATTTTGGAATGCAAGATTAGGGCTTTGGAGCATCGACAAAAGCAACCTACACATTGTGTAATCGGTGGTTGGATGGTGCTATTGGATTCAAGATTTGTGCGGTATTCTTTGCCATTGTCAATTTGATGATTTGAAACTTTTGATTTTGTGCGTTTGCATGCCGTCGTAATGCCCACTTTTTCCTAGAATATCGAATGTGCAAAATTGATGGTTTCATGTGCAAACGTATATTGTGATTTAGCTTAATTGCATCTTGGATGGTCAATTGCAATTGTGTGAACTAAAATCGAGTGTGTGTGCATCCTAATTGAGTGTGTATACGTCTAATTTTAGGTGTGTGCGCATTATTTTGCCCTTGTGTGTGCACCTAAAAATCAGTGTGTGCATAATGATTTTGCAATTGTGATATTGGTTCGTATCATGGTCATGCTCAATAACATATTTGTGAATTCAATTTGCAATTTTGACAAGATTAACCCTTGTGTGCGCACATAAACATTGATAAAAATTGTCAATTATTAGTGTGTGTGTGCGCGCGCGCGCGTGCGCGTGCCTAAAATGTGCTCAATGTGCATGATTAATTCAATTTTTGATTGCAAATTTCATGTGTGTGATGGCTAATTGCTGCGTTTTTTTAGCTCAAAATAGGGCTTTACACACTTCATTTGTGTCAATTTTTACCTAGAATTACCGATTTAATTGCTTAGTTTTGATTTTTATTGTCAAAATTAATTGGCAACTGAATCGATGTGATTGATGTGATTTGATTTGGCTGCACTAATCCCTTATGTATGGAGTTTTTTTTTTTCAAAAACGGAATTTTTAGATAATTTTTTGACTTTTGTTGCTATGCATTAATTTTTATTAATTTTGCAAAAATTTGATATTTGAGATCTTGACGAGCTGTTTTGTGCATGTATTTAGGCATTATTTTGAGCGCTTTTGTGTCCTCATTGGTTAAGTTTTGAGTGTTTCGCTATTTTCGGGGGTCGAATTGTTGATTTTGTCATAATTGGTATTTTTGGCAAAACCCTGCTAAATTTGGTGTGCTTATGTGTGTTGAAAGTGTTTGATTGTGATTGTCGATGATCTTCTAAGATTTATAGAATTTTTTCTCAATTTTTAAAAATTTTGTGTGAGTTTTAGCATTTTTTACTAATTTTCAAAGTAATTATGGCATTTTTGAGCTTTTAAAAAAACATAAATTGGAAAATTGGGTTCAAGGGCACCGACGTTGATCACGAGCTTGGGCATACGCTCCGACATGTTTTCAGCGATCATGCGGACTCTAGGGTAAAATATTGGACTTCAACGCAAAAAACGAACTTCGATGGCTTGTGCACGTGAGAACAATCCCTTAAGGTGATCAAAGGTTTTTTCTTTTTTAATCCCCCTCCTCAACATATCTTGGACGCGCTAAAGATACTCTCTCTCTCCTTCCTTGGACATTCCCTTTCATCTCCACCCTACTCTCTCTCGCCACTCTCACTTTCTCTTTCCGTCAAAGATACTCTCTCTCTTTCTCTCTCTAATAATCTCTCGCGTGCCTTTACGGCACATGAAACACTCCTCTTTTTTTTAAAAGTCAACAATCTCTCTCTACCTCCTTCTCCTCGTGCTCAAAACCCCACCCACATACTCTCTCTATGTTGTCCACGTTCGGTGCCATCACCCCGCCTCAGCCATCGCTTACACCTCTGCTGCAGTCATGGTCGGGTCGCCGCCGACAGAGACCTCTCTCTCTCTCTCTCTCTCTCTCTCTCTCTCTCTCTCTCTCTCTCTCTCTCTCTCTCTCTCTCTCTCTCTCTCTCTCTCCCTTGTTTCCAGCTGCCCTGTGCGCTTAACACTGTCTCTCTCCCCCTTCTTCGACGTGCAGAGCCAGTTTCCCTCTCTCTCTCTCTCTCTCTCTCTCTCTCTCTCTCTCTCTCTCTCTCTCTCTCTCTCTCTCTCTCTCTCTCTCTCCTCTAAGTCCTCTGCCTCTGTCGCACGCTCACCGTTGCCGTCCCCGCCAAACGTGCTGACAGAATGGCCTTCACCCACGTGCGCGCCTGCTCGTCGCCATAGCTGCACCGCGAGACCAAGTAATGTAGGTAAGGTTACTGTTAGTTATTAGTTTAAATTTATTTTTCTTTTCTTTTTGTTGGTTTATTTAATAAAACTCACACAAAAAAAGAGTGCCAAGAAAAAAACAATGAAAAAAGAAAAAGTGAAAAAATGAAAAACATCAAAACACAAAAAATAGGTTTTTTTAATCAACATTTTTTTATTAAAAAAACAAATCACACAAAAAACCATAAATAATTAAGGGGAAAAAAAAGAAAAAAGTCATACATAAATTTGAAAAAATCCCAAAAACAAGACAAAAAATTTTAAAAATCACAAAAGCCAATCAAAAGCTAGAAATTAAAAGAAAACAAAAAATATGTTTTCAAAATCACAAAAAATAGAAAATTCAACCAAAATTTATTAAAAACTTCAAAAGTTCAGGAAAAAATAAAAACTTTACTGAAAACTCATCAAAAAAACAAAATTTTCACAAATAAATCACACACATAAATCATAAAATTCACAAAAGCTTCAAAAAAAATCCAAAAAAATACAAAAAATCATAACAATACCAAAAATTTAGAAAATTCAAAAAATAATAAAAAAGGGGGAGACGAAGGCGTCGAAAAAGAGAAAAAAATAAAAAGGCATCGTTGAAAAGTCATGCATCATAAACAAAAAAAAAAGCGAGAATAAGATCATGTGAAGCGAGCCTTGAGCCGCAAAAATTACGAAACTTGTCAAAAATGATTGAAAATGAAATTGAGCGAAGCCAAGAAGTCAAGTTTGCATCGAAAGCCGATCGATTAGGGTGCATTCACATGAAAACTCAACTCAAAATTGAATTTCTCAGTAAACTTTGGTCGTTAGGGTATTGTTTACGTGCCAAAATTACGATTTGAGGCTGAGCATGGCAGATTTTGGACAAAAATCGGCAAAATATTGGACCGTAAAACTCGCAAGGGTTTCAAAATTGGACCTAGAAATTGGGAGAACTTTCCAATTGGGCTCTAATCCCTTCGATCAAGAACATCATTGTTCTAGCCTAGTTTTCGACAGTGATCCCACAATTCAATCAAGAAGCTAGAAGTGATCGTGTCGACCACAAATGAGCGAATGCAAGTAGTTGCACTACAAATTGAGCTTCCAGTTGGACGAACAGGGACCCAAATCATGGTGGATTGCAGATTAGGCTATTCAACACACAGATTTTCATTGTTTCAAAGACCGCAGTTAAGTCTGACACATTCAAGCTAGAGTTACTCAAGCTTGTCTTTTGAGTTTGAAGAGCAGTCAACTACAAAAATTGCTTTGCCCCAAGTAGTTTTGTGAAGCGGAAGCAAGAGAAAATTTACCGAGCAACATCAAAATCTTCTAAAGGACATCTTTACAGATTAAGCACGGCATGGATTCAAGTCAAGCCGAGAGTTCGAGTGCACGAGAACCAGAGCCAACCAGTAGCAGCAACAGCACTAGCATAAATGCAAGATTGGAAATTTTACAGCTATATGGCTACACTGGAAATAAAGTACTATATGCAAATTTAGAAGGCTATAGATATTTAATGAGCAGCAAGAGAAACACAAGAGCCAAGATCCTATTGATCAGAGTAAAGCCAGACTCAGAGAACTCCGAGATGTTCATAGATTTTAGTGGGGCCAGGTATTGCAAGCTCAAAGATGAGGTGCAGATAGAAGTACAAAAAATAGACCCAAGTGTTTATCCAAAAATTTGCACAAGCCAATAAACCATATAGTTGGTGCATATACAATCATGATCATTTTACATGGATTATGATGATCAGATCTACAGTCAAGAGCCAAAAACAGAAGATCCAATAGATCAAACAATAGAAGCAGGTCTAATTGGAGAACCAAGTCAAAGACAAAAAAATGGTCAAGATGGAGAGCAGTCTATAGCTTGATGCCCAGTGTTTTGAAAGAGGACGTTGACAACTTGGCCAGCATAGAAGCTGAATGTAAGATCCCCAACCCGCCTACACCAAGACGGGATGGGATCCTTGACAGGTCTCTAGGGCTGATAAAATCAGAGTCTCTAAACAAGAAAAATCCAAAGAATAGACCTTTACCATTGACAATGGCTTGGGTCTATAGCCTTAGAAGAAGACCTAGTTCTGTCTCGCAGTGAAAATGGGACAACGTATTAAAAGTCCAAAAAAAAACTATTTCGGCCCTATAACTGCCACAATTGGGTTAAGGTATCCTCAACCAACGCTTTTTTCCCCCTAACAGATGTAAGGGCACAGCCGCTGGTGGACTCCTCTTCCAAGTGAAGAAGTTTTCTAAACGTTTTAGTGTGCATGGATGGATAGTTACCTGACTAATCAGGTCCACCCGTCCATGATTGACAACCTTAGTCAATCCCCACTTACCACCCCGCACTCACACATGATTCTTTTGTTATTCAATTTCTACCACGTTCTTATCACAATTAAAATAATGATTCCTTTTATCCTTCATAACAGCCTTTTATTAAAACAGCCCTTGAAAATAGTATTGAAAACATTCTTTTAGCAAACAGACATCTTTAAACTTAAGACAGGGTACTATCAATCAAAACATTGTCCATAATAACCATGACCACTACTCTTTTTGTCTCAAGACTACCTAAGGGTGAAAAAACGGCACCCATTCCTTATTCATAATCCGGAGTGGATAAAACCCCACCCAAGGTTCCAGGTGCCCATACACCAAACCAGTTGCCCATACAATCGGGCGGCTCCCCTAGGATAAAAAACGGTATCCTAACTTATGTAGAAACATCAAGACATGACACGGAGTAGAAACTCATCGTTCATGGGGGTAACCGACTTATCCGTGGCTGGAAAGCCAATCATTATCATCAAAATATACCAAGGAGTCAGAGGTGTCTTCAGACAAGCTGTCTTAAGGATGATCAAACATTTTTTTACTAGGTCAATCAGTCATAACCTAATCATTTCTTTCCTATTACAATCATTGCTCGTTGATTTCGTGGAAGTTACCTTCCATTTACAGCCAGTTTATCCTTCATAACCTTACGTATGCAATGTTAACTTAAAAATTAACTTTAAAAGATTTTAAGTGAATAAAATAGAAATCCACCTGGGACTGCTCGTCCATGTGCTGTGGGGCAGGAGCCCGTAGACTTTCCTCCGTTGGCCTATGGCTAGGCCCAGCCTCATGGTCATTAGTGGCCTTGTTTCTTTTGTTGGTAACATCCTCTTCTTCGGTAAGAGGATTTCCCCTGGTTCTCTTTGGAGCCATGTCGGCAGCCTTATAAAAAGACTTAATCTATTAGAAGTTTAATTGAATAATCTTCTTTTTTTTCTTTTTTACCCAAAAATAAGGATTTTTGGAGTAAGTAGATATCCTTGATAGTTAATTTGATGAGATATTCCTCCTGTAACTTCTTTATGCTATAAGTAATTTTTCATAATTATTATTTAATTTGGGAAGCCCTTTAACTAGGTTTATCCTTAATCTATATTCCATTTTAACTTTAGTAAATTATAACTTTCTATCGGCTAATGGATTACTCATCCTAAATTGTAATTGAATATGTTCTATCTTTAGGAATTTTCATAAATTTGATTTATAACCTTTCCCTCCTATACTTATGGTTTAATTTAGGCAGAATTTTACTAATAGTAGTTTGTTATACCAACCATTTATGTTGAGGTAATTTTTCCACCCTTCAATACTGATTTTGGACCTCAGGTATTTATTTGTTAATTAGATAAATTCATTTACTAATTTCTTTTCTCTATTTTATACGCAAAATCGGTTACTTTTATTGAAGATAAATACCTAAACTACTTATTTGAGATTGGGGTATTTATCACAGATTCTTGAAGGTGTGTTCTACCTCTCTTATTTATATCAAAGGTTTTTGGATTAATTTACTATATTCCCCCTTTTATTTTTCCCTAAAACTAATGTAATTTACTGGGATAAATAGGTGAACTAATTATCTGAGGATAACATAATTATCACGATTTTCTTAAGGTGTAGTTAACCTCTGATAAATAACTCACTACATTTTGAATAAATTCACTAATTTCCCCCTTTTAATTTGTCCTAAAAACAGAGTAATTCTACTAAAGTAATTAGATAAATTAATTATCTAAGCTTAAAATAATTATCACAGGTTTCCTAACATGTAATTAATTTTTGATAAATAACTCAAACTAATTTGAATCCATTTGCTAATTTCCCTTATTTAATTTGTCCTAAAAATAGAGTAATTCTGCTAAAGTAATTAGATAAATTAATTATCTGAGCTTAAAATAATTATCACAGGTTCCCTAACATATAATTAACCACTAAAAAATAACTCAAAGCATTTTGAATCAATTTCCTAATTTTCCTCTTTTAATTTGTCCTAAAAATAGAGTATTTTTGCCAAAGTAATTAGATAAATTAATTATCTGAGCTTGATATAATTATCATGGATTCTCTAACATATAATTAACATCTAATAAATCACTCAAAGCATATTGAATCAATTTGCTAATTTCCCCCTTTTAATTTGTCTTAAAAATAGAGTAATTTTGATAAAGTAATTAGGTAACTTAATTATCTGAGCTTGATATAATTATCATGGGTTTCCTAATATGTAATTAACCTCTGATAAATAACTCAAAGCATTTTGAATCAATTTCTACTTTCCCCCTTTTAATCTGTCCTAAAAACAGAGTAATTTTGCTAAAGTAATTAGGTAAATTAATTATCTGAGCTTGAAATAATTATCATGAGTTTCTTAACATGTAATTAACCTTTGATAAATAACTCAAATCATTTTGAATTAATTTGATTATTTTCCCCTTTTATTTTCTCAAAAAAACAGTGTAGTTCTGCTAATTTAATTATGAAAGTTACTTAGAAAATTATAAGATAATCTTTTTAGCTTAATGACTATCTAATACAGCTTTGATAGTTATCTCAACTTAATCTAAACTTAATTAATATATTTACCATTAATTTATGGTTAATTTTTAGCCCTAATATAATAGTATAATTAATTAGCTTAATATTTTCAAGCTTAATTACAACAATCAGCATAGAATATTCAATTAAGAGAGGATTTATGAGTATACATAGGCCTAATCTTTAATTTATTAAGAAAATAGAGTAATCTAGTCTTGCTAATTAAGAAGGATTATGCTAATTACCGTTTAATTTAATCAACTAGAGCTTAATCTTTAGTGATTTCTGCGTAGCAATCTCTTTAGGTGAGAGAGAGTGTGTCAAGGCTCCGAGTCTGTTCAAATTGTGAAGCAAGGGTCATATTTATAGGTTTCTAGGCACTCACAGGCTGAAAAATGGCAATACCTTGCATCCCAAGCAGCCCTACAGGTCAAAAAAACGTCCCCTGCTGCTAAATCTAGTCTGGGAAAGTTCATCATTACCCCACACAGCCCCCCTCAGCTTCCAAAATCAATTTTTATTATTTTCACTGATTTTTAATGATGAAAATTGAAAATATCAGTAATTTCCAGAACCTTCGGATAAGAAAGCCTTTGTTAATAATAATTATTGAAACCATCCAATTTTACTTAACTAATTGAATTCCTAGTGTAACCTTTCAGAGCCCATAACTTTTCCATATTTTATCGGAATTCTGTTCTGAAAATTTCTAGCCTGAGGTTTGTTGTGCTTAAGATTCCAAAAATACCAATATTTGCCACGGTCGGACAATTCTACATTGCTTTTTCAATAATCATATCAGTTTGATTAAGCTTTATACATCTTTAAGGTTTCAGAAACTGGAAACCTTACACTGAGACTTCTCAACAAGGGATTGAGATGGAAGAACCAGTCAAAATACCACCCATCATGGTGTATTGCTCAGATTGTGGAAGAAAAGGTGGACATTTTTCTGAAGATTGTCCAAGAAATCTAGACAACAGGGACACAAAAACTGCAAAGCAAAGTACAAAGCAAATTAGAAATGAAAATCCCGATGTAAGTGCATCTAACTTGTCATTTTTTATGCAATCAAATGTTCATTCATTACCATTGGAAGAATCAGTAAAAGGACAACAAGTTCAAAATCAACATAGAGGTGCACAGGCACCTAAAAAGATTAAAATTAATCCTTTGAACAACAAACTCCAACGTGATTTTGGTCAAAGTGTCTAGATGTCACCAAAGGTCAAAAAGAGTGTTAGTTTTGCAAGTGATTCTGCATCCACTACCACTAGTGTGCAATCATTTGTGAGTCTAACAAACACATCCAAGTGAATGATGTTAGCATTGTATGGCACACATAATTCATATGCACACTATGTCGACCAAGAAGGACAATTGTACAAAAAGGATCGACTAGTGTTAGAAAGGCCCACATACCAGCTCTTAGAAGTGTGCGCACTGATAGATCAGAAAGGATTGTTCATTTCAAATGAAAGAATCTACTATAGCCCATCCTCTCTAGAGCTGAATGACATTACTCGAGTAAACCCAAAAAGTATGTTCAAAGCCAAACTCTCCTCCATCAAAAACTTTCAAGCTTCAACATTGTGACCAAATGAGCATATACTTTGACCAAACAGCCATAGATATAGGTGAGAGTCTAAGATTTATGATGCCTTGGGTCCTGAAACCACATAGCTCATATCATAGGAGACCCATGGGATAGACAATATCACAGCAAAGATAATGCTATCTACAGCTTGACTTGGGGAATTATTTGTCATGTTTCACAAAGATACATAGGAAACTATGCAGAAGGTTTGCAGAACCAGAGCCAAAAAATCTTGAGCCCAGCTCATCGTGGAGAAAACTTTAATGATCACCCTCAGAAGGGGGGAGCTACAAATCCGTCAAGCTCAGCTCTGTACCGAAAAATGCAACACTAGTTAGAAGCCCTAAAACTTCTAGCTAGCATCCCTCTTCAAAGCAAAAACGATTGAAAGATCATATGGTTGTTGGAAGATTCCAATCAACCCAGATCCCATCAAAATTTGTAGAGAAATGCTTCTATGAAGATCATCAAGGACAAAAAATTTAGTTGATCTCCACGAGTCAAAGTCAAAAGTCGAGCACTCCAATAATGTTCAAGCAATTGCATGTGACCAAGCTCACATATGCATATCAAGATGAAGATGGCAACGAATATCAACAGATTCATGAGATAGTACAAACCCCTATTGATGGTAAGATTGAAGTCAAAGATTATCTCAAGATGATGCAAAGCCTCAAGTTGCCAGAACAGGTGATAGATAGGTCATAGTCAATGGAAGCTAAAGTTCAAAAAGATACACAAAGATCACCACCAAATCTCCTTCAAAGAGACAAATTCTACTAGAAAGTACATTGGATTTTTTAAGATCAAGAGTTATTCAAATGCAAGCAGATAATGCTCAACAATTGTAATCAAAAGGTGCAGTAATACTGCAAAACAAGCCAACATCAACTGAAGCAAGTGATCAAAGCAAAGAAGATGCAGAGAAAGTTCAATCCAAAGGCCATCACCACAGCAAAATCAGTCAATTTAGAAAGAGACCCTGAGAAGATCAAGTGCAACATTACTGGCGAACATGAAGAAAAGCTGACAAGTGAAGTAAAGCTAGATTTTCAGATGGACAAAAAACTCATGTCCTTTTGCACTTGGAAAAAATGTGGCCAACCATAGCTAGAAGATGCCCTTGAATTTGTTAGCATATCTGAAACAAACAAGCACAATGCTAGGGAATCATTTCCACCGCCATTCAAGGAGGTTCATATATCCTCATAGCTCAATTTCATGTGGTGATAGTAAAAGATGTATCATATGGGATAATATTGGGAAAGCCCAAAAAATTATAGAAGCACGGAATTCAAAAGCTGCGAACGTCACAGGCAACAAAGAATGAAGATTAAGACTGGTCACTTGTGGACGACAGCACAAAGTCCTCAAGCACAATTAAAATGGAGACTGAGGATAAAGCAAAGTTTATTGAAGGTGAATCATCTCCACCCAACAAAACTTCACAAGAGCTTAAACTAGATCAAGCAAAGCAAACAACAACCACAAAAGCTATTAAGAAAAAAGAGCCACCAAGGCAAGAAGTAAAGAAGAAGAAGGTTGAAAAAAAATCAAGAAGCAATAGGAAATCCAAAGATCAATCACTCATTGCCAATTGGATCAATTGATGTAAGTCCTAGTGGAACAGAAAGTCTCAAATCACCTTTCACAGAGACCAAGATAGATCTAGATGAGACTCTAGAAAAAGAAGGACAAGGATCTTCAAGAGAACCACCAAGGAAGATAGCTATAGTTCTCGGTATTGCCAATGGAGAAAGTGTCATATGCAATGCTCTACTGGATAAAGAAGCAAAGTGCAACATGATTTTAGAGAACGTTCCAAAGAATACTCGATATTACTCCATGTAAACATGAAAGTAAATCAATGCTAGGTAAGGCTACAAGTCAAGAAGAAATGGTTGTTATTCTTCACATCCAAAAGCATGAAGAGCAACTAAAGTTTCAAATAAAACCTTCAAAGGAAATACATGCAGATGTCTATTGGGGTAAGCCCGCTAGCTTACACTTGATGTGTGACCAACCCCTAAAGCCAAGCATATCAACCATGCACCATTATGTGCATGTATGCATCCCACTACATAGAATTCCCTAATTATATGCTTCTTTATAGTCACATGCTATTCACTATAGACACATGATATCTGATCCTTCTCCCACACGTGATGGAAATCACTCTCTAGCATTAAATGCCACATGATATTTGACCCTTCTCTCACATGTGATGAAAATTACTTTCTAGCATTAAATGCCACTTTCCACTATGAGCCTATATAAGGCCATATTGCTTAACTTGTATTTTTTCTCTTTTCATCCTAATCAATCAATCGAAACTATTTTCATTGAGTGCTCTCTCTAATTTGTTTTCTCCTAATTATTATAAAACTCTCACTACCATGAATGCAACTAACCCATTTTTGCCTTAATTAAAAACCTTACAAAGTCATCCTTGGACATCAGTGGTTAGACCAGCACCAGGCTTACAGAGAAGATACAGTGCTATTGCTCCACTTTCCAATGTAGCAAGCAACAGATACAAGTACCATTAATGCTAGATTTAGAGTTGCAAAAGTCACAAGAGTCAATGATAAATCTTACAGACAAAAGTAAAGCTAAAATGGACCTTCCACCGACTAACACAAAAGGTGTGACAACATATGCCTCTACATGGAGGAACCCTCATGGATTAGCTTCTTCAAGCAAGCCAAGCTTTCAAAACTTTGTCAATTGCTGACCCAATTGAAACCTCTAGGGAGCCACCCAAAAAAGCAAAGGTATTTCAATCCAAGTACTCAAGAAAACAAAAGAAATTCAAGCATGGGTTTGTTCAAAGCATTTTAGTAAAAGTTAGTGATCCTGTGTGGATTGAAGACAAAAGATCAACACAAAAAGACAAAGACATTGGATGGATAGCATCACAATGGAGCTTAAAAGAACAGGAGTACTATAGAGGTAATAGATAGATGTGGGTACCAAAACTGCAAGTCAAGGCATATGAAGTGAAGTCATGACCCTCCCAAGAAAGAAGGCCCACAAGGTATCAACCTCGATAATATCCTAAGATGCCTAAGAAATATATCTACAACAAAATGACATCAAATGCTAAAATCTACCACAACTTTTAAGAGGATACATAACAAAAACAGATCACAAAGAATATTCCTCTTGGACAAGGATTATACAAAAGCTACACAAAGATTTGCCAACCAATCAACCAAAGACCAATTGCAACTACATCAGCATTGCATGAAGATTTCAGAAGCTCATCAAGACCTTGAGCTAGACAAAGTTAACAAAGGAGTTACAAAGGTCATCAAGAGATTTGGATTCCTAAGTCTTCCAATGCTTCAAGTCAAAAGACAGATGAATACAATGAACAAAGGCCTACAACAACCTCAAGGACTCCTTACGACAACAAGCCTTATTGGACAACCAAACAGACAATGGAGACTTCAAAGTCAAAGAAGGACAACTAAACCAACAAAGCTGCAAATTCAAAGTTGACTAAACAGGTATGCCAACAAAAACCTTCAATTCCAACTTGGTCCTTCAATAATCCTCTTTTTGAGGATTCAATCTTACTTTTACTTGAAGAAATGTTTGTAGTAAGCTCAAGAATGTGAAAATTCAACTCGCCAAGGTGAAAAAAACACTATTTGGCATAGCTAGAGTTGGGTTGTTGAGTCACTAAATGAGCAAAGTGTTAGTCGCAAAGCTTCAAGTCATATTAAACTTTGTGCTAAGAGTCATAGTTATTAGGCTTACGCTCAAGTTGGAAGAGTTGATCATATCTAAGTCATGTCGCTCATGCTAGATGAGATGAGTATAAGATTCAAAGTATGTTCAAACTTAATCATGGTGGAGTGACATAGAGTCTAACACTCACGCACAGTGCACAGTAAGATGAGAGCACATATCCTCAACAACAAAACCCTTCTTGCCAGCTTGTAAATCCGCATCATATGCTTTTATAGCTACACTTTCTTTTTGAAGAACCCCTTCAAAATCTTTTTGGCATAGCATATTGTTTTCCATGCAATTTAGTGTATGCATATATAGGATGTCCCGTCATGGACATATGCATTAGACACTCTTTTTTGCTTCCACCTATGCACCCTGAGAAGACTATAATAGGCAAACCAATGTTCCATCATGCTACTCTCATATTTGTTGCCCGCTTATTTCCATATCCATCAGCAAATAATACCTTCAGTACTTTATTAATATTTCCCATGATCATGAGTACTGATAATGCGCGTATCCCAAAAGCACTCTTTTTCCACTGGGTTTTTTCCCTTTGGTCATCCAAGTACTATACCCCTTAATGTGCAAGAATAGAGTGAATGAATGAGCTTATGGGCTCATGGTGAGTGATACAAAGGCTCAATGGGGCTGAGGGAGGCTTGAAATTACAAAGGGGAAGGCCTCTTTATATAGGAAAGAGAGTGATTAGGAGTGAGGTTAAGATCCAAGTGTAATTTGTACAAATGAAGCTTGATTAGGGACATTCAACCAATGAAGAAGCTCCTTCCAAGTGATTTGTTGACCAATTAGCTCCATCATCACTTGTGTTGTCTTCACTCCTTCCTCCCTAGCTTGAGTCCAAGAGCTTCCTTATTTTAAAATGTAAAGAATCTACATAAAATCAATACATATCTAGTAATAATAGAAAGGGGTTGAATGAGAACTTATGAATTACAACAAGATTAAGCATGACTTGAGAGGTGATTAGAAGAGGAACTTTGATGGGTTTTTGAGCTTGAGAGAGAGAAGGAAGGAGAGGGGGGTGAGAAGACTAATGGCTGATTTTTAGAGAAGGTCTCAATGTGGAAAAGGAAGGGTGTGTGTGTGTAAAGGTAGAGGGGGTGGTCTCCACCACAGTTTGAAAACTGGCGTCCGCCATTTTGGCCATATCTCCTAGACCGTAGATGCAAAAATTATAAAAAAAAATATGGCCAGAATCTCCAGCTTATCAACTACAACTTTGATGAAGACAACTTTTCTTGGATCGGAGTGGAAGTATTTTTTAAAAATTCAGCAAAATCATGTGTCTGGTTCCTTCCTTTACCAAGTTTTCCACTTGGGTCCCATTTGTTTGAATCATCATATGGCTCCAAAGCCATGATGATATGAGCCACTCATGACCCTTGAATCATGGGTGCATGGCTCCACAACCACATCATATCTTTTCTTTTCACATTTACATATTTTCCCTTCCCTTTACCACTAGGTTCTCCCTCTTCCTTTCACCTCTGGTGAACTAGTCAAGAAAAAATTCCTATCAAATCATTTTTTTTAAAAAAAATTCCAAGAGGTTGTTCTCACTCTTTCTTTTATTGTAAACCTCTAGAAGCAAGGAAAACCAACAAAATATGATAAACAAAATTTTGTGATAGGCTCGGATCACTGCTACAACGGACAAATGCAACATCATCTCTCACATCAAAAACAAATTCGAACCAATGAAGATACTATAGTAGAACGGACCTCATCAGCAATTCAATGACAAATGAAGATAATCAACCAATCAAAAACCTTCCACTAACTCCAGCACACTTCTCAACAATGCTCGAGGATGGGAACTATAATTGGAAGGGGGGAATGTTAACTCAGTCGACGATAGTTAACAGACGTTGCTAAGGCCCAATACATACAAAGGAATATCAAAGATGATTACGAAGAAGCAGTGAAGATTGGGTTACACATTTTTCACATTTTTCCAAAATGGTCATGTATTGTAAATGCCCGATTTATTTTAAGCCATTGTAATATTTGAAATGTTTTACGGGCTGAATGGGAGTTTCAAGCTATAATGAATAGGTCAGTTAGTGTGCCTAGGTTGCAGATTTAGTAAGTTGTGGAGCCCTAAAGGCCTTTTGGGCACCCGGACATTGCATATTTTTACCCTAGGTATATAAGCTAGTGTGTAAACAAAATTAGGGTTCTCAACCTCATTTGTTGAGACCACTCTTTTGTGAGAGTTCATGAGGTGTGTGGCTATGGACCCTTGAGCTTCTCCTTGCTCATTTGACTTGATTAACACTAATCAAAGTTTAATTCTTTTTCTCTATGCCTCTTTCATACATCTTATGATTGCTAATGATTATTTGATTAGCTAGATCGTCACTAAATAGTGATTAATCCCACTCTAATCATGTGTAATTGCCCTCTAATTTTTGTGTCTGCGTGTAGATTTGATTGGAATGCGGTTGCTCAAATTTATGTGTGTGAGCTTGTGATTAGTGTGTTGCATGATGGGATTAATGATGTGTACATCTTTGCAATCGTTAGTGTGTGTGATTGGGTTGATTTGAGTTGAAGAGAAGTGGATGTGGAGATTGCCAGACATCATGGCTTAGCTCCTCCATAGGCCAAGAAACCCACTTCATAAAGTTTTCATTCGTGTTGCCATGATTAGCTCATTGATTGGTGAGAGTTTCCATGCCCTAGCCGAGTAGCTCATCCCTCCAGATTGACAATTATTGTTGGTCATTCAAGCTATGCTACGATGGTACCCCCAGCAGATGGTTAGCACGAGAAGATTGAAGCCAAAGATAGTTGGGGCTATCTTTGGGAGGAATGTAGATGACATACTATCGATGATGGATGCTCACATCAAAGGGCACCACATCTTCAATATCTACATGGATGGTGGCACACAAATATGCATCATGAGTGCAAAAATGATTCACCGTTTAGGCTTAAATGTGAGTAGGCCAGCACCATGCCAAGCCAAGATGGCAAATAATATCAAAGTTCAATGTATTGGTATTGTAAATGCAATTAGGGTAAATACATTTAACACCAAAGTGGATGTGGCCATCTTTGTCATGCCACACAAGGGTGAGGGCTATCCTATCATTCTAGGGAGGCCTTGGCTTATGTCTATAAAGGCCAAGCAAGATTGGGACACCGGAATAATCCAGATGAAGGATGCCAAAGGAAAGCCAATACTCTATGAAATGAAGATAGGTTGGCAACGTGACATGGATGTAGAAACCTTTGAGGATGATTTTTCTAGTAGCGACTCTTCAACCACTTTAGAGGAGGAGTCAAAAGTGATTGTAGAAAGTGACATTATAATTGAAGTGATGGGGGTCATTCTCAAGGACCCTAAGAAGGTGGAGCAACCTAATGCATCATCATCAAACCAAAGGGAGACACTAGGTATACAATCTCAGGTAGAAGTAAGAAAGCTACATCGGATGCTCTCTAGTGAGTTGTGTGACAAAGAGTGTGAAGATTATATTTTTATGTTGAGTAATTTACCACGTTATTCATTGATGAATATGATAAAATCACTGGCATCACAGTAGTTCAACATCCCATTAAGCTCAAGGAGAGTAGTAAACCTGTAGAAAAAACTCGAGCGACTAGGAGTAATTCAACAAGAGGCCTTGCTCAACAAGGTAAGGGAACTATTAGAAGCAGGTTTCATCTACCCTCTCAAAGACTCAAAGTGGGTTTTTCCAATGGTAGTCACACCAAAGAAGAATGGTAAGTGGAGGGTTTGTGTTGATACAAGCCTCTTAATGCAACCACAAAGAGAGACCAATTTCCTCTTCTTTTACAAGCTGAAATTCTCAATGAGGTAGAAAGACATGAGTGCTACATGATATGTGATAGCTACTCAGGCTACTTCCAAATTAGCATCACTGAAGAGGAACAAAACAAGACAAGCTTCATCATAAAATGGGGATGTTTTGCTTACTGAGTTATGCATGTTGGTCTCATCAATGCTCCAGCCCCTTTTCAGTGCTATGTGACATTTGTTTCTCAATCATTCTTTGGAAAATAAATCCATGTTTTTATTGATGAATTTTGTATCTATAGCTCCCGCTCTCTTCATTTGGATAAAGTCTATGAAGTTCTAGCTAGGTTACAGGCTTTGGGTGGCCAACTCAATGTGGAGAATGACACATTGGTGAAAGCAAGGTTACTCTTCTTGGCCATGTAACCTCTGCCAAGGGCATTAAGTTTGACCCAAGCAAGGTTGAAGCCTTGGTGTCTTTAACCTCTCGTACCACAACAAAGAAGTTGGTCTCTTTCCTCAAAAGGTGAGGTATTTGAGTAGGTTCATTCACTTGCTCTCTCAAGTGGTTCTCCCTTTACAGCAAGTTACCCATCAAGAGATCTTCACTTGGAGTGAAGAAAATGAGCAACAGGTCAATGAGGTAAAACAAATTCTAGACTCACTCCCCACCATTGCACCTCCAAAGTGGGACAAGCTATTTTATGTAAACCCTAGTGTGGGCAATGACACACTTGGGGCTTTAGATGCAAAAGGATCTTCAAACTTGTTTCTTGTGTCCTATCTACTTCTCTAGTCGCATGATGACTCCATTAGAGAAGGGATACATTGTAGTGGAGCACATGGTGCTTGCATTGATGTTTGCTACTACCAAGTTTCACTCTTATTTACTATCTAGACCATTCATAATTTTAACCATGGAAGAAGTGTTTCCTTATGTAATGCAGCACATGGATATTTCTTTTAGGATTTCCAAATGGCTCACAAGGTTGCAAGAGTTTGACTAGACAATGCAAGTAGATAGTTCCACAAGATCCAATATGGGAGGCGTTCTCACTCATTTCCACTATGAAAAGAAGCTGAAGATCAAGACAAATGATTAAGAAATAACACATGTGTTAGAAGTCCCTAAGATAGAGGGGGCTCACTCTCTTTTCTTTGATGGAGCCTATAACAGGACAATGGATAAAGCTACAACTGGCATTTTCATCTTCATCACCAAGGGGAAAAGGTAGTCTCCATTGGTCGATCTCTTGGATTCCCACTCTAACAATGAGGCAGAATATGTTACGTTAACTCTTGGGTTAGAGTGGTGTGTGACACAAGGTATTCAATGGTTAAATGTATTTGGTGATGCCATGCTTTTCATAAAACAAGTACAAGGAACTTGGGCTTGTAAAAAAATAGCTTGCTAAGCCATCTATGCCAAGTTAAAGAGCATCTAGGAAAATTTTAATATCTGCAATTACATCATGTACCTAGAGCTAAAAATGAAGAGGCAGATGCTTTGGCTAAAGAAAGGCTACAAGATGTTCCAGTGGGAGCAGTCAAATTAAAACTACCTTTTTTCCCAGGTAGTGATGATATGCCTAACATCATGAGTTTTTTGGACACAAGAGAGTGTCCTAAAGAACTTACCAAGGGCCAAAAGAGTGGCATGTGCATAAGGCAACAAAATACCACCCTATCAATGACGACCTCCTCTACTACAAGGGTAAGGATCAAATTCTTAGGCAAGTACCTCTCTCTAGAGAGATCACATAAATAATTTCAAGCTGCCATGATAGTGTTTGTGGAGGGAACTTTGCACTTGACATGACCACTAGGAAGATTCTACAAGCCGGGTTTGTGTGATTTAGTTTGCAAAGAGATGTTCACCATTGGTGAAAAACATGTACGGAATGCCAAAAGGCTGGGGATAGGAGGCTCACCTACAATACACAAACTCCTATTATCTCTTATGGACCATTTGAGAAATGGGGAATTGATGCAATTAGCCAGCAATTAGGCCTTTGCCAAAAATCCTATCAAATAAATTGTACATTGTAATGGGTGTGGATTACATGACCAAGTGGGCTGAAGCAGTAGCTACCACCCGGATTGCAACTAAAGAAGTGGCAAAGTTTGTATTTGAAAATAATTTCTTATAGGGGCCAGTTTTAGAGGAGACCTAGTAGGAGTGCTAATGGAAAAGTTGGGCATTTCACGGTGACACTCAACTCCCTACTATCAACAATGCAACGGTTTGGTGGAAAATGTAAATGATATGATCTTCAAAATCATCACTAAGTAGGTAAATGATCATGCAATTGATTGGGACAAGCACCTTATGGTTGCTCTTTGGGCCTATCACACATCATTTGAGACATCACTGGGATTCACACTATATCACTTGGTGTATGACAAGGAGACCATTTTACCCATCGAATTTCAGTTGGCTAGTCTCAGAGTGCTAGCTAGGCAAATGGAGCACCCTAATACTCATCTTTGCAACCACATTCTTGATTTGGAGAAGCTTCAACTAGACAGAGAAGATGCTATCAACTACTACGCAGCATAGATAGAGCATCGACACCATACCTTCAACAAGGTGCTTAAGGCAAAAGGCCTCAAGGAAAGGTATGTTGGTTCTAAGATATGACAACAGGTTTGACACTAGGGAGGATAAGAAGTTCTCACCCAAATGGGAGGGGCCATTTGTCATTAGAAAGTGCTACAACGATGGAAATTATCGATTAATGGATACAGATGGTAGGCTTCATTAAACACATGTCATGGATGGAGGCTGAAGCAATACTTTTTGAGGTTTGATAAAGCAACAATGATGGATATTCTTGAGGAGGGAGACTCCTCCACCTAAATTGAAGAAGAATCAAGTATAGAGCTAGAGGCATAAATGCCTCTAGGAAAAGGGGAGAGCTAATGAGGGCCGCTTTTTGAATTTTGGCCCACCTCTCTCTTGGGATGCACTTGATAGTGAGTTTTCAAGTGTGCCGTGGATGAACGGCCACTTGAAGATTTGAAGTTTTGCATAAATCCCTGGCAGGAGCTTGCCATGGGATGGATGGTCAAGAGGGTGCATTATGGTCAAGCAGTATTGGCGAAGCCAAGGGCATCTTCCTTCCCATGCTTTTCTTCCCATGGGGCTCCACTCTTAATTTATTTAAGCGTTATAATATCTATAGTTTGAAAATAGGATGGCCAATAATGAAGCCAAAGTCAAAAAAGGAGGAGGGAGGAGCCTCCTTGTCTCCTCTCTCCCTCTCTCTCTCTCTCTCTCTCCCTCTCTCTCTCTCTCTCTCTCTCACACACACACACACACACACAACTCATCCCTTCTCTCTCTCTTTGACCAACAAAAAATCCTCTCTCTCTCTTCTTCTTACACACACACTCACACAAAGAGTATACACACACACACACTCTTCTCTCTCACTCTCATGTCTTCCCCAAGTTCTCCATGGCTGAAAATTCTCTCTCTCTTTCTCCCTCTCTAAAATCAATGGGTCTCTCTCTTCTTCCTCTCTCATGCACACATACTTACATGAACTTGTACACACGCATATGCACACATACATACACACCTCTCACTTCTAGTTTCTCTCCCTCAATGGTGAGCTCTCTCTCATGTCTCTCTCCCTCTCTCTCAGGCACAATTACCCACTCTTTCTCTCCCATTTTTTCCTCCATGTCTGATTAGCCATAAGCTACAAATAAGCTCATTGTCAGCCACACACACTTGTGTACACATGCGTGCACACCATCTACACACACACATGCATTTTCCTCACATAATTACCTCCAAAAACTTGTCAGATCATCCCATGAGTAAGACAAAATAGATTTTTAATCATCTCTTGCTCCTATACTTGCATGCACTTGCATGCATACGCACTCCTAAACAAAGATCTCGACAAGAACAATGGCGACCATGACAATGGAGAGGGGGAATAACGAACACACCCAGCACACACACAGATGCCTCTCTATAGCCCAGGTCATTCACATCATCCCTATTCTCTCAGAAACACCTTCAAAAGACACAATACATGCTAACATACCACCACCTGCACACCTCTCAACACACATGTGCTCAGCAAGACCACCATTCAACTCACACACACTACTAATGCTCATTTCAACACACCCAATGCACACATGCTCAGCAAGACGACAGTTCAACTCACACATACCGCCAATGCTTGTTTCAACACACCCAACCCACACATGCTCAGCAAGACCACCATTCAACTCAGACACACTTCCAATGCTCGTTTCAACACACCCAACACACACCACATCTCAATTTCCACTCCCTTTGCACCACAAAATGGTCCATGGGCACACACCTCCGTTGGCATCGACACACATGCAAAGGGCAAGAGAAAAGAGAGGGGAAGGGGGAAACGAAGTAGAGAACAGGGGAGAATGGCTCAATTACTTAGCACAAAGCACATACAACCATAACATCGCTCATTGGTGAGCTCATACAAAAGAAACGGGCCCAAGGGCTACTCTCTCTTGACTTTTTGCATAGCACAGTTCAAAAACTGGGGGAAAAGCCCCCAAAATGGGCTAAAAATGGGGTTTTATGAGGGATCCCCGCCCTTTTGGAAACTCGAACATTATTGGACCCTATAAGTTCCGGACTTGGAAACTTTACAAGCTAGAAGCCTCGGAGTCAACCCGGGGGATTCACTCTATATACAAAACGGGATGCCACCTGCGAGCGGACAACTTTGAGAAAACCCCTATATACGAGTCATATTAGGGAATATGACCCCCCTTTCTACGCTTATACGACAATCCATGCAAAAAAACTATCATACCCTTATCTTACATATAAAATTTAGGTCTTACATGATCTAAATGAGTAAAACTAGTCAAAGAGAGTGTAGCATAGTGACTAGCAACGTACTAAAGAACCACTTCTATTGATAACTAGGTTACCCTCAATGTGTCTTAGTTTGACTTTGAAACTATGTGCCAGTTCAGCCTGCACTCTATCTACTCGTCCAATTCGGGTCCGATTTTGACCCATCTAAATTACTCAAAAATCATGGTTATAAAGTTTTGTTAGGTTCTTCGTGTAAATTTGCATCTATACAAACTCTTTATAGCTTTCATCCCTCAGCAAATGAACTATATACAAAGCAGTGTTAGTTCTTGCATGTATCTTTGTAGCTATTGACTCACAATTTCGAGGGAAGAATCTTTTGGGAAGCCATGATTTTGAAACACAAAAACTTCCTCTCATGTTTCCCTTTTCTCACTTATCCACCCTCCCATAAATATGATACCCCCTCCCTTATGTTTAAGCTTGAGAGATAAATTACTGGGGGCCTACCCCTAACTTATACGCTTATGTAACTTGTAAAAAAACCCCCCTCCCCTGCACTTACGTGGTGCGATAAGTTTTCCATGGTGAATCCCCCGAGGGAGTCAATCCTCTCACTGTCATACTTCATCACAAGCCTTAGGGGGCACTAGCGGTAGTGCTAGTGCTCCCTTCTCCAATTAAATGGGAGGTCTCCTGGGGACCCCATTGTGAGAACACGGCCTACGAGCTCACCCACCATGTCACCACCTACAATGCCCTATGGGCCTCTAACCACCAATGCCACGCAACACCATAACACCTGCCAAGACCGCCCACAGTCATAGCACAAAGCTCACACAGCGCCCCCACATGGCAGAGTCCCCATGCCATAGCTCAAGCTTGGAAGGGAGAGCTCTCCCTCTCTCCTTCAATACCCAATGAGGTCTATGCCCCCAAACCATATACATTGCATGTTGGTCCCCTCATTTTGTATGTGGGATAAACTCTCTGCCACATGGCATTTGTAGGGCATCCCTACCCTTTTGCTCCTCAAAACCCCCCAGAAAGCAACTAAAAAAGGTATGTTTCCCATTCCACCTTCCTTATGCTCCCACATCCTGCCCAATGGTCGAAATCTCGTGCCGCCAAACCCTGCTAAAAATCCCTGTGCTCAGATTTGACCCACACAGCCTAGCCCATACCTTGATTCCACCGTGCCCGCCAATCAAGGTACAAAAATTGGAAAATACATTTTGAGACCGATTTTTCCACAATTGCCATCAAGCTTTCAACTGGCAGATCTCGATCATAGGGACTTTGATCAATGAGCTATCAAATCTTGCCTAATCCACATGATGTACCTTACCTTCTAGAACTCTATCAAGGCCCAAAAAGTTGCCAGATGGCACGACTTCCAAAGCGATCAAGTGGGCACATACCTGACCCCTAACAAATCTTCCACAGGCCATAGCACTCTAGAGCTCCGATTGATGATCTAAGAAAACCGGCATGCTCCACAACTTGAGCTCTTTTTCTCTATCCACTCACATCAGCTCCAGCTAGCTCTCCCCATCTGCCTTGGTTATCGGGGATCTACAAAAAAAATTAACTTTGAACCTTGATATCTTTCACCCTGTAGCTTCGTTTGAGGAGCCATCTGAACCAGCTTCTAGATCACTTCAAGAACTACATTCCAAGGCACATTCCCCACACTTTGAACACTTTGACCTACCATCCCAACTGGGCCTTTCTAGAGCCTTTTTAGCCTAAAAAATTGCATTAAGCATACATTTTTGTTGCCTTGCCTTCATAGGTATCTCGCACATGTTTTAACCCTTGGTCATGTACCTGCATAGACCCATAGCTTTACATAGCACACTTCCAAGCTTGGACCAACTTTGGTTGCACCATCATTGCCCACCCCCTTGTCAAACATTCATGTTCAACCACACATAGGCTTATTGGACTAAAAAACTACACAACCAAACAAGCACTTTGTACACCCACAAAACACCTACCATGTGTACATGATCTAGCTCCTGCTACCTCCATCCTTTGCTCAAATGGGTTTCTCAACCCCATACATCACATGCCATGATCCACCTGGATCAAACACTTGGCATTGGGCATGCCCATTCATTAACAACACCTTTCTGTAGTGTTGTGCTCCGGCACATAAGCAATCATGCACATAAAATGTCACCAACATACCTCCGTTACTTCTAGCACCTAGCGGCGTATTGCCCTCTTCAAACAAAGTACCACCAAGAATATCATCATGCTCCCAATACACACCATAGCTTTCATCAAAAATATCTAACCTACCCTCCCATCCATGTAGAGTGGAGATATCCTCCACGGACTCCTACAATTGGCAGATAGCCCACTGCACCACTGCTCTCATAAGCATAATCATTAACAATGAAACACATACCTCCCTTAATGGCTTTGTTTCACTCATAGCCTGCCCTTTTTCTTCATGCACCTCCAAAAGAACCTGGTCATTTTCCAAGGGCACTCTCATCAGCACTGGCTCCTCCTCGCTTTGCATACTTGTAGCATCCTCAAGACCATCCAAGAAAAATAGAGCCACACGACTTTACCAGCACCTCTTGTTGGCCCACTCCTTCAACCTAATCTTCTTCCATAGCCATAGCAGCTCTCTCCTTGGAAAACCTTCATACATGTTGTACAACCAAAGCCCATTCCATAGCTAGCTTGACAAGCATCATCATCAACATGGTGCTTCACAGCACCCTCACCTACATGTCTTCACTCCCAAGCTTCAACACCCTTACCTGCTCTTCATTCATAGTGGCAACCACCACATCTTCATGCACATAACAAGGTAGCTTTACCTTTATCAACTTGAGCTCGTCAAAATATGTCTCTCCCCATAGGATGTGGAATCATCCTCAAAGTTTTCCTATTTACTCGTTTCCCAAAGGCTCAAGCTTGTACTCTCATCATTTTCACCATACGTGGACTCGGTACCTGTATCCTTATCCTTTAGCTGCTCCACAAAAATTGGACCATCATCTCAGCTCTACACACTTGCATCATTCAATTCCAAGCCTTCGGCATCTATAACTTTTCCACAATCCGTTACCCTTTTGTACAAACACTCCACAAGAACATGCTCCACCTCCTCAAGATGCATTGGGCACTTGGCATCTGCTAACTCCACTGTGTGCATGCTCTCTTCAGCAAAAGGCTCATCTTTGTCGATGAGATCCTCCACAATTAACATAGGCATCTTGCAAACAAGCAACTCCCAAGGGACATAATCGATCATAGGCCTTACCCTAGTAGGCTCTGCACTTCTCACATTTGGCACCATCCTTGATTGGTCCATAGAACACCCTATCTCCACAACAGGCATATAATATGTAGGCTTTAACAAGCCTATCTCTTTAACTATCTTTTCACTTTCTTGCTCTTCACCCTGGAAACTCTGACAGCCTTGACATAGCTTCTTGGCTCTCCATAATCAACCTTCTCTTGAATAGAAGGATGCATGCAAACTAGAAACTTCTCCAACTTGAAAAAGTCCACATCCATCACTTGGGTGACAGCCACCAAATTGCTCCAACAAGCTTCAAACTTTTCAAAAAAATCATTGAAATCTCCACTTAAATCTTGTCGCAGTCCTTTGATCTTTGCATGTGCTTCAACAGATAGCCGACACCGCCCTTTGAAACCTATGTAGAAGCCGCTCTCAAAAACCAACCCAATCCTGCTTATTTGTAGCTTCTAGACCATTGAACCATGCCTTTTCTTTATCTTGCAGCACCAATGGCACTGCCTGCCTGCACCTTCTCTTCATCACTCCACATTCGCAATGACAGCATAAACATATTGAAATCTGCAATCCACTCGTCTGCATCTTCATCACCATTCAAAATCGGACCCAAACTCTACCACATCTTTAATCATGAACTCATCATCAAGGAGAAATTATTGTGCTCCTCAGTGGGGGCATCAAAATATAGAGAGGGGAATGGGGAACACACCCAGCACACACAGATGCCTCTCTATAGCCCAGGGCATTCACAACACCCCTATCCTCTCAAAAACACCTTTAAAAGACACAACACGTGCTAATAGGACACCACTTGCACACCTCCCAACACACACATGCTCAGAAAGACCACCATTCAACTCACACACACCACCACTGCTTGTTTTGACACACCCAATGCACATATGCTCAACAAGACAACCATTCAACTCACACACACTACTAATGCTTGTTTCAACACACCCAATGCACACATGCTTAGCAAGACCATCGTTCAACTCACACACACCACCAATGCTTGTTTCAACACACCCAACGCACACCATAGCTCAATTTCCACTCCCTTTGCACTAGAAAACGGTTCGTGAGCACACGCCTCTAGAAGCACTAACACACATGCAAAGAGCAAGCGAAAAGAGAGCGGAACACGGAAACAATGCCAGAGATGGAGGGAGAATGACTTGATTACATAGCACAAAGCACATACAACCATAACATCGCCCATCGGTGAGATCATACAAAAATAACAGCCCCAGGGGCTACTCTCTCTTGACTTTTTGCACCACACAATTCAAATTGGGGAAAAAAACCCCAAAATGGGCTAAAAATGGGGTTTTGTGAGGGAGCCCCGCGCTTTTGGAAACTTGAACATTATTAGACCCTTTAAGTTCCAGACTTGGCAACTTTACAAGCTTGAAGCCTCAAAGTCATTCCTCTAAATGTCATACTTCATTGCAAGCCTGGGGGGGGCACTAGCGCTAGCGCTAGTGTTCCCTTCTCCAATACAAAGGGAGGTCCCCTAGGGATCCCATCGTGAGAACATGGCCTACAAGCTCGCCCGCCACATTAGCGGCTATAGTGCCCTATGGGACTCTGACCGCCAATTCCATGCAATGCCATAACGGTGTCCAAGATCGCCCACAACCATGGCACAAAGCTCACGCCATAGCTCAAGCTTGCAAGGGAGATCTCTCCCTCTCTCCTTTGATACCTAATGAGGTCTATGCCCCCAACCCATATACATTGCCTGTCGGTCCCCTCATTTTGTATGTGGGATAAACCCTCTGTCACATGGCATTCACAGGGCATCCCTGCCATTTTGCTCCTCAAAAACCCCCATAAAGCACATAAAAAAGGTCTTTTTCTCATCCCACCTTCCCCATTCTACTACATCTTGCTCAATGGTCAGAATCGCGTGCCGCCAAAACATGCCAAAAATCCCCATGCTCGGCTTTGACCCACATGGCCCAGCTCATGCCTTGATCCCATCGTGCCCGCCAATCAAGGTCACCAAAATTGGAAAATACATATGAGACCGCTTTGCTGGCAACTGCCATCAAACTTCGAACTGGCATATCTCCATCACCGAGACTCTGATCAATGAGTTGTCAAATCCTGACTAACCCACATGATGTACCACCCTACCTTCTAGAACTTTGTCAAGGCCCAAAAAGACACTATATGGCACAGCTTCCAAAGCGATCAAGTGGGCACATACCCAACCCCTGGAAAACCTTCCACAAGCCATAGCACTCTAGATCTCCGATTGATGATCCAAGAGAATCGGCATCCTCCGCCAACTTGATCTCTTCTTCCCTATCCAATCACATCAGCTCCAACCAGCTCTCCCCTTCTTCCCTACCCGTCGAGGATCTACAAAACCTTCTAACTTTGAATCTTGATGTCTTTCACCCCATAGCTCCATTTGTGGAGCCGTCTAAATCGGCTTCTAGAGCGCTTCAAGAACTACATTCTAGGGCACACTTCCCACAATTCGAACACTTTGACCTGCCATCCTAACTGGGCCTTTCTAGAGTCATTCTAGCCTTAAAACTCGATCAAGCATACATTTTTGTTTCCCTTTGCCTACCAGGTCTCTTGCGCGTGCTTTAACCCTTTGTCATGTACCTGCATAGACCCATAGCCTTGCATAGCACACTTCCGAACTTGAACCAACTTTGGATGCACCAATGATAGCAATTGAACCACACGATTATGGCTCCAGATAGCATGGCAAAGCTAGAGGTGTACTTGGATGAGTGTTGCATCATCAAACTGGGCATCAACGAGTACGTCACAACCATTCCACATAGCCATGGGTGTTGATTTCAATGGCATGACCACTTGTAAAATTCTCATTTTACCCTACCTATCACGACCCTCATCTTTCCTTGTAATTTTAAAACCAAAATTTCATTGTATATTCTCCATATCTCTCTAGCGGTGGCCACCCACCGACTAGAGAGCATCTAACCTGCATCATCATCCCTAAATAATGCCATGACAATGGTCTTCCTGGCAAAGTCAAGCCATGTGCTAGGGCCCTCGTTGTCTGGAAATTAAAAATTGTGGAAGATTCTTCCTCTCCACCTATATAAGGAGGGTTAGAGGTCACTATCGAGAGATTAGCATAGACCATCATCATTACAATACCACTTTGAGAGAGAGAGAGAGACATCACCAAAGAACCCACCACCACAACAACACGATGCATGACATGAGACACGAGAAAGTAAGCATGGCAACACAGTGAGATGCACGACCAGACACACCACATGCATTCTCACAAAAATCATGCACTAAGATAGTAGGCAAGCACTTAAAGGCATCATGAGCACTCTAGGGAAATGGGCGATGACTCCATTCTACTCTTGGGAACTCCTAGCACTCATCATTTCTCACAATGCTATCGCCATTCCCATCGTCATGATTTTTCCTATACTAATCTTGTTAATCCACTAATATGCTAATTCTGGAGATTTCCATGCACCATATGGCAGTCTGCATTCCACCGTGTACACCTCGCATTATAAGATCTCTCTCTCTCTCTCTCTCTCTCTCTCTCTCTCTCTCTCTCTCTCTCTCTCTCTCTCTCTCTCTCTCTCTCTCTCTCTCTCTCTCTCTCTCTCTCTCTCCCTTCTCTCTCTCTCTCTCTCCATTTGGGGATATGCTCACTAGTGTTTTCACATATCATGCTATCTAGGTTTTATAGTTACATATACCACTTGTATGTGCATTCATATCACCGTTTTGAGTGTCTTTCTCCTACTCCATGTATCATAAAGTGTTTTCTCATTGGCATTTGTATTTGCGTTCTAGCCTTGTGCCAAGCTAGGTGGTGCCCCTACTGTGTATCTCTCATGATGAGGCCATCGTGCATAGTCTTGTTTTGTAAAGGCCACTAGTTCTATTTTTCACTTCCGCCTCTCACAAGTCAAATACTCAAAATGAGCATTCCCAAGACATGATAAGCTCCGATAAGCACTTTTCACAAGACGTATACAAAGTCCGGTCTTTGTAGTTCATTAGGTCAAGTCAAGTATAGTGACAAAGTGTGTGTGTGTGTGTGTGTGTGTGTGTGTGTGTGTGTGTGTGTGTGTGTGTGTGTGTGTGTGTGTGTGTGTGTGTGTGTGTGTGTGTGTGTGTGTGTGTGTGTGTGTGTGTGTGTGTGTGTGTGTGTGTGTGTGTGGTTGTTTTAATTTTAATAAATACACACCAAGGAACAAGACGTTCAAAAGACAGCTGGCTAAAGATGTCTAGGTAAAGTATTGTACAAAAACTATGCATAGCCAGCACCACCAGCAGGCAATCAACCCATATGCTCACCATCTGGTTGTTTTAAAATAGTGCTAGATGTCATATTCCAGCACAGTAGCAGAGGATCAGTCAGTACCAGGTAAAGAAGCCAAACAACATCATATACTGATGTGAACAAACCTGTACCAGAAAATGGCAGCCAAATCAGTGTATCATTTGGGAGTACCCTTAACAAACTGGTGTCATATTTATGTCAAGCAACCAAAGACCTAGAGTGAGTATCAGTAATCAGTGCTATGCAAAAAGAAAGCCCCATCTGTAAAGATCAGTTATATCACCCCAGATCTGTATAATGGAAGAACCAGATCTAGTTAATATTCAATCACACCTAAGATAAGCCAGAAGATGTAGAGTCTGTGTATAACCAGCTAGACTAGGCCAAATCCTCAAGTATAAAGTCCCCCTTTTTTTGTGAATGTAACATAACCAATTGCAACCATCAGAATATGGCAGCAAAACCAGCATCTCACCTTCTAGTTATCAAAACATGCATGCATATCCAACACCCCACCAGGCATTCAGCCTTTATAATCACAATTAGTGTCAAAAAAACCAGAATAATAACCATATGCATGGAAGATTTGATGTCGTCTTCTAGCACAGTAAGTATGCAGTTAGTACCAGTCAAGCAGCCAAAGAAAAAAATCATTTGCTAATGTGAAAAGACAAAAGAATCCCAAAAGACCAGTTCTTCAAAAAGGTTTTTTTTTTATCCTGCTTTATAGTCAGATATCAGAGCATGGTTTTGAAGTTATGAGATTAATGAAACCTGTGAGCAGTCACCATGCCAAGCAATTTTCCAAGCAACTAAGGAAGACCAAGCCTAAGTGAAGGGAAAAAAAACCCTCACCTTTTATAATGGAGGAGGCAGGGATGCACTCCGACAGATACTCATTAGTGGTGGTGCCACGGCCGCCTAGCATTGATGAATGTAAGAGATAATCCAGGTAAGATTCCATTAATGAGTGGGAGGTAGGGAAGCCAAGGCAGGCAACTTTCCATTATGCGATCTTATCAGAGCGGGGCACTGATGCAGTATGAATGTCGCGACAGCATGATGAAAACCTAAGTAGAAATAGTGAACTCGAAAGCCGCCCAGGTTTTTAAGGGGCCAAAGAATAGGTTTTAGCTAAAAACTAAAATTGGTAGGAGGTAGATTAGGGGATAGTACCCATAGGGTAGCCAAAAACAAGATGTTGGGAAGGTTTTAGTTTTATGGTAAATAGCTCTAATATCAACCAATGTGATCCACATAACAAATCAAGTAGTTGTACAGCACAAGGTAATCCTTGGGCCAGGCAACAACTCAATTTAACCACTTGAGCTCAGACAATTGGATGATATAGTGATTTGGAATATAGTCAACAACCCCCTCCAGATGAGGTGCTAGAGCAACCACAGTCCCACGTCAGCAATTTAGCATGTAAAGCATAAGGTAAAATCCCCTAACGCCACAACTCAAAAAAAGATTTGAGTGCAACAGGTTGGAGGTCATATATTGTGGCCAGAAATAGCGATTCAGAACATTAACCGAGCCCCATAGATGCTATCCAAGTCAGAAGTTGTGACCAAGTGTGTGTGTGTGTGTGTGTGTGTGTGTGTGTGTGTGTGTGTGTGTGTGTGTGTGTGTGTGTGTGTGTGTGTGTGTGTGTGTGTGTGTGTGTGTGTGTGTGTGTGTGTGTGTGTGTATAGCTATGGTCAGCTGCTGTGACACTGTGTGTGTGTGTGTAGCTGTTTTAATTTTAATAAATACACACCAAGGAACAAGACGTTCAAAAGATGACTGGCTAAAGATGTTTAGGTAAAGTATTGTACAAAAACAACTCAGTCTTTTATTCATACTTGTACATCATAATAAAAATGAGGTATCATTCCAAATGAGTTTATACAAAGGTATCAAAACTATCTCGGTTGAATCGTCAAGTGTTTTCATAGTCGCGGACTGGAACAAGCTAAACCTTTTTAAGCCAAGATAGAATTCTCACCTGCATCCATATATTCAAGACAACAGATATGTTAGACTTGGCTACACATTGCAGGCTTCAAAGAATCTATCAGTTGTTATCCATGTCAAAGTAAAAAATTATTAGATTAGCTATTGTCCTACATATTAAAGTCTCAAGGATTTTTTAACATCATATTCCTACTAGAGTCACTCCATATGTTTTAACTTCTTTTTTATAATATCACTTACTATAAAAAAAAATGTCGACTAATCCATATCATTGTATGTACTTCTTTAGCTTAAAAAAGTATGCAAAAAACTTGTATGCAATGCTAAGTTATGTAACTTCACCTTAAAATATGCTCCGAGGGCGAGCCCTTCAAATTAGAATCAACTAGGATTATCACTCACCAAATTTTAGGCCAGATATCAAGACCCAAAAGTCACTGAGTCATCCAATAGTCTACAACAGGTTATGCACATTCATCGGCACTACACCATATTTCATAAATAATTCCCTTTGAAATTAGCTAGACTATCAACCCAGAGAAGTACCAGTCAGAGCCAGAGAAGTACCAGCCAGAGACAGAGAAGTATCAGCCAGAGTCACAGAGCCAGAGCCAGCCAGAAAGCAGGCCACCTCAAACCATTCCCAGAAATAGCTAGTTTATGAGAGTAAAGTCTATTTCAAAAAATGATTAGTCACATCCAGAGACTAGGATTAAAAGTCCAGGATTCTAATACTTTGCAAGAGGTATGCACACTCATCATCATTACACCAGATAACATAAAGGATCTCCTTTGAATAAAAGTTGAACTATCAGCCCAGAGAAGTAACAGCCAGGGTCAGAGAAGTATTTAGCCAAAGCCAGAGCCAGAGCTAGAGCCAGCCATAAAGCAGGCCACCTCAAACCATTTCTAAATATAGCCATTGTATGAGAGTAGGATAAAGTCGAGAGAAATGACTAGCTATATCCATAGACCAAGTTTTAAAAAAAAAAACCAAAAAATTGTGTTGTAGACCAGATCTCTTATCTCAACACACCTAGCAGAAGACACCTGCTATTGTAGCACAGATATCCAATCACAGTTAGAAAGTCAAGGCCACCAGGCTTCCCCATGTTACAACACCATACCCATCTCGGTCAGAATCTTAGGTTATGCCAAATCTCAAGTAGTAAATCATAAAAAACCAGAATATGTATGTATATGTAAGGTTTACATATATTTTATGGCAGCACCACCACCAAGAACCAGATGTAGTGGAATGTGTATATATGAAAAAAAGGAACCAGATCTAAGCCAGACATCCAAGCAACAAGTTGATGGTCAGACTTTTTGTAAGTCAAGCAAACAGTCTGCCCCCATATTACAATACCATAACATACTTAGGTAGTGAAGCACCAAAAAAGTAGATATGTACCCATATGTTGGTCATAATTTATGCCGATTCTTAGTAAAGTATCAAAACCAAAATATGTATAAGGTTTATATATATTTTATGGCAGCATCATCACCAAGCACTAGATGTAGTGGATTATGTATGTATGAATATGGTTAACAAAACCAGATCTAAGTCAGACATCCAAGAAACAAGGTCAGATTTTTTTTAAGTCAAAACAACCTCCCCCATATCACACTACCATAACACATTTAGGTAGTAAAGTAGCAAAAAACCAGATCAGTGTCGATCAGAATTTATGCCAATTCTCAGTAAAGCATCAAAAACTAGAGTATGTATGTATGTATAAGGTTTACATATATTCTATGGTAGTACCCCCAAGAGCCAGATGTAGTAGAATATTTTATGTATGAAAATGGTTTGCAAAAAAGATTAGATCTAAGCCAGATATCCAAGACAAAAATTACAACCAGTAATCAGCCACACGCTATAGGTAAATCAAAGGAAACAAGTACACCATCAATGTGTGAAAACAAGTTAGAGAAAAAATCCTATTTTGTGCTCAAGTCATCACTGAGCATGCAGTTCACAAGTCCTAATGTAGTAGTTAATAATGCTAGCATATGTCAGTAGTAAAATATATTTTCTCTTTGCCTTCAGCAACCAGAAAGCATTCCCTTTTTTTGGAATCAAAGTTCCAAGGTAAGAACCAAAAGTTGTAATACAAAGTTTAAGAGCCATGTGATTGCCAAGTGTATCATCCAATAACCAGTCATAAGCACAAGGTCCTGCCAAGTATATCAACTTTTTCTCAAAAAAGGTTTTTAGCATAGAACAGGGTCAGAGTTCAGTTATAAAAGACCAGTGTTAGTTAATAATTTATTATTGCTAAACCACAGAGACCAAGTGAGCAGAGTTTCCTAGATCATAAAATATTTATTCTGAGAAATTTCCAATAAAACCACAACTCCTCAGTGCTAAAGAAGTATTTTTAAGAAAAAATCAGATTACCAAGTGAACAGAAGTAGGAGCAATAGATCAAAGTTTATCTATGAAAATGCAAATCACCCCAGCAACAACTGAGGTAAGAAAGTTTTCCAAACATCCAAAACCTTGTATCCACCCATACTTCCAAAAAGCAGCAAATCACTTTTTTTATGGGCAACCAAAATTGAGATTATGCACCCAAGGGTAGATATTTAAATGCATTTAGCACCCAACCAGGATTGAGATTTTCAAAAAACAAAGGTTAAGAGTGAAATGTAGAACCTCTGGAGCATAAGTGATCCAAAAAAACATCTCCAAAGTGCCCGGGTAAAGCCAAGCACATTCAAATGTTTTCTTTCATACTCTCCCTTTCCCCTTTTTTAAAAAAATCATACAACCATGTTAACCATTTCTAGTTGTTTTTGTAAGGCACATTAAAGCAGAACCCGCTGCCCAAATCCCAAATAATAATCACTTTACATGTATGCTACAAGGAGAAATATAGAAAAATACCAAATCTAAGTGAAGGGAGAAGAGCCCCTCACCTTTATATAGGGGCAGTGGACATGTAAAGAGGCAGCAAAGTAGCATGTATGCCTACAATATGATAGGTATGGTCATACCATGTAGGCGCACCATTGCAAGCAATCACATCGAGATCGTGTACATCCCTAAAGAGGAGGGGTTATCATGATTTCTAGTTACACTAACCTACTGGTATTGTTACCCAAATTATATATGTAGCTAATACTTTACCCAACACACACATACTTATACACTTCTGGCAGTTGACTAAGCATTTGACACTATTGCTGCATAATTACAAGTAGCCTACTCCTAGCATAAGGTTGTCCACCTTGAGTATGAAATTACTAAAATAAGATTTAAATTTCCTATTACTGGCTTACTATGGTATCTTGGTTAGCATGGTTCAATGGATACCACTAAAAGCTTAACTTAGTGGGAGCAACCCCTTGTGGATTTAACCCTTAGAAAATAATGATTAACCCCCTTCCCTTTTTGGCTCCTCCTGGCATAAATCAATGCGAGGTTTTTTCATTCGATGTCTATTGCCACAGATTCCCTCCTTCCTTTTCACTCAAGAGGATTCACGACAGAAGCTTCCTTATCTGCAAATTGTATGAATCATAACCAGATTAGAACCTGCAATTTCCAAGCTTAGATTTCAGCAGCAAATAACTTCCAATGGTTTTGTTTGTAAGCCAAAATCATTTCTCAAAAGGATCCCCATGTAACTCTCCAGAAGAGTATCAACTCTCCAAATAACCATCCAGAATACAAACCAGTGTCCAGTAATTCACCCACCTTCATAGATAGATTGAGCCAGATAACAATAGATAATCTTTGTAGTACCAGTGAGATGTATGTATGTATTTCCAGTAAAACCACAACTCCTTTAGAACTAGATTACCAAGTGAACAAGAGCAGCAGCAAAAAAATTAGAGTTTTATCTATGAAGAGGCAAATCCACCCCGAGGTAAGAAAGTTTTCCAATCATTCAAACCCACTAACAACTCATAGCAACAAATATTTTTCTTGTGGTAATGTGACTTTAAACTTGAAATCATTTCTCAAAAAATCCATCCAGTCTTCCAATACAGAGTAAGAGATTATCTAAAACAGAGACTTTGAGTTTAAATAAAGAACACGTGAGCAAAAGTAAATCAATCTCCAAAGTGGCAGGGGAAAGCCAAGCACAACTCCAATGTCTTCCTATTCTCACTTTCCCCCTTCTTTTTTTAACCCAGTACCACCAAGTCAACCATTTTGAATGTAACAGGGGATAGTATGCCCAAAAATATATATAACTGCTTTTCATGTATGCTAAAGGAAAAAGACAGAAAAAACCCAAGTGTAAATGAAGGGAGAAGATCCCCTCACCTTAATAAAGGGGTAGTGGATGGGTAAGTGTCAGCAGAGAAGCATGTCAGCAATCATCACCGAAAAGTAAGCCAAGTATGGCCACACCATGCAAGCTCACCATTGCGAGCAATCACATCAAGATCGTGAGTGTGCCCTAAAGATGAGGAGAAATTATGAAAAAGATGAGCTGCAAGCCTAGCCAAGCCGCCAACATCATCAAAAAGGGAAGCACCACTCGTTGAGCCAGTTGAGTGAAAGGACGGAAGGGAAAAATGGCGACGGGAAAAGCCTCGTGGCGGTGTTATGCCAGGAGGAGCCATAAAAGGAAGGGGAGTTTTTTTTTAAAAGCTTTTTACCTTTTAAGGTTAGCACCTCAAGGGATAGTTCCCACTGATTCCTTACTCTAAGGGTTAAATCCACAAGGGAAAGCTCCCACTGAGTTAGGCTTTTAGTGGTACTCATTCAGCCATGCTAATCAAGATAGCATAGTAGGCCAGCAACACTGAAATCAAGTAACATTTCAGAGTTTTTCTACCCAAGGTGGAGAGCATGATGCTATGAGTAGGTTGTTTGTCAATACAGGAGGTGTATAGTAAAGCATATGGTAAAGTACCATATGTGATACAATTAGATGTCATATGGCTTAAGTCTAAATTGAGTGCATACAATTAGATGTCATAGTTTTTAGTCAGATAAAGTGATTCAGAGCACAATCAAAACCCCTTTAGATGCTATCATGGTCAGTTGTTGTGACAGTGTGTGTGTGTGTGTGTGTGTGTGTGTGTGTGTGTGTGTGTGTGTGTGTGTGTGTGTGTGTGTGTGTGTGTGTGTGTGTGTGTGTACCTGCCCTATCCCAGGCACCATACACAATGGGTTCAATGGGTTTCGGCAATAGGCCCATTGTGTATGGGCCTACTGCCTCATCAAAAAGATGAGTTTTTGAATTCTTTAGCATAGAAGAGCTAAGTAGGAGTGTATGTACTAGTACAATATCAGATATAGTCCTCAAGGAAGACATTACTCCTGCAGGAGTTTTAAGGGTTTGTCAGCCAATTTGAAACAAGTATGGTTGTCATTGAGTAGCCGTTGGATGATAAACGTCAAGCTTGTACTCTTGTTCCAAAAAGTCATCATATGAGTAATAGGTAGCATGTACCTATAATTGTCAGAATAAAATTTGCTAAAGCATAGGTAAGTAGAATTAGATTAACGTGCTACTTAAAACCGAATGAGCCATGAAGACTACAATAGTCGTGAGTAGGAATCCAGTCTATATTCAAGGAAAGACCTCCTAACACATGTCAACCAGTCAAGGAACTATAGACAGTGGGTCAATCCAAGCCTATAGACAAGAAGAATCCAAAGCCAGCGTCCTGGTCCACCTAGTTTCCTGTGAGGGCCTGGTGATTAGGTGTGTGTGTGTGTGTAGCTGTTTTAATTTTAATAATAAATACACACCAAGGAACAAGACGTTCAAAACACGACTGGATAAACATATTTAGGCAAAGATTAGTACAAAAACAACTTAGTCTGTGATTCATATCTGTACAGCATAATAAGAATGAAGAATCATTTTAAATGAATTTATACAAGAGTATTAGAACTATCCCAGTTGAATCGTCAAGTGTTTTCAAAGTCCGACTGCAGCAAGCTAAACCTTTTTAAGCCAAGATAGAGTTCTCACCTGCATCCATATAGTCAAGACAATAGATATGTTAGACTTGGCTACGTATGGCAGGCTTCAAAGAACCTATCAGTTGTTATCCATGTCAAACTTAAAAATTATTAGACTAGCTACTGTCCTATACATTAAAGTAGATAATATCTCGAGGGTTTTTTCAAAGTAATCCTACTAGAATTGCTTCAAATGTTATAAAAGTTCTTCTTTATAATAATCATTTACTCTGAGAAGAAGTCAACTACTGCGTATCATTCTATGTATTTCTTTAGCTAAACATTTGTATGTAGAAACCCCGGTTTAGGTCAGCCATCAAGAACCTGAGTTAAATGAGTACTCTTATAATTTGCAACATGCATGTTTACCTATCAGCATCCATTAAATATCAGAAAGAGTTTTTCTTTGGTAACAAAATAGCAGCTGGATTTATCAACCTAGGAAGTATCAGCCAGAGCCAAAAAAAATGGAGCTCATTTCTTATGGTAAAAATACATTCAAGTCACTCCTTAATTAGTTCTATAATGATCCAACAAAAGTTTTTTCTTTTTCCAAGCTCAGTGAGCATGTCCAAAATACAATCATCCAGATTCAAGCCATATTTGGCCAGAAAAATTCCAACATGTTTTGTGTTGAAGCCAAATTTCAATATTTTATTTGTGTTAAACCATAGATATCAAGTGAGCAAATCTGCCTAGATTATAAAAGAGATTATCCCAGAAATTTCAAGTAAAACTTCAACTCCTCAGTGCGCCAAAACCAGGTAGTAAAGTACCACCAAAAAAACAGATCAGTATCAAAACCAGATTGGTAACAAAGCCGGAATATTTATAAAAGATTTAAGCTAGCTCTAAGCCAGATCTAAGCCAGATATTCAAGAAACATGCTAAGCAACATGCTGTAGGTTTGATTTAGGTAGTAAAGTACCAAAAAAAAAAAACCAGATCAGTGTCGATCAGAATTCATGTCAACTAGAATGTGTATGTATAAATTCTGCATACATTATAAGGCAGTACCCCAAAGAGCCAGATGATTTAGAATATTTTAGTATGAAAATGGTTTTACAAAAAGATCAGATCTTAGCCAGATACTCAATGCCAACCAGTAACCAGTCCCAAGTTGTAGGTAAATCAAAGAAAATAGGCACACCATCAATGTGTAAATATAAGTTACAAAAAAAATCTTATTTTGTTCTTCAAGTCATTAGTGAGCATGCAGTTTCACAAGTCCTAATGTAGTAGTTAAATAATGCCAACATATGTCAATAGAAAAATACATTATCTCTTTGCCTTCAGCAACCAAAAGGGACAGAGAGCATCCCACTTTTTTTGGAATCAAAGTTCCAAGGTAAGAACCAAAAGTTGTACTATAGTCAAAATAGTCTCCCTCATATTACAATATCGACAAAGCCAAGAAGTGAAAGATCCAGTAAAGTTAGCATGACAATGATCAAAAGGCTAGAATCAACTAGGAATATCTCGAGACCAGATATAGGCCACACATCAAGAACCAGAAGTTTCTGAGTATTCTAGTACTCTGTAGCAGGTATGCACACTCATCAGCATTACATCAAATGCCGTAAAAGGGTTTCCTTTTGAGTTTTAAAATAAAGGTGATCTATCAGCCCAGAGAAGTACCAACTAGAATCAGAGAAGCACTAGACAGAGCCAAAGCAAGAGCCATCCATAAAGCAAGCCACCTCAAACTATACCTAGATATAGCCAGATTTGTATCCATATATCGGCCAGATTCTATGCCAATTTTTCAGTAGAGCATCAAAACCAGAATATGTATGTATGTATAAATTTTACACATAATTAGTTGTAGTAAGATCAGAACAACCCTAAAAAGCCAACCAATAAACCGCAACAGGTAGTAGGTAAATCAAAGAAAAGCAGGCCTCCCCACCTCAGTAGAGAGATAACAATAGACAGTCATGGTATTATCTGCAAATTGTATGAATCATAGCCAGATTAGAACCTGCAATTTCCAAGCTTAGATTTCAGCAACAAATTACTTCCAATGGTTTTGTACATAAGCTGAAATCATGTCTTAAAATAATCCACATGTAACTCTCTAGAAGAGTATGAACCACCACATAACCATCCAGAATACAAACCAGTGTCCAGTAATGCACCCACCTTAATAGACAGATTGAGCCAGATAACAATAGATAATCATGGCATTATCAGTGAGATGTATGTATGTATGTATTTCTAGTAAAACCACAACTCCTTTAGAACTAGATTACCAAGTGAACAAAAGCAGGAGCAAAAAAATCAGAGTTTTCTCTATTCAACCCCAATGTAAGAAAGTTTTCCAATCATTTAAACCCACTGACCACTCATAGCAGCAAATCACTTTCTTATGGTATTGTGACTCAAAACTTGAAATCATTTCTCAAGAAATCCATCCAGTCTTCCAATACAGAGTAAGAGATTATCTAAAACAAAGATTTTGAGTTTAAATAAAGAACCTGTGAGCAAAAGTAAATCAATCTCCAAAGTGGAAGGGGAAAGCCAAATTCCTCATATGTGTAGTAGGTGGCATGTTCATGTAATCATCAAGATAAAGTTTATTTAAGCATGGGTGAGTAGAATTGGATTAACTTACTACTTAAAACCGACTGAGCCAAAAGACTACAATAGTCATGAGTAGGAATCTAGTCTATAGTCAAGGAGAGACTACCTAACACCTGTCAACCAGTGAAGGAATTATAGACAGTAGGTCAATCAAAGCCTATAGACAAGAAATATCCAAAGCCAGCGTCCCGGTCCACCCAGTTGCCTGGGAGTGCCTCGTGTTTAGGGGTGTGTGTAGCTATTTTAATTTTAATAAATACACACCAAGGAAAAGACGTTCAAAAGACAACTGGCTAAAGATGTCTAGGTAAAGATTTGTACAGAAACAACTCAGTCTTTGATTCAAAACTATACATCATAATAGGAATGAGGTATCATTCCAAATGAGTTTATACAAAGGTATCAAAACTATGCCGATTGAATCATCAACTGTTTTTTGAGTTGGATTGCAACAAGCTAAACCTTTTTAAGCCAAGATAGAATTCTCACTTGCATCCATATAGTCAAGACAACAGATATGTTAAACTTGGCTACATATGGCAGGCTTCAAAGAATCTATCAGTTGTCATCCATGTCAAACTTAAAAATTATTAGACTAGCTATTGTCCTACATATTAAAGTCTCAAGGATTTTTTAACATCATATTCCTGCTAGAGTCACTCCATATGTTTTAACTTCTTTTTTATAATAACCATTTACTATAAAACAATGTCGACAAATCCATATCATTGTATGTACTTCTTTAGCTTTAAAAAGTATGGAAGAAACATGCATGCAATGCTAAGTTATGTAACTTCATCTTAAAATATGCTCCGAGGTCGAGCCCTTCAAAGCCAGAATCAACTAGGATTATCACTCGACCAAATTTTAGGCCAGATATCAAGACCCAAAATTCATTGAGTCATCCAATATCTACAACAGGTTATGCACATTCATCGGCACTACACCATATTCCATAAAGAAATCCCTTTGAAATTAGCTAAACTATCAACCCAGAGAAGTACCAGCCAGAGCCAGAGAAGTATCATCCAGAGCCACAGAGCCAGAGCCAGCCAGAAAGCAGGCCACCTCAAACCATTGCTAGAAACAGCTAGTTTATGAGAGTAGAGTCTATTTCAAAAAATGATTAATCACATGCAGAGACCAGGATTCTAATACTTTGCAACAGGTATGCAGAGTCATCATCATTACATCAGACAACATAAAGGATCTCTTTTTGCATAAAAGCTAAACTATCAGCCCAGAGAAGTAACAGCCAGGGTCAAAAAAGTATTTAGCCAGAGCCAGAGCCAGAGCCATCCATAAAGCAGGCCACCTCAAACCATTCCTAGATAAGGCCATTGTATGAGAGTAGGATCAAGTCGAGAGAAATGACTAGCCATATCCAGAGACCATGCTTTAAAAAAAAAAACCAGAAAATTGTGTTGTAGACCATATCTCCTATCTTGACACAGCTAGCAGAAGACACCTGTTATTGAAGCACAGATTTCTAATCACAGTTAGCAAGTCAAATCCACTAGGCTTCCCCATGTTACAACACCATACCCATCTCGGTCAGAATCTTAGGTTATGCCAAATCTCAAGTAGTAAAGCATAAAAAACAAGAATATGTATGTATATATAAGGTTTACATATATTTTATGGTAGCACCACCACCAAGAACCAGATGTAGTGGAATGTGTATATATGAAGAAAAGGAACCAGATCTAAGCCAGACATCCAAGCAACAAGTTGAAGGTCAGACTTTTTGTAAGTCAAAGCAAACAGTCTCCCCCCATATTACAATACCATAACATACTTAGGTAGTGAAGCACCCAAAAACCAGATCTGTACCCATATGTTGGTCAAAATTTATGTCGATTCTTAGTAAAGTATCAAGACCAGAATATGTATAAGGTTTATGTATATTTTATGGCAGCATCATCACCAAGGACTAGATGTAGTGGAATATGTATGTATGAATATGGTTAACAAAACCAGACCTAAGTCAAACATCCAAGCAACAAGGTCAAACTTTTTGTAAGTCAAAACAGTCTCCCCCATATCACAATACCATAACACATTTAGGTAGTAAAGTACCAAAAAACAAATCAATGTCGGTCAAAATTTATGCCCATTTTCAGTAAAGCATCAAAAACTAGAGTATGTATGTATGTATAAAGTTTTCCATATATTTTATGGCAGTACCCCCAAGAGCCAGATGTAGTAGAATATTTTATGTATGAAAATGGTTTACAAAAAATATCAGATCTAAGCCAGATACCCAAGACCAAAATGCCAACCAGTAATAAGCCGCAGGCTGTAGGTAAATCAAAGCAAACAAGCACACCATCAATGTGTGAATACAAGTTAGAGAAAAAATCCTATTTTGTGCTGAGTCATCACTAAGCATGCAGTTCACAAGTCCTAATGCAGTAGTTAATAATGCTAGCATATGTTAGTAGTAAAATATATTTTCTCTTTGCCTTCAGCAACCAAAAAGCATCCTCCTTTTTTGGAAGTAAAGTTCCAAGGTAAGAACCAGAAGTTGTAATACAAAGTTTAAGAGCCGTGTGATTGCCAAGTGTATCATCCAATAACCATTCATAAGCACAAGGTCCTGCCAAGTATATTAACTTTTTCTCAGAAAGGTTTTTAGCATAGAACAGGGTCAGAGTTCAGTTATAAAAGACCAGTGTTAGTTAATAATTCATTCCTGCTAAACCGCAGAGACCAAGTGAGCAGAGCTGCCTAGATCATAAAATATTTATTCTCAGAAATTTCCCATAAGACCACAACTCCTCGGTGCTAAAGAAGTTTTTTTAAGAAAAATCAGATTACCAAGTGAATAGGAGCAAGAGCAATAGATCAGAGTTTATCTATGAAGAAGAAAATCACCCCAGCAACAATAGAGGTAAGAAAGTTTTCCAAACATCCAAAACCTTGTATCCACCCATACTTCCAAAAAGCAGCAAATCACTTTTTTATGGGCAACCAAAACTGAGATTATGCACCCAACCGGTGTAGAGATTTTCAATGTATTTAGCACCCAACCAGGACAGAGATTTTCAAAAAGACTGAGATTAAGAGTGAAATGTAGAACCTATGGAGCAGAAGCAATCCAAAAACATCTTTAGTGTGCCCGGGGAAAGCCAAGCACATTTCAAATGTTTTCTTTCATACTCTCCCTTTTTTGAAAGGTCGTACAACCATGCTAACCATATCTAGTTGTACCCGCTACCCAAATCCCAAATAATAATCACTTTACCTGTATGCTACAAGGCAAAAGATAGAAAAATACCAAGTCTAAGTGAAGGGAGAAGAGCCCCTCATCTTTATATAGGGCTCACCACTGCAAGCAATCACATCGAGATTGTGTACAGCCCTAAAGAGGAGGGGTTATCATGAATAGGATGAGTTATATTCCGCACCAAGCCGCCAACATCATCAGGAAGCTTCTGTCGTGAATTCTCTTGAGTGAAAAGGGGGGAGGGGATCTGTGGCAATAGACATCAAATGAAAAAACCTCGCATCCGTTTATGCCAAGAGGAGCCAAAAAGGGAAGGGGGTTAATCGTTTATTTTCTAAGGGTTAAATCCACAAGGGGTTGCTCCCAGAGTTAAGCTTTTAGTGGTATTCATTCAACCATGCTAACCAAGATAGCATAGTAAGCCAGTAATAGGATAATTAAATCTTATTTTAGCGATTTCATACTCAAGGTGGACAACCTTATGCTAGGAGTAGGCTACTTGTAATCATGCAGCAAAGTGTCAAAGGCTTAGTCAACTGCCAGAAGTGTATAAGTATGTGTGTGTTGGGTATAGAATTAGCTACAATATATAATTTGGGTAGCAATACCAGTAGGTTAGTGTAACTAAAACTAGCTATCATGCTCAGATGATGTGACCAAGTGTGTGTGTGTGTGTGTGTGTGTGTGCACGCGCGCGCACGCACGCGTGCGTGTGTGTGTGTGTGTGTGTGTGTGTGTGTGTGTGTGTGTGTGTGTGTGTGTGTGTGTGTGTGTGTGTGTGTGTGTGTGTGAGAGAGAGAGAGAGAGAGAGAGAGAGAGAGAGAGAGTGCAAGAGAGACATGTGTATTACACTATGTCCAGCTTGATCCGGCCGATCATGACCACGTGTGAGAGAGAGAGAGAGAGAGAGAGAGAGAGAGAGAGAGAGAGAGCAAGAGAGACATGTGTATTACACTATGTCCAGCTTGATCCGGTCGATCATGACCACGTGGTCGTGCTCTTGTTGTTGCTTCTGACTGAAGCTCTTAAATGTGGTGGTGGATGGGGTCGATATCAACGAAGGTAAAACATCCGACAGAGGCTATACAAGCTTATGCGTGTGCGCAATTCATAAAAATAATGATGGAGCCATTAGAAATCCCTTACATGTGGGCAAACCTCTTGGCAGATTTTTGAACCTGCCTATATGCTAACAAAGTAAAAATCTCTCTTTACAAAGAGTATGAATATAGAAGGGATCATAGTGCTAGAGATGGTGATTGAAGGACTCTTTCAAAGATCATGATGATCACAGGGATAGATATAATAAGTCTATTGGCATTGAAGACAAGGATGCACGTAGAGACCTGAGCAAGAGGGATCGAGATGATACATGAACGTCAACGTGCATGTGCATGTAAAAATTTATGTTAAAAGCATGGACCAATAGTTGTCAGGCTGCAGCGTGCTGGATGTCACAAGCATGGCACCTTGCCGTTATTGACTATCTTACATAAAGGTTTGTATTTTATTTACTTACTATTTGCCACACGATCGCGACCAATGCTCACCAAAACATCAAAATAGGGGATCATTAAGCAGCAAACCAGTAAGGAAAAATTCTTTTGAGGGGGTGGTCATTGCAAGTTATTTGAAGGGTTGTCTAGAGCCCTACCCTAAGGAAAAACCAATAAGGAAAATTTCTTTTGAGAGGGTGGTCACTGCAAGTTATTTGAAGGGTTGTCTAGAGCCCTACCCCAAGGAAAAACCAATAGGAAAAATTCTTTTGAGGGGGTGGTCACTGCAAGTTATCTGAAGGGTTGTCTAGAGCCCTACCCTAAAGCACTTAGAGAGAGGTTTGCACCTCTCAGATCACTAGATCAATCCTCGTGTACCCACCGCAACAAAGATTTTTGCCCTCAATTCTATGAAAATTGAAGCTTCCACTTTATGTGAAGACACTACAAAGTCAACCTTTAGGTGTTGAAACTCAAAAAAGCATCGCATACAAAGAGGGATTGATGTTGGCCTTTCAACTAGTGGATATTAGCAATTTTGTATATTTTTTGGAATTTAACCTTTGGAACTCGCCTCTTTGGTCATATTGATTTGTAGTGCAATATATCCATTGATAAAAAGTAACTAAACTGCAATGCCAACACTAGATTACCAGAGAGAAATTTAGGTTTGTTCCTTTGTTCTTGAATACCATGACTATCCAATAGGAAATGGATTACAAAGCAAAGCAAGGCTTCCCTCTCTTATAAGTTTTGGAGAGACAGTGCCAGCTTTCCACCATACTTCCATAAGGCGATCACATGGGCCATGCACTATCTATTTTTTTTTTATAATAAATATTTACTACGAAAAGTTTAAGTAATGTTTTTCTTTTTCTTTCGTAGCCCCTTAAAAGTGAGGGTTCTACCATACAAACTTGATTAAATGATAAGGTTAGTCTTTTATCTTGATAAACGGGTTGGATGACTACTTTAGAAAACCGTGAGGTTTTCATTTCACCAAAATGGTCTATGCTAATTTTGAAAAAAAAAATTGGCTTTCTAAACGAAGCCTTAGAGTCGAGTTGGGTTACTCTAAGGCGAGTTGGGTTACGCATACTTTCAATGTTTTCATTGGTGATTGAGACTTACATTAAGTATTATTTGAATTTTAGTCGTACTGAAAAAAGGTCTTAGTGTTGGGCTTGCTTGGACGTACTTTTGCGGATGGCGTTCATGTGAACGACTAACAGTTTTATATAGCAGAGTTAGGACGACGTGAAAACGTGCACATACGTGCAGAATTCTGCTTGGATAATAGCTACGTGCAGAATTCTACCTTGGAGTCATGTGCGACTCTGCAAGTCTACTACTGACGTTGTCACGTTTTTTGCAGTCCAACTCAGGCTCGTCATTTTTAGCACCACTACTACTCACACTCTCTGGAAACCTTACATATATGGCTTCTTTGTACCCCACTCACAGGCAATTAAAGTCAATACCCACAGTTCTAACTCCATCCCCCTTAGCTCTAAACCTCACAATTAGAGCAAAGCATGTAGGTATCATCCCTTGAGTACTACCCCTTAATTACTGGATTAATCTATTCATCTTGGTGCTTATAGGCGAAGGCCCTAATTGTAGTTAGCATCAATATTGAAGCAATTTTTGGCTCAGCAGAGGAATTGCTATTGATGGAAGGCAGTGGTAAGAGAGCAAGTTTGAAGCCATACATGCACAGCAACTACTATCACCCCCACATGAGGATGAAGCCCCACAGCAGCACGCATGACAAGAATGCCAGCTCCTGTGGAGCCCAGAACAACGCAGGAGTGATTTACAGAGCCGCAACAATTCTCGCGAAAGTCGGCGGCGGAGGTCTGAGGGCTTCATCGTCTGTGCGGAGAAAGGAAGATGGTGAGCGCCTACGGCAGTGCAGAGTCGCTCAATACAAATCGTTTGCTGTGAAGAACCGCATGAAGGAGTCTTCTAAGAATGGCCTGCTCTGGTTCAAGCACAAGTACTTGCAAATTCGCTATGGTTGGTCCTTCTGATACAATATCTGCCTCACCGCCAGCTTCCCAGTTCTTCTTCTGCTCTTGTCATCGGTTGCTGCATCGCAAGTCTGATGCCACACAATTCAATTTATTATTATTTTGGCTTTCTGTTGCAATTACTCCTCTTTTGTTACATTAATCGCTCTCTCTCTCTCTCTCTCTCTCTCTCTCTCTCTCTCTCTCTCTCTCTCTCTCTGTGTGTGTGTGTGTGTGTGTGTGTGTGTGTGTGTGTGTGTGTGTGTGTGCAGTGCGTTCTCTATCACAAGAAGTTTTGGACAAATTCCCACAATAATCGCCACATTGTGGCTCCACTCCACACTCCTACACCCTTATGGAGGGCACCGTGAATCTTCACCTTGTTATTTCACTTTCATTTCATATCCTGACATGTCTTGACTTTTCTTGCATTCTATAATTTTAAAATGTTAAAGTGAAACTTCACTTGCATAGTTCTAGTAAATCCTATGGATACACACACACACATATTAATGAGTTTTTTTTTATTTCACGTTTCATTTCACAACTTCACATGGCTTGACTTTTCTCACATTCTATAACTTAATTCCTAGTCAATATTCACGAAAGTCTCTTTTATTAAGCGGCCATCGATTGAGTTTCCTCCCCACAAAAAAGCAAACCGAAAATACTAGCATAAATTTAAAATCTTTAAGATTTTTGAACTATTTTCTCACATATTTCACCATGGTTTGCAACCAACTAGTCTCCATTTTCAACTGGCTCAAGGCTAAGCTGAGGCAACTCTTTCTTGAACACTGATTTTACTTAATCTGAACCTAATGATTTTATAATGTTCTAATTGTTCTAAAAAGCCATCGTGATTCTTTCACTTGTTGTTTATAAAAAGCTTATCAAGTAATTTACCCAAATATTTTATTTATACATTAACTAGAACTAGTCTGGCCGGCGGCCTTCGGTCACCTCTCTCTCTCTCTCACCAATGTCTTTCATAAAATGGTATTTGCTAATTTTGATTCTTCCTTAAAAACTTATCAAGCAATTTACCCAAATATCCTATTTATACATTAACTAGAATTAACTAGAATGATTGCCAATTACACCGTTTACACATATTCACTGATTAAGTACTAGGCCTATGACAAGGCCCACCAATCAAGACAAGTTTTCCATTCCAACCTTTATGGTAAAGACTTTGCTCAAGATGTCACGAGAAAAAAAATACTTAGGGTAAAGAGTATGTGGTCCCAATTCTGCAAGTAGGACAAATTACAGAGGATCTACGAAGATGCTGGCAATTTTTCGAGGAGGAAAATGCTGCAGATGATACACGTCAGAGTGAGGGAGAGAGAGAGAGAGAGCCGGTAGCCTGGCGATCCTCGGGCCTCCCAGGTGTCAGCATGTCTGTCCGTGGCTGCAACTATTGCCAGCGCTGATGAGAAGATGGGTAGGAGAGTAAGAGACGGGCGCAAGTCGGAGGACTGTGAGGGTTGCAAAACTAACTCTCTCTCTCTCTCTCTCTCTCTCTCTCTCTCTCTCTCTCTCTCTCTCTCTCTCTCTCTCTCTCTCTCTCTCTGTCTCTCTCTCTCTCTCCGTCTGTTTCACTTGCATGGGCACGCACAATTTGCTCCCTCTCTCTCTCTCTGTTTGTTTCGCTTGCATGGGAGGATCTCGTCACGGCGTTGTTGCGTGGGAGGGCGGCAGTATGCGCACTGTGTGTGTGTGTGTGTGTGTGTGTGTGTGTGTGTGTGTGTGTGTGTGTGTGTGTGTGTGTGTGTGTGTGTGTGTGTGTCCCTTGCACGTAGGTGCAATGCCCGCATGCAGCGCAGGGGATCTGGCAGCAGCGCAGACAGGGGCGCCTGCTGCAGGAGGGAGCAGCTCCGTTCCTCGCCACCTCGCACGTGCAACACATCCAAGTCACACGTCTCACTTGAAACCTAAGCTGGAGCGGAATCTCTTGAAAAATTAATTAATGAAACGTATGTAGACCCAGTATGTCCTGATTAAGGTGTTAGGCGGCCAAGTTAAGGCCGCCTAAGAAGAAGGATAAGTTCTAAAGTGCGTGCTTCACAGATTTTCAATCTGAGAAGCTCAATCGAAAAAGTGTTGCAAGGCACGCACAGAGTAAAAGCGACGCTTCAATACACGATGTGGACAAGATGCACCAGAGCAGTTAAATTTTCTTGTGTAACAAAAATCACCATGTGAAGGGAGCCACCCTTGGGTGAGAAGAGAGCCATTGTCGCCAACAAGGTTTGAACCAAGATCTAACAGTTAAGATATGATCCTCACATGAACTATCCACTCCACCACTGGGGGGCTCTTGTTGTCCCAATAATGGTTCAACTCTGTTTTAAACTTGGGGGGCCACGGGTCCCATTGCATGGACCCGGTTTTTAATTGGCCCCTTTACTCTAAAGTAAGATTTTACTGGCTTAGATTGCTTAAAAATGTGCAATATTCTTTTTCTCACATTTTAGAGGACAAGCTCCCCAATCAGTATTGCCCCTAAAAAAAATTATTGCTAGCAAAATTGCGTTAGGCCATATCTCGAGTACATTGTTTGAGGGAAGCTTCTTTTCTAAGGTGATGACCATAATTTATTTATTTATTTATGCATTTTTACCAATAAGGCGCATAAATATATTAGTGAGAACAAAAAAATACGTTCAAAGCTGCTCTAAGGCAATAGGAAGAGTAAATATATATTTGAGGAATATGCTTGTCGAAATTTGCATCTCTAACAAGACTCTCTAATTACAAACCCGAGAAGCTCCCTCATAAACCAACAATTCCTATGCCTTCAAATGGCCAAAAAACATGGCCAAGTTTGCTACTACTACTAAGAAAAACATCAAATTATTTTTCACCATCAGAAATGAGCAGAACAGCGAGGAAACAGAGCGACCATGCAAAGGACCCATTCTGTGCAAAATAAGGCAGACGCTCACGATACTTACTATCGCTAGCAGATTAAGGTGTGAGGAGAAATCAAAGCGCACTCATTGAGAGTTTGTGCTGAAGAGCGCCTACAGACGTAGCCATTGTGAGGAAAAGGCTTCTTTTGTTCCTTGGTTTTTGTTCTTGTGCAAATGCTCACGACATCTTTCCTGCTTATCTTAGCCTCATAAGATCTTTTGGTTGTCTGCTTTTCGTGTCCTGCTCGCAAGCTTTGGGGCGATTATTTTCTAAGGGGGAAGGCCCGTTTGGTAGCGCTATTATTATCCAAGAGGGAATGTCCGTTCGATAGCGCGAATAATTATTATCTCCTTAAGCCCTTGTGCGCTTAAGATCTTGTAGTTATAATCGTTACTTTAGAATCCGCGCAGTATCCAGCCTTAAGGTTATATCAATTATTTTTGTTTAAAGGGGGAGGAGATCATTACTTATTTGATAGAGCCTATGTGCTTTGAAGGTCTTGAGTCTACTCAAGTGGTGTAAGTCGGCGACACTGGATAATGGAACTCGATGCTCTAGTCGCAAGTGAGGATATTGTCAAATTTTCACAAATGTTAGCGGCGGGGAAAATATCCGAAATGGAGCTATCCGTGCCGATGGATGTAGGCGGTGGCTCGATCTTGAGACCGATGCATGATACGAAAATGTCAGGCCCCAGTTGGCCAAAGGTTTCAACCATGAAAGAGGACAAAACTATCCCGACTGAAAAAGTTCCCTCTGAGGAAACAAGAGAGAAAATGGGCTCAACGCAAGGGTTCAAATTCGAGGTGAAAACCCTCAAAGACGGGGTTCCTCAGGGTCCCATCTGTGCGAACGTAAATAAAGCGTCAAGTGCATCTGCTACTTGCAGGCCAGGTATTTCGTTTATTAGCATACTCAAGGGGCCTAACTCTACGGATTATGGAAAAGGCTCACCAGAAGGGATGTCAAGTGAAGAGATATCAAAAACCTGTAGAATGCAAAAGCTAGACTTCAACAAGAGCTCATGGAAGTCAACAAAATGATTGAGTCCGGCCCTAACAACAATAAAAGAACTTGCTCCCATGCAGAATACAGTGGGCTGGTAGAAGACGGATTGGCAGATCGAGCCTTCTCTGTTTTAAGAAAGTCTTTGCCACAGCAGGTGGAGGTTGCCGAGGCTATTACTGTAGCGATTCCACCAGCACTTATCAAAAAAAAACTAGCCAGGCAAGCTAAGCTACTGCTTGTATTTGGGTTCAGTGGAAGAATCCCGAACAGATATGAGATGATTCAATGGCTTCAGGGCCCTCAAATTCTTGGTCATGGAGGAGCAGTTGAAAGTACTTTTTACTTAACTAAAGGTTTTTGTTCAGTGAGGTTTAAAGAGACCTGCGATGTATAAAAGATCCTTGACAAAGGGCCCCTAGTATTTAATAGGACTACGGTTTGTGTGGTGCCTTGGGAGCCAATGTTCGACTCAGCTGAATCTCTACAAGAGTTTCATCCTATCTGGGTTGAGTTTGTGGGACTGCTTAGTTGGCTGTGGGAAAATCTCAGGATGTTTGCTAGCCAACTGGGCATGCCCTTATTTATACCTAGCAAGAGAGGGTTTGGCAAAACCTCAAACAGGGTTTGTATAGGATGGGATGCGTTTAAAACGCCACCTAAGAGCATGGTTATCAATGTCGGAGCTGGGCTTGTTACTATTCCGCTAAACTTGGAACATACTTCGGGGCATGTTTTAAATGCAACAACTTTGGACACTTCGCCAAGGATTGCCCCTTGAAGTCTAATGATATTGCAGCTCCGGTAGCACAGGCCCCCAATAAAATGGAATCCCCAAAGGAAAGGCTAGAGAAGCAAGGAGGCAGTAACGAAGGGACAAATGAGGGAAGGATAAAAGAGATATGGTATGTGAGAAAATGGATATTAAGATGCAGGAAAAGATTGTGGAGGAATCGATTCCCATACAACAAGCTTTCGAGGGTGTAGGCAATTATAATAGGATCATTACTCCCGCTGCTACCCCCAAATTTATGACAGTGACAACGGCGACGGCTGTCCAAGTCCCTAGTCTTAAAAGAGCCAAAAGAGTGAAGGCAGTGGCAAGAGACTCCAAAGTGCTTCAAGTCGTGAGAACACTCGAGGTAAAAGGATTTGATTCATACTCCACCCCTTCGAAAGGAGGGGGGTTCATTGTCCCTCTGCACAATCCATTTGCAACACTGCAAGAAAAGAAATCCCCTGACCTGGAACCCCCTGATTCTCCTGAGACCAAGGAGAAGGGAAGCGGGGGGGGGGGGGGATTCGGATGTTGAAGACTTCGTTCCTCTATCCCAATGAACCCCTCATTAATGATGGAGTCTCTCACTATCCAATCTTGGAACGTAAAGGGGTTGAAAACCCGTAAGAAGAGTACCCTATTCTGGGAGGAAATAAAAAAGGAGAAGACAGTCAACTATTGGGCCATCCAGGAACACCACCTAGATGCCCATAGCAAGAGAAAGCAGGTGCTAGGAAAGAAACTGGTATTCAATGGAGAAGGAAGTAACCGCTTCAATGGCGTCCTCAACATTGCAGACAGAGAATTGGAGCCGAAGTTGGTTCTTAACCACCCATCCGGCAGAATCCTGGGGATACGAATCAGATGGGAAGGGCATCCCTTCACCATTGTGAATGTGTACGGCCCTTGCAATGCAAAAGATAGAGCTAAACTATGGATGCATCTTAGAGATACTCCTATTGAAGGGGAGTGGCTCTTGGTTGGCGACTTTAATATGGTAGAAAAGAGCAAGGATAGAACAGGATCCTCCAGTATGCTGGCTGGCTCAGAAATATCTACATGGAAAATTTTGTGCGAAAAGTGGGGCAATGATCGACTTATGGGAAGTTGGCCCATGGAACAGCACGCCTGGTTTCACCTACACAAGCCTCCAGTACGCCCACACTACCTCCATGCTAGACAGATGCTATTGCTCGCACCAAGCTGATTGGATACCGGCGTTGATGGAGATGAAGGTAGTCCCAACAAAAAGCCTTTCGGATCACATTTTAAGAAGAATAAAGAGGAGGAGCAGACCCCAAGAGGTGAGAAAAAATTGTTACTAACAGGGTCACACCTACTCAAAGACCCTCTTTTTAGGAATCTAACCAAGAAAGCACTGGGTAAGCTCAAAAAAGATGTCAAACCTCGACAAACACAATGCGTGGGACCTCTTTGCTCGGAGCATCCAGAAAGCAATCAAAACCTTGGGCCCTCGAATCAAGAAAGCTAGGGAGGTTCACCTTCTGCATCTTACAACGGAGGTACAATTGCTTACCTCCATAAAAGCCAATGGGCATGCTACTAAGGAGGAGCACAAAAGTTGGCTTGAAGCCAAATCTAACCTTGCTAATGAGCAACTAGAAGATATCAGAAAGGCAAGGCTTCTCTCCAAGGAGACTTTTCTTCAACCTGAAGCATCCAATTAAGCTCAGTTTTTTAGGGCTTAAAAAATCAAGAAGAGTCGGGGCCACGTCCGCTCGCTCGATGATGAGAAAGGGACAGCATTTCATAACCAGGATGAAATGGTTGGTTTGATGTTGAGCTATCTCAGTCAGATCATTGGACGGTCAGAGACCCAGTCCAAAGAAGTGGAAGAAGCCAGAGGGACCTTACTTCAGAGTGTCAAGAAGGAGATTTCCCACTCAGAAGCTAATAGCTTGGAATGGGCATTCTCCAAAGACGAATGTTCACTAACATTGCAAGCCCTTGGCAAGGAAAAGTCCCCTGGTTGGGATGGGATGACGGTGGAATTCTATAGAGAATTTTAGGATGACATCAAGGCCCCAATCACAAAATTGGCCAATAAAGCCATGGTCGAAGGGTCGTTGGAGATAAGTGTAAAGAGAGGGCTTATCAAACCCATCCCAAAACAGATCTGTTGTTCTCAACTGAAACATTGGCGCCCTCAGACTAGCCCCCTTACTAACCAAGATCATCTCTCCCCATCAACATGGGTTCATCAAAGGAAGGTCCATTTACGATAACGTCTTGGCAGCAATGGTGGGCATCGAATACGCAACTGTCACAAAGCAAGAGTGCATTCTGCTACAGTTGGACCAGGACAAGGCTTATGACAGAATAACATGGATATATATAGAAGCTGTCATGGAAGCTCTGGGCTTTGGGCCTCGCCTATGTCGGCTGGTACGTGTGATGGGGGTTGGAAGCTAGTCAGAGCTCCTATTCAATGATAGAATTGTGGGCTCTTTTGAGGTCAAAAGGTCTATTAAGCAGGGATCCCCTTTGCCCCCCTTACTTTTCGCCATAGGATCACATCCTCTAATCATGACACTTGAAGCTAGTGCTGAACGAGGGGAGTTGCAAGGCCTTGCCTTACCTAGAAATAGCCAACTCCTAGCAAAACTTTTTGCAGACGATTCTCTCCTCTTCTTGAAGGCGTGTCTCCAAGTCATTAGAAAAGCTCTGGAGATTGTACAAATATTCTCAGTAGCTTCGGGGTCCTAGTGTAATATAGAGAAGTCAAGGCTGATCTCCCTATTGGAAAATGACTCATTTGACCCTTCTGTCTAGTCGGGGGAGATTGTCACAAAAGGGAATATCTTTAGACATCTGGGAGCCCCCTTGGGGGTGGACGTCTAGTGTAATATAGAGAAGTCAAGGCTGATCTCCCTATCGGAAAATGACTCATTTGACCCTTCTATCTGGTCGGGGGAGATTGTCACAAAAGGGAATATCTTTAGACATCTGGGAGCCCCCTTGGGGGTGGACGTAACTCACAAACAAAGATTTGAATGGGTGCTTGAAAAAATCAAAACAAAAATGAGTAGATGGGAGTATGCTCTTCTCCCATTCCCAAGTCGGATAAAAGTGATGAATGCCTTTATGATTCCTTATATTGCCGTCACTAGCCCGCTTCTCAAGATGGCTAAGTGTCACTAAAAAGAGTTCTTAAAACCAGTAAAAAGATGTTTATGGAAAAATAACACGAAATCTTCCAGGCCATGGCAATGGGCCCGTTGGGAATCAGTTGCTTGGTTGGGGAATCAAGGAGGCCTCGGAATCCTCAACCCTGTGGCCCATGCAGAAGCTTGTTGCGCCAAATTTGTTGTTTCCTTGGCTAAACAGGATCAAGTTTGAAGTGTCATGATCAGAGATATGATAGAAGCAGCTAAACTTGGCTCGAAGGGTGGAAAGTGGAGAGGGGTGGAGGTTCATGACAAACTGTTAGCCCCGGCGTGGTCTTAAGACTGGGGGGCATCTCAGGAGAATTGGTAAGAAAATGCAATAGAGCAGCAGGAGTCTTAAAGTGGGGGGAAGAAGCCAGATACTTCAAGAACTCCATTCTGCATTGGTCCCCCTGGCTTTCCAAAGTTGTAGATCCGCCACAAACTCCCTATTGGATTGAGACAGCCAAGAATCTGAATAATAAGGGTCTAAAGTGACTTGGGCACTTTAGGACAGTGGCAACAAGCGTTGGAAAACCATTGACCTTATGGTTACCCGGTACCAACTTAATAGCTTGGAGGTCTTGCTTGTCCACAAAGTGATGAAAGAGCTTGACAATCTAGTGATGCCAATCTGTGATTCGGAGTTGGACTGGAATGCCTAGAAATGGCCCGGAAGCAGTCTCTTGTGGAAAACCCATACTAAAAGCATTTATCAGACAATGATGCACAAGAAGAATTGGTCTAGCCTCCTTAACAAGGTATGGAAAAAGCAACGGCCGGAGGAAAGGTGGGAGCATGTAATGGAGAACATATGGAAGCCAAAGGTTCTGCGGCACATGAAGGTTTTCTTATGGAAGGTTATTTGGGGTGCTCTACCGACGGGGGTGAAGATTCAGGAGAGAGGGATTGGGTCAGATCAATGCTTGGGGTGTAGGTTGGCTAGTGAAGATTTGGCCCACCTATTCATGGACTACCCAACTATCAAAGGCCTTGCAGGGAAAATATGCAAGTGGGTCCAAAGAACATGGGAAATTAGGTTTTTCAAGACTGACCTATTCCTTGGAGGTAAGAATTCAAGTAGTCCTGCACTCCTCGTCAGCACTCAGATAGTCAGATACTTCTTCTTACATAATGCATGGCAGACAAGGAACCATAGTGTTTTTGAAGGAGGTTTTGAGGTGGCAAGCTTCCCAGAAATTATACAAGAAAGCAAAGTGCTAATATGGACACTCGGGCGCAAGCAACACTCGGAGGATTGGTCTAGAACTACTTGCGCCTTGTTGTCAACAGATGGAATGCCTAGGATGGGGGCAAATCTTGGCCATCGATAAATAAAAGATCTCAGAATGACAAGATTATGGACCTAGTGTATCAAGGATGAGAGGGCGGGTTGGTAGGGGTGGCTGCCCTGATAGCCGATGTAATTATGGTCCCTGGATGTTGTCATGGCTTAACATGCGCATGACAAGACCTTGTAATTTTTTGAGTTGTTCAATATAATTCACTCACAATTGTGAGTTTTGCCCAAACAAAAAAAAAACTACTACTATCATCTTCTCCACTTCATTTATGAAAGCTACTTATACGAAGCATGCAAACAGAGCACTCATCTTATTTTCCTTCCTACTAGCTAGAAATGCTAGGATGAAGCAATCATCAAGCCTTAAATTGCAACCATTTATGTATTCTCTTTTTTAATGCATTGCCTACAGGTTGAGCATCAATGCATATTAACAATGATAGTGGAGATGATGAGATCTCCAGAGGTAGCACCAATGTCTTCATTAGATGAAATCTAAAGAGATCCCTTGGGCACTGGAAAAAGAAAAGGGAGTTTGAGTTGGAATGAAAGTTCTCCTTTGATATCAAATTAAACTTAAAAGGGTAAAAAGTTCTTTTCATTTTAACTACTTGAGAGAGGGAAGAAAGTACTCACTCAATAGAGTGAGTTGAAATAATATTAAACAGAAAACGCATACATCCCCCATGCTCAGCATGAGCCATGGGGACCGAAAAATACAATAGAGCAAACCACAAACATGAATTCTTGTAAATCTTACATAGGTCTCTTCCATCTCTTAAGAGTTTTACCGTCTAATGTTTATAGGAACTTCAACCCACAAAAATGATTATATGGTGATGTTTTTTGCTTATCAATTTCTCTTTACTACAAGGCTAGCCAACAAAGGTGAGCTTATTTTAGCTCATGGGCAAATATCCTCTCCAAGTCCACGAACTTCTTTGCTACTAGACTATAACACAAGTGCTTGTCTAGATAGTCTAGGGCAATTCAAAACCGTCATAAAACAATCCCTCCCCACCTTTCCCTACTCCTTCACCTTTATCTTTCCGCACCTTCTCTACATCTACATTTGTTGTTGTCAATCTAGCTCTACCGATGATATTGAAAACCAAACATTTGGGGAAATAAAAAAACACAAGCTACAAAATATATACAAGCCTCAAATAATTTTGTCCAACCAAAGGAATAGTAACAATCCTCAAATAATTTTGTCCAACCATGGTTTTTTGCCGATTGAAAATTTATTCAATCCTCTTTTTTTGCAAACATTGTACAAGCTTTTTCCAAAGGTTTAACTACTTCTATGAGAATGAGAATAAAATACTAATCAAATATAAATTAATGAAAACAAAGGGTACAAAGGGTGAACTACTTTTTTTCTCTTCTCACAATCGTGAGTGGATTATATTAGCAACCCAAAACAATTACAATTACTAATCATGCTCGTGTCGAACCATGACATCTTCTAAAAACCATTAGTACATCGACCGATATATATTATTACTCAAATATAAATTAATATATAGATATATTAATTTAATACTTTTCCAAGAATGAGAATATATTAATATTCAAATATACTACTATAATACTTTTACAAGAATGAGAACATATTACTATTCGAATATAAATTTATAAAAACCAAGGGCTGCAAAGGTTGAACTACTTTTACAAGAATAATTTAATACTTTTCCAAGAATGAGAATATATTAATATTCAAATATACTACTATAATACTTTTACAAGAATGAGAACATATTACTATTCGAATATAAATTTATAAAAACCAAGGGCTGCAAAGGTTGAACTACTTTTACAAGAATGAGAATATATTATTATTCAAATATAAATTAGTAAAAACCAAGAGCTACAAAGTACATTAGTCTTAAAACGTACAAAACCTCCAAACATCATAGAATATATCTCTCGCTCGCTCGCTCGCTCACTCACTCACTCACTCACTCACTCACTCAGGTAGGTAGATGTTCCAGTAGATAGGTGAAGCCTCTCTGAATTTGAAAAAATGAAGGACCTTCATTATATACCTAAAAGTACAAATCATCGATCTAGGCTCAACTTGACACCTCTACCACACAAACAAACACAAAGTGACAACACCTCTATAAACACAAATTGCAAGATATGTCCTTGCACGGTCACATCGATTCAAACTGTGTAGAGCCTCTAAACAGTAAAGAGCCTATTGGGGCATTGTATTCATAGTTCAAGGTGAACTTGTTGCTTAGGCATCACATTTACAGTCTTGCGTTGCTTTGAGCAATATTGAGGGCAAGTGTATGGCTACAACAAAGGCTACCGGAGAGCACTTATAGTTCTCATTACGAGTGGGAGATCTTGACATGATTGCAGATGCTCTTATGTTACACTGTGATAGCCAAAGTGCCATAGCATGTAGATCATGTAAACACCAAAAAGTCTAATGCACACTATGTGTTCACAATTCAAAGTGAATTGTGTTGCTTTGGTCACAATTGAGCCTAGTACATAGTTTCCACAAAGGCTACCAAAGAGACCTTATTGCTCTTATAAATAGAGGGAAATCTAGAGGGAAATCTTGATATGGTTGCAAAAGTTCCTATGTTACATTGTGATAACCAACGTGCCATGACATTTCACATATTTCCACAGACGCTACCAAAGAGACCTTATTGCTCTTATAAATAGAGGGAAATCTTGATATGGTTGCAAAAGTTCCTATGTTACATTGTGATAACCAAAGTGCCATGACATTTCACATATTTCCGTCTTCCATACATATACAAAGCACGACTATTTTGTCAAGGTACATATTGACGATAATTTTTTGCACATTGCAGATTCCTAATGTTGTGGCTTGACATCTAATGTTAATTATTTCAAAGATACACTGCTTATTAAGTAGCAGATTGTTAAAGATCACTTGTGAGAACTCCCTCTTGAGAAAGGAGATTTTCAATAAGCATAAGTTTTTTTGGTTTAATGAGAATCAACAAAGATAGCAACCAATTGCTCTTCCCCTTACTTTGTGGACCCATCGGACACGATAAAATTTATCATGTTCCGAATAGACGAAATAATAAACATGTTTAATGTATGCAAATGGGCAGCTCTGAAATTTGCAACCCTTCTCATGTTACCTTTCTATGTAGCCCTGCACACGCCTGACATCTAAATTAGAGGCCTTCTCGTTGAAGGTCAGGTTAGTCAATGAGCCCTTCCTCTCGAAAGGGTTAATTTTGACAAACTCTTCCTGGGAAGGAAACCAGTTAAAGTGCCCTTTAGAGGTTGGTTTTTTTTATACAAGGGTCAATAGTCATGTGGACATTTATCTTTAGCTTAATTTATGCCTTCTTAATTTTGTCAAAAAAGCCTTGGAGCCATGTTGCACCATGGGTTAGTGGAGGCAAGAAGGCTAAAGTGTTGCACATGGTTGCACCCATTGTATGAGATGGAAAGTGTTGGGCAATCTATTTTCAAGGAGATCATGAGAGATATTGGATTGGAGATGGCTAGCCTATGTTTAAGGAGAGCTTTTCACTACCTAAATAATAGCTTATTCCCCTCCTTTTTTCAAAGTGCGAGTGCGGTTTATAAACGCCTTATATATTCATGGAGGAAAACATGGATATGCATGTATATAGTAAACACTAATCCTACTAGCCCATGGTGCGACCCAACTCTTAGATTTGACTATTGAGCCTTCACCCTTTTAAAGCACTACAGGAGATTGATAATACGATTGAGCCTTCACCATATCGTTATATTGTAACTTATATTGTTAGATTGTGGTTTTTAACAATTGAGGTCAAAAACCACAGGATTCACCGCATGGACTTTGGAGTCTAGACTCGCAAAAAAGAAAAAAAATACCATGCGCACGTGCCACAGATTGCCATGATGACTGAGACTCTTAAGACATGAGACTCAAGCAACAAATTCAACAAGCTAGTGCATAAAAAATCCATCATCCTCGTGATTATGAACAGCATTTGTCTCTTGCACAGCTCCTGTAATCTACGCATGAGGTTGGGCTAAGATTTTGAGTCCTTGACAACACTTGTTGCTCTCATTGGTTATGTGTGATGGAAAGATTGCGAGCTTCTTCTCGATTGGTGGAGGGATACAATGCAATTAAGGTATGCTTTGCGACTTGTGTGTGTGTGTGTGCGCGCGCAAGCTTTAATAATGTTTTAATGATCATCAGGTCACCTATTGATGTGTTCAAAAAAGGCCAACTACTTTCAGTTTACCAAGGTCTTGGGACCAAGAACCCAGAGTCATTTGTATCGAAGTTCATGTACTTCTACAACTACAGTTATGTCAAGAATGTCTAGTTGAAGAGAAGTCAAAAAGAGAGACTGGGAACAGACTCAAAAGTTATTGTTGCAATAGGTGGACGGACATACGAGTCTCAAGCAATTCATAGTGGGTAGATGCATGTAACGGAAGTGGTGGAAGTAGTGCATTTACCCTAAACTTCCTCGCTACTATCTTTTGAGTGAAGGTCTAGTGGTGCTATTATATGATATTATAATAGCTCATATGATATTATATTCAATTCAGTGTGAGATTCCCACGGATTCTCTTCATTCTCCTTGAAGATTTGCTTCCCTTTCAAATCAGATTCGCTTGTTTTTTAGATTCTTACCCTGCTGGTACTCCCTACCTGGTATGTATTTTGCCATACTAGCCATTTTTTCTTAGTGCCAGGTTTTGTATAAGACGGTTCTTATGCTTCACGTGAGATTGCATGTTGCATACTTGGCAACATGTATTTTGTGTTGTAATGTAGATACTATTTGAAAACATGGGAAGTATTAAAGTTGATAAGAAGAGGTAGCAGGTAGACCTTTCAAGCTTCTATCAACTTGTGGATAGGTAGAAATAAGAGAAAGGACACGGAGTTGCAAAAGGAGCAAGACCATGTCGTAGAATAACTTTTTGCAGATGACCTTGAGAGAGGACTAGATAAAGAGAAGAAAGCCCAAAACTTGCAAGATGCAACAAGCTCAGAACCAACCTCTAAAGCTAAGAAGCAGAAAAGATGGAGGCCAACTTGGAAGGTACAACATACATAGACTTATCCTCTGGTAGTGGTAGTGGAGGGTTAGCTAATACTAAAATGCGAATGGTGCAACTATTGCAAACACAAAAACCGCTTTGCAAACAAAGGTGCTTTCACGATTTAACTAAACGAGGATGGTGAGTCAAGATGTGAACATAAGTTAGTATCCTTCATGTGGGAAAACAAAGAAAAGAGAGTGTTCTCTCCAAGTATGTCTCGACCTTTGAAGATAAAGAGAGTGCCAGTGGCCTGTGGCAATTTTACTTTGTTGTGAAGTGTGCAAGACCTATGGAGCTATTTGGAAGCTTTGCCTTTATCAGATTAAGCAAAGGCTACGAAATATGCTCATCATCTAGATTAGGGAACCTACATAAATAGAGTTTCTTGTATGAAGAGTTCATACAAGGTATCCGAGATGCCCTTTGGATGTAGAGAAATCCAAGCTGATTTTCTTATGGTAGAGGATAGTAGAGACGAGGGAAAAGGAAGTCATTTGATTGTCCGTCTTAGTTTCTTGAAAGATGGAGGGAAGAGGGAGGGAAGGGCGACAACTAGGTAGATTTAGTCAAGCTTCTAAAAAAAATATATGGTGGTGCAGAAGCAAAATAAGATTTTCTATTAATGAACCAAATGGGATTATTTCTTCATAAGCTTCTCTCACTTGCAACAAAAGGATATTTTATGATGGGTCATAGAAGTGCACTGTTGTTAGAATGAGAGCAAATGTTCCTCGCCAACTACATTGTGTTGCACATTATGAAAATCTAGCAAAGCAAGTCTATCTATTGGGTCTTTTTCCATAGCCAAATGGGATTATCTCTTCATAAGCTTCTCACTTGCAACAAAAGGATATTTTATGATGGGTCATAGAGGCACTGTTGTTGGAATGAGAGCAAATGTTCCTCGCCAACTACATTGTGTTTCACATTATGAAAATCTAGCAAAGCAAGTCTATCTATTGGGTCTTTTCCATAGCTTATGCATTTGGATAAGTTGCGTGTATGGATCTACACTTGGCTTCATGCATCAAGAGAAAGGACAGATGACTTGAAGCTTGTAGAGAGCATTACATTTCCTAGAGTTATAGCCATAGCCAGATTACATATCCACTGTGATGGATGGAACGAATGGTGAAGGTCATGAAAGATTTGCTGATAGAATGTCAAAGAAAAGCTATGCATATATAATGAGCTGATTCTCTATGCAATTCAGTTCTACATTCAATTTTTTGCTTATGTTTGATCGGACCAAAACACCTTAATTTGTCCATTCCAAACAAATTCTTGGATGTTACTGATACAGTAGGGTTTGATAATGCAGCATTGCAAAACTAGATGGAGTTCTCGAGAGACTCAGCTAGCAGTGGAACAAGATACTAAAGGAATTCATTCAGCAAGAAAATCAAATGATTGTTGGATGCTGGTGGAGACATGTTCACAAATTGGTTCATTTGAAGCTTGCATGCACTTAAGTAAAGAACTAGTCATAAAATTTGTGGACGATCTGAAACCTTGCAAATCTCAAAAGATTGTCATGTCTTCCAGACTTGGAAGCTTGAAGCAAGCTGAAAAAAAACTCTATTATGTACAGACAATTCTGGGCAAATTGCCATTGCTGAGGTTTGGATAAAAGATTTTCTGACTAAGCTGGGTGTATTCAATGTGTTCAGCATTGTATCGTGCAGAGTGCTATGCAACAACCACGACGCTTTGTGAGAGTTCATCCTTTCCCTATGTTTATGGTGAGATAAAGGCAAATAAAAGTACCCTGAGTGAATTCATGGATAACAATTAGATACCCTACACTCAGATCCCTATAACCCAAGCTTACCATGCTCCTAATGAAGTAAAAAAGGCTGGTTAATCTATAAATTGATCTCTTCTCGATGATTGCATTGTATATACATGAAAGTGCTGTTTGACAGTATATGCTGGCCAGGTTTGTGCGCAGACAAATGCTAATTAAAGCACAAGTGACAACCATGTGCAATGTGCTACATACATAATGTTCTTTTACTTTTACAACAGAAAATGTGCAGGCCCAAGGATCGCTAAGAATGCTCTATCTCAGGTATATGTTCCAGTAGACAGGTGAAGACTCTCCAAATGTGAAGAGCATTCGTTAAATACCTGGAAGACGAAATCATCAATATAGGCTTCACTTGACACCACTCTGCCACACGAACAATCGCAAAGTGGCAACACCTCTATAAAGCCAGGTCCTCATCCTCAAATCTCATCCACAGGAGCATGCATAATCCTAGGGACAAAATCGATCACAGGCACATATGCATACCACAATTACAAAAGGCTCAGAGAGGCCATGTTTATATGGTTCGATTCATGCCAGCCATTTCCTCAATTCTCTTCAGTAGAGGGAGCGGCAAAGTCATCCTCGCCCACTTCATACACACATACAAACACACACATAGTCCAGACATGTACGCACGCACACAGAAGGCCTTGGCACCACATGCAGCACGCTATCACTTGTCTCTTCAAGTTGAGATCCTACAGAGATCGCAGGGAAGGGAGATGGTGCTCAGATCAGCGGGATAGTCTTCAAGTGGGCGCCCACAAAAGAGCCTCCCACGTTATGGTCTGTTGAGCTTGATCTTTTGCTGTAGGTCCTCACAGCACGCCTCCCCTTCCTCTCTCGCCATACTATTTTAGCCAGCAGGAAGCCTTGCTTTTAAACCCAATGAGATGGGAAAGCCCTAACTCAATATCTGCTTTCACACGCAGCGGTCCTTGGTCGCCCTTGTCCACAATTGTGTTTGGAGTGGTGGATCGATCATCCTCACATCTAATTTAAAGGCCACGATCGATCATCCATGGTGGAAAGACGAATACCTCGGATCAACTCAGGGGCTTTGTTAGCTGCATTCACGTTGATTTCAAGTTGAGCAAAATGAAACCAATTAGAGGGGAAGGAGGGGAAGAGAAACACCAAACACACAAAACTTGAACTCAAAGGTGTTGCAAGATTTCTTGTTGTTTGTATATGTAGCATATCTATTAGTTGAATCGGAAACCTTGGTGGAAAACAAATGATTTGACATGGTTAAGGTTCACTTCAAACTCTCAAGAGAGTCCTTGATTAGCTCACTTTGGCTTAGTGCAAACAATCCCTTCTTGTCCCTTGTCAACTCTATGAGCAATCAAGCCCTCATGTTTTGGGATACCTATTTTGAACACCCTAAAATTTTGCAATCGAGAACCTTATTTAAAAATGTAATAGTGCAACCAATCTCTATTGTGTCATATTTATCACAATATTTTTTTCTAGCTATGCCAATTTGAAGTTGGGTATCAAAAGTTAGACTTGCAACGGCACTTAAAATATTTTCAAAACCAAGTAGGAGGAGTTTGTTTCACTGGTAACTTGATCTTTAGTGGACTTTTTTAGCCCAAACTTGAAATATATGATGTAAACAAGAATGTCTACAAGCTTATCAAGTCAAACACCCACACTATGAAGAAAAGCTAAATATCATGATACTGATATTTTTTTTAACTATGAAGAATCTAATTACATAGGATCGTTCACAACGATGAGCTATACTCCCTTGCGAATTTCGGTTCAATTTGGATATCTTTTGCTTGCCCAAAATGCTAGTTTTCAGGATGTTTGCTATTTTGATTTCAGATTTGGCCGTCAAAAGCACCAAATTTTATCAAATTTCACCAATGGCCTATATATTGGTATGTATATGTAGTGTAGACCAGCAACTTTGCAAAAAATCCTAGTTTTGACCCAAAAGTCAGTATTGCGATACTCAATGTTTGGTTCAGTTTTACCTAAATTTATATTTTTGATATGTATGCATTTTTTGATTGGTTTGCTTTGTTGGTCTAGGTTTTAAAGTCCAAATTTGATATGCAGCATGTATAAGCAGTGTGCAAAGTCAAAGTCAAGTTTTAGCCCCAAAGTCCAGTATAGCAAGAGACTAAACAACGATATCTATTTTCATATCTCAAGGTTTTGAAGGTTTTTGTGCATTCATACAGTGCCCTGTAGTTTGGGGGCTACAGCTTTACGTCCTTCTTGTGTGAGATGCTCTCAATTTTCACTTTCCCCTCTCTTAACCTATGTCTTAGGCTATGGAGCTTCTATTTGTCATCTTTCTATGTAAGAGTGTGCAAAAGTTTGTCTCTTCCCTTTTCCTTGTGTACTATTATGTGTATGTGCAAGTCAACATCTCTCTCACACTTTCTCTCTTTGGCAACATCAACTCCTTCTATCTCTCTCTTTTCCTTCACTATTATAGCAAGGTCGACTTTATATTTCATGGCCAAGGGTGGAAGCCCACCATTACTCTCAACACTTGTATCAAAGTGAAGGTTCCGTATCACAAGGAGTAATTATGTGAATATGAAGGCTCGATGAACAACCGTGAAGCTATCGTGAGAAGGTTGATGTAAACTTGAAGTTTCTATTGCAAATTATACTAATAAGAGCAAAGATTGCAAAATTAGAGCAAAGATCAAGGAAATTATTCTCAATGATGCCTCGTAAAAGAGATTTTCCTTATAATTTTTTTACGAGCTTAGAACATAAGAACATGTCATATCAATGCTTGGTGAATTCCATTGTGTATAAAATATGTATTAAGGTAAGAATATGTTTTTTTAGCTGCAATGGTACAACATAGGAGCTTTTTGGCAAAGCCTTCAATTCCTCAAAAGGGAGAATTGTGTGTGTGTGTGTGTGTGTGTGTGTGTGTGTGTGTGTGTGTGTGTGTGTGTGTGTGTGTGTGTGTGTGTGTGTGAAGTGTGTCTTAGCTTAGCCTTGAGCACGTTAGAAATATAAAATAGCGGAGAGTTAAATAAAATTTTGTAAGAAGATGGTGTAACTATAGCTAAAAATATAGTTTAAATTACTAGATTTTTGCTTAAGAATCAGCTAAAAGGCTTTTATTGAATATAGTATGATCTAGAAACTATTTACACAAGACGATAATAGGGGTACATTGCTATATTGTGTATGCTATTGTAGCCATGGGATGCACCCTCATAACATGCTAAGGCTTTGAGACTAGCAACCATGAAACTATTGTACTACAATCCTCAAGTCCTTGACCACGCCATCAAACTGCCTGAGGGGATGTGCTCCTCATTTTGTCAGCTAATGGCTCCCATGATTCTTGACATTGATGGCCAGTTGGTGACCTTTTGATGGCATTCATGAGCTACCAAATTACCAATCTCCCAAAATTTTGGGCTTTGCATCCTAAGCATGCACCCCTGTGTTTGTAGAGCTACAACACATGCACTATTCTTTGGAGAATGACAAAGGCTGCACCAAAATAGCCTTTGGTATTCAAGTCTTCGTCTAAAGCGTTGACCTTCAACCACTTCATCCAAATGTCAGGCCAGTGTGACCAAGCCCTTGTGGACCCAATCAAATTTACCCAGGTTGTGGCTGACACGGTTGTAAACAATTGTATTTCCATCTAGAGAGTTGTGCTCGATACAGAGAACTGCCAACTAATGGTGCAAAAACTCCTTAACATTGATGGTCTGTTGCACCTATCTAACATCCTCATAATTGTCAAACTCTAGGAAAATAAAAGCTTCACCCTCACACCAACTGCACCAGGATTAAGGTAACGAGCCGCACCTAGTATAAAGGGGCAACCCATTTATGTCATCTGATAGCAAAAACAAAAGCCTCGTCCAACAAGGTCCTCCCAAATCTCGGTGGAATACCACTAGTGGTAGGCATCATAGTTACATACTTCTCTCTCTCTTGGTAAACTACCAATTTACCAACCACTTTGTACTAGTAGCCTTTGAGTCCTTACCATGGCGACATGATGCATCACTTGAAGTTTAGTCTCTCTCAGTTTTGTTGAGAGAAAGAGACACGAGGTCCAGTTGCGGCCACTTTTGGTAGAAAGCCTTGCATGCCGATGTTGCTATTGCAAATGTTGGAATTAGGGTTGCAGGAAAACACACACAGCTTGGAGAAGACCAAGGAAGCTCTAGGCACACAACAGAGAGTGTATTACTTAGTGTGCAATGAAAAAATAGATAGCCCTAGAGTGATGGCCGTATATACAATGGACGACGGGGGAAAAAACCTCCTAAAGAGATAAAAAATGCCCCGGTGGTCCTAATGTGTTCACACACATCACTACCACATGTATATGGTAACAAATCCCCCCTGGAGTGATGCGGTGAATGAGAGCTGGCACATGAGTAAAGGGAAGTGTCATGCCCTGAGGACATCATCAGTCCACAAAGGGGAGTAAGCCCAAAGCTTTGCGGAAAGCTTCGAGCTTCTCACGAGACAATGCCTTTGTGAAAAGATCTGCAAGGTTGTCCTGTATTGGCACATAAGCCAAAATGATCTCTCTTGCTGAGAGCCTCTCTCTGACATAGTGGTAATGAACCTCAATGTGCTTTGTGCGAGCATGAAAAATTGGGTTCCTTGCAACTGCCAATGCTCTCTGACTGTCACTGTAGATAGTGTTGGCAGTGTCATGTCCAACACCCAAATCAGCCATAAGGCGTCTGAGCCATACACACTCAACCGTACCTGTGAAGACTACCCTGTACTTAGTCTCACAACTAGAAGTGGCCACAGTAGGTTGCTCCTTGCTCAACCATGATATACATGAACTGCCAAACATGAAACAAAAACCACTTGTGGACACTCACGTGTCAAAACAACCAACCCAATCTGAGTCTGAAAAAGCATGTAAGTCTAGCGGTAATGATTCCCCCCCTTGGGATAAAACAAGCCAAGATGTAAAGTGCCACTAAGGTAGCGGAAAATCCTCTTGACTGCCTGCTAATGCTTCGACCCTGGGCTATGCATAAATCTGTTGACCTGTGAGACTCCAAACTGAATATCCAGCCTCGTGTTGCATACATAAGTGAGGCATCCAATAGCAGTTTGGTAAAGAGTGACAACTGCAGGATCACCAGCATCATGAAGACTCAATTTCAAACCTGTTTCCATGGGAGTGGCAATAGGTTTGTAATCCTCAAGTCCAAATTTACATAGCAATGTCTCTATGTAACGTTTTTGACACAAGGCAATACCACCATCACACTACTTAAATTGTATACCCAAGTAATGATGCAATAGCCCCAAATCTTTCATCTTGAAAGTAGCATTCAAATCAGCCTTAAATTCATCAATATGTCTCTCATTTGGTCCAGTGATCAGCAAATCATCTACATAAAGAACCGCAATGAGAAGTATATCACCCTCACGCTTTACCTACAATGTGCTTTTTGTTGGATTGTTACGAAAGCCTTGTTTGACCAAATGGAGTGTCATCTTTCTCATACCAAGCACGAGGAGATTGCTTCAACCCATACAAAGCCTTCTTACATCTGCACACTTTGTGCTCTTGTCCTTCTTGACAAAACCGCGAGGTTGCGTTACATAAAATTCCTCAAATTTGTCACCATTCAAGAAAGCAGTAACAATGTCTAATTGATGTACATCCCAACCAAAATGAGATGCCAATGCACATAGAAAACGCACAGTAGTCATACGACAAGTGGGAGCAAAAGTCTCTTCATAATCTATGCCTTTTTGTTGTGCATAACCCTTTGCAACAAGTCGAGCCTTATGGTGATCGATCTCACCATCTGGCTTGCGTTTCAACTTGTAAATCCACTTCGTACCAATGGCCTTTTTGCCAGGAGGCAAATCACATAAAGTCCATGTGTCATTTTCTATAAGTGCATCATATTTTGATTGCATGGCAGCCATCCAATTTTCTGAATTATGTGCTTCATCAAAAGACAGAGGTTCCTCAACATCATGTAAGCTAGACACAACCAAAGCATAACAATCTGATGCATAAGATGCATGGTGAGAGTTTGAACGAGTACCACTAGACAAAGGTGCATCCAATTTACTGTCACGCAATGTATGCACCAACCATTTTGGCATACCTCTAGCCTGCTCATTTTCAGCCCTTTCCTCATCAAGTACATCATGTACATCTGCATCAATAATAGGTTGATCTGTAACATTTTTGTAAACCCCCATAGGCTGTACATTTGCCTCATTGGAATTTACATTCAAACTTCCACCACTAAAAAGAGGCAACAAAGTGTCATAAATGTCCTGTGAGCTTACATTAATGTCTCTAGTACATGAGAGCAAGGGTTGATAGACCAAAACTGATATCATGAATTGTACATCTATCATCCACAAATTTGACTACAAGTCCAAGTCTAGCAAGTGCAGATACAGACAAAAGATTCTTCTTGATCCCAGGTACATAAAGTGCATCAACAAGTTTGAAAGAACTGCCATTTGCAACAATAAGCACAATCTTTCCAACTCGCTGAACCGGATAAGAGGCATTGTTGGCACAAGTGATTGAATTCCAACGAGGGACAAACTCAAGAGAGGTGAACAATTCACGATGTGAGATAATGTGCTTTATAGCACCACTGTCAAAATACCACACATGTGAATCTGCAGCAACTTACATGCATGCATCATGGGCAACAGGATTGTAAGTGCACTCTGCACTAAAAGCCCATTCTACATCAACATCAACATCACAGTCTCCTTTCACAGAATACTCAACAATGGTTGCATTTGTAGTGGAACCAGCATTTGCAGTGGAACCACCCTCTTTCTTCTTAGCCTCTTTGGCCTTCAACTTAGGACACTACTTGATCAAGTGATCATTAGCTTTACAATAATGGCAACGCATCTTCTTTTTGCCCGTATCACCAGAATTGCTAGACGAAGTGCTACCAGCAGAAGCATTAGGAACAGAAGTTTTGCCACTCGCAGCAGAACCATAAGAAGTGGCTCAATTGCTGTTACCACCCTTTCTTTGAGAAGCAATAAAAGCCTGTTCAACTCCACGCTGTCTAGTCCTATTTTTTCTCGAAAGTGACTCCTGCAACATCAATGTGCATAATGCATCAAACTTGACAACTTCTGGATTTCCTTGGGTCATAAGTCTCCAAGTACTAGCAAAAGTCTGGTAGGAATCTAGTAAGGCATCAAGAACAGTCTGCACAAGGGAACTGTCTGAAATGACTTCACCTGCAGAAATAAGTTGCTCATTGATATCCTTGACACCAGCAAGGAAAGTGTCCATATCATCTTCCTCATGCATAATCTTCGACTCCACCTCTTTACGCAACAATGCAATTTTTGCCTCATTGCGGCTTGCATAAATATCCCAAGCCTATTTTGCAAATTTTGCTGAACGAATGTGATGAGTAATGGTGTGCTTCACAGACAACACAATCAATGCGCGAGCCTGCACATTCTTTACATCCCAACGAGCTTGTTCTGTCGTAGGCAAAACAACTCTAATAGCAGCAATCCTTGCAGCAAGACCTGCCACATCCTCAACATCGCCTACATCCTCAGAACCACGACGTACATCAATGCCCTGCACAATATTCTAGACGCCCTTTGATACAGAGAACATGTTGCATCTTGTAAGCCCACATAGGGTAATTGTCCCCATCCAATCTGTCCTCAGCAACAAACGAACACATCTGTGTTGTTGTAAGCCATGGAAAATGCCTGCACCTGATGTGAAAACTGCCCGAAATGAGGAGAAACTGAGTGAGACCAGCATGTGCTATATAGCACAACCCACAGAAGATTGTATGGGACCTGTTATGTAGTATTTGGCACTGACAAAAATTCTGCACAAAATGACAAAATTGCCTGTGCAGAACTGGCTGTAGTGGAAATGGAGGTTGAAATGAGCCCGAATCAGAAATTTGAGCAGACTAAGCTCTACAAGCTCGCCCGAAATTTTTGTCGACCTGCGAACGCTCGCCAAAGCTCACTAAAATCGGAGAAAATGAGCAGGCGTGTGCTGGAGCTGCTGGTGACTAAGCCCGGGAGGATGCAACCTGCTCTAATGCCGATTGTTGGAATTAGGGTTGCAGGAAAACACACACAGCTTGGAGAAGACCAATGAAGCTTAAGGCACACAACAAAGAGTGTATTACTTAGTGTGCAATGAAAAAATAGATAGCCCTAGAGTGATGGGCGTATATACAATGCACGGGGGAAAAAACCTCCTAAAGAGGGAAAAAATGCCCTGGCGGTCCTAGTGTGTTCACACATATCACTACCACATGTATATGGTAACAACAAACATACATACGGGTAGTGTACGCTATTTAGTGTCATCGATACCAACTACAACAAATAAGGAATAAGTCCAGGACGATTAAAGTCAAAGAGGCACAAGTCGCACACCAGTGCATAGTAGCATTTATCTTCAATACCCAAAGTCAAGCACATCATGCAATCTCCTACCCTTAAAGGACGCAAACTATTCATGTAAATATGGGTTGTGCCACCAAGAATAGGCATACCTTTAGCGAGTACCATGAGCTAACGGTCCACCATATTGCCACCTCAATTAACCAGTCAACCTCCTTACCTTCTGCGACACCTGGCTCCCCTCTTTAGATGGTTCCCTTATTTTATTTATTTATTTATATCTATGTATGAATCTACATTTTAAATAGTTTTTGTAAAGTTAACTTAAGAACTTTTACCAAATTCTAGAATGGGCTCCCACATCTTCTATTCTAGGAATTCATCTCATCTCCATTTAATAAATTTTAATGTCATTATCAAATTAAATTATTTATCTACGGCCATTTTCAAAGCGACGCATCAAGTTTCACTTCATTTGGCTCGTGTGTCCACCAATTCCTCCATAATAGCATTTAATTATTTGATTGAGAAGGTAAAATTTTAACAAGTGGGTAGCGTATTGCATATCTTGCAACATCGGGCTTACTAGCCGTATCACGTACATTTTTTTTGTGAAGTTTTATTTTTAAATATTCTGACTTGTGGCCACTCTATGTGCCACTATTTATGGATTTTAATGAATAATATCTTGGGAAAGAGATTTCTTTTCGTTCTCTGTAACCTTATCTCATGCTTAGATGGTCACTATTTTTTGGATCGTGTTCTAATGCCCAAGCATAGGAAAATAAGATACCTAGAAAACTAAATAATTCTCACATAATTTACCTTTCCACTGTCACATTCACAATGAATTCTATATAAGACTCTTAAGACTTTTTCAAGGACCCCTACCTACACATCATATTTATGACGATCCATCTTTATTTGTACCGAAAGAAGAACAACTCATTCCTGCTGAGACCACCACCACACACACTGACATGACTTTTAAAGGTTGTAAAGAGCGGCCTCTAATTTTTTGGCACCAACTAAGTCAATAAAGAAATCAAATATCCAACTCCATAAGAGGTGCCCTGTAGTTTGGGGGCTTGTGTGAGATGCTCTCAATTTTCCCTTTCCCCTCTCTTAACCTATGTCTTGGCCTATGGAACTTCTCTGTGTCATTTTTTTGTGTAAGAGTGTTGTAAGAGTTTGTCTCCTCCCTTTTCCTTGTCTACTATTATGTGTATGTGCATGTCATCTCTCTCACACTGTCTCTCTTTGGCAACATGAACCCCTTCTATCTCTCCCACACTTTTTCCCTTGGCAACATCAACTTTCTCCCTTGGCAACATCAACCCCTTCCATCTCTTTCTTTTTGTTTCCATTATGGTAAGGTCAATTTTCTATTTCATGACTAAGGGTGGAGGCCCACCTTTGCTATAGACACACACTTGCCATGAAAAGATAGACAAGACCATTTATGACCACCCTAGGGCCTCAAATCCATCAAATAGATGCCAGATGAAAAAATGATATGACACAGTAGGCCTAAATTTACGAGGTATTATTGAGCTCTATCAACTGCCACTCTAAGAATCACAAAAGGATACGCAAATCATAAGTTAATAACACGTAGAGGGTCACACCCAAAACATGGAAATATGGAGAGTGATTTATGTTGAGATGTAGAGCTTTCTCTTGGAACACAATGACACTCTTGGATTCAAAAATAGGCTTAAAAACTATGTAAGTAGGTAGAAGTAGATAAACCATGTAGGTAGGTAGAAGTATACCACACGTATAGTGCTCAATTCATTATCTCCTCAAACTTGTGTTCCTTTTACAAACGTTGACCTTTATACTTTACAAATGGTTGAAAACTTGGTCCTCTTGCTAATATGGCTCATAAAGTTGGCAATATAAGTTCCACACACAAGTTGGATACAAAATGGAAGCCATTGGTCCCAATTTAATCAATAGAAGCTTACATAGACAATCATAAGAATAACAGGTACATTCATGGAATTCCACTTTCAATGACATGTGTTTTTGCTTTTAGTGGCATGTGTTTCCGCATTACAAGTAACAGGAGTAAGCTACTTGTCCTCTTATTTTTTATCACCCTTTTACTATTGTTGTGTGGATCTACCAAGGTTTTGGATGATGAATCTTCTTATGCTAGGATTCAAAGCAGAGATGGTAAGAAATTTGTGCAATTTCTAACTGCTTGTGTAGATCATGCAAGGAATAGGGATAGTCTTCAAGATCATCCTTTGCCAAAATTGACAAAGGAGCTTAAAGAGTTCAAGGGTATTCGAGATTTTTTTATGAGTCCCACTATGAAGAAGGACTATGATGGTGCTCATACAGAAAAGCTCTTGCCGATTGTTTCTGGAGTAAGAGGCTTTTTCTTCAAGATTCTCGAGATGAACTTCAGAAGGTCCGGTATCTTCCATGAAATTTAATGACGTATGTAAATGGAAAAAGCAATATGTTTTCAGTGTTCAAAAAGCTTTCCCAATGATGCTAAGTGTTGGATCTAGATGGAGCTATCTATGAGGGTTTTCAAGAATCTTCTTTTGTGGAAACAATGGGAAAACTAGGAAAGTGATGGAAGTATGAATAAGGCTTCACAATAGCTTACTCTCAAGGATCTGGACAAGATTGGACACAAGTTTACTAAAGGAAGACTAAGTACATGAATTGAAAATTGGAGATGAGAGTTTCCTGACCTAGAAAGAGATGGAGTGCTTTCAAGAGATAATGCAAAGACATGGGCAAGCTTTTGGTTTCCAACCAAGTGATATTTCTTGTGTTGATCCAAATATTGTGGCTCAAGTGGTTATTTTCATTATTTCTCGTATGCCTTGGAATTTGCAGCTACTCTAGTTCCAAAGGCTCATGTTCCTGAATTGATTGATTTACTTAAGGAAAAATTTGAGATGGGTATTTTGGAACCATTTGTGCTCCATGTCTGGTTGGTGGTTTATAGTTTCCAAAAAGAACAAAACATTGAGGTGCATACAAAATATGCTCCCAATGCATAAGGCGATTATCAAGAGTGTGAAAACGTGTCCAATTGTTTTTAATGAGTTTATAGAGGCTTTTACAAGTAGATTTATCTATTCTATGGGGGATCTATATTCAAGTTATGAACAATTTCAAGTGGCTATGAAGATCAGGGATTTGATTACTACACGTACTCTTTTGGGTTTGGTAAGAAAGTGTACACTATCGCAAGGTGCAACCAACTTGGTTGCTAATGTGATGAATGGCATGAACAAGGAGCTAAGGGATTTCATTCCTCAAATCACCATGCACTTTATTGATGATGTTCCAATTAAGGGATGTCAAGAGGGTGAAAAGGATACTTCAATGGATAAAAAGGGGTGCAAGAAATCATATTGTTGATTGTTATAGGATTTTATCCAAACTTGAAGAGGTTAACCTTACTCTTTTGAGGAAAATGTAACGGAATTGGCCTATTTAATTTGAGAGTAGTGGAAATTAACGAGAGTACTTTTGAGAAATGACTTTGTGAGCATAGCGGGTGAACATAATTGAAGATAGCAACATAATCATAGCAATTAGTTAACTTGGAATAAACAATACTTTTGCAAGAGAGAGAATTTAGAGAACATGACAACAATTGAGGACCGGATTTATGTGGAGCCGGTCCCCCGTCCAATAGGCATTTGTATTATGATTTCTCCCATTAAGAGAGACTTGTTACAATACAATCTTTGTGTTCCTTTGTGACCTAGGTGATGCAATGAAGATGGAAAGCATTGATGTTGTTAGCATACATAATAGCATAGTAATGAAGAAGAAGGAGATGGCAAGCTTAAGCATTGAAGCATGGCTCTTGGTTGGATTTGCACTCCATAGCCAAGAGTGTTGGTGTAGGCTCTCAACCTCTACTTGCTTGGACAAGGAGAGGGAGCTAGCATACATAATAGCATAGTAATGAAGAAGAAGGAGATGGCAAGCTTAAGCATTGAATCATGGCTCTTGGTTGGATTTGCACTCCATAGCCAAGAGTGTTGGTGTAGGCTCTCAACCTCTACTTGCTTGGACAAGGAGAGGGAGCTCTTGCACTTTGCATAGCACACAAAGAGAGTGTTGTGAGTGTGTGTGGGTGAGTATACCCCCTAAGCAACCCCCTAGCTCATGCTTGAAGCTCATTGGACCCCTCCAGGACTAGCCAATCATAAGCAGGAGGCATTACAAGCAGCAAGGGTAGCCTTGAGACAAGTGTCCCCCTTTCCCCTCTGAGAGAGAGGGCTAGATAAATGAAAAATCAATTAACTAAATCTCCTAAATTATCATTGGACCCCTTGGGTGGCCAACCAATAGGCTTCAAGCACACCATGAGGGCAACAGAGGAGGAACTTGACAAGTGTCCCTTTTGCTTTCTTTGTACCATGCATGAGTGTGTGGGTGTTCTCTCTCATCCCCCCTCATGTAGTGGCTCGCCCCCTCCTTGTAGGGATTGAATATTTGACTTTTTGACACCTCAAGCCCCTCATGCATAGGCCCAGTTCCCACCACAAGCTTGGCTCTTAAGTACTTTAAGCTTGGGCTGGGTTCTCACCTCAAGTGCACCCTAGTATCTCAAGCATGTCAAGCACCTCAAGCATCTCAATCATTAAGCACCTCAAGCATCTCAATCATCAAGCACCTTAGTCATCAAGCAGGACAAGCACCTCGAGCTGGGTCGGGTTCCCGCTCCTCAAGGTCAGCCCTAGCTTACCTAAGGTCAAAGGACTTTTACACACATTATTGGAGGTCTTCAATGAAGCTACCCCTAAGGTCTTGTGCTCCATTTGTTAGCCTTGCTCTTTGATAGACCATCTCTCATTTGGGCCCCTTTACCATTGGCCCCGTGTTGGATAGATCTATAAGCACATGTCTATATCTTAACACTTGTTCCCGTTTATTCTCCCACATTAAGTGATCAATTTAATATGAGAAAATCATTTGGGTTGGTTAGATATTAGATATTAGATTTTATGACAAAAAAATCTATGTTTAGAGTAAAAGAAGTTTTGATTATGGACCATTTATGTGGACCATCTAGTAGAGGACCAAGCCCATTTAAAGTTAATTTTATTCAAAGAATCAAAGAGTCATGCAATTTTCTTTACAAGAGTTGGAAGGTTCTTAGGTACATGTGTTTTCTATTTAATTTGGTAACCTCATTTTTCCCATGTTCCAAAGGTTTTGTATCATGCACAAAGAGAAAAAAATTGTGTGGAGAGAAAAGGATACAAAAGCTATATGAAAGCTCAAGAAGATGCTATAGAGGGTGTTGACACTGAGGAAAGTGGATTACAAGTGTGGAAGGTCGATAATGGTGACTAATGATACTAGCCCCACAAGTATTTGGTGCACAATTGGATCAAATGACTAGCATGGTAAGAGATAAGCAATAAGATTTGATGCAAAGGTGATAAGTGCTTAGCAAGGAGAATATTTGCACGTAAACAAAAAGATTTTGGGTGTTGCAACTTACCTACAGTGTGGTAAAGAGTATTTTATAGGTGTTATTGTGGTAGTTGATATGGATTGTTTTCCTGTATCTGGGATGACAACAAGCTACTCAACTCCAGACATTGTCATGCTACATTGGATTGCTTTAAGTCTTTCAATCCTAGATCTCACCATGTTGCAGGAAAGGACAACCTAGTTACTAATATGTTATCTCATTTGAAGATGAAGAGGAGATGGTATCAAAAAGAGAGGATGTAGGTTTGAAGTTTTTCACTTCCTCACAATTGCATACAAATTGTGAAAATTGGCCTATGTGCTTCAAACTTTCTCTAAAGAAATGTATGAAGGTGATCGGCTCTTATTTGGCCAATATTTTAGCACATTAACAAAGCAGGAAGGATGGAGCGATCAAGGATTCAAATGGATTTGAGAGAAGGCTTATGGTTATTACTTGAAAGATGGGTTTTTGTTGAACCACCCAAAGCAAAGAAGAGGAGCACCTTTGCGAGTGATCTTTGGTAAGACAACTCAGTTGTAGATTATGAAGGAGTTGCATGGGTCATTATGGGCAAGGCATAGAGGTGTTTAGGTTACTTTTGCAAAGATCAAAGATTAATATTGGTGGAAGGGTATGTATAGGGATGTGGTTTAGTTTGTGCAGACTTGTGCTATATGTCAAATTTATTTAAGAATAAGTCATCTTGATGGTTTGCATCCTATTTACCCTTTGGCCATGCATTTTAAATGGGTTGTGGATTTAGTCATCATGTCTGTAGGTCTATGGCACATGCAATAATTTGTGCTCGCAAGGGAGGACTTAACTAATCAAGTTGAAGGAAGGGCTTTGAGAACCAAATCTATGGGATTAGAGTGTAGATTATTGCGTGAGGACATCATATGCAAGTATGGATGCATTGGTAAGCATGAATTCTTGATTGCACCTTTATAATAGATAAACTTTTTTTAGGTATGCCATATAGACATCAACATAATCCACACATTGATTACGCTACACTCACACAACAAATTTCACATTTAAAAGTCAAGATGTTTCTCTTTCTGTTGATGCATCTCTTGCAATGTTTCCTCTTATATCACACACACAAGCAAGACATGCACTTTGAAAAGATACAAAGTGTCTATGATATTCATCGCAAGAGTTGAACAAAAAGAATCTTTCAACAAGAAATACAAAAAGAATCATTGTACTTTTAGAAAAATGTTTCAATCATCTTGGTTCCTCCCCTCTTGAAGGCCTTTTACTTTTAGTGCCAAAAACAAATAAACATTTTGCGTTTGCACAAACTACGAGGCCTTAAACAAAGTGACCACCAAAAGTCAATTCCCTAAACCCCATGTGAATGACCTTCTTAATAGGTTAAGATGTGGGAAAATGTTTAATAAAATTGACCTAAAATCTAGATACAACCAAATTCTATGCACCCAAATGACATCTTCACAACCGTCTTTTGTACACAATCCGGTCACATGTATATTGTCCTACCTTTTGACCTCACCAATGCACCAACAACAGCTGCACAAATAATGAACAAGATCTTTCTTGACTACAAAGATAGTATTCTTTGACAACATTTTAGTTTTCAATTAAAATGAATTGGAGCATAAAGATCGTTCACATATTGCCTTTGAGTTACTACGTGAAAATCAATTGTATGCAAACCTTGAGAAGAGTAGTTTTTTCCAAACCAAAATTGACCACTTAGGCCATTTGCTTTTTGAAACAGGTGAGTGCTAATCCCAAAAAGTTTGCAGTCATTAAAAACTAGGCTATCCCTAACTCCATTCATGACATCAAGTCCTTTCTAGGTTTGACAGGCTTCTAATGCAAACTTTTCAAAAATCTCTCCCACATTGCTTCACAGAAGACCACCTTGGTTCACAAACAAGTACCCTTCCAATGGGGTAATGAACAATAAAAGTCTTTTGATGTCCTTAAATATATTTTAACCCATGCCTGCACCCTTCAATTAGTTGGGTTTTCCCATCTATTCTTCACGCTTCTCATGCAATGCCAATGGTTCAAGCATAGGAGCCGTTCTAATGCAAAATGACCACACTATTACCTTTGAAAGTTGAAAATCAAAACACTCAAAATCCAACATAAGAAAAAGAGTTGTTTGTCATAATAATCAATATCTAATTCTCCTAAATGATTTTCTCATGTTAAACTGATCATTTAATATGGGGAAGTGCCAGGGGAGAAAAAGCTAGAATATTGGTTAAGCTAGCAGACCGGCCACAGTAGGGATCCAAAGCAGGGAAAATAGGGATCCAAAGGGGGGGCCATCTGCAAAAGAGCCATGTGCAACAATGGGCTAAAAAGACCCTAAGGTTCAACCCATTAAGACTTCCAAAATGCTAAAGTTCCAATATTCAAAGGTTGTGTCCAAAGGTCAACCATGGGGAAATTGGATGCTTTGTGTGTGTCAAAAAAGCCTTTACAAATCCCTACTTAGGAGGGGGCGAGCCTTGCTTGTAGGGGATGAGAGAGAAAGTCACACACACACACAAGCTCCCTTTACACAAAGGGAATGAGGGACACATGTCAGCTCCCTAGCCCAGATGCCCACAAGGTGTACCCAATTCCTATTGGATGGCCTTGGAGGTGGACCAATGAGAATTAGGCTAGAGTAAATCTAGTTTAATTAATCTAAAAACACTTAATAAAAGAACCAATGAGAATTAAGTCCTCTAGAAGACTATTGGACAGTCTCCCAATGGGTCTAATGAGCATTCAGCAGCCCAATGGCTTGCCTAATTCCTATTGGCCAGGAGGCAAAGGTGTAACATTTAATGGCCTAATAACTTATGTGTAGCGGAAATTAGCATGAACATAGTGGGCATTTCATTAGAATAGATTCCTAATGAGAATTACAAGAGTGCTTGGGTGGAGAGAGCAACAAAAAGCATAACACCTAGTTAGATAGCATCGACAATACTTTCAAAAGAGAGAGAAATTAAGCTATTGACAACAGTTGAGGACCGGATTTGCATGGAGCCGGTCCCCCCTCCAAAAGGCTTTGTATTATGGTTTCTCCCATCAAGAGAGACATTGTACAATACAATTCTTTGTGTTCCTTCAAGACTAGCTAGTGCAATGAAGATGGAAGCTTCATACACCAAGCAAAACACTTAATCAAACACAACTTGAATTATCCCCGTTCTCAGACCCAAGACCTCACACACCTTCGAAGATGGTGAGAGCTAGTAGGGTATGAGAGTAGATTGAGAGGAAGAAGGAGTATCTTACGAGAAAGATGTACATCTCCTCACATAATCACTCATATTAGCATAGCTTGGCTTAGTAATTAGCTTGGTAGAGGAGATGAGCATGCATTGAAGCTTGGCTCTTGGTTGGATTTGCATCCACATGCCAAGAGAGTGTTGATGTAGGCTTCTATCTCACAAGCTTGGAGTAGGTGATGAGCTCTCCATTAAAGCTTGGGAGGAGATAGAGTATTCTTCCTTCACACATGGTCAAGTGTGAGTGTGTGTGTGTGCACGATAAGCAAAAATCAGCCCCCTCTCTCTCTTGGGCGAGCCCTAGCTGCTAATTTGGTCTGGCTTTTGCCTCATTGGACCTCCCCAAGCCAAGCCAATAGGTATTAAGCAGCATAAGTGATAGCCTTCTGACATGTGTCCCCCTTTCCCCTTTTGTGAGAGCTTTAGGTAATTAAATAATGTAACATTTAATGGCCTAATAACTTATGTGTAGCGGAAATTAGCATGAACATAGTGGGCTTTCATTAAATGTTTTTAAATTAATTAAACTACATTTACTCTAGCTTAATTCTCATTGGTCCACTTCAAGGGTCTTCCAATAGGAATTGGGCACACCTTGTGGGCATCTGGCCTAGGGAGCTGACATGTGTCCCTCATTCCCTTTGTGTAAAGGGAGCCTGTGTGTGTGTGTGTGGCTTTCTCTCTCATCCCCTACCTTTGGGGCTCGCCCCCTCCCATGTAGGGATGTGCAAAAGACTTTTAGGGCACACACAAAGCATCCAATTTTCCCTAGGGTTGACCTTTGGACACAACCTTTGAATTTTGGAACCTTAGCATTTTGGAAGTCTTAATGGGCTGAACCTTAGGGTCTTTTTAGCCCATTGTTGCACATGGCTCTTTTGCAGATGGCCCCCCCTTTGGATCCCTATTTTCCCTCCTTTGGATCCCTACTGTGGCCGGTCTGCTAGCTTAACCAATATTCTAGCTTTTTCTCCCTTGGTACTTCCCCACATTAAATGATCAGTTTAATATGAGAAAATCATTTAGGAGAATTAGATATTGATTATTATGACATTACCTCTCTCTTGAAATCATAGTCGTCCTCGACTATGGTGTAGAGAAGATAAAGCATATTCATGAGTCCTTTTCTTAGCGGGTAGAGGATCCCTTTGTTACCCTACGACATCATTCCATAATGGATGACTAGTCCATTTGGCGCTTGAGAGCTTGAGGCTGCCGCAAACATGTCTGCACATCAGTCCTATCAGTCTTCCATAGTAGAGTGACAAGCTCTACTTGGTGTTTGGGAGACGTCGTCTCCGCAAACTTGATCTAAGCATGCATACTACTTCATTTTTGTGCACAAATAAAGAAAAAGAGAGTCTTATAAGACAAAAATTTTGTTCATTCTTAACATTTTGTACATTTGCTTACTCTTGGGAAGCATTGTAAGCATTGACAAGGTTTAGGTTATCCTTTAATTGTATGCCTTGCATCCATCTAGCATCTTCGAAAGGATAATTCTTAAACTTAATAAGATATCGTCGGATAGTCTTACCGCCTCTTAATACCTTGTCTTCATGTCGGAGAATGGACTCGGGGTGCAGCACCTCCTCTTGGTCCTCGATCTCCGGTGGGTCTTCAATAGTTGGTTCTTGAGGTGGCTCTCCTTTGTAAGGCTTTAATAGTCTCACATGAAAAGCATTGTGTATGAGCCAATGATTGGGTAATTTAAGTTGATAGGCCATCTCATTGATTGGCCTAAGAATGTGGAAGGGACCATAGTACCTTTTTGCTAGTTTAGCATAGTACTTTTGGTGGCCCGTAGGATTCTTGCCCGTCGTGTGCCTTAATCGAGCCTTGGGAAACTTTAACAAGACCCAATCGTTTTCTTTAAAGGCTTGGGCTCTTCTGTGCTTGTCAGCAGCAGCCTTTTGCCTTTGCTGTGAGATAGAGATAGCATCCTTAATCTTTTGGAAAGATTCTTGTAGGTCTCGGCTATACTCATCTGCAGCGAAGATCTTCCCATGTACCTTAAGTAGCAAGGGACTTTTTGATCTTCCCTCAATTACCTCGAAAGGTGCTTTTCCTGTGGAAGTATGTACAGTGTTATTGTAAGCATACTCTACTAAGGGTAAGTACTTCTCCCATTGGGATCTTTGATCTACTTCCGTTACATAGGCTTTTAGTAGATCGAGAATGGTTAGGTTAGCTATTTCACTTTGGCCATCAGTTTGTGGATGATAGGCCGAAGAGAAGTTTAGCCTTGTTCCTAAATTCTCAAAGAGACCCTTCCAGAAATTACTGGTCATTCTAGGATCTCTATCCGGCACTATGGACATTGGCAAGCCATGGTACTTGAAAATTTGTGAAATGAAGAGGGTTGCCATTTGATGGGCTTTGATAGTCTTTTTGACAGGTATAAAATGAGCTTGTTTACTGAACCTGTCTACTATCGTCCATATTCCCGTATTCCCATGGATAGACTTAGGCAATCCAAAGATAAAATCCATGGATATGCTCTCCCAAGGTGAATTAGGGATTGGCAAGGGTTGAAGCAATCCAGGTTGCTTCCCTCTATCAAATTTTGCCTTTTGACATACCACACATTTGGAAACATACTCTTGTATGTTCACTTTCATGGTAGGCCAATAGAAATATGTTTCAATTCCCTTTAAGGTAGACTGAATCCCTCTATGCCCCGCATATGGGGGAGCATGAGATTCATACATTACTTTCTCACGTAGTGAGTTAGTAACGCATAGTCTATTGCCATAGAGAAGATAACCATCTTGTAAAGTAAATGGTTCTTCTTTCTTTCCTAATGCAAGGGCTGAAATCACATCTCTAAAATCGGGATCAATAGCATACTCATCTATCATTGAAGATAGATCATTGTGAGTTGCTATGGAAACCGCATTCACTCTCGGTCGTCTTGAGAGTCCATCGGCTACTTGATTATGCTTTCCAGCAATGTGAGCAATATGAAAATGAAATTGCGAAAGGAAATTTTCCCACCTCATTTGTTTGTCGGAGAGCTTGGTCTGGGTCATGAAGTACTTAAGACATTGGTGATCCATTCGCAGAATGAAAGGAGTTCCCAATAAATAGTGCTTCCATGAGTCTAAGGCATGTAGAACTGCAAGGAGTTCTTTTTCGTATATGCCTAGAGCTTGCTCAACAGGGTCGAGCCTTCGACTCTCATAGCCTATGGCGTGCCCTTCTTGGAGCAAAACAGCCCCAAGGCAATCACCACAAGCATCACATTGGACCTCAAATGGTTTTGAGAGATCCGGTAGTGTAAGCACAGGTTGAGAGATAAGCTTTTCTTTAAGCTTTTCGAAAGCATTGTTCTCCTTAGCAGACCATGTATACCTAACACTTTTCTTTGTTAGGTCATGTAATGGTCCCGCAATTTGTGAGAACTTTTCTATGAAGCGTCTATAGTATGCACACATACCTATAAAGCTTCTTAGTTCATGAAGATTCCTTGGTTTAGGCCATCCTTTTATTACCTCTAACTTGGATGGATCCATTTGGATGCCATCTTGAGAGATAATGTGACCTAAATACTGAATCTCTTGCAAGAAAAATTCACTTTTCTTTCGATTAACATAAAGTTTATTCTCTTTTAAAACTTGAAATATTACCTGGAGGTGTTGCTTGTGTTCCTCCAATGAATTAGAGTAGATGATAATATCATCAAAGAACACTCCAGTGAAGGTTCGATGAGGTCTGAACAGCTTCTCCATCAAGCGGTTGAATGTGGCTGGTGCATTGGTCAAGCCAAAAGGCATGACAATGTATTCGTAAAGACCAAATGTAGTACGAAATGCGGTCTTTACAATGTCTTGATCAACTATCCTTATTTGATGATAGCCACTTTTTAGGTCAATCCTACTGAAGTAGGTCGATCCTTGTAGCTTATCAAATAGGTCTTCTACCCGTGGAACGGGAAACCTATTCTTGATAGTGATCCTATTTAGTGCTCTATAGTCGACACACATACGATATGTGCAGTCTTTCTTTTGCACTAATAGCACAGGTGAGCAAAATGGAGATGAGCTAGGCCTAACCATGCCCTTCTCAACTAACTCATGCACTTGCCACATAATCTCTTCTTGTTGAGCTTGAGAAACTCTATAAGGAGGTTTGTTAGGCGGTGAACTTCCTGGAAGAAGTTCAATTGCATGGTCATCATTACCTCGTTTAGGAGGTAGCTCACAAGGGATGTCGTCAATAAAAACATCTTGAAACCCCTTGAGAAAATTGGATAACTCTAATTCCTTTTGGTTGCTTTTATTTTCTTTTGCTAAAGCATTAGGTTCATTTTTAGAATCTTTAACAAAAATCATGTACACGGAAATAGAGCTCTTTATTGACTTGTTGAAAGCTGGTGTATGTACAATGGGGATGGTGTTACCCATCTCCTTAGCATCTATATACATGTCTTTTTCCCCGAACTTAAAGGAGATTCTCCTTTCAGGAAATTTAACATCGGCAGCCAGGCGGTCAAACCATGGTGCCCCTAGGATTACATCCTCATGCTTGAGAGGAGAGATAAAGAAGTCCTCTTTGTCCACATAGCCTTGGACATGAAGCCTCAATTTCCCGATTAAGGGAGTGACTGAAGCTTCTTGCCCCTTGAAGGCACTATCTGCGGGTAGGATATCTCCCATCTCGTAGGATTGTATGCCTAGCTTGGTGGCTAACTCCATAGATATGAAATTGTGAGTAGAACCACGGTCAAAGAGAATAAAAGCATCATGTTCTCTTACCTTTCCCCAAGCATGGCATAGAGGAGATCCTTTGTGGTGAGTTTGGTGAATCTCCTCCTCTTGGATTTCAACCAAAGAAGCTCTAGGAGGATCTTGGCGGTTGTTCTTTTGGGGACAAGCGCGGTACGCATGCCCTTGTTCGCCGCACTTGAAACACCGGTTATCCTTACGATAACGCTCAAGCTCTTCAGGATAGAGTTTATTCTTTCCTTTGTAAACTCCCTTCTCTTTAGCTTTATTGGAATTGCCCTTAGGAGACTTTTGGACATTGTCCTTCCCCTTAGGCTCATTGGAACCCTTGTTTTCCGGGGGCTTATTATTTCTTTTACCCCCCGTTTGGAAATTGATTCGAGAGGCCACCATAGTATGGTGTATTACCGCCGATATGGTACGTGGCCTTTGGGAGTTGACATACTCCGCCATTTCTTCGGTTAAGCCCGCACAAAATTGTTGCTTTTGCTCTCCAAAATCCAACTTTTTGAAGACAGTGGCTTTGAGTTGTAGGTCCCAAAACTTGTCTACATATTTGTGGATGGATTCATAGGGAGAGAGCTTTAAGCTTCGCCATTCGGTGAGTACTTTGTCTTTGGCATCGGTGGCCAAAAACTGCTTCATAATGGAAGCTCTTAAAGCCTTCCATGTTCGTGGAGCTTCACCGTTGGCTCGTAGGCTAGACCACCATTGTCTGGCAGACTTTTGAAAGTGCATAGCTACATGGTGTAGCTTAGAGGACTCCGTGAAGCCCTCATCTCCAAACGCCGCATCGAATTGCTGGATAAAGGCCAAGACTTTGTCCGTAGCACCGAAGGTGCCATCATAGGTAAGGAAAGAGATGCTCTTCCCTCCCTCCTTGAATTTCTTCAGCTTGGACGACCTCTTCCATGCGGCATAGGATTTCCTATGGCCTCTTCTTTTTGATGGTTCAAAAGTTGCACCATCACTTTCTTCAGAAGGTGAAGAATTTGAAGAAGGTGGAGAAGAGGGTGACCTCTTTCTCGCCTTTTTCTTGTCTTGATCTTTGTCGTCTTCACCATAGCTTTCATAAGAGGAAGAGGATGAAGAAGATGGAGAAGAGGGTGTCCTCTTTCTCGCCTTTTTCTTCTCTTGCTTTTTATCATCCCTCTTTGAATTGTGGTGAGGAGAAGAATACGATGGTCTTCTCCGCTTTGGTGGTGATGGAGAGCGTTTAGCCCGCCGTCTTCGTGGAGCCATCTCCGCCGAGGTGGCGGGAGACTCGCTTCTTTCTCGTTGCTTCGGTGGAGGCTCTTGAGTTCTCCTTTGGGACGGAGATGCATCATCAAGAAGTAAATTCTTGAGCCCTTCATATGGATTCTCTTCTTCTTCCCGAATCGGAGAGAGACCTCTTTTGGTAGTCTCACAAGGAGGCTTCCTAGGTGTTCTCTCGTCATGGTGAAGAGCTTGGAGAATCCCGTGAGCACGGAGCTGCCGTTGCACTTCACTTTGGAGAGATGGATTGCCTATGGCTTGTTGAAGCCTAGAAACAAGATAGTTAACAAGCATTGAAGCATCATTAGTAGCTTGCTCATGAGCAAAATCAAAGTTATCAACATTAATTTCACTCTCTTTACTATTGTCAGCCATTCTAACAACTTTTAGGTGTAAACTTTTTAGGTATACTTTGGCACTTCAAGCCCTAGTTGCTACTCCTCTTTACCCCTTAGAAAAAGCACTCAAGCTACTTTACCCGCGGCTCGAATACCATTAATTGCAAGGAATAGAAGAGAGGGTCTTTCGACACCAAAACAACACCGGCTCCTGTCAAGCTTCTAATAGCTCAATAGTGGTTAAACCGTAGGCAAGCCCCGTAGGACTCCACTATTAAGACCATAGCTCTCGACGGTGATGCCCCGTTAACTGCACAAAGGCAGGCGCACTGCAAAGCTGAAAAATCCCTATTCTACTTACTCACAGGCAATTAATAATACCAACCATTTGTAGCTAGCTTGAGGACCTCCCTTCTTGAGCAAGAAAAGAGAAACCTTGTGCTCTGATACCAATGTAACATTTAATGGCCTAATAACTTATGTGTAGCGGAAATTAGCATGAACATAGTGGGCATTTCATTAGAATAGATTCCTAATGAGAATTACAAGAGTGCTTGGGTGGAGAGAGCAACAAAAAGCATAACACCTAGTTAGATAGCATCGACAATACTTTCAAAAGAGAGAGAAATTAAGCTATTGACAACAGTTGAGGACCGGATTTGCATGGAGCCGGTCCCCCCTCCAAAAGGCTTTGTATTATGGTTTCTCCCATCAAGAGAGACATTGTACAATACAATTCTTTGTGTTCCTTCAAGACTAGCTAGTGCAATGAAGATGGAAGCTTCATACACCAAGCAAAACACTTAGTCAAACACAACTTGAATTATCCCTGTTCTCAGACCCAAGACCTCACACACCTTCGAAGATGGTGAGAGCTAGCAGGGTATGAGAGTAGATTGAGAGGAAGAAGGAGTATCTTACGAGAAAGATGTACATCTCCTCACATAATCACTCATATTAGCATAGCTTAGCTTAGTAATTAGCTTGGTAGAGGAGATGAGCATGCATTGAAGCTTGGCTCTTGGTTGGATTTGCATCCACATGCCAAGAGAGTGTTGATGTAGGCTTCTATCTCACAAGCTTGGAGTAGGTGATGAGCTCTCCATTAAAGCTTGGAAGGAGATAGAGTATTCTTCCTTCACACATGGTCAAGTGTGAGTGTGTGTGTGTGTGTGCATGACAAGCAAAAATCAGCCCCCTCTCTCTCTTGGGTGAGCCCTAGCTGCTAATTTGGTCTGGCTTTTGCCTCATTGGACCTCCCCAAGTCAAGCCAATAGGTATTAAGCAGCATAAGTGATAGCCTTCTGACATGTGTCCCCCTTTCCCCTTTTGTGAGAGCTTTAGTTAATTAAATAATGTAACTAAACTCTCATTGGACCCCTTTGTCTCCTGGCCAATAGAAATCAGGCAAGCCATGGGGCTTCTGAATGCTCATTGGACCCTTTGGGAGACTGCCCAACAGTCTTCTAGGAGACTTAATTCTCATTGGTTTCTTTTATTAAATGTTTTTAAATTAATTAAACTACATTTACTCTAGCTTAATTCTCATTGGTCCACTTCAAGGGTCTTCCAATAGGAATTGAGCACACCTTGTGGGCATCTGGCCTAGGGAGCTGACATGTGTCCCTCATTCCCTTTGTGTAAAGGGAGCCTGTGTGTGTGTGTGTGTGGCTTTCTCTCTCATCCCCTACCTTTGGGGCTCGCCCCCTCCCATGTAGGGATGTGCAAAGACTTTTAGGGCACACACAAAGCATCCAATTTTCCCTAGGGTTGACCTTTGGACACAACCTTTGAATTTTGGAACCTTAGCATTTTGGAAGTCTTAATGGGCTGAACCTTAGGGTCTTTTTAGCCCATTGTTGCACATGGCTCTTTTGCAGATGGCCCCCCCTTTGGATCCCTATTTTCCCTCCTTTGGATCCCTACTGTGGCCGGTCTGCTAGCTTAACCAATATTCTAGCTTTTTCTCCCTTGGTACTTCCCCACATTAAATGATCAGTTTAATATGAGAAAATCATTTAGGAGAATTAGATATTGATTATTATGACAAAAGGGGTCCAATGAGAGTTTAGTTGAATTATTAAATTACCTGAAGCTCTCACAAAAGGGGAAAGGGGGACACATGTCAGAAGGCTATCACTTATACTGCTTAATTACCATTGGCTAGGCCTGGGGAGGTCCAATGAGAGTAGAGGATGAGCAAATAGCAAGAGGGGTCAACCAAGAGAGAGAGGGGGCTGATTTTTGGAAGGCATTATCACACACACACTCACACAATCTCATGTGTGAAGTAAAGAAGACTCTCTCTCCTTCTCAAGCTTTAATGGAAATCTTAACACCTACTCCAAGCTTGTGAGAAGGGAGGCCTACACCAACAACTCTTGGCTTTGTGATGCAAATCCAACCAAGAGCCAAGCTTCAATGCATGCTCATCTCCTCTACCATGCTAATTACTAAGCTAAGCTATGCTAATATGAGTGATTATGTGAGGAGATGTACATCTTTCTCGTAAGACTACTCCTTCTTCCTCTCAATCTACTCTCATACCCTGCTAGCTCTCACCATATTCGAAGGTGTGTGAGGTCTTGGGTCTGAGACCGGGGAGAATTGATGTTGTGTTTGATAAGTGTTTTGCTTAGTGCATGAAGCTTTCATCTTCATTGCACTAGCTAGTCTTGAAGGAACACAAAGAATTGTATTGTACAATGTCTCTCTTAATGGGAGAAACCATAATACAAAGCCTTTTGGAGGGGGGACCGGCTCCATGTAAATCCGATCCTCAAATGTTGTCAATAGCTTAATTTCTCTCTCTTTTGAAAGTATTGTTCATGCTATCTAATTAGGTGTTATGCTTTTTGTTGCTCTCTCCACCCAAGCACTCTTGTAATTCTCATTAGGAGTCTATTCTAATGAATGCCCACTATGTTCATGCTAATTTCCGTTACACACAAGTTTTTAGGCCATTAAATGTTACATTGGTATCAGAGCACAAGGTTTCTCTTTTCTTGCTCAAGAAGGGAGGTCCTCAAGCTAGCTATAAATGGTTGGTATTATTAATTGCCTATGAGTAAGTAGAATAGGGATTTTTCAGCCTTGCAGTGCGCCTGCCTTCGTGCAGTTAATGGGGCATCACCGTCGAGAGCTATGGTCATAATAGTGGAGTCCTATGGGGCTTGCCTACGGCTTAACCACTATTGAGCTATTAGAAGCTTGACAGGAGCCGGTGCTGTTTTGGTGTTGAACGACCCTCTCTTCTATTCGTTGCAATTAATGGTATTCGAGCCACGGGTACAATAGCTTGAGTGCTTTTTCTAAAGGGGTAAAGAGGAGTAGGAACTAGGGCTTGAAGTGCCAAAGTACACCTAAAAGTTGTTCGAATGGCTGACAATAGTAAAGAGAGTGAAATTAATGTTGATAACTTTGATTTTGCTAATGAGCAAGCTACTAATGATGCTCCGATGCTTATTAACTATCTTGTTTCTAGGCTTCAACAAGCCATGGGCAATCCATCTCTCCAAAGTGAAGTGCAACGGCAGCTCCGTGCTCGTGGGATTCTCCAAGCTCACCACCATGACGAGAGAACACCTAGGAAGCCTCCTAGTGAGACTTCCAAAAAAGGTCTCTCTCCGATTCGGGAAGAAGAAGAGAATCCATACGAAGGGCTCAAGAAATTACTTCTTGATGATGCACCTCCTTCCCAAAGGAGAAGTCAAGAGCCTCCACCGAAGGAACGAGAAAGAAGTGAGTCTCCCGCCACCTCGACGGAGATGGCTCCATGAAGACGGCGGGCTAAACGCTCTCCATCACCACCAAAGCGAAGAAGACCATCGCACCCATCTCCACACCATAATTCAAAGAGGGATGATAAAAAGCAAGAGAAGAAAAAGGTGAGAAAGAGGACACCCTCTTCTCCATCTTCTTCATCCTCTTTCCCTTATGAAAGTGATGGTGAAGACGACGAAGATCAAGACAAGAAAAAGGCGAGAAAGAGGTCACCCTCTTCTCCACCTTCTTCAAATTCTTTACCTTCTGAAGAAAGTGACGGTGCAACCTTTGAACCATCAAAAAGAAGAGGCCATAGGAAATCCTATGCCGCATGGAAGAAGTCGTCCAAGCTGAAGAAGTTCAAAGAGAGAGGGAAGAGCATCTCTTTCCTTACCTATGATGGCACCTTTGGTGCTACGAACAAAGTCTTGGCCTTTATCCAACAATTTGATGCGGCGTTTGGAGATGAGGGCTTCACGGAGTCCTCTAAGCTATGCCATGTAGCTATTCACTTTCAAAACTCCGCCAGGCAATGGTGGTCTAGCCTACGAGCCAACGGTGAAGCTCCAAGAACGTGGAAAGCTTTAAGAGCTTCCATTATGAAGCAGTTTTTTGCCACCAATGCCAAAAGACAAAGTACTCATCGAATGGAGAAGCTTAAAGCTCTCTCCCTATGAATCCATCCACAAATATGTAGACAAGTTTTGGGACCTACAAATCAAAGCCATTGTCTTCAAAAAGTTGGATTTTGGAGAGCAAAAGCAACAATTTTGTGCGGCTTAACCGAAGAAATGGTGGAGTATGTCAACTCCCAAAGGCCACGTACCATATCGGCGGTAATACACCATACTATGGTGGCCTCTTGAATCAATTTCCAAACGGGGGCTAAAAGAAATAATAAGCCCACGAAAACAAGGGTTCCAACGAGCCTAAGGGGAAGGACAATGTCCAAAAGTCTCCTAAGGGCAACTCCAACAAAGCTAAAGAGAAGGGAGTTTACAAAGGTAAAAACAAACTCTCTCCTGAAGAGCTTGAGCGTTATCGCAAGGATAACCGGTGTTTCAAGTGCGACGAACAAGGGCATGTGTACCACGTTTGTCCCCAAAAGAGCAACCGCCAAGATCCTCCTGGAGCTACCTTGGTTGAAATCCAAGAGGAGGAGACTCACCAAACTCACCACAAAGGATCTCCTCTATTCCATGCTTGGGGAAAGGTAAGAGAACATGATGCTTTTATTATCTTTGACCCTGGTTCTACTCACAATTTTATATCTATAGAGTTGGCCACCAAGCTACGCATACAAGCCTACGAGATGGGAGATGTCCTACCCGCAGACAGTGCTTTCAAGGGGCAAGAAGCTTCAGTCACTCCCTTAATCGGGAAATCGAGGCTTCATGTCCAAAGCTATGTGGACAAAGAGGACTTCTTTATCTCTCCTCTCAAGCATGAGGATGTAATCCTAGAGGCACCATGGTTTGCCGCCTGGCTGCCAATGTTAAATTCCCTAAATGGAAAATCTCCTTTAAGTTCAGGGAAAAAGACATGTATATAGATGCTAAGGAAATGGGTAACACTATCCCCATTGTACATACACCAGCTTTCAACAAGTCAAGAAAGAGCTCTATTTCTGTGTACATGAGTTTTGTTAAAGATTCTAAAAATGAACCTAATGCTTTAGCAAAAGAAAATAAAAGCAACCAAAAGGAATTAGAGTTATCCAATTTTCTCAAGGGGTTTCAAGATGTTTTTATTGACGACATCCCTTGTGAGCTACCTCCTAAACGAGGTAATGATGACCATGCAATTGAACTTCTTCCAGGAAGTTCACTGCCTAACAAACCTCCTTATAGAGTTTCTCAAGCTCAACAAGAGGAGATTATGCGGCAAGTGCATGAGTTAGTTGAGAAGGACATGTTTAGGCCTAGCTCATCTCCATTTTGCTCACCTGTGCTATTAGTGCAAAAGAAAGACTGCACATATCGTATGTGTGTCGACTATAGAGCACTAAATAGGATCACTATCAATAATAGGTTTCCCGTTCCAAGGGTAGAAGACCTATTTGATAAGGTACAAGGATCGACCTATTTCAGTAGGATTGACCTAACAAGTGGCTATCATCAAATAAGGATAGTTGATCAAGACATTGTAAAGACCGCATTTCGCACCACATTTGGTCTTTACGAATACATTGTCATGCCTTTTGGCTTGACCAATGCACCAGCCACATTCAACCGCTTGATGGAGAAGATGTTCAGGCCTCATCGAACCTTCACTGGAGTGTTCTTTGATGATATTATCATCTACTCTAATTCATTAGACGAACACAAGCAACACCTCCAGGTAATATTTCAAGTTTTAAGAGATGATTTTTCTTTATGTTAATCGAAAGAAAAGTGAAATTTTCTTGCAAGAGATTCAGTATTTAGGTCACATTATCTCTCAAGATGGCATCCAAATGGATCCATCAAAGTTAGAGGTAATAAAAGGATGGCCTAAACCAAAGAATCTTCATGAATTAATAAGCTTTATAGGTATGTGTGCATACTATAGACGCTTCATAGAAAAGTTCTCACAAATTGCGAGACCATGACATGACCTAACAAAGAAAAGCGGTAGGTATACATGGTCTGCTAAGGAGAACAATGCTTTCGAAAAGCTTAAAGAAAAGCTTATCTCTCAACCTGTGCTTACACTACCGGATCTCTCAAAACCATTTGAGGTCCAATGTGATGCTTGTGATGATTGCCTTGGAGCTGTTTTGCTCCAAGAAGGGCACGCCATAGGCTATGAAAGTCGAAGGCTCGACCCTTCAAGCTCTAGGCATATATGAAAAGGAACTCCTTGTAGTTCTACATGCCTTAGACTCATGGAAGCACTATTTATTGGGGACTCCTTTCATTCTGCGAACGGATCACCAAAGTCTTAAGTACTTCATGACACAGACCAAGCTCTCTGACAAAAAAATGAGGTGGGCAAATTTCCTTTCGCAATTTCATTTTCATATTGCTCACATTGCTGGCAAGCATAATCAAGTAGCTGATGCACTCTCAAGACGACCGAGAGTGAATGCGGTTTCCATAGCAACTCACAATGATCTATCTTCAATGATAGATGAGTATGCTATTGATCCCGATTTTAGAGATGTGATTTCAGCCCTTGCATTAGGGAAGAAAGAAGAACCATTTACTTTACAAGATGGTTATCTTATCTATGGCAATAGACTATGTGTTACTAACTCACTACGTGAGAAAGTAATGTATGAATCTCGTGCTCCTCCTTATGCGGGGCATAGAGGGATTCAGTCTACCTTAAAGGGAATTGAAACATATTTCTATTGGCCTACCATGAAAGTGAACATACAAGAGTATGTTTCTAAATGTGTGGTATGCCAAAAGACAAAATTTGATAGAGGGAAGCAACCTGGATTGCTTTAACCCTTGCCAATCCCTAATTCACCATGGGAGAGCATATCCATGGATTTTATCTTTGTATTGCCTAAGTCTATCCATGGGAATACGGGAATATGGACGATAGTAGACAGGTTCAGTAAACAAGCTCATTTTATACCTGTCAAAAAGACTATCAAAGCCCATCAAATGGCAACCCTCTTCATTTCACAAATTTTCAAGTACCATGGCTTGCCAATGTCCATAGTGTCAGATAGAGATCCTAGAATGACCAGTAATTTCTGGAAGGGTCTCTTGGAGAATTTAGGGACAAGGCTAAACTTCTCTTCGGCCTATCATCCCCAAACGGATGGCCAAAGTGAAATAGCTAACCTAACAATTCTCCATCTACTAAAAGCCTATGTAACGGGAGTAGATCAAAGATCCCAATGGGAAAAGTACTTACCCTTAGTGGAGTATGCTTACAATAACAATGTACATACTTCCGCGGGAAAAGCACCTTTTGAGGTAATTGAGGGAAGATCAATAAGTCCCTTGCTACTTAAGGTATATGGGAAGATCTTCGCTGCAGACGAGTATAGCCGAGACCTACAAGAATCTTTTCAAAAGATTAAGGATGCTATCTCTATCTCACAACAAAGGCAAAAGGCTGCTGCTGACAAGCATAGAAGAGCCCAAGCCTTTAAAGAAAATGATTGGGTTTTATTAAAATTCCCCAAGGCTCGATTAAGGCACACGACGGACAAGAATCCTACGGGACACCAAAAGTACTATGCTAAACTAACAAAAAGGTACTATGGTCCCTTCCAGATTCTTAGGCCAATCAATGAGATGGCCTATCAACTCAAGTTGCCCAATCATTGGCTCATACACAATTGTTTTCATGTGAGCCTATTAAAGCCTTACAAAGGAGAGGCACCTCAAGAACCAACTATTGAAGACCCATCGGAGATCGAGGACCAAGAGGAGGTGCTGCAACCCGAGTCCATTCTCCAACATGAAGACAAGGTACTAAGAGGCGGTAAGACTATCCGACGATATCTTATTAAGTTTAAGAATTATCCTTTTGAAGATGCTAGATGGATGCAAGGCGTACAATTAAAGGATAACCTAAACCTTGTCAATGCTTACAATGCTTCCCAAGAGTAAGCAAATGTACAAAATGTTAAAAATGAACAAAGTTTTTGTCTTATAAGACTCTCTTTTTCTTTATTGTGCACAAAAATGAAGTAGTATGCATGCTTAGATCAAGTTTGCGGAGACGACGTCTCCCAAACACCAAGTAGTGCTTGTCACTCTACTATGGAAGATTGATAGGACTAATGTGCAGACATGCTTGCGGCAGCCTCAGGCTCTCAAGCACCAAATGAACTAGTCATCCATTGTGGAATGATGTCATAGGGTAACATAGGGATCCTCTACCCGCTAAGAAAAGGACTTATGAATATGCTTTATCTTCTATACACCATAGTTGAGGACGACTATGATTTCAAGAGAGAGGTAATGTCATAATAATCAATATCTAATTCTCCTAAATGATTTTCTCATGTTAAACTGATCATTTAATATGGGGAAGTGCCACGGGAGAAAAAGCTAGAATATTGGTTAAGCTAGCAGACCGGCCACAGTAGGGATCCAAAGGGGGGGCCATCTGCAAGAGAGCCATGTGCAACAATGGGCTAAAAAGACCCTAAGGTTCAGCCCATTAAGACTTCCAAAATGCTAAGGTTCCAAAATTCAAAGGTTGTGTCCAAAGGTCAACCATGGGGGAATTGGATGCTTTGTGTGTGTCAAAAAAGTCTTTACAAATCCCTACTTAGGAGGGGGCAAGCCTTGCTTGTAGGGAATGAGAGAGAAAGTCACACACACACACACACAAGCTCCCTTTACACAAAGGGAATGAGGGACACATGTCAGCTCCCTAGCACAGATGCCCACAAGGTGTACCCAATTCCTATTGGATGGCCTTGGAGGTGGACCAATGAGAATTAGGCTAGAGTAAATCTAGTTTAATTAATCTAAAAACACTTAATAAAAGAACCAATGAGAATTAGGCTAGAGTAAATCTACTTTAATTAATCTAAAAACACTTAATAAAAGAACCAATGAGAATTAAATCCTCTAGAAGACTATTGGACAGTCTCCCAAGGGGTCTAATGAGCATTCAGCAGCCCAATGGCTTGCCTAATTCCTATTGGCCAGGAGGCAAAGGGGTCCAATGAGAGTTTAGTTGAATTATTAAACTACCTGAAGCTCTCACAAAAGGGGAAAGGGGGACACATGTCAGAAGGCTATCACTTATACTGCTTAATTACCATTGGCTAGGCCTGGGGAGGTCCAATGAGAGTAGAGCATGAGCAAATAGCAAGAGGGTTCGACCAACAGAGAGAGGGGGCTGATTTTTGGAAGGCATTATCACACACACACTCACACAATCTCATGTGTGAAGTAAAGAAGACTCTCTCTCCTTCTCAAGCTTTAATGGAAAGCTTAACACCTACTCCAAGCTTGTGAGAAGGGAGGCCTACACCAACAACTCTTGGCTTTGTGATGCAAATCCAACCAAGAGCCAAGATTCAATGCATGCTCATCTCCTCTACCATGCTAATTACTAAGCTAAGCTATGCTAATATGAGTGATTATGTGAGGAGATGTACATCTTTCTCGTAAGACTACTCCTTCTTCCTCTCAATCTACTCTCATACCTTGCTATCTTCGAAGGTGTGTGAGGTCTTGGGTCTGAGACCAGGGAGAATTGATGCTGTGTTTGATAAGTGTTTTGCTTAGTGCATGAAGCTTTCATCTTCATTGCACTAGCTAGTCTTGAAGGAACACAAAGAATTGTATTGTACAATGTCTCTCTTGATGGGAGAAACCATAATACAAAGCCTTTTGGAGGGGGGACCGGCTCCATGTAAATCCGATCCTCAACTGTTGTCAATAGCTTAATTTCTCTCTGTTTTGAAAGTATTGTTCATGCTATCTAATTAGGTGTTATGCTTTTTGTTGTTCTCTCCACCCAAGCACTCTTGTAATTCTCATTAGGAGTCTATTCTAATAAAATGCCCACTATGTTGATGCTAATTTCCGTTACACACAAGTTTTTAGGCCATTAAATTTTACACTGTTAGATATAGAACATAGCCTAGACACATGGAAAGACTACCTCATGGGATCTAAAGTGCTAATCAAATTTGACCAACAAGACATTAAGCATTTATTGACCCAATCTCGCATTTTAGATCACCACATTAAATGGGTCGGGTTCATTCAAAACTTTCACCGTATGATTTGATAGCATTCACAAAAGGCTAATAAAGTAGCGGATGTCTTGAGGAGAAAATATGATGTGAATCAAGTTTTTGCTACTCCTTCTTGCACCCTTTGACAAAAAATATTCATGTTTACTTGAAGAATCATAATTCAATACATGAAATGCAATCATTTAATTCCACGCTTGACACTATGATGAAGATCCTCACTTTGCACATGCATGGTTTGAAATGCATCAAAATAATGTTTTTCCCTTGCAGCATTAAACATTAGCACATGATTTCCTTTGTTTTCAACGAAAGCTATGCATCACATCACCATTTAGGGAATTGGCAACGAATGCAATGCATGGCCCAACATACATAGGTCATTTGAAAATTCAATTCACTCTTTTTGCATGTACAGATCATATGTTTTACATTAAGCTATGTATCGCATCACTATTTAGGGAATTGGCAATGAATGCAATGCATGACCCAATATACATGGGTCATTGGGAAATTCAATTCACTCTTTTTGCATGTAAAGATCATCTATTTTGGCCTTACATAAAGCACGATGTAGTTAAATTTGTTTAAAGATGTTTGATCTATCAAGGAGTTAAGAAATTGCATGGTAAATCGTGTGGTCTTTTGTTGGCCCTTTTGATACCTATTGGTCCTCCTTGTGAAAAAAATTCAAGGACCTCATCATAGGAATTCCCACACTTCCCCTAAAAATGATATGCTCTAGACCATAGTTGATAGTTTTCATTATAGGATATGCTTGCATGAGTATGACAAAGAAGCTCTAGGGATTTTTTAGCAGTGACAGAGTGAAGTCATTTCCAGATGCAATGACCTATGGTTGTGACTAAAATCCTAAGCCATCATCCAAAATATTGCCATGGGTTACATAATTCACAATGAACTATTAGTCTAGAGCCTTTACATAACCATTTGTTGCTTGGTGGTGCCTTGGTTGACATGTGTGTATACGGTGTCCTTTTGATAGTAAAAAAAACCTTGAATAGTTTCCTTACAAGAATGTCATCTCTTGGAAGATTTTGCTCAACATGTTTTTTGTCAAGGAAGCTCTTTGGTGTTTTTAGTAGATGTTAAAGGATGTCCTTTCTCCATATGCAATCACCTTTTTGTGCACCCTAGAGGGCCTCCTACATTAGCATGATAGATGACCTATTAAGGGCAAAGAAAGTCAACAATTGTTATTGCTATTCCAACTCAACTGGAGCGAAGAGATGCAACCCGGCCACTGTCACCTTTGACAGCTCCTGATAGATAGCCTTGTAAAGGTTAGGCAGTCTTGCATGTCTAACTCTCATGAAGAAGATTTGATGCCCCCCAAACATGATCACCTACACGAGCTTGGTTTAGGAGCATGCAACCAACACACTCCGAGATTGTTTGAGCGAAGGGAAGTCGACAAGGTTTTTACCATTGTGACAGATGGAGGAGAGGTATGCACACTAGACAACATCTCCCACGATAGCCTATTGGATGGCATGCATTCCTATATTTTATAAGACAAGGGGTGTGGCCAAGGTTCTTACTAGCGTGACGTAGATAGAGGAGAGGGGATGCACCCTAGGCAACCTCACCCATGAGAGCTTGTTGGATGGTATTCTGAAGGCTAAGGAAGTTGATATGGATCTTGCCATAGTGACTTAGATGGAAAAGAGTGGAAGCACTCCAAATAGTTTCACCTACAGGAGCTTGATAAATGATCAATTTTATATTGACTCAAGTGGAGAAGACAAGAAGCACCTCAAACATGGTGGCCTGATAGATGGCATGTTAAAGGCCAAGAAATTCAACAAGGCTTTAGATATATTGATTTTAATGGAGAATAGGGGAAGCACCCAAGAAGTAGCAAAACATAGTGCTAGTAGCAAATTGCACTAGCGTTGGTGATTTTTGATGGTAACATTGGTGAATTTGGAGTCTTTGCAGCACTACAAAGAGAGAGAGAGCGTGAACAATGATACACACACACTCACTCACTCTTAGCACGCATGTGTGTGCAATGCCTCTCTCTCTCTCTCTCTCTCTCTCTCTCTCTCTCTCTCTCTCTCTCTCTCTCTCTCACACACACACACACACACACACACACACACACACACACACACACACACACACACACACACACACACACACACACACACAACAAGAAAGGAGAAGTGAGCAAAGAGCGAGGAAAGCCCTCGGTTGGCCTCTCTCAGCATCGTGCATGAAGAAAGTCTGTGCGGAGCAAGGCTTTATGCAACACACTCACGCACAATGATTTTCATCTTTTGATGCTTTTGGCATCAACTTTTCATGGCATCAGCTCTCTTTCGGTGCTTTCAGCATCGACATCTTTGACGAACGGTGCTATGACACACACATGAGTGTGTAGGGATGCATGCCCTATGTGGGTCAGAGATTGATATTCTTTGAGTCTTAGCATAGCCGTATTGGCTCACATGTGCAAGTGGAGACATGTTCACATGTTTTAGTTTCTACATGTGTTTCACACTTTTCTCTGTAGTTTTCAAAGAACTTGTTACTACCATACTTGTTTCGGCCTAGTTGGCTACGATTGATAGATTCTTGCTCTACTAGTAGCGTTATGCATTGTTACATACATGTTAGCACTTTGCGAGTGTTTGTGCTCTGTTGAGAGTGGTTTTCACTCCCTATAGGCAGAGGTATCAATTCAAACTTATTTGCACGCCTTTTGGTGCCTGTTTGTGCGTAGATCTTGCTTCACTAGTGACTACCACTACATGTATGTTGAGTTGCATATACTTCCATTGTACAACATCGTGGATACATTTTGGCTCATTTGTTGTAGTCTCGGTCGTTTTTGAGACTCAGTCCAGAAGGGCCCTTTCTGAGACTGTGGCTAATCATTGAGTTTGCATCACCTTTTGTGAGGGTCATTGCGTGAGGTTTTTTGAAGCCAAGCACTTGGGGGCAGGTTACTCAGTGTGAGGTGGATTAGGTTGCTAGAGATCCCCATTAGTGGCCTCGCCATAGGTCATGTATAGATGGGTATAGGTGCTTTTGACACTGAGTTAGTGGTCATTTGTGCTCGGTCAGTGGTATATGTTACCATTTTATGCCAGTACATGCTTTGAGAGCATTTGATCTCGTTTATGTGTTGTTTTACATTTGTTTTAGGTTGAGATATCACTCCTTAAATAGAGGAGACTCTGTTGGATTTTTTCCCTGCAAGTCATCCATGCGCATTCTTGGCACACTTGGTTGTTCACACAGTGATTATGATGCACATTGTTTTGAGGTTTTGCTCATGTTACAAGGCAAAATTTGTCTAAATTCTCCCAAAAAATTTGCCTTTTTTTTTTGTCACATTCTCTTGAAATGTGGATGCTATTAGTGCTTTGGACACGGATGAGTGCTACATTAAGAAGTGTGATGGCACAAACTTTGCAATCCGGAAGCAGTGTATGCACAATGTGTTGATCAATAAAGGTTTGAGAGTTCCATCGCGTGAGAGAAAAGAAAATGCATACACTAATGATCATTGGGAAGTTTTGAATGAGCATGCTATGGCGACCATTCACTTGCACCTTGGTGAATCCATTTACTTCACAATAGTGGATAAGACCAATGCCAAAGATTTATGGGATGCCTTATGTGCGACATGGGATGGTAGTAGTGCTTCAAACAAGGTTTTTCTCATGAAGAAACTTATGTGCATGAACATGAAAGAAGGCAATAGTGCTAGCTCTCATTTGATGAGTTCAACAATTTTTTTTTTTTGCAGCTTACATCCAAAGGTCTAAACTTTGATGATGAGTTGAAGGCCATCTTCTTGCTCTGTTTGTTGCCATCATCATGGGATGCGTTCAACATAGTCATTGGTAACTCAACACTTGGAGGGAAGCTGGTGTTCAATGACATTACTAGCGGATTGCTCATCGAGGAGATTAGATGTCAGTCTCTTTATGTGAGTGGGCATGGTGATGTGTATATGGCTAGTGATAGCCATGACAAGACAAGGTAGCATAGTCGTAGTCGCGGTTGCTCTCAGGATCGCAAGGCAGTCGTAGCAAGAGTCACGGAAGATACATGAAAAATGTTGAATTTTATCACTACCATAAATTTAAGGGACATTTGAATAAGGATTGTCGTGCATTACAACGTGAAAAGGGAAAATAAAAAGTGAAGTCTGACATACCTAAGAGCATCGTGAAGATAGAAGAACTTAATGTTGTTGAATCTCCAGCTGTTGAGATTGTTGTTGATGTATTGATCTTCACATCAAATGTAAGTCCTGATGCATTGTTCACTCTTGATGAGTGTTATGCCCAAAATGGATATGCATGATAGTATGCACGTATGTGTAGTTGTACTGGTTTAGGTTCTTGCCATGCATTATATGCATCAGATTATTATACTTTGGCTATTTCTAGTTTATGTGATGAAGGGGAACTTCTTTCTTTTGATGAAGCATATAGTTCAAACAATTGGATGGCTATAATGCAAATAGAATATGATGCACTTATAGAGAATGAAACATGGACTTTATGTGATTTTCCTCCTGCCAAAAATGTGATTGGTACAAAATGCAAGTTGAACCATATGCTAGATGATGAGATTGATCTCTACAAGGCTAGACTTGATGCAAAAGGCTATGCACAATAAAACGTCATTGACTACAAAGAGACTTTTCTCTCACTTATCATATGACTACTATTTGTTTTTCATGTGCATTAGTAGCTTATTTAGGATAGAATATACATGAACTAGACATTGCCATTGCTTTCTTGAATGGTGATATATTTGAGGAAGTATATATAACACAGCCTCGTAGTTTTGTCAAGAAAGGATAAGAAACAAAATTGTGCATATGCAATAAAGCTTTGTATGGGTTGAAGCAGTCTCCTCATGCTTGGTATGACAAATCTGACACTTCTTTGGCTAGAAAAGGCTTTCTTAATAGTCCAAATGAAAGCACTTTGTATGCCAAATGTTAGGGTGATGTATATCTCATCGTTGTTTTGTACCTAGATGATTTGTTGATTATTGGTCCAAATGAGACAACATTGTTGAATTCAATGCTAAATTGAATGCTACTTTTAGGATGAAAGACTTGGGGTTTTCACATCATTACTTGGGCATACAATTTAAGGAGTGTGATGGAGGTATTGCTCTGTGTCAAGTAAGATACGTGGAGAAATTACTATGTAAGTTTGAGCTTGAGGACTATAAACCTGTTGCTACTCCAATTGAAACAACTTTGAAGTTCAGTGTTCATGATGTGGAGATCTTGCTGATGTCACTCTTTATCTGTGTTGGATGCCTTAGTGTGTGCAATATGAGGCTGGATATTCAGGTTGCAGTCTCACAGGTCATCAAATTTATGAATAGCCCAGGGTCTAAGCATTGAAATGTTGGTAAAAGGATCTTTCTTTACTCGAGTGGCACTTTATATCTTGGGTTTTTTAATCACAGGGGGGATCATTGCCACTGGAATTACATGTTTTTTTGCTTGGCTTGGTTTTTATGGCACATGAGTGTTCACAAGTGGGTTTTGTTTCATGCTCATCAGTTCATGCATGTCATGGTTGATCAAGAAGAAACCTATTGTGGTCAATTCCAATAAGATGAGTATAGGGCTACGGTTGGGTGTGTATGGCTCAAACATATTATAGCTAATGTGGGTGTTGGACATGACACTGCCAACATCACTTAAACTAATAGTGAGATCCGCATAGGCACTTGCAAGGAACCCAGTTTTCCAAGCTCGCACAAAGCACATTGAGGTGCATTATCACTATAATAGGGAGAGACTCTCAGCAGGAGAGAAGTTTGCGTTATGTGCCAACACAGAATAACCTTGCAGATCTGGTCACAAAGGCATTACCTTGTGAGAAGTTTGAAGCTTTATGCAAAGCTTTGGACTTGCTTCCTTTTATGGATTGATCATGTCCTCAATATGTGGCAGTTTCCTATACACTATGTGCTAGCTCTTGTTCATTGCACCACTCCCGGATTTGGGGGGGGGGGGGGGGGGGGGGGGGGGGGGGGATTTGCTACCATATATGTGGTAGTGATGTGTGTGAACACACTTAGGACCATTGAAGCACTTTTTCCCTCACTAGGAGGTTTCCCCCCATGCATTGTACGCCCATCACTCTAGGGCTAACTTATCTTTCTATTTACACACTAAGCGACACTCTCTCTGTTGTGTGCCTTAAGACTCTTCATCTTCTCCAAGTTGTGCGTGCGTCCTTGCAAACCTAATTCCAACAAAAAAAATTATTATAACCCTATCTTACACAAAAGGTTTTGTATGGTTCTTTCAAAACACATTATAGCTAAATGTATTGTAGTAAAACTCTCTTTTGAACTTTTTAGGAGTAGATTCTCTATTTATTTTGATGGGATTCTCCTTATTTTTAAGCCTCAAGTAACCTCAATGTTGGGAACTCCGAGAGAATGAAAGCTAGAACCCTTCAATTTTTCTCAGACACATAACCATCAACATTTCATAATCTCTCCCAAAACCCAAGTACATGCAATCTAGACAAGGACACCAAGCACACACACACGCGCACGTGCATGCACATGCAGACTAGACTAGATAGTGAAAGCACGTACGAGAGGAGATGTAGACATGATTTTTACACATACACTTAGCATAAGAGTAAGAGAGAAGAATCTTGCACACGATTGGCCTAAAATCCTAGCCCACAAACTCCACGACACCTCTTGGTGGAGATGAGTATTTAATTTTATTATGAAACCTATTTTAGGTGCCAAGTATTTGAGGCCCCTCTTTACATTTGGTCCATGAGTGGTGTCTATCACTTCTTGAATGACCTTTTATAGGGTGAGTTCTCACTAGATATATACGATGAAACCTTATTCGAAAAATAACAAAAACATTGTGCAAGTAAAAATGATTATTTTGTGCCTTCTCCTCAATTTCCAGAATTCCAATCTACACAACATCAATCTCAATGTTAGCAAAAAATCCAATCTACACAACATCATTCTCACTGTTATAAAAGTAAAAAGATAACACCGTAATTTTTTTCCAATCTACACAGCATCAATCTCACTGTTAGTAAAAATAAAAAGACAACACCTTAATTAATTATTACATGCCAGCTATTCTAATTGTAATGCTAACCACATACATTAGGAGCGTGCCCAAAATCATAACACTTAAGACTAGAAGAGAGAAAAAAAACAAGCACTCATAAAATAATCCTTGATGGTAGCATGACATCATGTTTAGGTCTCATAATATCAAAGACTAACTTTTAGTAGCCATTACATGAGAATTACAAACACTATGCTAGCAATGTTTACATCTCATATATTCATTAACACTAGGTTGGTAATGGGACACTTTAATGTCCTGGGACACTTTTATGTCCTGTTAAGTGACCATTTTCCTTGAATTATGTCAAGAGTTTCAAAATGGATTTTGAGGTGCTATCTATCTAGAAAGTTGTCTCATGACCTGAAAAAAACTCGACATTTTTTTGGAATATCAATTCCATCTTTAACCTTGTCCTTGCACAACATTTCACAACCTAAACTGTGTGAAAAAACGGGTCCTGTTTTTGGCTTTTTTCAACTTTTTGCAACTATACCACTCTAGAATTCATGTTTGTGAGGTCTATAATGCTAGAGAACTATCTTTAGTAGTCCTCAACATGTCCTGATGCTTCTAGGGAGAAATAAATGCTAAAGTTGTAAGTTATGACCAAATTACAAAAATTGTCAAATCCTGGTTTTTAGCCAATTTTAGCTCCTCTATGATTTTTTTGGTGGCTTTCATGATATCCAAATGCAGTTTTGATTTTCTATGTCGCATATTGTAACATAAAGCTAATATTCCTTGAGTTTTGGGGCACCTAATACCCTATTTTGCATAGTAGACAACGATGGTTGATTTTGTCAATTATAGAAGAAAACAAAACATTCTAGTATATCAAGTATAGCTTTTTCAATATTGTTAGTTTCTTGTGACAACTACATGCATTTTGTAGGTAGTAACCATATCTAGTCATAAGGATCAAATTTGGCTAGATATTGAATAGTTTCTATGGGATTCTACAACTCATAATGTTGAACCCAGTTTTTTCATGTTTGCTATATTTAGTACTTCATCTTTGTCCCCAAGATTCCCCTTGGTAAGAGATGTATTATTCTTTTGACATGCTCCAGGGCTCCTTATGAACCTAAAGGACAATAGGGAACTAAGAAAACATGCATATATTATTTGTATTGAGCTTGGCTATAGAAACTTTGATGATAGGTTTGCAGAATGGTACAAATTCAACTTTTTTGTACCTATTTCTTTTGGCAAAACAAAAAATAGTGAGTGAGAAGCAATTATATGTTCTGATCACCAACCCATTGAAGTTAACTAGGGAATTTATCTCAAGTCCTACAAAAATCCCTAATCTTATTTTTATGCAACAAAACGTAAGAAATGACTGTTTTGATGAAAATGTACTGGTCCATCAACTTTGGAGGCTTGGTGTGACCAAAAGATGATAAATTTTATAAGTTTCTTATTTTTTCCATGTGGAGTAGGCCTTGAACTATAACCTCATGAAAGGATTTTACAAAATGAATGGATCTACTATGGTTTTGGAGGTTTTTTTCAAAACCATGAAAGGACACTTTTATGTCCTGTTAGGTTACCAACCTAGTGTTAAAGTATTTGTTTATATACGTCAAAAGAGAGAAATGTTATTGATAGGCTTCCTAGAGTATATGTTTCTCTCCTTTCAATACCTCTACCTTTTCCGCTCCACCTCCCTCTCCAATTGAATTTATCCAGCCCTCCTACTTATAAGTTTAGAAGTGGAAATTATTGGGAGCCTACCCCTAACTTATAAACTTATATAGCCTTTTGAAAACCCACCCGCCCTTACATGTACGTGATATGGTAAGTTTTCCATGGTTGATCCTCAACGGAGAAACATCACTAAACTAGAACCAAGGAGACTCTACACAAACTAGCATAACTTTCAAGCTTTAGATGTAGACATGCTAAAAACAAACTTACATAAAGACAATCAATCAACTATGACAGCATACTAGGATAAGAACTATTTGGATGATGTTGACAAGATGAATAAAAAACACATAGAAAAGGGAGAGAAGAAAAATGTTCACAAGAATGGTTGAATCCAACCCTTAAAGTGCACGACACAAGTCTCTTTGCACTTGGATATTTGATTTTATTAAAAGCATACATTTGCTAATTTTAGGACCCTCTTTATAAGCATGTCATTCTCTTCCACTTATTAGTTATCCCCATCAAACTTTTCCTCAGCAATAAACATCTAGAAAACATATGTGTTGTTGTTGGCCATGGCGAGTGATTGCACCCCATGTGAAAACTATTTTAAAAGAGAAAAAACAAAGTAGGACTAAAATGTCCCATGTAGCACAACCAAAAGAGGACTATGAGGGGCATGTTTTGCAAAAAATTGCAATGATAGAAATTTTGCACAAAAGGGCGCCTGCCTGCTGCTGCTGGCGCTCACTAAAGCTCAACCAATTTGGAGAAAATAAGCAAAGGGGTATTGTCGATGCTGGCGACTATGCTTGGTAGGATGCAACCTGCTCTGATACCAATTGCTAGAATTAGGGTTGTAAGGATGCACACACAACTTGGAGAAGATGAACAAGCTCAAGGCACACAACAGAGAGTGTTTTTCTTATTGCACAGATAGAAAGATAAGTTAGCCCTAGAGTGATGGGTGTATATACAACGCATGGGGGAAACAACCTCCGCGTGAGGAAAAATTTGCTTTAATGGTCCTAAGTGTGTTCACACACATCACTACCAAATATATGGTAGCATTTTTCACTATAGCTCTTATAAGTGTAAGAAGAGGGATCATAATTACCATATCTTAATCGTAAATAGTGGGTTTTCTAAGACTCTCTACTTGCAGGTGGCATGCCCTTAAGTGGATCCCCCGAGTGTTTCTCCCCTTTGATAATTACCATATTTTAATCGTAAATAGTGGGTTTTCTAAGACTCTTTGCTTGCAGGTGGCATGTCCTTAAGTGGATCCCCCGAGTGTTTCTCCCCTTTGATCCAATAACATGATACTTAAAGTAATCGATTGAAGGGCACCATCCGAAGTGGAGTCTGCGACTTAATTTGAGTCAACATAGGGAAACTTACTAGGTCCATACATAGGAAGGTTTGGCTCTTTCTCAATTCTATGGGTGGTGGTGCATGCATGGCCATTCTTAGTTGGTGAAGTGATTTATCTAGTGAATTCATTTCAAATGAGACCTTAGCCTAGTTATAGAAAGTATACTCTTCGTGGTCAACTTCTTAGAGGGACTATGGCCATCTAGGCCATGGAATTTTGAGGCAATAATAGGTGTGTGATGCCCTAAAACCATTGAAAGCTAGACTAGGACCGCAAGTCAATCTCAAACATTTCATCGACCAAATGATACCAATACAACCAAACTTACAAGAATAATATATAAAACTAGGACAATCAGTCCTATGATTTTAGATTCACTAAACAACAGATAGTCACAAAAATGATACTCAACTTTACCCCTAATTTTAGCAAGTCAAAATCGGCATTTAAGGTACCCTACAACTTAGAAGTATCAAACTTTGCCAAATGCAAGTAGCGATTCATCAAACAAATGCCTAAAGCTCAAAATATGACACCAAACAGCTTGTGGAGAGTCACAAACTCACTTGAGAAACAACACAAGAGGGCTGCAAAATCGTAGTCAATCTGTCATGAGAAACAAGGTTAGAATGTAGCTGATGGTGGACCAGATGATGGACAACAATGTGAGCACTTGATGTGGTAAGGTAATATGGCTAGGAGAGAGGCTCGATGTGCTTCCAAAAGCTCAATGGCTATAGATGGGCTAGCATTTGCAGATCTTGATCGTTTTTGACGAGGGAAAGGGCTCAAATGTGAAAACATTGGTCTGAGTTGCTGATCCAGGACTTGCTCGCAAGGATGAGGCCAAAAATGCCCATGCCAAGGAGCAAACACAGTAAACAATGGGCTCTTGTAAGCACTAGCTCTCAAAGACTAAAAACGATAGCCTAGCTTCTCCTTTTATATGACTTTTGGTCAAGTCAAAAAACTTAGGTCAAGTCGGGAACAATGTGCAAATGAGCGCAGACAAGCAATAACTCACTGCTCGGTGAATCTCTTGACAAATCAACTGTATCAGCACATTCCTCTAGCCAAGATCTACATGTTTGTCATGCAAATGCCCATTATAGTGTCATAACATCTGTTTAATTGCATGTTAAAACCATTCATACAAGAGGGTTACAAAATTGGAAAATTGGCTCTAGAAGTCCATGAAGCATGTCCACGTGGCACATAGAGCCATGTGCATGTGACATCCCCTCTCTTGCTTAAGGTGAGGTATATGTACCAAAATCCATGCACACCATAAGATTGTCTCGAATGAATGGCCTTCTAGATGATGTCCTCCACGACTACTTTTTAGGGAGAGGCTCCCTCAAGTGATGTGGAAATATCCAAAAAGACAAGGATAGTGATGATACATCTACTCGCAATCACTAGTCTGCCTCTTGGATTAATGATTCCCTTGTTGGTTACCGTCCAGCCTTTGTTGCCCCCACTCGAATGGTGTGAACCAAATTGCAAGCTGGATGAATGCGTGTAGAGCAAATGGCTGGATATGCAAACAATGATGCCCACAAAGTTATCGGCTAGCCTATGCTGCCACTACATGGGAAAATTGGTGAGAGAAGTGCCGAATAGGGGACGAAGATGGATATGCCCTTAGAATGCCCATGAACCATGGCAAGTCCTCTGTATGTTGTCTCACGTGACCTCCAAAGTACTCCTCACAGACAGAGTATCCTCTTGGGTCTTCTACTAGATTGTCGTATGATGGAAGCTCTAGATGAATCCTTGTCTCTGCAATGAATGTGGCTGTGAATGTAGGCTTACAATGCCTATGAACTCCCATGGTGGTTACCTTGGATTGGAACCCTTTGGCTCCGAGTTGATGGCCATTGATTGTTAAGCAGATGCAAATGGTGTGGACCCAAAGATGTGTACGGATCACTAACAATGTAATGCCACTTTCTTAATGATGTGTACAGATCACTGAAAATGCAATGCCACTTTCTTAATGATGTGTACATATGATTAACAATGTAATGCCACTTTATTAATGATGGAATTCTCCAAGAAAATGGGAGAGATGGTTGTTCAAACAATGCCAAGACTGCAAAGCTAATAGGATGATTTGGATGGTGCCTTTGTCATCATAGGCCGCTAATAAATCTTGATACTCACGATCAACATCTTCATGTTTCTAGATCATGTCCTCCATGATGCAATATGTCATGTCAAATAATTTATGATTGGAAATATTCATGCAAGCATGTCTTTATGTCAAGGTGGTCAAGCGCGTACACCAAGTGAACCCTCTTGTAGGTGCACCACAACTTTAACCCCCAGTATTCAGTGTTTGCATTTCCTACGCTCAAGGCACATGGTCCTACGTACAATGGTAGGTCTTGCAGTTCCCTGAGCGAGAGAAGAGTCCTTGGGTGAAATGCTACAACACACACTTAAACATGAAAGGTTTTTTTTTCAAAGATTAGCAGATTAGTGAAAAGTCACATAGCTCTAAAACCAATGTCACATGCAACGGAATTGGAATGGTAAAGATCTAGACTTTACACTTCCAGAAATATTTACTTCTTTCCTTGCTTGGATGTGTGCTACTTAGCACAAGAGATGGTTCCTTTTATTTTGTTGGAGAGAGAGAGAGAGAGAGAGAGAGAGAGAGAGAGAGAAGAGAGAGAGAGGAGAATGACACCCGATGGGGTCTCAACCAACCCTCTCAAGCCGATGTGGTATTTAGTTTTGATTGCATAAATGGAACATACACACATGCAATACCTCAATGCAAATTCTATTGACTCGATGAGGAATGTCGTTGCCTTAAGTCTTCAAGGTGAAGCACCTCCAATAGGGAAAAGGCTTGCTGCTGCTCATCCAGCATCGCTTGCTACCCCTGCTCTCCCTTACATTGCCTAGCCACCCCCCAACACCCCCGTGCTTACTTGCTCACCCCCCACAAGTTGCCTTTCCTGCCCGCCTTCACACTGCCCTAACCCACCTGTGCGCGCTGCCCTTCCTACCCCATCCCGCATTGCCTAGCCTTGCCCTCCTCCCCTTTGACTATCCCCCTCCCCACTTCTTAGCCCCCTTTCCTCCAACCCACCCCACACTCATGTTTCAACGTACGATGCTTGTCAATGCACAGGTGTTTTTTGCCGACATCTTTGCCTTCCTCTTCAAAGAAGCAGACACAAAATGGCAGGCCTTGCTCCATCCCAAAGGGACTCCACAAAATACCCCTTGTTTGACACCACAGAGCCAACCCTTTGACTTGCTGTTTCATCAAAAGAGCAAGCGAGCCTGATGGCCGAGGTGGAATAGCTTCAAGCCACCTCGGTCATTTGCAAGATTGAATGACCTCTCCTTTAGAGAGTTTCTCCTTGAAATTATGATAATGCACCTCAAGGTGTTGCATGCAGGCATGGAACACTAGCTCCTTTGAGCTCCAAAGTACTCTTACTATCAATGAAGATAGTGGTGGGAGATTGATGGCCAATCCCCGAGTCAGTCATAAGGAGTTTCAGCCAAACACACTCAAGTGTAGACTGAAAAATTATAATGTACCCATCCTCATAACTAGAAATGGCCCCTATAGGTTGCTTCTTGCTCAACAAGATATGCATGAGTTTTCAAGAACAAAACAAAAACCGCTAGGGGATACTCGTATGTCATAGCAACCTGCCTAATTCGAGTCTAGGAAGGCATGTAGATCTAGTGACAATGATTCCTCTTTACAGCTAAACCACTAGGGGATAGTCGTACGTCATAGCAACCTAGCCTATCTGAGTCTGGGAAGGCATGTAAACCTAGTGATGATTATTCCTCTTTGGGGTTGAACAATCTAAGAAATATAGTTCAAGTAGAAAAACATCGTTTAATTGTCTTCTACATCATAAACCTTGTGGAATGCAAGATTTTTCTACTTTGTGAGACTATGTCCCGAAGATTTGCCCTTGTAATGCATACATTATTTAGGCAATCAACAACATAATGAACCATGAGGTGATGCTACATATCTTTCAAAAATGTGGTCTTCATGTCCAACTGATCTTTATTCCAACCTATGAGCTACAAATGCACAAATGATATAAATTGAAGCTATATGAGAACTTGGAGCAAAACTCTCATCAAAATCAATGCCCTTCACTTGTACATATCCTTTTGCCACGAGTCTATCATTATAGTGATCAATACTCTTATTGAGCTGTTTAGATCTAAAAACCCACTTAGTATCAATGGCCTTTTTGCTAGCGATTAAGTCGCACAAAAACAATGTACCATTCTTCATAATAGCATTGTATTGTGCTTCCAATAGCAGCTAACCAATTTTTTGGAATACACCCAAAATTACTATCACGTAAAGTCTGCACCAGTCATTTTGACACACCTCTAATGTGCTCATTTTCAATTGTATTCTCCTCAATTACATCCTACACACCTACATTGGTAATTTACATATCCATATTATCACACAAGACCAAATACCAACATTCAAACTAAAACTACTACCAAGGGAAAACTTTCAACTTTTTAAATTTTTTTGTAATTGCATGTGTTCTACAAACCATGGGGATGTGTGGGACAAGCTAGGGTGCATTTGAAAAATATTGTTCAGTTTCGCAATTCTCAACTAATCTTCAAAATTGGGGGGGGGGTTTCATCTCGAGTGTGTCCTATAGAGTTTCTTCACCATGCTTAAACGCCAAGAGAGTCCAGTTTGAACGTGTTAAATCCTTTCTTGGGCCTAACTTCTTATCCAATGCTCCACTCATCAAGAATTGCTAAATAACCTTGTAAAAGTATGTATATCTAACTTCCAGTACCAAAACACCATGCTATGAGAAATTGTTCACTATCATGATACTCAACATTGTTTTATAATGGGGGTAATTCTCTTCCTTGGTGTGTTGGCACTTGCTTGCTAAGTCTCCTCAACAAATTTCTTATAAATTATCTCAGATCCTAAGTGAAGCCACTTTCAAAGTCTACCATTTTGTTCAGGGACTTTTCACCAACTTCTAGTTCTCCAAATCACCAAAGACTTCATGTACATCATCAGGGGCATATGGACTTCTAACTTATCAGGAAAAAATGTATGTCATTTGCCATAGTTTAGTATCGCAATACTAAAAAAACATGTCATTTTTTACCTTTGAAAAGTTTTGTGCATTCCCCTATGCATGTTGACATGTTGTACATCATTAAGCTAAATTTTGAGGTCGAAACTTTTTCTCTAAATTGCCAAAGCTCATCCATTGTGGGAAAAAGTCTAATTAAATTTTTTCCCGTCACATTTGGTGATTTCCAAAGGGTATGGCTAGTAGGGAGACCACTCCCAACAAGAAGAAACATAATGTCAAGCTTGCATACCCAAAATCATATCAGGTGGGTGAAGACGCCATCAAATAGGCAACAACCTATTAGCTAGATAGAGATGATATAAAGAAGCATGCCACCACTATCTTTCAAGATCCAAAGATGCACCGAATACCTTGGTTGAGCTACCCTTAATGCCCAAACAGATAGAGGAATTACCAAAGTAGAAGGAGATGAGAGAAGATTCAACCCATTTTATAGTGCCCATAATTCAAAGTTGGAAATCACATGCAAGATTGAAGGAGAAAAGGTCATATTGGCTCAATTACCCTCGACTACCATTTCCATAGGATGAACCTACCAATGAAGACTATATGGTGAGAACACTAACGGGCGCCGTAACAACGTTTAGAGACATTCTAAGATTCTCTTGTACAGTGATTATGAAGATGTCAAAGATGATGCTGACATGCCTTGAGACATTCCATAGAGTTGAACAATCACATTTACCTCAAATGTCTTTTCTGGAAGTTAGTAAGACTTATGCTACAATTTATCAAAGCAACCTACTAAGAGATCCTATGTGGATTCTATGGTAGATTAATGTTCATGCCATCATACTACATGCGAACCATTAAAGAAGACTTTTACACTAGATTTTTCACATTGAGGACAAGAATCTTGGCCCCATGCTTGCCGATTTGAGGGCTCAATTTGTTAGATACTTTGCAAAAGAGCTTAGAAACAAAATCACTATAGGTTTTATGTTAGAGCCCAATACAGGACGAAGAAATAGATAATAAGAGGGTTTCAAATACATGCATAAGAGACTTGAAGCCAAAACCTTGGACCACTACTTAGCACCTTGATCGTTGTATCAAGGGACGACACAAGCTAGGAGGGGGCAATGTTAGCTACTAGATTAACATGAGTAGTTGATTGAGGATCATGTGGCACATTTTTGTAAAATTTCCATTTTTATTTGATATCAACCACATAAGTTTGTTGTCTCGATTTATAATTTCCTATTTTTATGGATGTACATTTGAGCTCTTATTATTTTAGTCGAGGCAAGTTGTTGAGCCATTTTGGCCAGGGACCGAATACTAAACTTGAGGCCAAGTACAAAGATGAGTTATGTAACCTAAAACTTGAGCCATTTTGGCCAGGGAACGAATCCTAAACTTGAGGCCAAGTACAAAGGTAAATTTTGTAGCCTAAAATTGTAAGTTTTAATGAGTATAAGCTTCGGAGTGTACGACTCAAAGTTGTGTGTATTTGTGGCTTTTACACACACACATATTTCTTCTCTTTAGGGAAAGTAAAAAGAACCATCAATCGAGCTAAAAGGAATCACTAACACAAGGAAAAGAAGTAAAGGATTTGTGGAAGTGTAAAACTTAGACCTTCACCATTTCAATTCTGTTGCACTTGGGATGTAAAGGATGCGCAGGCTCATGCACTGATTGCGTTGTTTGTGAAGCGCACCATTGTTCCTCACATCCGTCCAGCAAAATTTGCAAAACAGGCTTGGAATATTTTGGCTGGTCTTTATGCAAGTCGCAATGAGGCTAAAATTGCTTTGCCGCGTAAAGAGTTGGAGTCGAAGATTATGCATGAGGAAGATGATATGGACACTTTTATTGCTAGTGTCACGGATATCAATGAGCAACTTATTTTTGCAGGTGAAGTCATTTCAGACAGTTCCCTTGTGCAGACTGTTCTTGATGCCTTACTAGATTCCTACCAGACTTTTGCTAGTACTTGGAGACTTATGACCCAAGGAAATCCAGAAGTTGTCAAGTTTGATGCATTATGCACATTGATGTTGCAGGAGTCACTTTCGAGAAAAAATAGGACTAGACAGCGTGGAGTTGAACAGGCTTTTATTGCTTCTCAAAGAAAGGGTGGTAATAGCAATTGAGCCACTTCTTATGGTTCTGCTGCGAGTGGCAAAACTTCTGTTCCTAATGCTTCTGCTGGTAGCACTTCGTCTAGCAATTCTGGTGATACGGGCAAAAAGAAGATGCGTTGCCATTATTGTAAAGTTAATGATCACTTGATCAAGCAGTGTCCTAAGTTGAAGGCAAAAGAGGCTAAGAAGAAAGAGGGTGGTTCCACTGCAAATGCTGGTTCCACTACAAATGCAGCCATTGTTGAGTCTTCTGTAAAAGGAGACTGTAATGCTTATGTTGATGCAGAATGGGCTTTTAGTGCAGAGTGCACTTACAATCCTGCTGTCCATGATGCATGCTTGTCAGTTGCTGCAGATTCACATGTGTGGTATTTTGACAGTGGTGCTACAAAGCACATTACCTCACATCGTGAATTGTTCACCTCTCTCGAGTCTGTCCCTCATGGGAATTCAGTCACTTGTGCCAACAATGCCTCTTATCCGGTTCAGGGAGTTGGAAAGATTGTGCTTACTGCTGCAAATGGCAGTTCCTTCACACTTGTTGATGCACTTTATGTACCTGGGATCAAGAAGAATCTCTTGTCTGTATCCGCACTTGCTAGACTTGGACTTGTAGTCAAATTTGTGGATGACAAATGTACAGTCCATGATCTCAATTTTGGTGATGAAATTGTTGCATCTAGCCTTTTGTGCCGTGGGCTGTATAAGCTCACTTTGTATGACGAGTGTGGAAAAAATCTTGCAAATGCTTTACAGATTCAAGGGCTATTTCAGATGCAAAACTTTGGCATGCACGTTTTGGTCATCTGAATTTTGCCAGTTTGCTACTTTGTAGAAATCCGATATGGTTGCTTCTTTGTTGCCTCTTGAAGCACCTGTCAAACATGTTTGTGAAGGCTGTATTTTGGGTAAGATGCAGCGTTCTAAGTTTCCAAAGGATGGTTCAGTTCGGGCCACATGCACGTTGCAGCTTGTGCATAGTGATGTTTGTGGGTCCATGCAAACTCCATCCTTGGGAAATTACCTTTACTTCGTGACTTTCATTGATGATTACTCCAGGCATGCATGGGTATTTCCGCTTAAGGTGAAGTCCGAAGTTTTTATGTGCTTCAAACAATTTCTGGCTATGGCTGAAAATGTGTCAAAATGTACTATGGGCACCCTCCGTTCCGATCGAGGGGGGGAGTATATGTCTCATGAATTTTATGCATTTTTGGCTAGTCGTGGGATAAAACACCAATGTACAGTGCCTTATACACCTCACCAAAATGGTGTTGTTGAGAGGTAAAACAGGTCACTGACGGAAACGGCACGATGTATGGTCAAAAGTCAAGCTTTACCGCATTCTTTTTGGCTTGAGGCCATCATGCGTGCCACTTATGTACTTAACAGGTGTCCTACGAAAGCTTTGCAGTCTATTACTCCATATGAAGCATGGCATGATAGAAAGCCTTCTATTGAGCACATGCGTGTTTTTGGTTGTTTGGCATATGCTTTGGTGCCACAAGTGCAGCGCAGAAAATTGGATGATAAGGTTGTCAAATGTATTTTTGTTGGTTATAGTGCTGAAAGCAAAGGTTACAGGTTGTATCATCCACAAACAAAACGTATTCTGGTTTCTCGGGATGTAGTGTTTGTGGAAGATTCTGTTCAGCCCTTGTTGTCATGTACTAGAGACAGTAATGTAAGCTCACAGGACATTTATGACACTTTGTTGCCTTTTTTCAGCGGTGGAAATACGAATGTAATTCCAATGAGGCAAATGTACAGCGTATGGGGGTTTCTGAAAATGTTACAAATCAGCCTATTACTAATGCAGATGTACATAATGTACTTGATGAGGAAAGGGCTGAAAATGAGCAGGCTAGAGGTATGCCAAAATGGCCGGTGCACACTTTGCGTGACAGTAAATTGGATGCACCTTTGTCTAGTCGTACTCGTTCAGGCTCTCACCAAACATCTTATACATCAGATTGTTATGCTTTGGCTGTGTCTAGCTTACCTGATGTTGAGGAGCCTCTGTCTTTTGATGAAGCACAAAATTCAAAAAATTGGATGGCTGCCATGCAATCAGAATATGATGCACTTATAGAAAATGACACATGGACTTTATGTGATTTGCCTCCTGGCAGAAAGGCCATTGGTACGAAGTGGGTTTACAAGTTGAAACGCAAATCGGATGGTGAGATCGATCGCCATAAGGCTCGACTTGTTGCAAAGGGTTATGCACAGCAAAAAGGCATAGATTATGAAGAGACTTTTGCTCCCACTTGTCGTATGACTATTGTGCGTTTTCTATGTGCATTGGTAGCTCATTTTGGTTGGGATGTACATCAATCAGACATTGTTACTGCTTTCTTGAATGGTGACATATTTGAGGAAGTTTATGTAACGCAACCTCGCGGTTTTGTCATAAAAGGACAAGAGGACAAAGTGTGCAGATGTAAGAAGGCTTTGTATGGGTTGAAGCAATCTCCTCGTGCTTGGTATGAGAAAGCTGACACTCATTTGGTCAAACGAGGCTTTCGTAACAGTCCAACAAAAAGCACATTGTATGTAAAGCGTGAGGTTGATGTACTTCTCATTGTGGTTCTTTATGTCGATGATTTGCTGATCATTGGACCAAATGAGAGACATATTGATGAATTTAAGGCTGATGAATGACACTTTCAAGATGAAATATTTGGGGCTGTTGCATCATTACTTGGGTATACAGTTTAAGCAGTGTGATGGTGGTATTGCCTTGTGTCAGAAAAGTTACATAGAGACATTGCTATGTAAGTTTGGACTTGAGGATTGCAAACCTATTGCCACTCCCATGGAAACAGGTTTGAAGTTGAGTCTACATGATGCTGGCGATCCTGCTGATGTCACTCTTTACCAAACTACTGTTGGCTGCCTCATTTATGTATGCAACACGAGGCCAGATATTCATTTTGCAGTCTCACAGTTCAGCAGGTTTATACATAGCCTAGGGTCTAAGCATTGGCAGGCTGTCAAGAGGATTTTCCGCTACCTTAGTGTCACTTTACATCTTGGCTTGTTTTATCCCAAGGGGGGATCATTGTCGCCAGACTTACATGCTTTTTCGGACTCAGATTGGGCTGGTTGTTTTGACACGCGAGTGTCCACAAGTGGTTTTTGTTTCATGCTTGGCAGTTCATGTATATCATGGTTGAGCAAGAAGCAACCTACTGTGGCCACTTCGAGTTGTGAGGCTGAGTACAGGGCAGTCTTCACAGCTACGATTGAGTGTGTATGGCTTAAATGCCTTATGGCTGATTTGGGTGTTGGACAGGACACTGCCAACACTATCTACACTAACAGTCAGAGCGCATTGGTAGTTGCGAGGAACCCAGTTTTTCATGCTCGCATAAAGCACATTGAGGTGCATTACCACTATGTCAGGGAGAGGCTCTCAGCACGAGAGATCAGCTTGGCTTATGTGCCAACATAGGACAACCTTGCAGATCTTTTCACAAAGGCATTGTCTCGTGAGAAGCTTGAAGCTTTCCGCAAAGCTTTGGGCTTACTCCCCTTTGTGGACTGATCATGTCCTCAGGGCATGGCACTTCCCTTTACTCATGTGCCAGCTCTCGTTCACCACATCATTCCAGGGGGGATTTGTTATCATATACATGTGGTAGTGATGTGTGTGAACACACTAGGACCGCCGGGGCATTTTTCCCCTCTTTAGGAGGTTTTTCCCCCCGAGCATTGTATATACGCCCATCACTCTAGGGCTATCTATCTTTCCATTGCATACTAAGTAACACTCTCTCTATTGTGTGCCTTGAGCTTCCTTCGTCTTCTCCAAGCTTTGTGCATTTCTCTGCAACCCTAATTCCAACAGTCTTGGTTAGAGAAACATGTCAGTCCAGTCAATTCATCAAATGGTTCATGAGCAGTGAGTTATCGCCGGTGTGCACTCATTTGCACATTTTTTCGACTTGACCTAAGTTTCTCGACCTAGCAAAATGTCATATAAAAGGAGCAGCTAGGAAAATGTTTTCAGTCATTGAGAGCTAGCGCTTGCAAGCATTTTTTGCATTTCAATCCCAAAATTTTGCATCTAATCCTCAACATGGAGTTTTTGGCCTCATCCTTGCGAACAAGTTCTGAATCAACAACTCAACCCAACGTTTTCAGATTTCAGCCCTTTCCCTTGCCAAAAACGGTCCAGCTCTGCAAACACTAGCCCATCTGCAATTGTTGAGCTTTTGAAAGCACATCAAGCCTCTCTCTCAACCATTCCCTTGCCGCATCAAGTGCTCAGATTGTTGTCCATCATCAACTACATTTTGGAGACAATTGCATTTTGGTCGTGTTTCTCGTGATGATCGACTTAATTTTGCAGCCAGATCTGTGTTTTTGCAGCTTGTTTTTAGCCCTTCATTACTCTCACATCGGGAGCGCAATTCATCCTCAGATCGACCCCTTGGTGGCCATCCACAATTCCACATCAAGAAGGATCCAAAGGTGCATCAAATCATCCCAGAGGTGCCTGGTCTTGAGGAGTTACCATGGTGACAGTCATCATTTGAGTCAATAGAGTCTTCACTTGAGGTATTTCATGTGTGTACATTTCATTTACGCAATCAAAAGCAAACACCACATCGCCAACAGTGTGGGGGCCCCTTGAGAGGGTTGGTTGGGAAACCATCGGGTGTAGTTCTCCTCTTCTTTTACTCTCTCTATCCCTCTACACATCTCTACCGCTCTCTCTCATTCCCTCTCGTTAGGGAAAGTAAAAGGAACCATTAGTCAAGCTAAAAGCAATCACTAACGCAAGGAAAATAAGTAAAGAATTTGTGGAAGTGTAAAACCCAGATCTTAACCATTTCACAAAGCATCCTTATACAATTGGATCACATCCTCGTGTTCAAGTCTTTGGAACTCCATCCATAGCTAGTAAGTTCTGAAACTTGACCAAAATAATCTTCTTGTATTTTTCCCTCAAGAATTACGATCCTTATGATCAATGATTTGTTCTAGAACCAAAGTTTCTTTAGTTTCTTCAACTTTCTGTTAAGCATCAGCCGAAGGCGTAGTGGGAAGATCTCTTCAAATTCATAAAGGAATTAGTTCAAAATTCTTGTGGTCAGTATGGGGATTAGGTGTAACCTTGTAAGTCCCCTCAATAATCTTTAACAAAGATATTGTTCTTCTCTCCCTCTCTATTATAAGCCTTCACATAACCTTCATCTCTTTCTTTCTCTTGCTTCATAAAGGTTAAGAAACTTCTTTATGTAAGAAAGAGCCAAGTAGCTAAGCAACTTAACAAAGCTACGCTGATGTGTGATCTTGTGTCGCGTTTATCATCCTCTACTCTTGACACAAAGGGGGGCTTGGGTGAAAGCCCTTGCATATGTAGTTGTTGTTGTGTGAGGGGCCAGTTCTAGCTTCAATGGCACAAACATAATGCTCAAGGAGGAAAAAAAGAGAGATAGGGAGTGCCAAAGTGAAGATGAAGAGTTAACTCCCTTGAAAAAATGGGGGGCCACCGGAAGGGGGGGGGTTGTGCCCACCTATATGGGTGGCTAAGCCCTACAACAAGAAGCATGATGAGGGGCTTTGTTGATTTGCCCATGCTAACATCGACGACTCATTGTAAAGAAGGATGTTTTTAATCTTAAAATGTGACTTTTCTTGCAAGTCACGCATTTTTAGCTTGTTATGAGGAAATGCATTAATAATTTATCTCGTGTCACTAGTAAATTGGTTTTTGACAGCTGTTCTTTTCTTCTTTTGTAGCTCTTACACATAATATTCAATTCTTAGGACAAGCACTTTTTATTGTCGGTACTGCTTGCTTGCATTGCAGGGAGTGATATAGGCGTGGTGCCTATGAAATGTTGCACACATTTTTTAGACATTTTAAAGCTATTTTAAGATTCTACTTTACTATGGTTCAACCCCTGAGTGGGCACTCTCCTTTGCAATAAAAATAGCGCTTGCGTAAAAAACGCTTTGCCGATAGCAGCGCAAGGAGATTTGTGCAGAGACGAGAGCAAGCAAGAGCGCAAGGTATACTGATGCAGTTCACAATTTTGTGTGTGTGTGTGTGTGTGTGTGAGTGAGAGAGAGAGAGGGAGAGAGATCGAGAAATTCATCACGGCTTGTCAGACTCTGAGTGTGCTGTGAATTAGGGTCATTGAGATGCTGTGAATTAGGGTCATTGAGGGGAAGTGACACCATCTTGTTATTGCTTCAATTCAGCCCACTCTCAGCAGTACCCACATCATCTACAGTAAATTCAGCAAATTCAATATGAAAGCCTGTAAAATTGGCTATGTATTGTCCCCAAAGAGTTGGTCTAACGGTAAGGCTTTGGCCTCTCAACCTATGGGTTGTGGGTTCAAATCCCCCGTTGGGTCACACTCTAGAGGGACACCTTGTGCTCACCTGGTGTTCACGTTGCTAGGGCTCTTGCCCTTGGACACTCGAGTGCATCCTCCTCCTGGGGTGGGTCACCCGAGGAGGAGGTTCCTAGCTGGTTGCTACGAGCTCTCTCCGTCGTTCCCAGCATGTGGTGCATCAATTAGGTGGCCATGGTGCTGCCTACGCGTGGCTCTTGCCCGATGGTACGTGGCCCTTGCCCGACCATGTAACATGGCTAATATTTGGAAGGGATAAGCACCTCCCCCTGTGGGCCCTATGGTGTGTCGAAAAAAAATAATTGGCTATGTATTGCGCATTCTTCGATAGGTCCCCACTGCATGATCTAGTCGCACTGGCGAGTTTACCTTCTCGTACTTGGGTAAGAAAGGACCATCAAACATTGAAGAAGCTCACATACGTGAGTACTACATCACCACAGAGCTTGACACAATAGCCCCAGGACTTGCATTCATCCTCAACCCATGCAGGTATTGCTCCATTTTCGACACTGATTCTAAAGGTTTCTTCAGCATCCTCAACGACGACATCTACAGTGCGCACACTTGGAAGAAGTGATGGGCATCTTCACTGTTCCAGCCAACATAGGAGGTAGATTGTGTTTTGAGGTTGGAGCACTTGGGCACGCCTTGTTGATCTTACACTCATGTAGACTGCGTAACTCTCGCTGAATTCCACGGTTCTTGGAAGCAATAACGAGATGGTGTTACTTCCTCCCAATGACCCTTATACACAGCACACACATACTGAGTACCCTGCATGGACATACCTATACCATACCCCTCTCCCCATGAGGAAATCACACTGTGGAAAACCACTTGAGCACACGTATCGCATGCACCATCAAATCCAGCCCACAATATTTCCATAACAAGCCACCTCACTTACGAGAGATCAACTCTTCAATACATCATCCAACGAGACTTCTGTACTAGGCAAATGCAAGACAAGCTTGGTTGACCAAAAGCACTCACGTGACTGAGAAGCTGCACAGGAATGTGGAAACTGCTGCGAAAACAAAAGTAGAAATGAAGGCGAACTGCTTGGTGTTGCACATTTGCTGTAGTCATCTTGCTTCATCAATTGCTGAACCAAATCTTCACTCTGTTCACATCTTGGAGAGTGACTGGCCAGGAGCAAGAGTTCCTAGTTTCAAGTTCCAGTAGGCTTTGAATGCTCTGCATGGCAACAGGACCTGCAGGGAGGTCTGGGAGAAAGTCAATATTGGAGTTGGACCAGAAATCACAGGATGTATCGAATTAGTAATGCATCTGAAGCAATCCTTTCGGATGCGTGGCAACTGCATTGGCTGTTCTCTGACAAATCCGGTAGATCTTTCAACGCCTTGCTCTTATCCATACTAGTGTAATTGCATAAATTCGGATCAGACTCATGTCTGTAGCTTGTCGAATTTTCTGCTGCTTTGGAGGGAAAGCATGCCGACTTTTATAACGAATCACCAAGTTTCCACCAGAGGCTGTTCTGACCTTCACTTTGTTGTGTTTTTGTCGCATGCATATGTGAGATCTCTACTTTCCTCAAACCAGTCTGCAGCTGAAAGCAGACAATGTCCAAAAACATGATCTACATTCATGCTTGTTTCATCGATGGTATCCTCTTTGCAAGAGCCTCATGATCCAGCTGTGCCACGGCATCTTCTGATGGTGGACCCGCAAATGGTTTGGGGCTGACCACTAATAACATTCAAGCACCTAGCCTTTGAAATCATTCACAAGTTGAATGTAAGTATAGTAGCAAAAATCAGCTCGCAGGGGTGAGACTCAAAAGCATGTATAGTATTTGGCAACATGTCCATTGTGCCCTGTCTGTATTCGAGATCCATCAACAGGAAAACAGGATCGTACAAGAAGGCATGAGATAGGGCAGCATGTAGCCAAGGCTCCAATCGTGTAGGCTGAAACCGACCCGCCAAACTCCCATTATTAGATTTAACTTTGAGCTAAGCAGGTGTAAACTCCCATCATTATCATCATCATCATCGGTATTGACGTTGTTAATTAGCTCTCGCTGATCCAAATCTTTCTTGTTAAAGCAAGGCTTCTGTGCTTGAGTGCTGATCACTTGATCTTCTTTCATCCCTTGCACTAATTGCTCATTTCTCTAAGTTACCTATCTTCTACCACATTATAAATGAGTGTGGTCTACTGCTCCGTGGTGGGAGCTGATCATCAAGCTCCTCTTAACCAAAGACTCTTCTGAGATAATCCTCCTCTTGATCATACCTCCACTAGTACTAGAGTTCAAAGGAGGGGAGCCACTAACCATGTAGTTGACTTCAACGAATTGATGATCTGATGTTGAATTCACCATTGCAGATGAGGATCTGCCCTTATGAAAGCATGAAGAGTTCTTGATGGTATCCATTCTAGAAGCTTGATACCGACAGCTGCAATTCAGTGTGTGTGTGTGTGTGTGAGAGAGAGAGAGAGAGAGAGAGAGAGAGAGAGAGAGAGAGAGGAAGAAGAAGAAGATTGTTTTAACGTCGTAGGAAACTATCCCAAGAGACCTTAAAGATCTATTTGACGAGGAGAGTTGAACTCAAGACGTGTTATTCAAGAGGGAAATGGCATAACCAAGCTACCACACTTGGGTGATAGAAAGGTTATACCATTTTCCTCTTTTATTAGCGTGCACACACATACACCCACACACACACACACCGGAGAAGAAGATTGTTTTAACGTCATAGGAAACTATCCCAAGAGACCTTAACCGACGAGGAGAGTTGAACTCAAGACTTGTTATTCAAGAGAGATGAAATGAACTGTAATGTTATATTAGCGTCTTCAAAATGCCAAAATGACCTATGAGACCAAAAGGTTACATCCATGTGTGACTATAGTACAATGTCAGGGGAACATAAAATGAGGGTACCTAGAGTGGCTAGGTATGTAAGCCTAACCTACATCCTCATCATCATCAACGTCCTCATCACATAATACATCAGCTCAAAACATATGGGGAGGGATGCAATCACATGAGGGCTAATGAGGTGCACAATGGGGGAAGTAGACAATGGTGATCATCCCATGAGCTCTCTCATGGGTCTTTGCGCCTCAATGCCTCGTGAGAGAGAGAGAGAGAGAGAGAGAGAGAGAGTGATTTATGTCCACGGAGGTCAGATATGACCTATGGGACCAAAGCAAAAATGATACAACGATACCTTTTCGGGCGAAGGTATGTGATACATATCAGTTAAGGTTTGAGGGACCATCAATAGGGTAAAAGATGGAAAAGAAAAACACAACTAGAACTAAAACTAAGGAGGGTTAAGGGATGGAGGTGTCGGTTTGGGAGTCCGAAACTCTTGAATGATCGCTTTACCATCTCGATAGACCGCCCATTTACCTTGTTTGCGAGCTTCATGTACCTTCTTGAGCTCATTTGCTTTGAGTTTCAGCTGGTTGGTAGTCAATTCCTTTGCTATCCAGAACTTGGTTCCCTTCAGGAGGCGAGATTGTCGCAATAGCTGCATCCGCTCCTCCTTTGTCTTGAAGGTGATGACGCAGTGCTCAGGTGGCACTCGTCTATTTGTGTCGTTGATCCAAGAGACTGTGTTGGGCTCGATGCTAATTGATTGGAGGATGTCGTTGAGCTTGTCGATCGCATCCTCTAGCGTGTCCTCGTCGGTTCACCAAGGTGATGGAAGTCCACCAATTCTCACTTTGAGACTGAGAGATTCTCGTAATTTGCATTCTTGAAAGGCCGCCTGTATTTCGGTGTTAATCTTCTTTGAGATTTCATGTGTTACCTTGTGGATTTTCTCTTGAGCAATTGTGACTTCGGTGAGAGAGGCTTCAACCTCGGTTGCCTTTGTGAGCATGGATTGACTCCCTGTTTCTTGCAAGCTCTCGAGCTTGCGTACTCGTTGTTTGAGAGTTGCGTTCTCCTCTGAGGACTTGGACCTGAGCCTCGAGGGCAGAGATTCTTGTTTCTTGGCGAGCAAAGGGATCCTTTCGGGGGGCGACAGCTGCAGCAAGGAAACTCCGTGGGCGAGATGCCGGCGTGTCAAAGGTGGACATATCGTCTACAAGTTGTGTGGCTGAAGCTCGTTGAGTTTGGGTTGAGACCTTGGGCACCATGGCACTCTCTCTGGGACAGTCGGAGTTTTGACTGTGGGATCGCCCTCTGCGAGACATCAATACCCTTCACTGTGGGACTCAGTCCAAATCTCTCACTTAGGAGAAACGCTGAGCAAATCCCGCCTGCAGTGTGGTCAGGGGTATGACGGGCAGATTCAGCATGTCCGTCAGATGGCACAGGTGCCTCAGGTCGGCGCAGGTGCAGGCCTCGCTCGAGGTCGACAGGCCGCAGGTTCGACAGGTTGGATGTTGCAGGAGACGCGGGTCGGCAATAGCCTTAGCCTAGTGTGCTTGACAATGGGAGGCAGGGCTATAGCTTAACCCCCCCAGCCAGGCGCTGCCCTGCAGCCTGGTGGGGAGTACGATACACAGAGAAGAGGCTAGGGCAAAGTCGTGGAGAGAGAGAGAGAGAGAGAGAGAGAGAGAGAGAGAGAGAGAGAGAGAGAGAGAGAGAGAGAGAGAGAGAGAGAGAGAGAGAGAGAGAGAGAGAGAGAGCATGAGAGCATTGAATTGTTATATTAACGTCTTCAAAAGGCCAAAATGACCTATGAGACCAAAAGGTTACATCCATGTGTGCCTCTAGTACAGTGTGAAGGGAACATAAAGATTAAAATAAATGAGGGTACCTAGAGTGGGTAGTTAGGTAAGCCTAACCTACATCTTCATCATTATCAACATCCTCATCACATAATACATCGGCTCAAAACATATTAGGAGGGGAACAATCACATGAGGGCTAATCAAGTGCACGGTGGGGAAGGTGGACAACGGCTCACTTCATTAAAACATAGATCATCGTTCCATTCCCTTTGCCATCCAAGCCACACGTATATTCTGTGCTGATTTCCCCCCACGTAAACAAGGGACTTTGAAATCTAGAAAAATAGAAAGCTGAGCCAAACAACTCATCAATGCAGTTGCACATATGGCCTGAAGTGGGCGTTGAGGTCATATTGTCATATTTGTTGTATCTCAAACTAAGATTTAGCAGGATGTACAATCATGCATGAAGACCACATGGAACCAGATTACATTTGTTTTGTGTAAGTTGCATACTCAATTCCACATGCTTCTATCTGTACACTAGTCTTGTACCAAAATCTCTCTCTCTCTCTCTCTCTCTCTCTCTCTCTCTCTCTCTCTCTCTCAGGCAGTGCTGCCGTTGGCAAGTTAATGACGGCCTTGTTTGATAAATGCAAGCTTCATAAGCTTTGCCTCGACCACTTAATAGGACAGGTTCTTTATAGTAGTATCATAATTGGTCTTTAAACTTTTTGACATTTGCAGCCAGGAAAAATGTGGTGGGAAAGCGTAATCCCTATGGGCATTATTTGCGGAATGTTCTTTGTTATGGGAGAATCACAAGATTTTTTACACAAGCTTGCATTTGGCAAGGTATATTGAGTTTTCTTTTTTGTGTTTCTCAAGAGGTGTAGAGGAACAAGTCATTTTTTAATGCTTTTTTCTCCTTTAATTGTTTTTCTTTCTTTCATCATGATATGGCCATACAAGACTTTCAATAAAGTTTTCCCATTGACCTTAACAGTAAATAGAATCGAAAGTCATTGATTTTGAAAAGTAGAGTTTAGAGTAAATAGAATTCAAAGTCATTCTTTCTGGAAAGTAAAGTTTACATTGAGCTGATTTTTATGAACTTGCGCCTACACTTCAGGACCACTGACATGAGTCGGAATGTCACAGCTACCATCCAAGCTATGTTGTTTCATAATTCACGTCCAATAAAAAATGAAGTTCAGGTTGCACGTTAAAAAGTTCATCAGTCACGGTGTCAAATTGTTCTGTAACGCTTCATATGGAGTATTCTTATTCTGCCGGTAGCTGGCTGCATTTGTACTAAAACAACACTGTAACTTTAACTGCAACGTTTTGGCAATTCATTGGACATGGAAACCTATGACAAGTGGGAACTTTGGGGCGCCAGGTTTTGGCTCTAATGCTTTTAGAAGCATAGCTTTTTCATGTAACTACTTTTGGGATAGGTGAAACCGGCCCATAGGGCGGTAGACTTTAGCTTTCACCCGATTCTTTACTTGATAACTTTACTTGAACTTTACGACAGAGAGGAACTTAACGAATAAACTTGTGATTGGAATTAACACTTCACACAAACCACGGCTTGGTAGCTAGAGTGCTCCCAAACAAACAGCAACACCCTATAGGCCCCAAACACTGGCACCCCTTTCAGTATTTCTTTATTCTTATAAAACTTGGGATAAAAATCTGCAAGTTCCTACAAGCTGTCCCGCTTTTACCGGGCTGAAAATGGCCTATTCTAGCCCGATTTAGACACCATAACCGCAGTAGGAAGCTTCACAGACAAAATCCCCATGCCAAAGGTGACTTTCCCGGCGCATACGGACACTTTCCCAAACCTGGTGAGAATCTGCAGCACGCTGAATTCTCCATTTTCTGCCCCGAAAATGCACCAGAACACCTGTAAAGCAAAACCCTCGCTTCCTCGAAGCTCCTGGGGGTATTAGGGATCAATTAGGGTCAAAACTCTAAACCTGCAAAAATACACAACAGGCTGTATTTTTCTGTTTTGAGCTCCGTTTCGCGTGCCGGTCGCATCCGTAGCAAGTCCTCGAGCTCCCGCATCTGTAGGGTTACTTACCCTTTGAATCGGACGAGATTTCTCGCGTGAAATCTCTCCGAATTCACCTGTACTTGCGGGGGATTAGCAACTAGCTAATCCGGTACTTGTGCAAGAGGTTCTTGCCTCGGCAATCGCGCATGAACCCACACAACTGTACATACAGATGAAAAGCTCTCGAGCGGGGCATCACGTTTTTGTATTCAAAGGGGGAGAGAGACGCACGAGAGCGGAATCATCGTGCTACATAAGACAAGGGAGAAGACAAGCTTTTTTTTGAAGCTATGAAACCTGCACCCACTACTCACTCACACACTGTAGTCACCTAATGAAGAAGATGGCATCCCAGACCAGCCTTTTCTCTCAAAATTGGGCGCCCCCAGCTGATGTGGCTTGCAGAATTCCTAGTACCCACCAACTTATAAGTGTAGCGAGGGGCCTAAATGACTTTGAATTGAGCATAGACACCCTTTTACTGCTCGAATTTCGGTGCCGACTGGCCCGATCAGACTTGCACTTCCCGACTACGGGTGAAACTCTCGGCCATCGGCCGTTTCACACTGGACACACAATGTCCGGTCATTAGTAAAGAGGGTCCCAAAAATTAAATAAAAATCAAGGGAAAGAAGTGGTTGCCACAGCCAATTGACAATAGGCAAGGGGCCTTTATAAGTGTGATCGGGGTCTCACTTTTGCTTAGATTTGGCTTGGGAGCACTAAGAGAAGGAGGATCCTCGCACATTGTACTTTGCGAAGCTTAATAATAAAGAATTACCGAGAAGGGACGCCAATCTTTTGGGCCAGTGCATCTAGGCGCAGAACCGTGCTGTGCTGCGTCGACTCTCTCTCTGTTCAAGTTGCTCAGTTATTTGCAGTTTATGTAACAAACTGCTTTACGTGTCAAAGCCCTGAAGAATGGAGTCAACTTGCCGATGCCGGCCGAGGGGCCTAAACCCTAAGAAGAACAAGTAACAGAAGAAGTCGTACCAACTTATGGGGACCCCGTCCGATGGGGCCCCAAGTGACATAAAGGAAATAAAGCAGGACTCACACACACACACACAAGAACTTGTGAAGCAGGCTGATGACGTGGCAGATTTTCGAAAATTACGTTGGCTGATGACGTGGCAAAACTGTACGAATTTCCGCTTTTCACGTTGGCGGTGCTGACGTGGCAGGACTGTACGGATTTTTGTAAATTGTGCTGACAGCTTTTTGGCTTTGCTTTTGGACCAGATGCTTTTGAGTTTGAAGGCTTTTCACGGTAATTGCTTTTTAGGCCAAGGGCCTTTAAATATGAGGTTAGGGCTCTGTGGCATGCTTCCTGGAGAAGGTGCAGAGTCTGGAGTACCGGCTTGTACAGTGTTGATGCAATATAAAGAAATACCGAAAGGGGCGCCAAGGTTTGGGGCCAATACTCTCTGGGGTGGAATTCCGCCACTCCGTGTCGCGTGTCGTCTCCTCTCTCTCTCTCTCTCTCAATTCAGTTGTTATTGAAGTGCTAAAAGTCTGTTCTTTTCTATTGGCACGTGGTGCCCGTCTTGTGACAGTGGTATCAGAGCATTAGGCGTGTGTTTTTCTGAAAGCATACCGGTCCTTCCAAAGAGCAGACAGAGCAAGATCGCACTTCCAAAGCTTATTGGAAATTTCAGCTTCATGCTCCGACCTCGGACTTATTAGCCACTCCACCCTTACGTCATCGCGCATCGGGCGCGCTCCCGTCTTCATCGATCATGTCTTACAGGGCATAAGCCATTAAGATCACTTGCAAGAAAAGGATCCAAGATTTGTTTCGAGCTGTTGTTTTTCTCAGAGACAGTACCATGCAAATGTTGATAGCTACCAAGCAGCGTACTCCAAGTACTTGGCAAGATTTCAAGAAAAATTTTGCCCGAAGTTGTATGGTTTCTGACATCTTCCTCCGGAGTGCAACCTCTGGCAGAGTGGGGTGCCTCTTGTTGATAACCTCAAAGGTCCAGTGTGACTGCTATGACTTGGGACTACCATCGCCACCAAAGAAACCCTGTTTGTCCAAGAGCTGATGGACCATACTGTGCTCGGCTACGACCCTATGGAATGAACCTAACCCTAAATTTTTGGTGCAGGTTTTAGGTTGGAAAGTCAGTCGACTTTTTGAGCTCGACTGATGTCGAGATTGCTTTTTAAGTTTGAAATCTGTTTGAGAACTTATTTGGTGATCCTGTTTGGAATTTGTTTGAAATGGATGGTATCTGTTTTGAACCTGTCTTGGTGCCGATTTGAATTGTTTGACTCTGGTTGTAATACTGGTACTCCCAGGTGGAGTAGTGAGAAATGATGTTTGAGAATGCTTGTTCATACTCATGGCCCGGACCCTTGTGGTTATTTACGGGGGGAGTATTGTTGTTGTGACTCCCGGCCCGGACTTGGATGGTTATGCGGGAGGAGTATTAAGAAGTCTGAGCAGTGGTTACTCTTAGCACATCCAAACGACGCAGGTTGCGGTCTGGGGGGCGTTTGGTTGTAAAAGGCCTCTATATCTCCCGGCCCAGACCTTTTTAGGTTATGTGGGAGGAGTGATGAGGGAGTCGTTGAATATCTCCCGGCCTGGATCTTGTTAGGTTATGCGGGAGGAGTGTTCATCGGCGGTTTTATGTTTCTATGTCTTGTAACATGCATATGTAAGCATTTGTGTTGCATTGTGATGTGCCAATTACTGAATATTCCTAATTGGATGAGATTGCCTGGGTATGTAATTTTAGTGCATCAAGACACCCGTGGAAGATCAGTACGGTCTGGGTGTGATGGTTAATTTTACTACGCCGGAATATCAAGAGTTCCGATCTGGACGAAAGGAGAAGCTAACTCCTTGATCAAAAGAGCCGAAAGGAGAAGCTAACTCCTTAACAAAAAGAGCAAACTGATTGTCCCTCGGAAGTTTTTGAGCTAACTTGAGTTGTTTTGCAGATATGCTGTAATCGCGGACGATTACTCTCTTTCAAGCAGGGGAGACGTAACAAACTGCTGACGTGTCAAAGCCCTGAAGAATGGAGTCCAATTGCAGATGCCGGCCGAGGGGCCTAAACCCTTAAGAAGAACAAGTAACAGAAAAAGAAGTCCTACCAACTTATGGGGACCCCGTCCGATGGGGCCCCAAGTGACATAAAGGAAATAAAGCAGGACTCACACACACACAAGAACTTGCGAAGCAGACTGATGACGTGGCAGATTTTCGAAAATCACGCTTGCTGATGACGTGGCAAAACTGTACGGATTTCTGCTTTTCACGCTGGCGGTGCTGACGTGGCAGGACTGTACGGATTTCTGTAAATTTCGCCGGCAGCTTTGTGGCTTTGCTTTTGGACCAGATGCTTTTGAGTTTGAAGGCTTTTCACTGTAATTGCTTTTTAGGCCAAGGGCCTTTAAATATGAGGTTAGGGCTCATTCTCTGGCATGCTTCTTGGAGAAGGTGCAGAGTCTCGAGTACCGGCTTGTACAGTGTTGATGCAATATAAAGAAATACCGAAAGGGGCACCAAGGTTTGGGGCCAATACTCTCTGGGGTGGAATTCCGCCACTCCGTGTCGCGTGTCGTCTCTCTCTCTCTCTCTCTCTCTCTCTCTCTCTCTCTCTCTCTCTCTCTCAGTTCAGTTGTTATTGAAGTGCTAAAAGTTTGTTCAGTTTGTTCTTTTCTATTGGCACGTGGTGCCCGTCTTGTGACAGTTTATCACAAGTGTTGTGATATATTTTTGGGCTTGGAGTGTCCAAGTCTATTACATGGAGCCAATCCAGCTGTGTATGCACAGTCCACTTTGTGTGATCCCTACCACATCGGAAAAGAGAAACTAACCGCCGTGTCTAAGGTATCTGCACCTCTGGCTGCCAGAAAAAGAACATATACTCTGAAGCAAGCTGGTGTTGCCAAGAAAGTGTGTAAAGTCGTCAACAAAAAAATCCCATCGCCAGCGAATGTCAAAACTGGTTAGCCCTCGAGGGACTGGCTCAAAAGGAGAAGCTTGCACCAAAAGTGGCATCCTCAGGTAGGGTTGTCTCTCTCGAGTCAGTCTGCTTGTGGCAAAAGCACTACCAAGAGATCTCCGAGTTGCTGAGGAGTGTCTTGCTCGCCGGTAAGAAATACCGAAAGGGGCGCCAACCTTTGGGGCCTACAGGTGTCACTGTCTCTGCTTGGGAGCATTCTAGCTTCCTGGCCGTGTTTTTGTCTTGAAGTGTAATTCCAGTATCAGTTACAGGTTCCTTTTAAGTCATTGCTTTATGTCGTAGAGTCAAGTGTCAAAGAATCGGGTGAAAGCTAATGTCCACTGCCCTACGGGCCGGTTTCATGGTTCCGTTGCCGGGACAAGATCACTTTTTCCTCAAGAAGTGAGCCTTGGTTGGTTTGCGATGAAGACACAAAGCACAGGGACTTGGGATTACACTATGGCCGACAAAGGGAAGGGCATTATGGAAGAGGGTTCCATAATATTGAAGGACAGGCAGGAAACTCCTATGATCTTCGAGATTGGCGAGAGCTCACGGCCACGTCAGTCTGTACGTCCTGTTGATGTGAATGTCCCTCTAGTAGTACAGGGCTTTATGATTGGGCAACTTGAGGATGATGCGTTCAGTACTCAGTTAGTTGCCGCGGTGAATGTGTTTTCGTAGCTGGTGCAGAACCCAAGGTTTATGGAGTACTTGCAAGCACCACTAGTGCAATAGCAAAATAGGCAACACTACACCACTACGGAGCTTGTTGAGGCTCAAGCCCAAGTACTTCATGCGACTCAGCAGGATAGGGGACACTCGCATGTTGCGGAGTCGGGCGCTCCAAAACAGGTTCCTCCCGTGCTTGAACAGGTGGCTAGAACGCCTATTCCACAGGTTATACCAGTTCAACCCGCCACCTTTCAAAGCCCGCATGCTGTCTTGAATGGACAGGGAACTTGTTACCAGGCAATGCATCGAGTTTTTCCACCACCCACGGTACCTCCTTGGTATTTCGGGGGTGGATCTGTGTTCCAAAGTATGGCTGGTTATGCGCCTGGAAGTCAGCCGTACATGCCAGGAACAGTGTTTGGGGGTGTATGCAAGGCATGATGCCAAACCCCATGTATGGTAGTATCAGCATGTAGCAAGGTTTTCAGTGGAACCAGGGCCAGTTTGGGGTGCCACAGGGTCATTTTGGCATGGCTGGTTTTTCTGGACAGCAACTAGATATCGCACCTCTGACGCAAAATGTTAATGGCCAAGATGTGCCGATCATGCTGTCACAAGGCGGGCACCACGTGCCAATAGAGAAGAACAGACTGAACAGACCTTTAGTACTTCAATAACAACTGAACTGAGAGAGAGAGAGAGAGAGAGAGAGAGGACATGCGACACGGAGTGGCGGAATTCCACCCCAGAGAGTATTGGCCCCAAACCTTGGCGCCCCTTTCGGTATTTCTTTATATTACTGCTGATTCGCAAAGTACAACAGCCGGGGAGCACCTCCTCTTCAATCTGCACGCTGAAGAGTGCCAGAGAGGGCCCCCAAGGCTCATATTTAAAGGCCCAAAGCCTAAAAGCATCAAATATGAAAAGCTGACCCCAAAAAATCACTTTCCTAAAATTTCGGGATTTCTCTAAAAATCCGCCACGAATTCCAGGACATCCGTACAGGTGCCACATCATCATATTTTGATGTGCAAAGTCTTTTGAGTGTGTTCTGCTTTATTTTTAATGCCTTTACGTCACTTGGGGCCCCATCGAACGGGGTCCCCATAAGTTGGTAGGACTTCTTCTTCTGTTGCTTGTTCTTCTTAGGGTTTCTAGAATTAGGGTTTGCAGGTTTTAGGGTTAGGGTTTCCAAAATTAGGGTTTGCAGATTTTAGGGTTAGGGTTTTCAGAATTAGGGTTTCAGCAGTTAGGATTTTTTGGCAGAAATTAGGGTTAGGGTTTCTGCTCTCGGGCAGCCACATCATCTGTAAGTTGGCTCCATTCTTTAGGCTTTGACACGTCAGCAGTTTGTTACATCTCTCCTTCTTGAAAGAGAGTAATCGTCCGCGATTACAGCATATTTGCAAAACAACTCAAGTTAGCTTAAAAATTTCCGAGGGTCATTCTGAGGGACATTTCGAGGGACAATCAGTTTGCTCTTTTTATTGAGTTAGCTTCTCCTTTCTGCTCTTTTGATCAAGGAGTTAGCTGCTCCTATCGGCTATTTTGATCAAGGAGTTAGCTTCTCCTTTCGTCCAGATCGGAACTCTTGATATTCCGACGTAGTAAAATTAGCCATCACACCCAGACCGTACTGATCTTCCACGGGTGTCTTGATGCACTAAAATTACATACCCAGGCAATCTCATCCAATTAGGAATATTTAGTGGTTGGCACATCACAATGTAACACAAATGCTCACATATGCATGTTACAAGACATAGAAACATAAAGCCGCCGATGAACACTCCTCCCGCATAACCTAACAAGGTCCGGGCCGGGAGTTATGCAACGACTCCCTCATCACTCCTCCCGCATAACCTAAAAAGGTCCGGGCCGGGAGATATAGAGGCCTTTTACAACCAAACGCCCCCCAGACCGCAGTCTGCGTCATTAGGAGGTGCTGAGAGTAACCACTGCTCAGACTTCTTAATACTCCTCCCGCATATATATGTGTAGAGAGAGAGAGAGAGAGAGAGAGAGAGAGAGAGAGAGAGAGAGAGTTTTTATTGAAAACAATCCAGCCAAAGCATCCCTGCTCGGATTCATGGGATAGGGCCATGGACGAAAGAGACTATCGTATTAAAAAAGCAGCAGCAGCAGCGAGCAAGGTAAGAAAGCTTCTTGAAACATAAATCTAAGTTCCTTGTGTCCTGCAATATTGCCTTATTTCTTACAAATTAATTGCACAGCAGCAGGCATAGAGCATGGAGACTCTTGAAACATTACTTTTGCCATTTGGAATAAGATGAAACCGGACGAGTTGCCTTTCTCAGCCAGAAGGGCTAGCATATGGCTTTTTGTGGCTTGACATGTAAAAGCTAATGCATTTTTTTGCGAAAGACATTTACAAGGCTTTAAGCAATTAGCCTGCAAACTGTATTTTCTAATGCGAGGCTTTCATGTTTGTGTGAAAGTTGTCTAATGAAGATTGTGAGACTAGCTATTTTGTATCATGTTGAGATGGTCAATTTGTACATGACATGCATTTTCCTTTTCACATAGATTCATCCAAGTGTACTTCTATCAAAGGTTAGGATTCTCATTGTGATTTGAAGTACTCTGGTCACCTTTTGATCGTTTTTTGGGTGAATAGTAGTAGGTTTTTAGCAATAATAAAGTGAATATCATCTGCTCAATGAAAGCTTTTTTATTTGGCGTACACTGCGTTTCCTGCAGACTCTTGAATGTTTGACTTGTATGGACATATTTTATGCACCGAATGTGGGGTATTTTCGGCCCGGAGTGACCTCGCAGAGTGCTATGATTTAGCAGAGGTGGCTATACTTTTGTTTGATACTTTTGGGCAACTACCATGGCTTTTGTAGCTTTGAAGTCAGAATGAGATCTGAATTAAGGACAAGTTTGAAGACAAAGTGCCATGATTTTTGTTGTCACATGTCGTTTGAATGTCGTCCTACTCCAAAGTCCTACTTTTGGAGGACAGAAACTTGAGGACAAAGTGCCACGATTATGGTTGTGCACAAGCAACAAGTGACCACACTTACAGAAACCAGCTTGCTTCATGGTAGCTAGCCATATGGAGCAAGATAAAGAGACCTTTTCAGAATAGGATTAAGCATATTAGGGTCACGTGTTGGGATTCGTGTGATTAAAGAGGGTAAGTTAGTGTGCCATTCATGGCTAGGTAAAACTAATCCTAATTAGTATAGAGCAATGCTAATGACACAAGATAACAAAAGTGCAATCAAGTTCTTATTGCAGCATAGTGTGAGCATCAAGCTACATTGTTTTTGAGCATAGAAATGATCTCGATAAATAGGAGGGTGACATCATATGTGAGGTGGGAGAGCTCAAGGTCAGCCCAAATAGAGAGAGAATCAAGTGGAAAACTCATGCACATTTTTTGGGGGTTGTTTTGACCTAGAAATGTCCATGGGTCTACACGTCATATGGCATCATTTTCTATTATCTAGAGAGAGGCTCCATATGACTAGGATGATATAGGGTTACCCCCAACATACATGCAACCACGGTAGAAGAGTGTAGACTGAAGATACTAAAGGTGCAATTTCTAGATAAAGGTGAGCTCATCAAAACATCCTTCAACCTTAACTTTGTAAACCACTCCAAATAAGCATCCAACATAGGCCTTTATATTCACACAAAGGGTTGCAAAGAGTAACACTGAATATTACATTCAATCAGTACGAAATGTCTACCAGCCTTATGTAAAATGTGCATGCAAGTCTCTTGAGTCAAAGGCCTTGTGTGAATCAAGCATCACGTGGTTTGACCATGCTATGTGGTACATTCTTAACCATCTTGAGCTCCTCTTCCTAGATAAACCCATTTATTTCCATTTGTCCCTTTTTTGTTCATGGTTTAGAGGACATGCCCGGGCACTTGTGATTGCTTAGATTGCTTTTAATCACTTCAAAAGTCTGATGCTAGATATTCTTTAGGAACTAAAAACAGATGAATTGGGCACCTACTTGACCATGTTTGCCAATTACAAAGAGGTTTACCAATCTTCTTAAACCATGTAGTGAGGAGGAAGCTACACCTTCTCTAAAGAGGCCAAATTCTCTCACCACACCCAACAATTCTTTTAATTTGTTCATGACCCATGGCTCTACTTCTAGCTATAGTAGAGGGAAAGCTAGAAGCTTCACTAGAGGAAGAGGGACAAATGCCCTGGTTCGGCACCTTCTTGACATATAATTATGATATGATTGCATGCACTTTTTGGCCCTTGTGGAACGAGGACGATACTTAAGGAGGTTTAGGACAAAGGATTACTCTATGTACATTGTTTTTATTGAAATGAAATTTAGGATTGGTCCCCCCATAAATCTATCATTCCTAAAAGTTTTGATGCTTTTCTTGGTCACCATGATCCCCTTAACAATGTTTTGATCAGTTGGTGTTATCACCATCCTCTTGAGAAATTAGTTTACAATATTGACTTTCTTAGAAAGAATGTAATTCTTGAATGCAATTATACAAAGTTTAATAAGTTCTATGGAATGTTTGAAGGTCTTGGTGAACATGTTTGGACTTGTTGTTTAAAGAATATCGATAAGTAGAAGGTTAGAAAGATTCTTTCTAGAGGGTTGAATCCAAAAACTTACCCTTCTTCTCACATACTTACCACTACATGGATGATCTCCTAAGCACTACGATAGAACCTTCCAAAATTGGGGCTTCTTGGTATTTACCATGTCATTCTTAAAATTGAACCCACATATGTCTCAAGATTCGAAGTTCAATCTAGCTTCTCCTCAACCTCTACATAATTTTTTAACTTCTCCATCTCTTTGAGGAGTCCATTTTTTGGAAACTTTGACTTGAGATTTGTTTGAAAGAGAGATACATTGAACGCAAACCCTGCAAAGATTGCTCCAAAGTAGAGTAATAGGTCAGCTAAAGCTGGTATAAACACTTGCCTTGGCATGCTCTATTTGATTCCCTACTCCTCCTCTTAACATATTCCTTCGTTTGAAGAGATCCACTATTTGATCTATAAATTTTGCTTGAATGACTTTAAGAAACATGAATTGCTTAACATGATCATGGAGTCCATCAAACGTAGCAATTGGCTTAGACTAAAACTCGATTGTACTTCTCTCATCAACTTGATGAGGTAGTAGGCCCATACTCAATGGGCCTATTGCCAAATCGTTCAATATGGTGCGTAGGAAAGGGTGGGTGTGCGCGCACGTGCACACCCATAGACACACATACATAATTGACTATTTTATGCTTGATATTTTTCTTTGTGCATACGAATGACTCTTATTGAGAAAGATGGATGATGTTTATCTGGCATCATGGCTTTTGAAAAAACTTCGAATGCCTTTTACCTTGGTTTTTGCAAATAAATTGGTTAGGGTGCAGATTCACTCCTGAACTTGGTTACATTTGGGTGCTAGCTCAAGTTCTGCAGGTTACAGATTCACTCTTGAACTTGGTTACATTTGGATGCTAACGAATTGTTTGTGCAGACTGCAATTCTGTCGGGATAAGATGGTGGAGTAGGCATAATCCATGCCTCTTTAGTGATAGATGGTACGTGGGTACCCAAATAGATGATATGTCGTGAGAATTTGAATAGTTTTTGTAATTGTTGTGAAAATATCTTCAAACACCTAGATATGTTTATGATAATGATTCTTGAACTCATTAAGTGTGATACTTACCATTGGAGATAGCATTTTGTTGCCAAATTTGAGTCCATTGTTCGAGCAACTTGCACCAGTTCTAGCTAACCTATGCAAGGAATTGCACCTGAAAATTGTACTACGTGCTTTGGTGGCCACACTGAGTAGTAGTCCCAAAACGCCAAGGGTTATCGACGGTATGGAAACCATCGCAAAATCATCTAGTTATTGGATAACTAAGCATAGTCGTAAATAGTAATACCTCTTTAAGGAACTACTTGCACGCATCTGAGTTGGAGTAGTGGCGTCGATTTATATCCAATATATATGTAAAGGGAATTGAAGGAAACCCATCGTGGTAGGGATGCGATTTTTTCGATGAGATGGTACATCTATTGACAGAAAGCTATGGTGCTATATATGGGTGTTGTGTAGAGCTCAATAGGATGCAATAGCTAGTCTTTCCTTTGCCACTCTTCTCCAGTAGACCTGTTGGCGAACTTCAACATATTGCCACATCGTCAACCCCTCGCATTTGGTGCAGAGCTTAACATTGAGGTCGAGCAACGTCGTGATGGCGGCATCCACAACTGCAATTAGTCCTTCTAATCACGTAGGGGATACACCTACTAGGAATGATTACTCACATAACATGATTTGTTCTAACAGAATAAGATTGTAGGAATAGGCTTTGTTCATGCACGGCAATAACTTGATATGGAGCGGTAGTGAGACTTTAAGTCTGCTTGGACTGCATGCGGATACCTCGTATAGAATGTTGATATTGAAATATGGAGTTAGCAGGTGTTTTGCGGCACTGGTATGTGTTGATTAATTGGTTTCCAAATGCATTATGATGTGAGGTTTTATACATTGAGCAAGTAAAATTAGGTAAGGTTGGTTTGTTGATAAACAATGATAGCCACGGATAATGGGTTTTAGTGACTATCTCGACAAGCTATCTAGCTCACAGCATGCGTTTGAAAGCATTTTCCTATGATGATAAAATTAAGTAGGCTTTTGACAATGGTCATTGAAAAGGCAATGCGAGGAAGAGAGTGGTCGTATCCAGCATACCAATATATCATTGTACCTAATGAAATACATATGTAGTAGTCCTCTGTAGATGTCTTTGAAATGCTTTAAGGAGTCCTCTGAAGATGGTATTTACAAAAGCTCGTAGATGAAGGGGCTGGTAGATATTTGGCATAACGGGTTTTCATTGCGAGCTGACACCGTGACTCATATATGGATACTGGGATATTGAGTTGAAAGATTTTTTGAGTAATTCACATATGGGTTTCTATAGGCATATTATTTTATGTAATGATTTTATATGTGACAGGCAATGATAGCCACTTCTCACAAAATATGTATGTTTCAAGCATCATTGCAGGGATCCATTCAATAGGATGATGGGTAGTTGAGAATGCTACAAATTAGTGACTGACCTTGCAGCTCTCTGTGATAACAAGAGTTATTCACCACATGTAATTGAAATGATTGAAGAGACTTGTACATATTTGGCGTATTTGCCTTAATTGAAGAAACTTGTACATATCTGGCGTATTTACCCTAATTGCATATGATAAACCCTAGTAACTCATTTCAGGGAGGTGATAGAGAGTGGTCTAGGTGAGTTGGACAGCGAGATAACAAGTGGTTCAGGACGCTTGGATACCTGTCTACCCAAGAGTTTGGGAGCATATTCTAATATGTTTTCAATGCTGGATGGTGGCAGGTAAAGTTCTGAATCTTAGCTTGCTATGGGTCTCCTTTTGTCGTCCTCTAGATTGTTGAGGATTCAAGTGTAAACTGCTAATCGATCTATTAGAAAGATGTGTTTCTATTGTTAGAAATATTGGTCAAATGGAATCATTCTAATGTGTTTTATCTTCATTTTCTCATTCATAGTAAGTAATGTCTATCATGGAAATCAATATGATAGGGTTTTTAAACATAAAAACACACATACTTTTCCGTGATGACCCTTGGTCGGGTGATCTCCCATGACATGCAGTACTTGATATGCTTAACTCTCTTTTACATTTGGCATTTAGAAAAGGAATTAATTATTGGCTTCTTGTAGAATGGATGGATTGCGTCCCTTATCAAACTTGGTATTCGGCTTTAAAAGAAACCCCTATTCCTCCTACAAGGACTTAGTGCATACTGTCATGATTTACGTGCCTTGACTTTCACAAATGGTTCTTAAATTTCTAGAAAGAGACGAATGTGTCTAAATCTTTATCTACCCTAAAGGATCTGTCGATCAATGATTGGATCTTTCTCCTCGCCAAGAGTAGGAAAGATGAGCTTAACGTTCTCCCAGCCTTAGATAGTTTTCTTCTGTCACTTCCTTTTATTGATTGTCACGATAGTTCAAACATTGAGTTCTATTTCTCTTCCCTACATACTATTGTTAATAAATTAGATCTTATTAATAATATTCCGGTAGTTCCCATATATCTCTAGCAAGATGAGAACATCGTAAGCCCCTTATTTGACTTGGATGTCCGTGACCCCAAGAAAAGCAAGCCTTGGTTACTTTTACTGGAAACCCCTCTCCTTCAAAGTTGAATAAGAGTCTCTCTAGCAGCTTCTCATGTGTCATTCCTTTATTACCTCTGCAGCAAGTGGAACTTGTTGCAATACGCCTAGAAACTAAGCTTTGGGACTTTGAACTGATCAATCATTGTGCTCCTTTCACTTTCTCGATTTTAGCCTTGGTATGTAGCTTGACCCCTGAAGTTATAGAGCAATGTGAGATAGTGGCTCTCCAAGCCAAACACCTACTCTCTTATGATCTCACCTTTGAGTTATCACAAATTTAGTTATCAGTTGTAGATCCTTCCAAGTGCCCGAACCAAGCCTTGATAGCCAGGAAAAAAGGACCATCTATAGGACCCTAAGAAATTCCCGAAGGATTGTAGGCATACTTATAGGCCCTTTTTAAAATGTCAGTGCAAAAAGCAAGATGCGAACTTTAATTGCAAAGACTGCATTATTTGGGTTATCATCTTATCTGGTATGTGTTTTAGAATTTGGTCAAGTTCTTTGAATTCACTTCAGGGCCGACACATGTTTATGCCTTTATCGGGTGGAGTGCTACCGTCCCTCTAGCTATCAGACAAGCTCTTTTTGTGTATTATCATTTTCATACTCATATGTTGGATGCTACTCGTGGCCTTCGTTACTTCAAGTTAGCACTTATTCCAGTTGCAAGTACTATGTACACCAGGAAGTTCATCATTGACATCAATTAAGAAACCACAAAAAATTTGCAGTCAGAATATTTGAGGGATACCCCTAAAACACTCGATTTCAACTCGGATACTGGTGATTATATTTGCTCTATTACTTCTAGAAGTAATGGACATAAACATTTAGTAAAGAAACATAAGAACCCTGGTAGGTTTGTGCATCTTCTTTTCACCAATAAACTCCTTAATCATATTCACCCAAAGAAGTTCTATAGCGCATTGCTCAAACATTTGTACATTGCAAAAACCCTTGAGTTTTTTCGTATTTCTTTCAGATGGAACCTCACAAAGAGTATAGGGTCACTTCTGTAAACTCACTTTGATGAACCTTTTGGTATTGATAAGCTGTGTGCATGTCAATCACAAAATAGGTTTGCTCGATTTCTTGCCGATTTTCCACCTTTTGGGCAACATGTACTCACCACCTATCCAGATATCGCTAGGCATAGGATGTTGAGAGACTATATTTTAAGAAAGGCCTAAATCACATTCCACATGTTCCTTTGATCTAATGAAAGTTGCTAGGTCCCTCTTGGATGGGTGGGAGGCACTTTGTGGTATTATTGATATTCAGTGTAAGCTTGCACACAATGAGATATCATTGATAACCTACAAAGGTTGTTTAGGAAAAATTTTCCAAGACATAAAATTGATATGAACCCGTGGTAACTAAATGTTGACCTCATGGATGAAATAGAGTTTCTTGTATTGCATGTCTTTGTGTGGCGCATTGACAAATTAACATAGACGCCTATCTTCATTTGCAAGAAATTAGCTAGGCTTGTGGCTACACAAAGGATCTCATCTCATCTCAAGAGTTTGAGGAATTGCATATCACAGCTTAGGTAATACAAGAGACGATCAAGGATTTTTCTCAGGCATTCGATATAGAATACCTGTCAGAACCACACTACCTTATCTGATGGGTAATTTTAAAGTACATAAAAATGAATTTAGATGGATCACAAATGCACATGATCGCACTTTTTCTTCTTGTGTCTCACTTATGACATCACTTCTTAGTGCATTGAATTTAGGAGTGTTTGAGTACGAAGAAGTCTTTCATCATAAGTCAAGTACATTTTTGGATGTCAAGTCAAATGTATATTGGATATTAATACTCAATACAAATTTTTAGTTAATTTACCAAAACAAATATATTGTGCTTTTACATTTGATATAACAGCTTCCTTGCTATGAGGCCATTCCACATTTTGGGAGTAATAGTTTGACAGACACTCTAGAAAGATTCATCTGGCTATTAGCTAGGTTTGACTACAAAGGCTTTAAAAAAATTCAAAAGAAAATGCAGCTTACAAAAAAGTAAAAAAAGTAGGGATATCCTTTGATTTTTTTCTTATATTAAATCAAATTTTGCTTGAAATCTGTGTCACTTCACTTCGGTCATACATCTATAGACAAGCTCAAGGCATACATATGGGGTACTCATGTTCCCCTTGTGGTGTAATCTTTACTTAGCTTGGTTCGAGTTGAATTTTGGAAGGAACTTATCTCGCATGGGAAAATGGGAAATGCTTGAAGCATTTTCCCATTCTTGGAGATATATGGATAATCTCATAGTTCTTAACAACCGATTTGTTCTCCAATGCCTTTTGAATGATAGACCTCTTTCTCAAGAGGACCCTTTCACCATTTATCCACTTGATATCCTCAAAATTAAGCCCATTTATGATATCTACTCCATACCTTAACACGATGATCCAGCTGCTTCAACCTTTTGCTGGTGATTATATGTCTTTCACCGCTTGGAACAAAGACGAATTGCCATGTAATGTGTATTTTATACATGTTGATGCAATTCAACCCCGAGAGGTAGCAACTAAAGTATGTATATCATAGGTGTTACCCATACTGTATACTGTTCTAGTTTAGTATATCAAAGATTTTCTGATGACGAATGTTTTTCTTGAATGAAAAATTGATATCCAGTACTTGATTGATCTTCTGGTTGGGGATAGGTCCACTTGGTGGCCTATCCTCCACTAGGTGGACCTTTCCTCGAGGATCGAGGAGGGCCACACACACACACATACATTTTATACTTGATACTTTTCTTGGTGCATACAAATGGCTTATTGAGAAAGATGGATGATGTTTATCTGGCATCATGGCTATTGAAAAAACTTGGAATGCCTTGTACCTTGGTTTTTGCAAATAAATGGGCAAAGCTGTAGATTCACTCCTGAACGTGATTACTACTAAACATGATTACACTTTAACAAAGATGCGGTGGTAAATTACTATAACACACACACACACACACGCACGCACACACACACGCGCGCGCACACACACACACACACACACACACACACACACACACACACACACACACAGAGAGAGAGAGAGAGAGAGAGAGAGAGAGAGAGAGAGAGAGGGACAACCTCAAAGATTGCTCGTCTAGTTGTTTGCAGCAGCATCAATCTTTTCTCACTGACCCCATGTGGATTGTCTCATGGAATATCCAGTGCCTTGGAGGGCTACAGTTTGTGTGCCATCGGGGCCATTTGAGACAAGAGCTCCAGAGATGCCTTGTGGGTCGACCTATCGATATTCTTATGCTACAGGAGCATCGTTTGTGTGAGAGCCACATTCAACGTTTGTGGACACATTCTGCGAGGTAGATATGAGACATTTTGGTTAGCTGCTTTGGGGCTTGGAGGCATTAAAGGGGATGGATGTATGACTATTGTGGACTCTTGGCAATAAGTCATTGTGGGCAGAGGTACCATTGTGCCAGGCAGGGCCCAGTGGGTCACCATGCAATTTCAATAGCCTTGTGGGCGTCTTGAACATTTATGGGCCCAACTATGCGAGTGCACATGATGCATTTTGGTCACATATTGTGGAATCCTTGCCTTGTGCAAAGTAGTGGTGCATTGGGGGGGACTTCAACATGCTGGAGGATCCCTCGGATAGGATTGGGGGAAGTCATGCTATTGTTCATGGAGCACCTATGTATGACTATGAGGATTTCGGATGTATGGCAACCTGCAGGCTTTATACGCCCCCTAGATAGCCTCTCTTTCTCTAGTTTTGACCACATAGTAGGGGGCGTGAATCTATCCAGGATAGATCGTTTCTATGCGAGTGACCACCTCTGTGACATGGATGGCTCAGTATGCATATTGGCAGGGACTACTTTTGCCAATCATGTGCCAAAAATTCTTACTATGTTAGATAGACACATGAGTGGTAGCGTTATGCTACACATCCCATAGAGGATTTTGTTGGATGTTGAGCTTAGGGAGCAGTTGTGGTGATATAAAGTGGGAGTTTTGACACTCAGGGTGACCTTGGTTCTAGTGCGGCCATTGGCCGGGTTATGATTTTCTCTTAGTTTCTATGATTTGAAATAAGGCAAATCCTTCACTAGTGGTTTATGCCCTAAGCAAGGACAATTCTCACTGGTTCTTTCAATTTATGGAAATAGGATTGGAGACTCATCAAAGGGACCCCATACTTCATATTGGTCAAGCAAGGACGTCACACCAATATTAGAGAGTGATTTAGTAATCCTAAGAGAATGAAGCATTTTCTTGTAGTAGAGAACAAATGTTTGATACTTAGTTGGTGTAGGAAAGCTATTTTTCTGTGCTACATAGACTTACAATGAGATTTTTCCCAATGGAGGAAAATATGCATATGGCTTACCAAAAGTTTATAATATTTTTCATCGTGTATAAGACTGCTCATCTCTCTTTGAAATGTGTTTTTTGAAAGACGATGATAAAGATTCTTAACAAGATGTTTGTATTACTGTCCTTGAGGATTCAAAGAGAATGGAGGATTGATTGAATACCATGTGGTGGCATCTACAACATTGAAGCGGATTGACTAGGATGCATGTCTTATAACTTAAAGAAGCTTTGTTGGGCTAAATAACTAAAAGGTACCACAAGAACTAACACATCTATCACAGTTGAAGGCGAGGAAGTCCCTTAGACCCAATGGGTTTATGATCAGACCACTAGAGTCATTCTTGATATGGTAGAATTAGACCTATGTATGTATCTATCAGTTTTTGTAGATGTTGTGTTTCTTGATACTATAGCGGAGCCACTAGTATTTTACAAACTCAGTGTATACGAATCACCTTAATGGCAACTCATGTAAAAAAATGTACGTATGAATAAAATCCAATTCATTGAGCTCTCTTGTTTGCAATGTTGTTTGACTATTTTGTCTTAAGTAAGTTGAAAGATTAGCTAAGTATGCAATGCTAAGTTTGTCTGTGCTAGATGCAATCTATACATCTCTTCAAGAAAAGAAACTTCTTCTTAAGCAAGTTTGACCGCCCTCTTTCAAAACGGAACCATTGGGGGTAAGCCTTTAGCTTACACTCTAATGTGATCAATCCTTAAAGACAAGCATGTATGGATGCACCTCTATGTGCATTATTACACTCTCCTACATCGAACCTTTTAGCCTCGCACATGCTACTTGCTACAGGTGGAAACGCGGCTTCCCTACAAATATACAAAATAACCATGCTACATACTATAAAACCATTGAATCTGTATACTTGACCAATCACATGTGCACATAATTGAATCTATATACAATCTGAGAGAGAGAGAGAGAGAGAGAGAGAGAGAGAGAGAGAGAGAGAGAGATGGAGAGAGAGAGAGAGAGAGATAGAGAGAGACAGAGAGTGCAAGTGTACCTCCTAGAGCGGAGTGCTACACATGCACAGAGAGAGGAGACACAAAGCACTGAGTACAATCTCTACTCGTGCAAGAGTAAACATTTTCATCTTGCACGTATCTAGATACTTATAGATTTCTTGAATACTCAAAATGATTACAAGTTGTCTATCCAGACATAAAGTGACCATATACTTGCTACCTTTTACATAGTCCATAATTCACTTATGATTTTGCCACCTATCAGATGCATTAAATATATATTTATCGATTTCCATTACATGCCTATCTGTTAGGAAAGCAACTGTCCTGAGTAGCTAAGTTAAGAATCTGCAAATCGCACTCGTCAAAAATAAAAAATGGTTAAAAGTTGTACAAAATAAATTTGAACATAGTAATTTTCTTATGTCTCTCTTCATCCACATACTACATATTTTAGTGTCCCATACCAGTAGAATAGGCAACACATGGGATGCCTTGATGTATAAGGATATCATTGGTCACTGTCACCCTTCAATAATCAATTCTCATAAATTTCAAGTCCAATTTCATAAATAGTGTCAACATCAAATCATCATAAGCCTTTCAGGCCAAGGGCCAAAACTCACATGCAGTTAAGGAGTGCTATAATTGAATAGCTACAAGCCTATATATAGGGAGGTTTGGGTGGGGAGTTGCATGTGTTGTTCCCCAAAGTCTTACACTAGTATTAGACTAGTGGAGAATCCTTTGGGAAGGAGAAGGGTTGTGGTGCATGAGCTTTGCATGTTAATGCATGGCTACATGGGCATGATCCCTTGATATGAGGAAGATGAAGAAAAGCATGTCAAAGGAAGTCGTAGGCAAGACAACTTAGTAGAGGAGGTGGACTCTCAAAGAAAAACCGTATGTGTAGGCCTGCTTACAAGGGGAGAGGGGAAGGCATCGACCTTCACAAAATCATGTGCTCTCTCCATCATCATGTTTGCAGCAGATTGAGGACTATTTCGCGTTACAAGCGGCAGCGCCTCTGAGCAATTCACAAGCCGTGGTAATTTTTTCTATGTCTGCACTCAAACCCACCATCACTGCTCTGCACCTTGCTATTGTTTTTTTGTTTCCAATTAGGCCACCCTCCCCCACTTTGGGAGCCCCTAGAATTTCTTCTTGTTTGAAGGGCATAAGGGAGGGTGCCCCCCGTGGTTTAGCAAAGCCTCCACCGCCAAGGCAGCAATGACAAAGGCAATCAAGGCCAAGGGACAAAGATGATCAAATATTTGTAATTCTTTTAAAAATTGCAGAGATCCAAAGCAATGTATTCAAAGGATTGTGTACGACCCAAGCTACGAGCTATGGATCAAGGATAGATACTATTGGAAACTGGCAAGGCTATGACTTGGAAATCAAGGATGCATTCTCTTGGAAATCGGCAAAGGCTCTTGAAGTTTTGGAGCTTTGAAAGGCACTCGCTTTCATAGCAAAGCAATGTAAAATTGAGAAGTGGACAAGCGGACTCTCAAGCAAAGGATTCATACTAAACGGAGAAAGGCTCCATATATAGTTACTGAACGGTAAATTTCCCTTGAATCAAGCCATATGGACTCCAAGACAGGGATGATTGACAGGGCCAAAGCGGGTTTTGTTGACGCTCCTCGACCTTGAACAAGGTGAATTCTTTTAAATTTTCTCAAGTGATTATTCATCATTGATGCATGTAACCAGGGTTGCTTTAGTGAGTAAGACACGTTCGAGCACGGACTGTGGCTTAATAAGGCAAGTTCAAGCAAGATCAGTGGCTTATACAACTAAGTCGATTGAACTCTTTCCCCTAGTTTAGAGTTTTGGATTTGTTAGGGCATGGCTCCTGTGCGCTCCTTGCCGCACTGTCGAAGCAAGGGACTTGCCAATACACCGTGTGCGAGCCACAAACGGCTCCAAGCACACAACAAGCCTAAACTAGCAAGCTCAAGAAAACAAAGGGTGTGTCACTCACCGCTCTACGCTCGCCTTCGTGGTGGATTCCTCGCCGCGATGAAGAAGAAGCTGCAGTCGTGCCGTGCTCAACCGCTTCGCCGCCGTCGTGCCTTCGTAATGCTCGATCGCACACACACTCTCCCTCTCTCTCTCTCTCACACACACACACAAGGAGGTGAAGAAGAAGAAGATGGAGATGGAGCAAGAGCACTCTTCAATTGCACAAATGAGAGAATGAGTAAAAATTAGGTTTAGTTGGCTTTTATAGGAGCTCACCCCATTCACACTTGGGCGCCCATGCTTAGCCAACTAACCCTAGCATGTCCAAGTTAAAGTGCGCCTCTCATCGATGATCACTCTACCTTTCCCTATTGGTCCGACAAGCCCGGTACCTGACTCTACCAAATACATAATACGCGTCCATCGTAGGTGATGGGTGTCCGTGAGCCGTGAGGGTTAACATGCCCCCCTTCCTGATGTAGATTCCGTCCTCGGAAGCTATTGAGTTGAAGCTGGTTCGTCGAGGTGGAAGAGCATTTGAGATGAATGTCCTTAGCCTTCTTCAGTCACTGCAAAATCAAACAACATTGGCACAGTAATGGCATTCTCTTAAAAAGCATATGCAGTTTTAGGAGACACATTGATTGGAAAAAGAATTTCAAACAATTTGTCAGCAATGAACATTAAATTTCAATGTAATCAAATGCATAAACAGATGTAAAGGTAGAAAATTAAACAAGTCTGGGGTCGCTAATTTGACGGTCGAAAAGCACTAGAGATCGAATATTAATACCATGGGTAAGCTTCTTAATTTTCTGTGGTCAATTAAGTTGTTTAATCGCGAGAGCCAAGTATTCATGTTCGAGGGCTGACTAGAGGCTATACCTAGAAGACTTTGTAGTTAAGCTACCATAAAAGGAATTTCTCATGAAATCATCGCCTGACTGATTACTTTTTCTTTGACCCCCCCAAGTCTTTTCACACTGATTCAATTTTGAAGTGGGTGCTTATTTTGTATGCCTTGGGTTTTTTGCTTTTCAAAGAAAAGCGCCCACACTGGGAACCTCTAGGCCTCTAGTACCATAGGCGATACATGTGAGTGAAGTACCAAATCAAGCTGAGATTTCTCTTCCAGCTTAAAATTTTACATTGTGGCACTTTGATTTTTTGCTTGTTCATTTTCAGCATTTAAATTTTGTAACTTTGGGGGGTCATATAACACTGTTACCCTCCCCAGGCTCATCACATTAGTAAACTCCCTTTATAATACTTAAGCTAAAGGTCAATAGGGTCAAGCCCACTAGAAAGCCCTAGTACATTTCATACAATGCTGCCTAAATCGGATTAAGAACCTAAGTAACCATTGCTTATTAGGAAGGCATTCCCCATGGTATTAAGAGAAGATTTCTAATACCTAGCTTGGTCAAAGTAGCTTAGTCGGACTGCTTGATTTTTACACCTAAACAAGTGATTATTACAAAACATTACATTGAATTAAATGTTTGATACTAAGCCAATGCGCTGAATATTATGCTACCAATCACAATCAAAGCAAACAATCATAGATGCAAAAAGATAACGGCAATGCTAATGGACAAGAAACACCTGTTTGTGTTGATGGTCGTGCTTGATTTGAAGAGTGAGTCGAGATAAAGATTCCATGAAGGTCCAAATCCTATCAATAGCAACACGCTCCTGTACACACTAGGAAACAAAAGGAATACCTCCAGGAGGCACATTAGTGGGAAAAGAGATCTTTGCTAATCACTCAACTCTAAAACAGAAACACTCCTATCGTACTAATCTTACCTACCCTCCATCACTCAAGTGATGAGGATCAAAGGTGTTTTATGGCATAGGTTTCTGTTTCACTATACCAAATGTGACATGTGTAGGTCTGAGTCAATGTTTTGACTTTAATGTGTATACTCGTTTGCTAATTGCTCTTGCTCTTTTTTTTTTTTTTTTTGTGAGTATAAAGCTTTATATGTACATTCCCTAAGATTGGAATTGAGAGGTCGGGGAAAAAGGTTGAGAGGGAAACAAATGAATGATGACTGTCCACAAACACTCCCCCCTTCCTTGGGTAGATCATACCGTTTGAAATGAGCTTGTCACCCTTTGAAACCAATTGTTCCAGTTGGTAATAGGTGAGGATTTTTGCCAGTAGTTTTCTATTACCCTAGGTGCCTCGTCAAGTTGCAAGGGTGGTAAGGTACTCTCCCAGGATCGAACTTGAAGTGGTTCATCAGGTGATTCTTGAACACTGGGAGGTGTGGATTCTTTTGTAGCTTCATGGAGGTCCACTACTATAGATGGAGGCTGTGTAGAAGCTTTTACCTCTATGGATGTATTACATGAGGAGCTAGAATCTTCATGGGACTCCCCCCTTCCTGAGCTAGGTGGAACAAATCGTTCTTTCTTTGGTACCCAAACTAGCTCGGGACTAGGTGTGTAGCATTCTGTGATTTTGTTCTTTCCACGATCATTGATTCGTTTTGGAGCTACGGGATTGGGCTCACTTGGGTCAGGTGATAGGTAAGAGCACAATCTACGTTTTGGCACCCAGATTTGATCATTTCCTTGATAGTATCCTTGGGCTTCCAATAGTTGTTTAGGGATCCATCGCAACATTTTCTTACTTTTCTTGGAGCGAGTGGTACGTTTCTTACAAGGCTTCTGTTTTTTAGCACTAGCTATGATCACTAAAGAAGCTTTAGGGACCCACTTGTATGTTTTCTTCGTTACATTAGGATGAGTCTTGTTGGAAGCGATATGCATTGCTTGTAGCATATTTAAGGGTATAGGCATTTCATCCCCCTCAGGTGTTACCCAGGTCGTCCCCCTGTTTCCCCAAGTGTCTATGGTTGATGCTAGGTGGACCCAATCCACATTGTCCGACTCAGTCATCCCAGGTAGGATATCCATATAAGGAGAATCTTGGCCAATGTCTGTATCCTTCTTACAAGTGTAACAATATTGTAGTGGGGCCGAGTGAACTGTGGTGTCAGAGCGATGATCAATAATGGTTTTACTCCCTAAGGGGTGTACCTTACCAGTCACCAAATCCACTCTAAGGACAGAGTCTTGGAATTGCAAATAGACATGATTTTTAGACCAATCGTGAACCATTTGTGCTTCCCTCATGAATGGTCGTCCTAGAATCATTTCATATGACATAAGGTGTTTAGAGAAATCCATTACAATGAACGTATGTCGTACCTTGTGTCCTAGAACTTTGATCTTAAGATCCTTGAGCATCCCCATAGGTTTGGCTATGGTACCATTTGCCATCTTTACCACAATGTTAGTAACACTGAGGCGGGGTTTTCCCATGGATTCCCAACAATCTTTTGTAACGATGCTAACTCCCGCACCACCATCAAGAATTCCCTTTATAGTTAATCCCTTGGTAGTGATGGGTAGGGTCGCATTAGACTCGTCGCCTTCAAAATACTGCCCTAATTCGTTAATGGGTACCTCGATCACAGACTCGTGTCCATCTAAGTCAAGTGATTGCACATGATTTTCCTCATCAATCATAATCGAGTCAGGCCTATTTGGTTGCGCAAACTGCGGTAATCCCGTTCGTAGCTCTCCGTTAAGGAATGCTCGAAGTGCAAGGAATAACTCAGGATCTCCATACAGCTTTGCTATGATCGTGGTTCGGACCTCAGAAGACATGAAGTCCACTAGTTTGGCAACATTCATTGGCGTTTTGCAGGGTGTAGGTCCTTGACTAGGAACTGGTGAGGATGGAATCTCATATTCCTCAATGGGATCAGGTATTCCTTCGTTAAACATCCTTTCCAACAAGAAGGGTGTATGCTCACTTTCTGATGTCCCGTCCTCACTCCCTTCTTGGATGATACTAGATATGGCTAACGGTCTATGGTTCATGTGGGGTGGATGAACTTGCGTGGGAAACACTGTGTCATGAATTTTGATATGCATGGGTTCTGGTTCTAGTTTCCTTTGAGTCTCCTCCACTAAACCTCTTAGATGTTTCACCTGTTCAATCTCGTCTACTGGGTTTGGGTACGTCCCAATCTTCTTTTTACGATTCTTCCCTTTTTGCCCCTGCGGTTTATCTTGGGGGTCTTGGATTGGATTTGGAAACACTTGTGGTGTTTTCAGAGGCTCTTTATGGTTTTCTCTTATTCGGTTTTCATTTGGTTCCATGTTATGGTTTTCCTTGTCGGTCTTTCCCTTTGTGGTATTGGTTCTAGTCTCCATTGTCTCGACTGAATCTGAATCATCCTCGAGGTCATTCATATACACGGGGTCATCTCCTGTTCCTATGTTTGTTTTGGAACTTGGCTTTGAATTTTCCGTATTCTGCGACTTCTTCCTTCGTGTCTTCTTTTTCTTTGCTTGGATAACTGACGCGGTATCTCTCTCTTTGAGGATATGTCCTGGCCCTTGAAGCATGGACCGTGTAATCGCATAAGCGGGTGCGACGGGTGGTATTGGCGATGTCACACTAGCAATTTCGACCAAATTCAGGGGTGTGATTTTAGGCGCATTTGGGTTATAGGGGCATTGGGCAATCAAGTGATCTATGCCACAACGATTACATGTGAGTATTGGCATTGCAGACGTGCTCCCTTGATTCACTTGCATCTGTGCAGCATTCTTTTGCAGCCTAATAGGGCACTCTGCTACTCGATGTGGTCCACCACACTCGTAGCATTGAAGAGGTGGCCTCCTAGCCTGGGTGTTGATATTTTGACCTCTGGATGCGAGAGCAGCAACTTGATAAACCGGCTTGACTTGTCCCCAACAATCTTCCATGTAGTATATAGGACACTCTTCCAATGTATCAAGTCCGTAGGCAATACTAGTGTCTATTTCCTCCTCACAGCTATCTGGATAAGCATTAGATGGCTCGCAACCCACTTGGTTCATAGGGGCGACTCTTGGATGCGGGGGATGCGGTCCTAGCACAGGAGGTGGTAACGGTGTAGCTTGTACAACATTTTGAGGTCTAGGGACCATGTGTTGCGGTAGTTGCTCAATAGGTGGAGTAGGCATCAATACAGGAGCTCGAGGTGCATCCGTCCAGGCTACAGGTGGTCTATTTGCCATCATACGTTTGATCATTAAACAATCCTTAGCTTGGTGACCATACCTACCACATGCGTTGCAAGTTCCATTAAATTTTACTCTAAACGTAGGGCACTCACTAGTGCTATGTGGACCTAAGCAAATGGAACACCACTGTTGCTCCCTTCTTGGATACATGTGACTATTTTGAGGGGGTCGATTATCCTTAAGAGACTCTTGGATTGCCTTGGTGAGGTCTGTCAAGAATGTCTCAAATACCTTTGGCTCATTGGCAATGGGCTTTGCAGTCATGGGTTCATACTCAATGGCTTGTGAGCTAGTGGATCTCGTGTCAGTAGACACCCTCATGCCTGCTATCATCAAGTTGTCCTCTAATTGGATTGCATTGGCAGTGACATCTTCCCTGGTTGTGATACCTCTAATCACTAGTCCATTATAGATTCCTTCATTCCTCAACCCTCGAATGAATCGATCAAGCAGTTGGTTATTGTTGAAGCGCTCATTTACAGGGCAACGAGAGTTTAAGTGCTTTAGACGACTAATGAAGTCCCTTACTGACTCTCCTTCCTTACGTTCGGCCTTCTGTAGCTGAGATGCTACACCCCAAAGCACACCTTCTCGTATGTACTCCTTTAGAAACAACCTTCGAAGGGTAGGGTAGATTGTTTTCTCGTCGACCCTTAGGGTCCTATACCAATCTCCAGCCTTCCCACTTAATGTCAAGCTTAAGGCATTGCACTTATGTAGTTCGTTGCGTTCCCCTAAGGAATCACATACTTGTTCAAACACTTCAATGTGTTTCCTAGCATCTTCGTCCCCATTGAATTTTTGCGTGAGTTTGGCAATTTGTACTGCCTTACTTCTAGGCTCTCTATCAGATGCATGACGCATATTTTCCGCGATAGATCGACCTATGGTTTGAGCAAACGCTGCCAAGTCACCTATGTGAGGAGGCAGGGCCGGTGGAGGTACTCTTGGAATCATATGTGGGAGAGGGACGGGTGCCGGTCTTGGCATATGTGTGGATGATGCAGGATATGGAACATAACCGGGCATAGGTCCACTCGGATAAGGGCTAGGGAGCGGCACTCGAGGAGCATGAACAAGTGGTACAATTGGAGGTGTGGGGACCATGTGTACATAAGGGGCTAGAGGCACATACGATCGAGGCCCCATATTAGGTACTACGACACTAGGTAGTGGCACTGCGCTAACCGTAGATGTCATCGGTACATTCTCTGTCAGGCTTATCCCTGGAGTGAGCACTGTGTTTTCCTTGATAGAGGGTTGAGCCAAGTTAGGGAAGCTAAAGTTTTCGCTCGGAGGCTCAGATTGCATAGAGACCCCAGGTGAAATGACGTAAGATGGGTCCATGGGACTCATTAGAGGAGTCTCCATTTGTGATAGAGTAGGCTGTTGAGCCTTGCTCGTATCCAGAAATCTCATGGGGCCAGTTGAGAGTATATTTACCCCTCGGTTTTGCCTTTCTGATTGAATAATGCCATGGATAACATTACAGATCATTTTCTGTTGATCTTCGATGCTCGTGGCACTAGAGGTGGATTGTACAATCTCTATCCATCCTACATGGTAGGCGTGGCTAGAGTGTAGATCCGTCAACACCTCAGTGTGGAGGTCGTATGTCCAATGATCATTAATGAACAATCCTTCTAGAGTCAACGTGTTAACGGTTTCTTGTGAGGTAGAAGCAATGTTGCTCCCCGTGGTTTTACTTGTCACCAACGGTACTCTAGAGGGAACTTCTGAAGGAGGCAGCTCAACAGGGCCTTCTTGGTAAGAAGTTGGTAGGATATCCACATGGACACTCTTTGGGGGTGTGGGGTCCACGTGCGATGTGAAAGGAGAGTCCACTTCCCCACCCCCTTCGTGTGCTTCATTTGCATCAGGTTCCGAGCGAGTAGCTCTACCTAATGTTTCCATGAAACGGCTAAACATACTAGTACTAGGCTGTGGAGCTTCGGGAGGTGCATGGCCTTCTCTCTCAGTGTTTTGGGTAGGGTATGCTTCCATGATTTCTGAGTCGGAGGAGGAATCACTAGCGGCTATTTTAGGGTCTTGGGTGGTGCTACCTTGTGTCCCCGCTGAGGGTCTAGAGCTTATCGTGGATGGGTAATGGGTGTCCGTATGAACAGAGGCATCCTCAATATGCTCGTGTTCTAGCACTCGTCCAGAGCGTAAGTTCATGTGCTTTTGATACCCTAAGGTGTCAAAAAGCTGCTCTAAGAGGCCTTGTGACTAGTTTTTAGCGTGTTTTTTGTTTGTTTTTTTGCTAGATTTTTTAGAGCGTGTCGTGGAATGGGCCGTGTGATAGCTCGAAACGAGCGTATCGGTCAGAGGGTCGTGCCGTGCTTTACAGCCCTCCGTTTGGTCACTCTATGCCCTCGGAATCCCTAAAACTGTCAATTTCCAGTAGGGAATTAGGCCCAAACTAGAAAGTCTAAGGGTGCAAGTGGGAAGAGAAAGGAGGAGAGTGGAGGACTTGTCCCACATGCTCTCATTCTCTCTTGAGGGAGTAGGGTATATATATAAGAGTGAGTCTAGTATATATCATAAGACTGAGGACTGTGGCCTGGGCCTGGGCTTGGGCTTGGGCTTGGGCTTGGGCTTGGGCAAATGATCCCAATCCCGATCTATCTTTTATACAAACCAACCCGTCCGTTTTAAGAGTCGCGTGATCCCGATCCCGATCTATCTTTTATACAAACCAACCCGTCCGTTTTAAGAGTCGCGTTTTTATTTTCGAAAAATCTTTTATACAAACCAACCCGTCCGTTTTAAGAGTCGCGTGATCCCGATCCCGATCTATCTTTTATACAAACCAACCCGTCCGTTTTAAGAGTCGCGTTTTTATTTTCGAAAAATCTTTTATACAAACCAACCCGTCCGTTTTAAGAGTCGCGTGATCCCGATCCCGATCTATCTTTTATACAAACCAACCCGTCCGTTTTTAATTTCCGATTTAAATTTTATTATTATTATTTTTTCAAAATTTTTTTTTCTTTTTTTTGGGGACAAAAAATAAAAAACTTTTTTTTTTTTTTGGGTGCAGAAAATACAGAAATTGAAAACGCAGATATGCAAAAATTGCAGAAAACGCAGATATGCAGAAATTGAAAAAACGCAGATATGCAGAAAATTAAAAAAACGCAGAAATGCAGAAAATTGCAGAAATTGAAAACGCCGAACTTGAAAATGCAGAAATTGCGGAAATTGAAAAAACGCAGACAATAGCAGAAATTGAAACTTGACAGCAAATGCAGAAAACGCAAAAAACAGAAATCTCCACACACTCCTTCCCTGCCCTTCCTATGATAGAAATTGCACCACAAGGAAGCGTAAAGTGCTAACCGAGCTTAGTGTAGGGCATATCCCCGGCAGCGGCGCCAAAAATGTGCGCTCCTTGCCGCACTGTCGAAGCAAGGGACTTGCCAATACACCGTGTGCGAGCCACAAACGGCTCCAAGCACACAACAAGCCTAAACTAGCAAGCTCAAGAAAACAAAGGGTGTGTCACTCACCGCTCTACGCTCGCCTTCGTGGTGGATTCCTCGCCGCGATGAAGAAGAAGCTGCAGTCGTGCCGCGCTCAACCGCTTCGCCGCCGTCGTGCCTTCGTAATGCTCGATCGCACACACACTCTCCCTCTCTCTCTCTCACACACACACACACACAAGGAGGTGAAGAAGAAGAAGATGGAGATGGAGCAAGAGCACTCTTTAATTGCACAAATGAGAGAATGAGTAAAAATTAGGTTTAGTTGGCTTTTATAGGAGCTCACCCCATTCACACTTGGGCGCCCATGCTTAACCAACTAACCCTAGCATGTCCAAGTTAAAGTGCGCCTCTCATCGACGATCACTCTACCTTTCCCTATTGGTCCGACAAGCCCGGTACCTGACTCTACCAAATACATAATACGCGTCCATCGTAGGTGATGGGTGTCCGTGAGCCGTGAGGGTTAACAGCTCCTAGGCAAGTTTACTAAACTTGAAGTTGTCAAAAACAATCACGATCAACCCATTATTCAACAAGCCAGGTCTAAGGGGTGCATGCACGCAGTAGCTAAGCAACTTAGGTATGCTTTGATTAAAATAACTGTAGGTGTTTTTAAGCTTCCAGTACTGTATACTACTCGACAAGGTTGAAAATTGGCAGGGTTAGTTTTCTTCTACTTATTTCAAGTATAAAAATGCCATAAGATTCCCCACGGGAGCAAGGCTCCGCATCCGGATGCTCAGGAACCCATCTTGTGTATTCAATTGGCCAGTATCCCTTGATCTATCCTCTTTGTTCTATCAAGAAAACGAAGAGGCAAGGTTTCCAGGAGCCCGGCTCCCCATCTGTATATATGCATTGGGTGCAAGTCACTCCAACGCATATACACCTTTCAAAGGACAAGAAAAATCCATATCTATGAGCTAAGGCAAACATTGCCAATCACGCCACAGGATGCTACAAATTTCAATGCCAAGGGTGTTGGTTACAACAAATTGATAAGTACCTTAAAATTCAAGTTTCAATATTGAACTTATTTCATCTTGCGAGATTTTCTACAATGCTAACTTGACCAGCAAATGTTGCTTTGGTTAAGCAGATTTTGGCAGTTATTAGATAAAAGCTGATAGCTACAGTTCTTCAACTAGTTATTGTCACCATATTGGAAAAACTACGGATTCTCAATACGATATGTGCTTCGGCAAGGCTGCTTCTCTATGAAATCTCCACAAGGTCAATTCTCTTTGTTTTGACATCTGTGTCTCAGCAAGAGAACCATGTTAGGTATGAGCACTCACACTCCATTTTGTCTCATCTTTTCATTGAACTTATGCAAAGCAAGCCTTCAATTTAGGGCATATTGCCTACGATATTCCAAAATGTTGAGACCTTCATTGAAGCTAAGGACTTATCGCACTATTTTTCTAATAAATGCATGCATGCATGGTGTCCTAGTATGGTGGATGCATTCCACTAAAGCATGGTTTACGCTTTCGTTATTGTAAAGAATGAGGATGCAAGAGAGCTACACAAGACAAGCACAAAGCACACAGAGATGGAAAGCTTCTTCTTCTTCTCACAGAAAAGAGAGTACAAAATGACTTAGTGCTAAAACTGAAAAGTAGCACATATGTACATGCGGTCACTAAGTGTGAACTCGCTAGAAGCATACTAGGCTGGCACTATAAGTGTAGTCCAGCTGTAGAATCACTGGCAGAGATCCTCCGTGTCAGTGACCTAACGTGCCAGTGAGTAAATGCCGTAAGCGGCCAAGACCCGTAGTGGATGCCAGCTCAAGATGTAGAGCTCGACATCTCAACACTCCCCCTCGAGCTCTACATGTCGCAGAGTCCAAGCATAGTCCGGAAACGTCGAAGCTTCTCAGCTCCGAGGGCCTTGGTAAAGATATCCGCTATTTGCTCCTCTGTGCTGACGTAGACCAAGTCGATGTCGCTCGCCAACACTCGCTCTCGAGCGTAGTGGTAATGGACCTCTATGTGTTTGGTCCTGGCATGGAACACTGGGTTCCTAGCCAACTGCATGCTGCTGAGGTTGTCACAATGGATGACAATCTGCTGGTCCACCTGCACTCCCAAGTCCTCAAGTAATGTGCGTAGCCAAGCTACCTCGCATGCCGCAACTGCCGCACCTCTGTACTCAGCCTCTGTGCTCGATAAAGCAACCGTAGGCTGCTTTTTGCTGCTCCGAGTAACAGCAGCACTCCCAAAAGAGAACATGAAGCCACTCGTAGATCTCCTATCAACAATGCTACCTGCCCAATCTGCATCTGTATACCCATACAATGCTAATGGCGCATCTGCTGCATAGAACAATGCGTAGTCAAGAGTCCCTTGCACATACCGAAGTGTGCGTCGTACTCCATCCAAATGTGGCTTTCTTGGAAGCTTCATGAACTGACTCTCCAAGCCTACTGTGTAGCTCAAGTCTGGCCTCGTGATAGTCAAGTAGATTAGACTACCCACAATCTTCCTGTACATCTTGACATCCTCAACAACATCACCCTTCTCTGCACTCAGCTTTGCATTCACATCCAAGGGAATAGAAATTGGCTTACAATCAGCCATACCATACTTTGACAACATGTCCAAAGCATACTGTCTCTGTGACAACCATACACCCTCTGGAGTCCTGATCACCTCAATGCCAAGAAAGTAGCGCAACTCGCCCAAATCTTTCATTTCAAACTCCTGTTTAAGAAGACCCTTAACATGGTCAACCTCCATAGCATTGTCACCCACAATAATAAGGTCATCTACATATATGGTAATGACCACAATCCCCACATCACTCTCACGTACATAGAGTGAATGATCATCATGAGCTCTCCTAAAACCAATACTGACAAGATACTTGGAAATCCTGTCATACCATGCTCTAGAGCCCTGCTTCAAACCATACAAAGCTTTGAGAAACCTGCATACATAATCTGGGTAACCTGGATCGACATAACCAGGTGGCTGATCCATATACACTTCCTCTTGCAACTCACCATTCAAGTAGGCATTCTTTACATCCATTTGATGCATAATCCATCCTCTAAATGCACCCACTGCTATGACAGCTCTCACAGTCGTCATCTTTGCCACTGGAGCAAAGGTCTCCTCATAGTCTATGCCATACGTCTGTGCATAACCCTTTGCGACCAGCCTTGCCTTGTGATGCTCAATGTTACCATCAGCCTTATGCTTGGTTTTATATAACCATTTACAGCCAATAGCTTTCTTGCCACTTGGCAATGGCACCAACTCCCATGTGTCGTTTGCTTCCAATGCAGCCATCTCTTCATTCATTGCATCATCCCAATGCACATTTCCAACTGCATCCTCAAAACATGTGGGCTCCACATCCTGTATCACCTTAGCCATGTAGGCTTGGTGATGCGCTAGATACCCATCATAAGTCAATTTCTGAACTGGATTTCTCACTCTGTTAGATCTGCGCAGTCCTGGGTCACTCCTTTGCCCTCTAGCATCTTCTTGTACTTTCCTTACACTAGGTGTCCTGACAGCCGGAATTCCAAATTCCTCATCAAGACTTTATTCAGAACCATCTGAATCCATGTCTACATGTGAAAACCTTGATGATGCATCAGCCATAAAGGGAGGTTCATCAACCTTTTCCTTTCCTTTTTGTGATACATTCCCTGTACCTGCTGGTGGAGTAACCTGCGTACATAGTCTACCATTTACAAAGAATCTTGTTTCTGTTGGACAAATGGTTGAGCAGGGTTTGCAGGTTCGCTTCAATCCAAATGGCTGTTATGTAGAAGATTTCCAGAATGGCTGTAAGCTAATCACAGAGGGCAAATGTGTGGGCAGAATGTTTACGCTGAATGTAGACATTCTGAGGTAAAAGCTGCATTATTTGCACAGGGCACAGGTGTTGTGGCTGATGTTGACATTTGGCACAAACGCATTGGCCATGTCAATGAGCAGAGATTGCGCAGCATGCAATCAAAACAGATTGTAAAAGGTTTGCCCAAATTCAAGGTGGATGGTATGCATAAAGTGTGTGCAGCATGCCAGTTTGGAAAACGGTCAAAGGGCTCATTTCCACATGAGCGCAATGTATGTAAAAAGCCACTTGAGGTGGTGCACACAGATGTTTGGGGTCCAACCGATACTGCAAGTATACATGGTTGCAGGTATTATGTCTCTTTCATTGATGACCATACAAGGAAAGTATGGGTCTATTTCATGCGTAACAAAAGTGAAGTGTTTGGTCACTTTCAAGACCTCAAAGTCATGATTGAGAAGGAGACAGATATGCAAATCAAGACATTGAGGTCAGATGGAGGGGGAGAGTATTTCTCCAATGGTTTTTCAGATTTTTTGCGAAAGCATGGTATACGTAGGCAGTTTACATGCAGATATACTCCACAGCAGAATGGGGTCGCAGAAAGGAAAAACAGGCACATTGTAGAGGTTGCACGTGCATTGATGAATGAGAAGAACATGCCTCATCATTTCTGGGCTGAAGCTGTAAATACAGATGTGTACATTATGAACAGGACACCTACAGCTGCGGTGCATGATGTAACGCCTGAGGAAAAGTTTACAGGTACAAAGCCTGATTTGGCACACTTGAAAGTGTTTGGCTGCATAGCTTACGTGCATGTACCAGATGAGTTGCGTAGGAAATTGGATCCTAAAGCAGAGAAATGTATTCTTGTGGGATATTCCCTTGAACAAAAGGGGTACAGGTGCTACAATCCTACTACACGAGAATTACGAGTGAGCAGAGATGTAGTCTTTGATGAGATGAGCAGCTGGTACAGTAATGCACATGGCACTATTGGGGCTGATGTAAAAGATGATGTGGTTGTACAAAATGTGAGGTCACAGTCACAGGTTTTGAGTGGACCACAAGAGTCCTCTTCTCGTGGATCTGTTGAGAAGCCATGGATGTTTGGGACATGAAGTACATCTGCTAAGTACTTTGATTTCCCACTCTTCGTATTTAGAGGTATGTCCCCTACATGAGTAATGGGGTGAGCTGTGTCATCTCCTGTCTGCACATAGCCTGACACATCTGGTTTGCGCATATCTCTAAACCACTCTCCACGAGACGTCATGTGATTAGAGGCACCTGAATCCACATACCAAACATCATCTTGGGTGAAATTCTCTGCAGTCATTGTATTCATTACATGCTGCATAACAAACATGCGCTCGTTTTTGCTGTCATCTGCATCTCTGCTAGTAGATGCATAGTTGCCCTGTTCTCTCTTTCCACTTGCTTTTCCCTTTGGACAGTCACGTGACATGTGACCTCTTTCACCACAAGTCCAACATTCTCTGCTATCTGCAGTATGTTGCTGCCTGCTTGATCCTGCACCACGACCTCTTTGACTCCCCCTGCCTTGAGATTGGTTTCCCCTGCCACCTGTATTGTTTTGATTTGATTGAACTTCTTTAAATTGGCCCCTGCAACCTCTTGGGCCTCGACCACGACCTCTACCTCTACCTCTGTTGGAGTTAGAATAGAAGGCCTGTTCAGAATTATTTCTGCCATGAGAAGAAGATGTGTCAAGGTTCTTCTCCTCAAGAATAAGCATAGAAATCAAATCTTGGAACACGGGGATGTCGTCTCTTGTATTCATGGAAGACCTGAAATTTACATACTCATCTCCTAGACCATCCAAACATGCACGGACAATGTCATCGTCTTCCACTGAGACTTTAATAGATCCAAGAGCCTCAATGATACTCTTGATCTTCAAAGCATAATCATTGATGGAGAGGTTGTTCCTCTTAACCTGATTTAGCTCCGACTTTAGTTGAAGCTTCCTGGCCTTGGTGTTCACCTCGAACACTCTGCCTAAGTTTTTCCATGCAATGGCGGGGGTTTTAGCATCCTGTAGATAGCCCATCATGCCATCTGTGATGCTCATAGAAAGCCAATATATCACTTTGCTCTGGCCTTGTTGCCAGTCCCTCAAAGCTTTCCTTTGTTCTGCTCTAGCATTTGCCTCGAGAATCTCTGGTTCCTTTTCATTGTCTCCTTCTACATAGTCCCAATAACCTTTTCCTTTTAGGAAATTTGTTATTCTGAACTTCCATGCAGGGTAGTTATTTTTCTCAAGCTTCTCAGTAACGATCTGACTGAAACCGTCAGACATCTTGAAGCACTAAGACAAAATAGCTGCAATCTGCAAAAACCTGCAAATCTGCTGAACCTGCTATCGTGGTACCTGTAACGCTTTCTACACTCAACGAGTGTCCACAATCAAGCGTACATACAACCACTGTACTTGCTCTTGCTCTTGCTCTTGCTCTTGCTCTCTTAGCCTCTCTTGCCTGCACCAAGCTCTGATACCATGTAAAGAATGAGGATGCAAGAGAGCTACACAAGAAAAGCACAAAGCACACAGAGATGGAAAGATTCTTCTTCTTCTTACAGAAAAGAGAGTACAAAATGACTTAGTGCTAAAACTGAAAAGTAGCACATATGTACATGCGGTCACTAAGTGTGAACTCGCTAGAAGTGTACTAGGCTGGCACTATAAGTATAGTCCAGCTGTAGAATCACTGGCAGAGATCCTCCGTGTCGGTCACCTAACGTGCCAGTGAGTAAATGCCGTAAGCAGCCAAGACCCGTAGTGGATGCCAGCTCAAGATGTAGAGCTCGACATCTCAACAGTTATAACATCAGCTACTCTGTTCAAGAAAAGTTAAGGCTTGTATATTTGCTTGTGATCGTTGTATATGTCTACATGGGTGAGCACTTTACATCATTGGCTCTATGCACAAGGTACAATCAATTTAAATGACATTTGCTATGGTAGCATGTAGGCATGGCCTAATTATTAAGAAACTAATTCATGAGATGACATGAATAATTTGAGAATGCCTCAAAGTGGGGGATCTCTTGTTTGAAAACCCAAGGAAATTTAGTATGACTACCTTCTTTGGAGTGTTAAGACATATTTTTCTTATGTTCATAGATTATTCAAGATAAGCTATAAATAAGATTGCAACTTGAGAAGATCTGTTGCTTAGTTGTAGCACTGATTATATCTATAGGAGTGGTATTTTCAAGGGTATGACCTAGTTAATACACAATCACTCTATAAGTGTTGAGGATCACGGTTTGATCTCATCATAGTTGTACTTCCAAGCAAAGAAGTCCACAATCTACTAAGGGATAGTGGACAAGCTCAACTTTCCAAGTTGATTCCCATTACTACCAGACACAATAGACTGTCTTGGTCACCGTTGACTGCTAGTTTGAGCAATTTTCATACATAGTCTAACCAAAGGGTTGACATTGTGAAGGAAACACCCAGGGTTTGACATTATGGATTTTAACCAAGGGGTTTGGATTGCAAAGGCAACACCGAGGGTTATCAATGCATTACTACTTGATTTTCACTAATCTTTCAATTAATGTTACTTGGCCTTTTTGGGTAGGAGATTTGTTCATGTGCATTTGAGTACGAGTAAGTGAACACTATGTTCAATATCCAAGAACGCATCTGATTTGGTTTTGTCTCATTTTCAAATGATCAACTTTTACATTCTGTTATGGTCCAAATATGTTAGCACAGCTTTCACATAGAAAATATTTACTTCTTTTCTTGTGAGCTGTGAACATAATGTTGGCCATAAGCATTGGCAAGTATGGTCATGGATATGGAGGTTCAGATCTGTTTTTGCTAAATGCATGCACACTAGGTGTTATGGGCCCTAGTGTTTGTAGAGTCTGATTTGGAGCAGCATGCATATTCATGATTCTAAAGCATATTGCACTATATGAGCAATATCTCTATGAGATTAATTGAGGATCTACCAATCACCAATAGTGGTCATGACTTGGTTTGTGTGCTTGTAGACCAGTCGACTGAAGTTAACCAAGATTGTTATTCCTATCATTGTTCATTACTCAACAATTTTGCAAGAAGTGCTGCCTAAATCGACGGATCTACATAGTTAATTGGTATTGCCTAAATTGTTGAATTTGCACCACGATGAGCATTTGAAACTGCCTAAGTGGGCAAATCTACGTGCATGTGACCGATGGACTAGACAAGGCATAAAAGACAAAACATTTACTACTTGTTTGATACCAAATTGGAGTATATTTGAGTAGCAAAGTACTTACAAAATGCTGCCCATTATCCCAAAGAACCTTAGCTCATGTGAGTAGCTGTATAGCTTCATGACATATCATCTCAATAAAAATTCCATTCAGTGCAAGTACAAGCTACGACGTTAAGGTTTTTTTTTTAATTTTACAGCTCATAAGACACAGTAGGTAAGTAAAAGAGCCCTCCCTGCTAAAAGCGTCCATCAAATTTCTTTCATTGCTGCAAAATTGCTTGAGCATATCTCTTAAGGTATATATGTGAAGAGAATATCTTACAAAAAAGTAAAAAAGGTGAGTATTATTGGAATAGTATAAAACACTGGTAGATTGTAGTATAAGAAGATGCTGTGAGAGATGGTTTACAATGACAAGATCTTAAGGCAAGCAAGGAAATAAACAAAGATACATACAAGAACTAAATCATAGAAAAAAATTCAAATGCGTTGTTGAGGTATATATGATTAAAATTCATCGAGAAATTTCATACCTTGCCTTTTTTTGAAGATATAGCTAGTAGTAAAATTGATAAGAAACCACATAATAATTGAAATCTATGTATCACTATTGATATTTGTGAATGAGATTAGTAGATTGCTCGAAGATTTTTGGCATGATCTTGCACTAGAGAGTTAGTATTTAAAAACAAATAAGGACTAAAAATTACACGTTAGCTGGTTCATTTGATTGTGTAGAAAGTAGAGAATTTATCCTAGAATCTTATAGAATGTTTCTAGTATGGTAACTTTGTAAACAAACAACCAATAGTTGAAGAGGAATTATAGTGGTATTGTGGAATTGTGTCACAATTATCATGCTCATTGGAACTTAGTGATCAAACGAACAATGAGGTACATAGTTAGAATCATTAAGAAACCAACAAATTTAGAGCTTCTTTAGACCCCCACATGACAATTAAGTAGGTCATGTGGGGGTCTTATTAGATATAAAAATATTTCCTTGGAAAATGCAAATTGCCATCTAATACTTCAAGTATGCAATGAGAGAACAGTGGTACTAGGTTAGTGACAAAAGTGAAAGTTAAAAAAATCTGGTGAGAACTAGAACAACCACTGCATGAATATATAGGAAAAGTCATACCTTGAGGCTTGGTATAGTTCCTTGTGTTTAGTTCTCTCAGAGCGTGCATTGCTTGAGTAAGTTTGAGCAAGGAAAAACTTACAAGTTTTGGTGATATTTTTGAATTACTTGCATACTTCAAGTATGCAATGAGAGAACAGTGGTACTAGGTTAGTGACAAAAGTGAAAGTTAAAAAAATATGGTGAGAACTAGAACAACCACTGCATGAATATATAGGAAAAGTCATACCTTGAGGCTTGGTATAGTTCCTTGTGTTTAGTTCTCTCAGAGCGTGCATTGCTTGAGTAAGTTTGAGCAAGGAAAAACTTACAAGTTTTGGTGATATTTTTGAATTACTTTCTCATGTGTATAACTTTCCTTGAAAATGTATTTCTAGAAAACAAAGCACTAAAGATGATTTCTTGTTTAATTCAAGCAGCAGTTTAACTACACACCAAATACTTTAACATGTTGAAAGCCCTTAATCACAAAAACAATGAGAAGTATATCCTTAAGTAGAGCTACATAAAATTTAGGAATGGTTTGCAAAGGTCAGCAGACAGAAGATATTGAGCTTGTATCAAAGCGGTAGTAAGCTCAAATAAACAATAACTCAAATGAAAAACTAATCATAGTACTTGATTTAGATAACTATAAAAAAATCCATCTCTAAATATGACTTGTAGTTACGCAACTTATACTTGGTAAGGAGTTGTAAGATTGATAATCAAAGCACAAAGCTACTCTACAAAGGTTAACTAACCTTAGGAATTACACAAATATATGATGATTAATGACCACCTATTCAGATATGCTAAAAGTAGGGCTCATGATACAAAGGTTTTGATATGAAATTATGGCATAAGAGTAAGTACCCCTTAGTAACCTTAGTCATTTACAAAGGAGTATTAGAAAGAATAGGAGGAATGTCATACACAAGAAAATAAATAAAGCCACATCAAGTATTATGCAGCAACAACTTTAGTACCATATGATGCAACACTAAGCAAAGGTATCAAAGTGGAAATCTACTTACATTACATCGGTGCTAATGTGTATAACCATACACCATGGACCCAATGGCTCGTGGAAATAGTGAGGAGAGAGAAATTCTCTCGTTTTAAATAGATAAAGAAAACATCAAGTATTATACAACAACTTCAATACCATATGATGCAACACTAAAGGTAATTGCAAAGGTATCTACTTACATTACATCACTGCTGATGTGTATAACCGTACACCATGGACCCAATGGAGGAGAGAAAAATTCTCTCCTTTTAATAGATAACTGATTACATAGCTGTATTTGCATTCTAATATTTGAGATAGCAATTGGTATAGGTTGGTAGCTACAAGTGTTTCTGGTTAGAGGCCTCATGTGGTCATGGTTGCTGCAATATTAAAGCCTTATTCATCTTGAGACAAAAGATTGTGGCCTGGCATATTATCATTATTCACAGTGTTAATAGTCCATGGCATGAAAGCATTAGAGATAAACTAGGATAACTTGATGATGTGCATAATATTTATGGTGATTGGAAATGCACACCAATGATGGATTTGTGGTGTATTTGAGATGTTTTGGTTAGGATTGAAGATTTTGAAAATGTGATTATGTGTAGGTGATATATGGTATGGGAACCAATTGCGTCTTTATTGTAGTCTGATAGGCTATTCGCAGCAAGCCCCACACGATGAAGATTGTCAGTGGGATATCGCTCCCAAAGGTGAGGTAAATTGTGTCATTGTAGCTATCTGAAGTGAGCCATCAAGCTTTGGTAAAGAGAGAGAGAGAGAGAGAGAGAGAGAGAGAGAGAGAGAGAGAAAGAGATGGTGTGTCTATTAGTGTCATCATTGTGAGTGTATACCTCATTGGTCAATGCCTGCAACCATCATTTTGTCTGATAACCCTCCGATTAATATCCTTTCAACTATCATCCCTCCTACATTCTTTGTCTCGGTCAAGGTGCCTCCTCTTTCATCTCTTTGCTATTCTACGCCCTACTGTGGTGCCTACCATTAATTAGATGTCCATGGAAGAGCAATGTCCTTTGAAAAATCAACAAGAGTAATTAAGATAATCCATCATCTCATTAGCTTTGAGGTTATCCTAGGTGTTTGGGGATTGGTGTAAAATGGAACTAGGTTATGTACATAGAAATGCTCTAGGAAATGTGTCGTTTATAACATTTATTTAGCTGCTTGCGGCATCACAAAAAATAATAATTAGTGAGGATGTATCTATTGGACTGATGCAATCGGAAAGGTCAACAAAGGATTTGCTTTGGTGGGAGATTATGAGTGGAAGGAAGGGGGGGGGGGGGGGGGGGGGGGGGGGGGGGGGGGGGGGGGGGAGGGGGGGAGAGAGAGCTTTCTTTTGCCCTTACTGCTACTTGTCATTGCTTTTATTGCTACTGGCAAGGCATGTTGTTGGTGCTCACTGGTTGCGGTTGAACATGGATGACACTACTGCTGTTCCATACGTGCATTGTCGCCTACAACTGGTGATAAATAACGAGTCTTAGTTGCTAGGGTCAAAGTCCAAAAAACTCAAACATCAAGGTCCCTTGAGGTGTTTGTATATATATATATATATTATATATATATATATATATATATATATATATATATATATATATATATGTGTGTGTGTGTGTGTGTGTGTGTGTGTGTATGTGTGTGTGTGTGTGTGTGTGTGTGTGTGTGTGTGTGTGTGTGTGTGTGTGTATGTATATATTTAAAGGTCGCTATGGGATCGTTCCTGGGACGATGTGTAAAAATTGCTACAACCTTAGAGCTTCCCCTCTTTTGCTTCACAACTATGTGTAGAATGGATATTCCTTTCTCTGTTTGAGTAGTAAGTCTTCAGTTCAAACTTCGTCAAAGAGATCTTTGAGGTCTCTTTGGATTGTCCCTATCATGGTACGTACTTCAAATGGGCTTTTGGGGTTTGCTTTTACACCGAGAGGGACAGATGAAGAACAAAAGAAGATTAACCTCTTCTTCTTCTCCTTCCTTTACAACTCCCCTACTCTTCCCCTTCTTCTCCTTCTTCTTACAACTTCAATCCATCCCATCGAGCCTATATACATCCTCTTTTTTTTTGGTGCCTCCACCTGATAAGTTTCATCTATTCTAGAATCCTTAGCATTTATAGCATGAATATATTTTAAACATCATGGGAAGGAAAGGGACTCTAATCAATCCAAGAAAATTGCTAGCAATTCAGTACAACTAGCACTAATTTTCTACAAATTCATTCAATTAAAGGCATGTGAAAGCAAAAGAAGAAACAGTAAAAAATGAAATATTTAGATATTGATGATCAAAATATGTGGTTATTAGAGCATAGCATGTGCTTTGATACCATTGCTATAGATGGGGGTGTTGCTTCCATGCAAATATATACAAAATACCATGCTACATACTATAAAGCCATTGAAATTGCATACCTGATGAATCGCACGTGCACATAATCAAAGCTATACACAATATGAGAGAGTGAGAGAGAGAGAGAGAGAGAGAGAGAGAGAGAGAGAGAGAGAGAGAGAGAGAGAGAGAGCAGAAGAGTAGAGGAGCACGTGCAAGTGTGCCTCCTAGAGTGGAGTGCTATACATGCACGAAGAGAGGAGAGGAGAGAAGAGAGAAGAAGAGACATAGAGCATTGGGTACAATCTCCCCCTGTGCAATAGTGAGCATTTTCCTCTTGCACGTATTTACTTATAAATTTCTTAAATGCTCAAAATGATTACAAACTGTTGGCCCAGACATAGTGACCATAGATCATAAAGTCAAATAAAATACAATGCCAAAGTATAGGGGCTTTAGCTGCAAATACACAAGTTCAAAGAAGAGGACGAGGACAACTGATCAACCATGGGGGAAGAAATGATCAAAAAATGTGATCATGAAATATCACTTGCAGATGACTCTATAGAAGTATTTGCATGAAGTGGCTATCATGAATGTAGCTCACTATGTGTATTGATATTTGCAATCCTCTCCTTGTCCCTCATCACTCGTTCTCTTAGGTGAAATATGTCTTGAAGTTGAGGATCTAGGAGGCAATCTAATAGAAGGAGATATCGCTTTGATGGAACTCTGAACAGGATGTGTCGGTGGGTATATGTGGAGTGGTCATGTTCAACAAAGTAGGTGGAGGATCACTAGAAAATCAAGGAGAGTAGGGCAATCCAATGGTCAAAGTTTACACTTCATGGTCAATACCCTCATAAATCCTTTCACAAAGATCTTCTACAAGATATATCGTAAATATCGTCTCGTTAGATCCATTCATTTTGAGTGTCTATGCCTGGAACCTCACTCGTCAATATATATCATAGTAAGCTCTAATTTGCATAACTCCAACATATGTCATGGCAAGCTCTAATCTACATAACTCCACAATCTTGGATGTGTCTATGTATCTAGGTAGTCATCTAGATCTGCTCTCGTAATCTCATGCAAGATACTCCTAGGGTGAGAGCTATAAAAATCCCCAAACTCATGAACAAGCATAGCAGTATCTACTTAGGAATGAACTCTCATTGTCTGATACGATTCATAGGGAGATGAGGACATGCTAGTCTCAAATAATAATGTCCATCTAAATCAAAATAGCAAGCCAAATCTCTTCTGTCTTAACAAATAAAATGTAGTGCTCACTCATGAGAACGCGGTACCCTGATCATGGAATCTCTAGCCTTAACTGATCTCAAAGGGATCTTCACGGATGGTGGTCTATGAGTAGCACAACTTTCAACATCATATGCTCTAATTGACTCCATGCATGGCATTCTCATCATAGGTCTTGTTGTGTCCTACAGCCTCTCAAGAATATGTACAAGTGTTCTCTATTGTCATAGGCTGTGATGGGGAAACATCCATTTGCATAATATCTACATGTGAATGGTCTCATGGTAATATTGTGGATTGGCTCTCTGCCTCATCTCGTGGCTCATGTCTTTTGGAATGATTGATGTATCTCTCTTCGGATCTTGTGCCACTCTAGAATCATGATGTACTGGAGTGCTCAATGGAAAAGTCTATCTAGGTGAAGGAAACCCTGGAGGTGATTTGTGCATTGTCTCTAAGATGGGCATAGGGTGCACACTAGGCATGATCATAACACTTAAAGTAGGACACTCAATGCTCATTTGAGGGGAATATTGAAGTCAAAAAAGCACTATGTAAATGCTATTGTCATAGGAGCCTCTATATACCTTCAATCAATGCTCTCTACTACGCGTACTTGCATCTAGCACTCTGGTCACTCAAGTCAAAACAAACTTGTTTAAAGGTAAAGGGTGTATCTAGAGAAAGTTTAGAAATGGCTCTAGAATGTGCCCTAGAAGGTGCCCTTCTCAAATGTACAGGTAGAGAGACTCCTTTCATTGTCCTAGTAGGTCTAGGTCTTGAAGCACTTGTGGAAGGAGTCTGATCTACACTACATGCCGTCATAATAACTATCAAAGTCAGTGTCTGCCTCTCAACCGTCAATACTATTGTTGAATTATATTCCAAGAATGTGCAATCAATGGGGTAAAATCTATAGAAGATCAAAGCACAATCAATGTAGCAATTGTTGATCAAATCTAGCCTGATGATGCACTTAAATGTGCCACTAGTGACGGTCAAAAGGTCTGTAAAGTAGCCCTAAAATGGTTATGTAAGTGTTAGAAGAGGAATGCAGTCATGTGCAACAACAACAAATTGTGCCGATAAAGGTCCATGCCAAAGAGTCACTGTCAAAAGAGTATCGTCTCAATGTGATTGCAGCTAGTCCTAAGCCTATGGATGGTCTTGTCATAAAATCAATCAAGGGTCTTGTATTGTCAATAGCTCAAGTCTGCATGATCTCTTTCTCTTAGTGAAGCTCAAAGGGAATCCCACTCTCAAGCAATAACAAAAGTCACAAGCAATTGGTGTAAAGGGCTCAATGCGTGCGAGATGCCAGGCGGGACAAACATGGTGAGAAAGGGAGGACAAAGATTGTTTTTCGCAATGCAAATCCCTTTTCTATGTTCTATCCTCTCAATCGGTTGATTCAAATTTCTAATCGGCTAAAGGTCAAGCTTGGACACATTCTAGAGCACGAGAGAGAGAGAGAGAGAGAGAGAGAGAGAGAGAGAGAGAGAGAGAGAGAGAGAGAGAGAGAGAGAGAGAGAGAGAGAGAGAGAGAGAGAGAGAGAGAGAGAGAGAGAGAGAGAGAGAGAGAGAGAGAGAGAGAGATGGGAGTTAATTTATTTGATCTTTTAAAAACCAAGGCATAATTTTTATCTATCTTCTCAATGGGCTATTTTGTGTCTCTAAATGGCTCAAGGCCAAGCTGAGAAACACTTTGTTGCGAAGGGAAGAGACATGATCCTCTGGGAATGAATTCAATGCAATTAATTTAGCACACACACTAAAAAATAGACCAAACATTTATGCAATCAATCATTCAATTTCTCCTTTTCAATGCTTCACTTCACACTTCATTTAGCATATTTGGATGCATGCATGCTTTGCACACCCAATCTTAATTAAAAATTGATTACAAGTTGAACTCAATTTAGCAATGCACACACTCAATTATTAGGTACACAAATTCAATTATGGCTCAACTAGCAATGCAATTAAGCATATTCCCAATACTTGCATGCACATTTGATGCAAATTTGACAATGCACAACATCTATGAGTACCATTTTACCACAAATCATTGAATCAAAGTGGCTTAATTATAAGCAGGCTAAGCACGCACCTAGCCAATCTTGACATAAATTTAAGCACCAAATTGAATCCAAATTAAAAATCATAGATTGAATTGAGCAAGTAAGTGCACTCACATTTTGAATGCAATCTAAGCTAACCTTTGCTCTGCATGTAGATGCATTCTCCAATTGCAGGAGAATCAAAACTAAACACGTCCAACTCCAGATTATCTTTGTTTGGCCCCATTCCATTCAAATAATTTCAATGCATAAGAATGACGGACATCCAATCAAAGATCCAACCATATGTTGCATCAAAACAATAAATGAACTAGTGATTAATTATGGTCAAAATTAGTGAAAATAAGCATCAATCAAAGGCGAAATTAGAGTGATTCATGAATGTCTTATAGAATTTATGTTCTCATAAGCTTCACAAATCTTCTCACATCAGACCTCCCTAACTACACACTTAGAAACTTAATCTAATTAAAGAAAAATGAATAAAAATTAAACTTTAATTAACACACTAAAACTTCTCTAGCTTAGGTAACATGTCCCAACAACGACGCTAATGTTGGAATGATGCCATCAACATAATGTCAATTCAAGTGCAAGCTAACCTGACATGACAACGTGAAGACTCACATGGGCAACAACAAGAAAAGCTTTTGAGGCTTCACATGAGGTCAAATAGTAGAAACTTTTAGTGCATCAGGAATTAGAGGCTAAAAAAGGCTTCAGAGGAGGTCAAATAGTAGAAACTTTAAGTGCATCAGGAATCAGAGGATAAAATAGACTTGAATTCTGAACCCGTGGGGACTTCATGATATATAAATGTGACATTTTTCTTCTGAGCGATTGACGGGAACTCAGATCTGGTCGAAGAGCGAGCTCGAAGGAAAAAGCCCAGGTGATAAGCTGTTGTGTATGCGTTGCATGCGCGCTCACCGATGGCAAGCGCGTCATTGTCTTTCAAGATAAAATGAATCTCTGCTCGTTTGTTTACGGTTTCTGTCAGTGAGGAGTTGGATCGAAGATAAGTTGCATTGGTTGTTGTGCAGCCGCAGTACATTTGTGGACAATTGTTGTTCTTACAAGAATTTTCATGAAAAGAAGCACATTTGCCTCTTAGACGTATGTTCAGCCTTCCTCGGCCAACTCTATTGGCCATTATTCCCATGTGCCCTCATTCGCTAAAGAGAGGTTGGCTGCTTTTGGGCCTTGCTGGGAGAACATGGAGGTGTAACTAACTACAGATGATTGATTTGCATGTAGAATGTACATATTTGGTTCAAAATTAGAAAAATAATTAGAAATGAGCAAAAAATCATTGTCGTTGTGCATCGAGGGGTACAAGGTGAGGCTCAGAGACACAGTTTGAATCCGGATAAGATCTTATAATGTTTTTAGTATTGAATTGATATATCGCAAGGATTTACAGAGAACTTTGAGATGTTGAGATGGGAGGAACCGTGGTTTTGGAAGAAGCAACAACCGGGTAAACACGAGCACAAGCAAGAGCTATAAAGAGCTTATGGTTATGAAGGAAGAATCAGCCGGTAGCATGAGGAAGATCAGATGAAAAACTTTTCCCCAGCCGGACGAAACCTCAATCAATCAGCCATCCTAGCATGATGATCCTGGAACAAAACAGTCAGCTCAATCGATCCTCTGAATCCCTTTAGCCAGGAGTTGAATCATCTCATTCACAAAACTCAGCAGCATGTCAAGAATCCGGTGTGGCTTGAGGATGACTCACATCAAATCACCAAAGATATGACTTGCAATTGGTGCTTTTAGAGATCCAACACCTTCTTAGGCTCAATCGACATCAACATTCTGAACACAATTGGTTGTGTCTCTTGAAGCTCGGAATCATTGATGCCTTGTTGCCCACATTCTTTTGCGTGTCGTCTTTCCGTACCAGGCAAGTGAACTCCCATATAGCTCTTTGTTCTCTCCCACATAGGCATGGTTGCCCTCCCATTGAGAGCGATGATGTTTGCAGCACAAGGGCCAACGTTGATAAGCCTTGGGAGCAACATTACATAAAACTCACGATCACGTGTAGTTCCAACGTTTCAAAAATACAACTCAAACCTTAGTGCCCGTGGTTATTAAGAAAAATGCTAGGGAGCCACGAATTTAAGAGACCACGTAACGGCCAAAGTGGCTGACTAGCACATTTGCCAAAATGGCTCAACAAAACATCTGCCATGATACTATTTGCAGTGTCGGCTAAAGCACATCATCCAAAAGCCGCAAGAAGACTCACGCATCAGGCAAGGAAACCAAGGATGACAAGACTCATGCATGGTACCCCATTGAATGGAGCATTGGAAGTCATCTAAATATAATAATTTGGAAACCCTTGAAAGAGAAGTATCCTCAAAAGCAAACATTGAGGTAACCATTGTCTCAAACCCACATCAGAATGGAACAACCACTGTCAAACTGATAGCTTCAAAGCTAGAGTTGAGAGCCCCCTGTCACAAACTGGTGACGTGGCATGGCATGGCCCTGGACACAATTGCATTAGGGCAGCAGTACACACACCTTGGCAGTCCCGGGAGTAAAGCACGCAGAAATGCTGATGTGGCAGGCCTGCAATTTGCGGCGGAAAACACGGAAATCTGTTGACGTGGCATGATGTACGGAATTCCGCATTTTATGCTTGGGAAAAGCTGCAAGAAAAGCCTAGGATATTTTTGAGGAGCTTTTGGGGGAAAACTTGCTTTATTTCTAAGGCTAGTTTAAGAGGCATTGCTTTATGAAGCTTTTGATTTTGAAGCTTTTGGGGCTCTGCTTTTAGCAACCCTTGTAAACCTTTATAAGTGTGGTTTGGGCTCCCACTTCTCAGAGCATCAGACGCACAGTCTGAGAGTGAGACCCTCCCACTCCCTTGTACTTTGAACACAGATTTAATACAAAAAGAAATACCAAAAGGGGCGCCAGTCTTTGGGGCCAATACCTCTTGGCACGGAACTCCGCCGGGCCGGTGTCGAATCTAATTGTGAACTGTTTTGAAGAGAATTCTTGTCGTGTCGTGGTAGATTCTTGACTTGGAGTGTGTTTGTTACAGTGGTATCAGTGCACGACCGATTTCTCTTCTACCGGTAAATCCGATCCTTTTTACGCGGCACTTATGGATTCAAGCAAAGGACAATCGACTTCCTCTGCATCCGGAGATGCGGGAAGAGATCACGAAGAAGATTCATGCGAGGAGTACGGCTCGCCTCGGGCTACCTAGGCGGAGCTTGAAGAGATGGGAAATCGGAGATTGGTCGATGATGCGGCAAAGTTAATGATAAATTTTGCGAAGGACCCTAAACTTGCAAAATTTTTGACCCAAACCTCCTTCGACGAGGTGCACTCACAGTGGCGGCAAACCACGGAGCCACCCCTCAAACCGGCGCTCAAACAACCTCCTAAGTCGAGGATGTTTACAGAGCAAGAATTGGAAGAGGTGGTTGATGCACGGATTAGCCAGCTTTTTGACGCGCAGAACAAAGCCAAAAAGCATGACAAAAAGTAGAAGAAAGGAATCGACTTCCCGGGTTATTTGGGTCGTCAATCTACTTTTGCCTCGGCAAGAAAGCAGAAGAAGCGTGTGCAATTTGAAGGAGTACCCAGTTTTTCTTCTTCTTCTTCTTCTTCTTCTTTTGACAGTTCTTCTAGCTCCTCTGACTCGAGCGAAGAAGACAGAAAAGGGGAAAAGCGAAGCAAAAAGCAATGCTTCGGAAAGGGCAAGAAAAAGGCAAAGAGGTCGAAATCTCGCCCAGTTGTTGACAGTTCTACAGAGGACTCGTCTTCGGATAGTTCGGACTCCGATGACAACAGATTTTATGCAAGGAAGAATAAATTTTTATAAAGCCAACCAATATGACTTTCTAGAAGATAAAAGCAAGAAAGTCCAAGAGTTTAAAGAAGGTGGATAGTCAATTAAATTTGACACGTTTTCTGGATTTCGAGATGCTTCGAAGGCTTTGGCTTTCATACAACAGTTTGACATAGCTTTCTCTGGAGGACATTACTCAGAGCACTCCAAGATTCGGAGGGCTACCTCTTACTTCAAGGGAAATGCTCGAACTTGGTGGTCGACGCTTCTATTGAACAAGAAAGCGCCAATTAAATGGCTGAAATTTAAAAGGCTTTTTATTTATTCTTGGCTGACTTGGGAGTACGAGTGCGACATACGGACTGCTTGGAATCATTTTCGGATGACCAAGAAAGATACATTGGACGCATATTGTGAGAGATTCTAGAGCTCTTTTCTAACAGCTTCTTCATTTAAGAAGATCTCGTTTAAAGAACAGATTGAGCGGTTTACCTTGGGACTTCCTACAGAGATCCGGGATCATTGCTTAGAACAAAAGTCAGATTCTATTCAAGAACTGATGAGTCATGCGAAACGGGGTTTTGCCATTCATTCACGCAATTTGACTTACCCCACAGATGAGATCATGATGCAGAGAACTGAACAAACTTCTAAAAATGAAAGTTGGAAGAAGAAGAGCATCCCAAAAAAGAAAGAAAAGGATGCATGACCCAGCTCACTCTTCGAGAGAGGACCAGCTACATCAAAGAGGGGAAGTGTTTTGAATGCAGGGAAACGGGGCATATCTCCGTGAAGTGCCCTAAAAAGGCACCGAAAGAACAGGATGAAGAAAGGCCAGAGAGTTCGAAAGGAGCTGAGGAACGTGGCAGAAAAGGCAGATGAAAGCAGAACTGGTACCACATTGTGTTGGGCCCGAACCGAATCAAATGAATGAAAGTACAAAACTTTGCCGCTTTTAGGGCAAAGTGAGAGATCAAAAAGCCCTCTTTTTCTTGGATGAAGGAGCCAAGGCCAACTTCTTGTCACTTGAATTGGCGGCTCGATTTGGAATTACGCCCGACAGGTTGAGGCCACAGGCGGAGGTAGTTCTAGCAGCACCCGGACACCAATCATTGGCAAACTTTGTTTGCAATGTCAAGGGTGTTTAGGGCACGAGGATTTCTACGTAATTCCCTTGGGAGGTTGTGACGTCCTACTCGAAATCTCTTGGTACCACAAGAACAACGCCGTGGTTGACTACCGGGCCGAGAAAGCGATTTTGACGAATGAAGGGCACAGAGATTGCACTTGATGAACTTCAGTTTCTTTACTCGATTTTTTGGAGAGAATTGAATGATAATTGAAGGTCGAATATGTTTTGACCTGAATGAAGAACGCCACGATTTTTCTCCACTCATGCCGATTGCTTTTAAGAGGGTCTGCCAGGCGAGTTGCCACCAGCTCGTCTTGAAGATCAATGGTCAGATCATACCATTGATCTGATATCTGGAACCACACCGCCGAACTGGCCACCTTACCGTGTGAGCCGAGCCCAGAGATACACTATTTGGGACACATTGTCTCAACAGCAGGAGTGCAGATGGACCCGGCCAAGATAGAGACTATCCGTGATTGGCCCGATTTGAAGAATGTCCATGAAGTTTGAAGCTTCTTGGGCTTATGTTCTTACTATAGGCGGTTCATCAGAAAGTTTGCAGAGGTTGCTTACCCCTTTGCCTATGTTGACACAGAAAGAAGTCTCTTTCTCGTGGGGATCCACAGAGGTGACTCCCTTTTAGACACTGGAAGAGAAATTGACTACAAGACCAGTTTTGACTTTGTCGGACTTGCAGAAGTCATTTGAAGTATATTGTGATGCTTGTGGTCGTAGTTTGGGTGCGGTCTTAATGCAAGAAGGCCATGTCCTTGCCTATGAAAGCCGATTGTTTTCAAGGCCGGAATTGATAGCACAGATTGATGAGAAAGAACTTTTGGCGGTTATCCATGCTCTTACTTAGTGGCAACATTACCTACTCGGAGCTGATTCTACTGTCTTCTTAGACCATCAGAGTTTACGCTACTTCTTGTCACAAAAGCAGCTATCGGAAAAGCAGAAGCGGTGGGCGAACATCTTGTCATAGTTTCACTTCCAGATTGTCCATGTGCAGGGAAGAAGAACTTGGTGGTGGATGCTTTGTCCCGGAAGCTGTTGGTTCTGGCTATTTCACACCATAGGAGCTTCGAGGATATGGTTGATCAGTATGCCACAGATACAGATTTTACAAATATTTTCACTCGGATACGGAATGGTGAGGTAGTAGCGGGATATTCCATTCGGTATGGCTACTTGATGAGGAAAACGATGTTGTGCGTTACACAGCCGTTGAGGGAAAAGGTTATGACCGAATGCCACTGTCCTCCTTTTACGAGTCACCGTGGCATAGCTACCAACCTTGAAAGGTGTAGAGAGATACTTCTTTTGGCCGAGACTCAAGAAGGATGTGGACGATTTTGTACCTAGTTGCTTGGTATGCCAGAAGGTCAAGCTTGACAGGCATAAAGTACAGGGATTGTTACAGCCTTTACCCATACCCACCCGCTGGTCACGATGGTATCTGGACTGTTATTGACAGATTTAGCAAGCAATCTCATTTCATTCCAGTGAAGAAAATAGTCAAGCCGGATCACTTAGCGAGACTGTTTGTGGCCCAGATCTTCAGATTACATGGCATGCCTGAGACGATTGTCTCCGATAGGGACCCTAGATTCACGAGTTTGTTTTGGAAGGCTATTTGGGAGAACATTGGCACGCGGTTGCAATTCTCGTCATCGTTCCACGCGCAGACTGACGGGCAATCCGAGATTGCTAATCAGTGGTACTAGATTTGTTGAAGTCTTACATCTCGGATCCGAAGACTCAATTGGAAAAGTATTTACCTTGGTGGAATTTGCCTACAATGACACGATACACTCTTCGACGGGGAATGCGCCATTTGAGATTATTGAAGGTGCTATGAAGGTTCAACCCTTCCTAAGCACGAAAGATAAGATTTTGAAAGCTGACGAGTATGGACACGGCTTTTGCCAAGGCCCGCGAGGCTTTGTAGAAATCTCAAGAAAGGCAGAAAAAGGTAGCAGATCGCCATCGTCGCGATTTGAAATTGAAGGAGAACGATTGGGTGCTCTTACATTTTGAGAAGGCACGCCTGAGAAAGAAAAAGAGAAAGGAGAGGCTTTTTCCAAAGCTTAGTGTGCGATACTACGGACCTTTCCAGATTTCCGAAAAGATAAATGATGTCTCCTTTAGACTGAAACTGCCCAATATTTTGAGAATTCACAATGCTTTTTATGTGAGTCTCTTAAAGCCGCAGATATTGGCACATAAAGACAGAAACATAAAGGGTAAAGCGATAAGAAGGTTCTTGGTTAAATTCAAAAACTATTCCGCATTGGATGCAAAGTGGATGGAGGAGGAGGACCTAGCAGATACTCCTCAGATTGTAAATCTTTACCTTGAAGCATTTAGATTAGCATAGTCTATTTTAAATGGAACCCTGAACTCAGCTTGGGCGGAATCTAGTGCAGCGGGTATGCACAAGAGGGAAGTCGCTCCGCTTCTTTGTCAACGGATTGCCTCGATTTTTGATACTAAATTCACTAATGTCTCTTTTGAGTTTCAAGGATACTGTGAACTGACGGTATTTTGCTGTAATGACTTTATGAACTGGAATTCCCGATAATATGATATTGATTTATTCTTGACTTGTTTCAGTGCAGGAACTGATAGACGAAATGACTGCAGCATTTCGGCCTGAAAGATCTCGATAGACGTGATTGCAATACGGATTAGTCAATCGAGCATCTATGAGGTCTTGAGTGGATCTAGATGCGATTGCTAAATATGTTGCCAATTAATCATGGTCTGAGATCCGAATGAATTTTTGAATGTGATTTGTCATATGATGTCCTGTGATGTCGTGTGATGTGACTGTCAATGGGTACATGTGCTAGATGTGTGTTCCTAGTGCGTCGGTACTAATAGTGAGTGTCTGCTAAGATAGTTTATGGCTTCTGTCTGTTTTTGAGGAGCTTTCTGGGGGAAACTTGCTTTATTTCTAAGGCTAGTTTAAGAGGCATTGCTTTATGAAGCTTTTGATTTTGAAGCTTTTGGGGCTCTGCTTTTAGCAACCCTTGTAAACTTTATAAGTGTAGTTTGGGCTCCCACTTCTCAGAGCATTTGGATGCAGCGTCTGAGAGTGAGACCCTCCCACTCCCTTGTACTTTGAACACAGATTTAATGCGAAAAGAAGTACCGAAAGGGGCGCCAGTTTTTGGGGCCAATACCTCTTGGCACGGAACTCTACCGGGCCGGTGTCGAATCTAATTGTGAACTGTTTTGAAGTGAATTCCTGTCGTGTCGCGGTAGATTCTTGACTTGGAGTGTCCAAGTTTGTTACAACCCCCCTCACAAGGAGGAAGCCCCGTTCGAGCTCGAGCCTGGGAATAGAGAATAAGTACCACTAGCAAGAAATCTGACATGACGTGGAGTAAACCTGTCAGGTGCAACGGAATTGTTTAAGGGTTTTTACTCAAAACTAGTACTTCTCACAAACACAAGGTTCCTTTACTTCACTAGAGAGAATTGAACACAGTGAAAGATAGGCAGAAAGAGAGGGGAGAGATGACACCGGATGTCGGGTCCCAACCACCCTCAAGGGCCCCCTTGCTTTGTTGCCAGAGCAAGTATTTGCTTTAAATTATTTGCACAAACTATTACAACGGCTGAATATTGATTGCTGAATGCTTTATGCTGAGGAATTTCAAAAACGCAAGTGACGATGCTGATGCAAAACGCTAGGGCTGAATGCTGAAAACATTGATGCTTGGTTTGGAAACACTGATGCCAAATGCTGCTGACGCTGATCTGCAAGGTCTCAATACTGATGGCGGTGAGGCTAAGAGCTGAAAACCGTGGTGCTTGTAGCCTGATGGTACTGATGGAAAATGCTTAAGGTGGTGCTTGGTACGAGGGGCATTGGAGGCCCATCTTCATGTGAGGCTTCTTTGATCTCTGATCCCCAAGGGAGAGCTTCTAGCTCACATATATATTATTCTGAGAGGAGTTCAAGAAGTAGAATAACTCCCACGAGTCTACTTATTAAAAGGTTTTTTATTGTAATAATTGGTCCAAGTGATTGTTCCCATGCCTAAGTGACTTTATGAATGCTCTCTGCAAGAGGGTATGTACTCTAATGATCTGTTTGGGTATGCAGGTCCTCTGAGAGGCTGACAAAGGTGCGAGACTAGATCCCTAGGCTTTCCTAACTAATAATGATGCTTACCTATAGCAGTAGCATGTCCATGTAGCACAATTGCAATGGGCACATGACAAAAACTGCTTTCTCAATTGCTGAATACCAAAACCCAAGTCTCATAAAACTCGAGACCCATAGAGGATCACACCATCGATAAACTCAACCTACTAAGAACGGAAGACCATGAAATTGTCACCTGAGCATCATGTTTGCTATAGAAGTCGTCAGGGTCTTGCATGACCTAGCTACTCAACCAAACTCCTTGAGCAATGAGATTAAACTGTATGTTTGCCACTCCATGTCACAAAGTGATGACGTGGCATGACTAAAGGACAAACTCTAGATAGAAAGAGGTGAGGCCCTTGTTGAAAGATGCAGAGAAGTGCTACCAACTTGCAGAGCCTAGCTGAGAGACTTGAAAATAAAGACCAAGGATTTTAAAGTTGTTCCATCTTATGGGCTCCCATCCGACAGGGTCTTAAGGGACACTAGAGATTAAAGTAAAGCAAGAATCCCCAAATTGCGTGGAGATGCTGACGTGACAGAGCTGTACGGACGTTCCGCGATTCGTGCTGACTGCTGACGTGGCACCTATACGGACTTTTGCTATTTGTGCTGGCAACATTAGCGCTATCTTTTGGTACCCCAATGTTTTTAGACTTGAAGCTTTTCATGTACACTACTTTTGGAAGGCCAGGGCTTATAAATAAAGTGCGAAGGCCTCAGTCTCAAGCAGATATGCTTGGGAGCACTATTGAGACAAGGATCCTCCGACATTATACTTTGTGAAGCATTAATAATAAAGAAATACCGAAAGGAGCACCAGTCTTTGCGGCCAATCTCTTTGGGTGCGGAACTACACTGTGCCATGTCGACTCTATCTCAGTTTGTTCAGTTCTTTCAGTTTGCTCTCGTGTGTTGTGGTAAATTCCCGACTTGGGATGTCCAAGTTTGTTGTAGTGGTATCCGAGCTCAATCGATTCTTCTTCTACGAAGGATCCGATCCCTTTAGTCAGAGCATACATAGATTCAATCGACAAATCCGGCTAGGAGGAAACTGTGGCACCATTCGGAACAGTATGGGCCATCTCCACCCACTGAGTATGAAAGGATGGAGATGTAGCGACAACAACAGGTTTGATGCTTGTGCCCAACAGATGCTTCAATACTCCAAGATCCTCAATATGCGAAATTTTTGGCCAAGCAAGCAAAGAGCGGTTTATGATGACCATGGCAACCAAGGCCCCCCAGAGGACCCGTGTCAGCCTAAGAAGCCAGAGAGTACTGGCAAACGGCTCAAGTATCTCACACCAAATCAAGTATAAACCTTCAAAGAGCAAGGAAGGTGCTTCTACTGTGGTGAAAAAGGACACATGAAGACCGACTGCCCTGTTCGGCAGCAACGGTAGGAACAAGCATCTTTGAAGAAGGAACAATCGAAGAAGGGGAATATGGAAACAAAAAAAGGGAAACATAAAAGTTGAGGATCCATGAAGAACCAGCGGGTGTTGATCCTCTATGAGCCAGGGTCTACGGACAACTTTATCTCATTAGAGCAGTGTCTGGGAAAGGTTTGCCTTAGCTTAGCCTTGAGCCGGTTGAAAATTGAGATTAGCCAGTTGCAAATCAAGGCAAAGGGAAGAAAAACCGGTAAAATGTACAAGAAAATAGTCCAAAAGTCTTGCAAATCTAAAAAATTCTACTCTTGTTTCCGGTTTGCATCTAGGCGAGGAGGAAACCCAGCTATCTAGGAAATATTTTCCCAAACACTACATTGGAAAATGTACAACGCTTGGGCCTCACACCGGTTGAGCTTGGAACTCTAGTCACTTCTTGATCAACATTCGAGCGGTTGACCACCAACGCAACCTCCGTGCAAGGACAACTCAATCTTCGGATTGGCGAGTACAATGGCACCCATCGATGGATGTGATATCATCTTGGTTATGCCATGGCACTACCATATGCAACCAGTCCCCTTGTAGAAAAGACCCTCGCTTTTGAGCATGAGGACAAGAACATTAAAATTTTTGCTAATGCAGAGGATTGGCTATTCCCTATTGTAAGCCATATCTCCATTAAGAAAGAAATAAAGAAGCGTGTTTCTGCTTGCTTGATTTACACACGGGAAAAAGATATATCTCCATTAAGAAAGAAATAAAGAAGTGTGTTTCTGCTTGCTTGATTTTCACACGGGAAAAAGATAAAACTAATAAGGGTTCGCTTTCTAGTTTGAAAATTAAACGTTTTCAATTTCTTGAAAAGTATAAGGATTGTTTCAGGAACATTCTTCTAGATAAGCTACCGTCGGAACGCTCGGAAGATTATCACATTGATCTCGTACTAGGTAGCTCTCCCCCAAACCAACCCCCTTACAGGATAAGTCTTGCTTAGCAAGAAGAAATTTTGAAGCAAGTCAACGAGCTGTGGGAAAAAGGTCGCCCTATTGCTCTCCAGTCTTACTGGTACAGAAGAAAGACGGCACGTTTCGAATGTGCAAAGACTAGCGATATCTAAACAAGATCACTATCAAGAATCGCTTTTCGATTCCTCGGATTGGTGATATTCTTGATAAGTTGGAGGGTGCAAGCATCTTCAGTCGCATCAACTTAAAGAGCGGGTATCATTAGATACGCATAGCCTCTGAGGAGACTTCCTTTCGCACAACCTATGAATTTTTGCTAATGCCTTGCGGCTTGATCAATGCTCCTACCACATTCAATTGACTGATGGATTGAATTTTCAGTCCACACCGAGCTTTTATAGGAGCATTCTTTTATAGGAGTATTCTTTGATGACATACTCGTCTTTTTGAAGATCGAGAGGAAAATTGGAAGCACTTGGACATAGTGTTTCAGGAATTGCAGAAGGAGGAGTTGCATGTGAATGCAAAGAAAAGTGAGTTCTTTCTCATAGAGATACACTATCTCGGCCATGTAGTCTCTCACAACCAAGTGAATATGGATCTTGCAAAGATCCAGGTGGTACAAGATTGGCGAACTCCCACTACGGTACATGATGTACATAGCTTTTTGGAATTGTGCTCTTATTATCGGAGGTTTGACAACAAGGTGTCTTGACAGGCTAAAGTAATTATTAAGTCATAGCTCTATTTTGATAGCGTCAGACTTAGGAAATCATTCGAGGTTCACTGTGATGCTTCAGGTGATTGCATCGATGCAGTGCTAAACCAACTTAAGAAAGTAGACAACTTAAGGATGGAGAATTGCATGCCTCAATCTACGAGAAGGAACTTATGGCTGTGATTCACACCTTGTCTACCTGGAAGCGATATCTTCTAGGAACGGATTTTGTGATCAAAACCGATCATTAGAGTTAGCAGTAGTTTCTTAGCTGGGAGTAAGAATGTGGCTGCGGACACATTGTCTAGACAGCCTAGGGTGAATGCAGTTACTTTTGTATATCACAAGGAACTGGAATCACTTTCAGATTTGTATCCGAATGACCCAGACCTCTCCTCCATTTGAGCAAGTTACAGAACGGAGAGAACGGATATCCCTATTCCATTCGAGATGGTTACCTCTACCACCACCATACAATTTACCTGGCGGCGCCATTGAGGATTTTTTTTTTCATGAAAGAAGCACATGCTTCGCCTTATGCGGGTCATCAAGGTCTCCTCCCTACGACCTTAGCATTGGAAAGATATTTCTTTTGGCCAAACCTTAAAGCAGACATTGATCAGTATGTAAGGGAATGTTTGGTTTGCCAAAAAGTAAAATACGACTAGCATAAGATGCCTGGGTTACTCCAACTTGTGCCTATGCCTGATCAACCCTGGGAGAGTATTGCCATCAATTTTATTATGGATCTCCCAAAGACTCAGACTAGAAATGATGCGATCTGGACCCTTGCGGACAACTTTAGCAAGCAAGCTCACTTTATATTAGTCATGAAAACGGCTAGGATTTTTCTAGCACAAATTTTTAAGCATCATGGGACGCCCAAATCTATTGTGAGTGATCGAGGTCCTTGCATGATAGGAAATTTTTGGCGTGCTTTGTTTCATAACCTTGGCACGAAGTTGAATTTTTCTTCTGCATATCATCCTCAAATGGATGGGCAGAGTGAGATTGCCAATTCCACAGTGTTGGATATGTTGAAATGCTACGTGTCGGATATACTATGACTGGGAGAAGTATTTGCCATTTGTTGAGTACGCGTATAACGATATCATTGTAACAATATTAGTCTTTGTAAGTAATTAATTTATTTAGCAAAAATAATTATCTAATTAGTCATGTGCACATCAAAATAAAACTAGTAATTCTAGGGCCTCAGGTGTGTCTAAATGCGGGCTAGAACATTTAACGGACCTGGACACCCCAAGTCGGAAATTTGGCACGACACACGAGAGAATCACTTAAAACACTTCATAAACTTTATCACAAGTAAATAGAGTCGACACGGCCCGGCGTAGTTCCGTGCCTAGAGGTATTGGCCCCAAAGCGTAGCACCCCTTTGGGTATTTATTTTTATATTAATGCTTGAGCAAAGTTACAAAGTTCGAGGGTCCTCTTTGCTCAGCTGCCCGTCAGCAAATCTGAGAGAAAGAGTGGCCCTGGGGTACATGTTCAAAGGCCCATGGCCTCTCAAAAGCAGTATATCAAAAGCTTCAAACTCAAAAGCATCTTTTTCTAAAAGCTGGCGTTGCCCAAAAGCTGTAGCACAAATCGCAAAAACCATACGACGTGGGTCAGCACCTGTCAGCGCATTTCGCAAAAATCCATACGGCTTGCCACGTCAGCATGCCAACACCTTTTTTTGGCGTCTGTACAACTATCCACGTCAGCATTTCTAGATTGCCACATCATCAGTTTGTAACATACCCCCCTCTTGAATGAATTGTAATCGCCCTCAATTACGTCTGCAAAATCAGACATAAACCATAAACCAGTTCAGTAGACATTGACTCTAAGTACCGACTCACTAGAAGACACAAATCCAACACTTGCACAAAGACGACATTCTCTGAACATCCACATCACATCCAAATCATGTCACATAAAAATCCATCCAGATCTAGGACCATGATTCCTGGTAACGTGTTTAGCGATCGCATCTAAATCCACACCGGACCTCACTTATGTTGGATTAACTAATTCTTATTACGATCATGTCAATAAATTCTCAAGACAAAATTAAATTCTTCATTCATTGAACATGTGATTCACAAATCACACACTTGGTTCATATTGAACACAATGTTTCAATCATTTAATCTAGTCATCTCATCCGTCTAGAAGTCTTGATGCACCTAGATCCTTGTGTAGCCATCTCATCCCTCCGGAAATTTTGATGCGCTCACCACAGTATTCAGTCATCTATTTCATATGGGAATCTTGATGTACTAGAATTATTCATCATTATCATTCATTCAATTTCAAACAAAATTCATGATTCTCATCTTTAATCGTGATTGGGTTCATTCTTGAGCCGTCATTGCTCCCAATTGCATTCATATGCAAACTCCTCACCATCTCATTTTGGATTTCACTTGCAAAACAGAAAAAATTTCAAGGAGATGGCTCATCTTGTTGCAAAAGGGTGGATGTCCAGTTCCATGCTTCCCAATTGCATAGATGCGAGTTCCTCGCTCCTATTACTTGTTACCTGTACACAAATAACAAGATCTTCCTAAAACATTAATTCTACACATGTTGAAATTTTTTGCAAAAACCCTTATTTCCCAAAGTAGTTGTATATAGAATCCGTTCATGTCAATGCGTAGATCTTGTTGAGAGGTTAACTTTTCCATCTATCCCATATCCAAATTCTCAACCGTCGAAGAGGATTTTGAAGGTCTCTGCAGCACAGAAAAGCGCAAAAAAAACAAGCTCCTTTTTCTCTTGCAAGTTGTCTTGAATTCCTTATGGCTTATGCCCTATAAAACAAAGAGATGAAGACGGGAGCGTGCCTGATGCGCGATGAAGAAAGGGTGAGAGTGCCTAATAAGTCCGGGATCCGGACACGAAGATTCTTTAATAAAAATCTATGTGAAATCTCGTAGCGTTGTCTTGCCTGTCTACTCTTTGGTAGGATTGGTGCGCTCTCAGAAAAGCACACGCTTGAAGCTCTGATACCACAGTAACGGACTTGGACACCCCAAGTCGAAAATCTTGCATGACACACGAGAGAATAACTTAAGACGCTTTATAAACTTTATCACAGTTAAATAGAGTCGACACGGCTCGACACGGCCTGGCGTAGTTCCATACCCAGAGGTATTGGCCCCAAAGTCTGGCGCCCCTTTCGATATTTATTTTTATATTAGTGCTTGAGCAAAGTTACAAAGTCCATGGGTCCTCTCTGCTCAGCTACTCGTCAACAAATCTGAGAGAAAGAGTGGCCCTGGGTACATATTTAAAGGCCCATGGCCTCTCAAAAGCAGTACATCAAAAGCTTCAAACTCAAAAGCATCTTTTCCCAAAAGCTTGCGCTACAACGCAAGCTATAGTGCAAATCACGAAAATCCGTATGTTGTGCAACGTCAACACCTGCCAGCGCATTTCACGAAAATCCGTATGGCCTGCCACGCCAGTATGTCAGCGTGTTTTTCAGACATTCGTACAGTTGTCCACGTTAGCATTTCGGATTGCCACATCATCAGTTTGTGACAAACACCTCAGGGAGACCCTAACAAAAAAAATACCTTGAAGCCTTAGAGATTGGGAAATCGGGCCTTCAAAAAGGGGTAGACAATTGCCTCAGATTTTAGGCTCAGATTAATTACGCGCGTCAATGCGAGCACAGGAATGAGATGGGGTCCTTGGAACAGTGATCCCGAGGCCTTCAATATTTTTAATAATAAGACCTTAGAATAAGCAAATTAAATTAATTTTAGTTATTTGTGCCTAGGCAAATGGTCGGACAAGTGTGATTAGGTAATGCAGGAGCAATGCTAGTGCGACATTGCATCGGGAACCTACAATGTTCTCATAGGTAGAATTAATGTTAACATTTGTAAGTTATTTGCACATTAATTAAATGACTTGCGAACTTTTAGAAACTTAAAAGTTGAAGGGTTTTAAAGTTTTAAAGTAAGTGTGCCAAGTGGCACACTTACCCATGCAAGCTCTCTCTCTTACCCACCCTCAACTCCTAGCGCCTCCGCTTTCTCTCGTCTATATAAGAGCAACACCCCTCCCTCTTAGGAGGTTGGCAGTGCTCCTACCCCCCCTAATGTGAGCATGCTCTACGCGATGGAGCTCTCCATTAGAGCTTGAGAGGAGCCCCTTGTGACATATGTGGAAGCTTTGAGCTCCCATTGTCTAGAACAAGGGCACTCACAGCCATAGCCACCTTCTTGAGAAGTTTTGTCACGAGAAGTTGTAGCAGATGCTCATTTCCTAGAGCGTAGTGGCTGTAAATTCTCTGTTTTCAGCCCCTAATCATCTCAACTAGGGCGATTTTCAGCGGAGCACTCATAGACTCCGTGTCTTCTCTACTTATCCTACGCGTATACAAAGTTTGGTGCAATTTTCCATTGCGAAAAAGGCCTCCATTTCAGCATTGGAACATGCACAAGTAAGAATTTCAGGTTATGTGCAGAAAATTTCAGCAAGCGTATGTGCGCGTTTTGCGTGTTTCTCTCATGTTCATTGCAAGAATGATTAAGTATGAAGGAAACTTGTTTGCGGAAGATAGACTCGCTCAGAAAAGGTTTGTGGAAGATAAGACTCTCATGTAAGAGAGCTTCCAAAATCTCACGGAAGAGGGGAAAATCCTCTTAGCAGTTAGGGAGTAGTTTTTTCTCTCTCTTTTTCTCAGTCAGAAACAGAAAAAGAACAAGAAAGAATCGAGGACGGGCGTTTATCCCGTTCTTGTGCTTGTAAAGATTCTCCCTTTGTAATAAAGATATTCTCTTTATGGGCGGGGGACCAACCCATCTTTTGGTCCCCAATGATGTTTCAAACTTTTCTCTCACTTCTCAGTTCTCTTGAATATATGAATTTCATTTAAAAGTTAGTTTACGATTTCATCTTTGTGACAGTGGTATCAAAGCAAGGTCATCTCTCTCTTTCTTAAGGGATTGACGACTCCTGGCAGACTGGAAGGACGTAAGATAGAATTCACTCTCCTCGAACAGCAGGTGCCAGAGTTGCAAAAAGCTGTCTCCCATCCAGAAGTTTAGAAGATTCTCCATACCCTTGAAAAAGGGAAGGAGAAAGTGAGAAATCCCGCAAAACTCCAAAACGCAAGAACCTCAGAAAGATCCTCTAGTTGGAACCTCCCGCACGCATGAAAGTCGGAAGAATGCTCAAGAACGTCATGAATCCAAAGATTCAAGAACAGAATCTTCGTGATTCTCCTCAATTTTCTTTCATGAAGGATTTGGAAGACATAGTCCCTCTAGAGACCTTGTTCATTGAAGATCCGCAGCCGTAGGAAGTGCAATCAAAGGAGAGGCCCTCTGTCAACAGGGAGTCTAAAGATAGAAAGAAGGAGCATCATAAGAAGAAGCACTGCAAGCAGAAGTCCTTCAAGTCGGGAGATAAGGATGTAAAATTTGATTCCTACAATGGACGGCGTGGTATTGACAAAGCTTTAGCTTTCATCCGCTAGCTTGAAGTAGCATTTGCAGAACGGAATTTTACAGAAAGGTCTAAGCTTCACCATGTCATTATGTACCTGAAAGGCACAGCCAGCAATTGGTGGTTGGCTTTGATGCTGGAAAAACACAAACCTCGGGATTCGACTGCCTTCAAGAAGGAATTCTATAATGGGACCGACTTTCTCAGTTAGAGACCGAAACTGTTTCACAGTATGTAGATAGGTTTTGGGACGTTCTTTTGAAAATTACGCCATTCAAGAAGATCAAAGATTCAGAGAAGATGCGGAAGTTTGAAGCTAGGTTGTTCAACCTTGGAAAAGACTATAAAACTTTATCCACGAAGCAATTTACAAATACTCATGGAATCAACTCTTAAAGTTGACGCCATACACCAGAAAGGTACTCCCAGGAAGCTAGAACAAAGCACTTATCATGCCAAGCAGAAAGCTCTTAATAATCAGCCCAATTCTACTTCTTCTTTTTAAAAGAAGAAAAGAACCGCCTTAGATGCAGAAGCAAAACCTAATCAGCCTAAGGAAGGGAAATATCTCTCTCTTGCAGAATTGAGAACCTATATGAGTGAAGGGAGATGTTTAAAGTGTGGAGAAATTAGACACATGAAGGGTGATTGCCTCACCAGAACCCCACAGTCCCCTTCTTCTAATGCAGTAACAGATATGCAGGGTAATACCACAAAGGATGGTAAAGAAAGATCTCTGCTAAAGACATGGGGCAGCATTAACAACCAATAGGCACTTATAGTGTTTGATCCAAGCAGTACAGATAAATTCATCTCTACAAAGCTTGCTGAAGATCTCAATTTACAGCCCAACTGCCTTGGAGTCTCTATTCCAGCATCATCTACTTTTAAAGGACAAAACTCTAGTTCTCCTCCATTAATAGGGATGCTGAGTTTAAAGATAGACAACTACAAAGATCAAGAAATCTTTCTTATTAGCTTCACTTGAGGGATGTGATGTAATTTTGGAAATGCCTTGGCACTACAAGATGCATCCTATCCCTAACTCCATTGAGAAAACCCTGTGCTTTGATCATAAAGGAAAGCATTATGTTGTAATCGCGGATGTAGGTGATTGGCGTATTCCCATCGCCAACCACATTGCAATCAAGAAGGAAATGAAAAGGTGTGTTTCAACGTACTTGATTTTTGCAAGTGAGAGAGATGTGTCCTCTTCATAACTTTCTTCCTCTTCAGAGAAAAATAGAATTAAGTTGCTAGAAGGTTCTGAAGATTGTTTTGCGGATGAACTTCCGAATGAACTTCCACCCTCTTGACTTGAGGATCATACAATTGATTTGATCCCAAGTTCTCCTCCTCCAATTAGCCCCCTTATAGAGTCAATTTAATGCAGCAGGAGGAGATACTTAAGCAGGCTAATGAACTTTTGGAGAAGGGTTTAATAAGGCCTAGTACTTCTCCATATTATTCACTTGTCTTGTTAGTACAGAAAAAGAAAAAGGCTAGTACAGAAAAAGGCTGACACACTCCGTTTGTGCATAGATTATAGATCTTTAAACAAGATCACAATCAAGAATCGATTCCCAATTCCTCGGATTGATGACATTCTTGATAAGTTATAAGGAGCAAGCATTTTTAGTCGTATAGACTTGAAGTGCGGATATCATCAAATCTGCATTGCTCCTCAGGATGTGCATAAGTCTTCATTTAGAACAACCTTTGGGTTGTATGAATTCTTAGTGATCCTTTTTGGACTTACTAATGCACCAACAACTTTCAATAGAATGATGGATATGTCCTAAGGTCACTGCCTTGACAACTATTTATCATGAGAAACTAGAATTTCTTAGTGAGATGTATCCTCAAGATCCAGATTTTTCTACGGTCTCGGCCGAACTCCAAGTAGGACACTAAAGGCCACCTTACTCTATTAAAGATAATACATTATATCATCAACAAGCTATATATAGAGCTCAACCCTTATGACATAAGGTGATAGAAGCACCACATGATTCTCCCTATGCAGGCCATCGAGGGATTTTTGTAACTACTAATGCTCTCGGAAGGTTTTGTTTTGGCCAACACTCCAAACGGACATCGAAAAATATGTTCGTGAGTGTTTAGTATGTCAAAAAGTGAAATATGACAGACATAAAGTGTATATGGAAAGCTTCAACCACTCCTTGTGCCTAACATGCCTTGGGAAGGTATTGCAATGAATTTTATTACAGACCTTCCTAAATCAAAGAATGAAAATAATGCAATGTGGACTATTATAGACAGATTGAGTAAGCAAGCACATTTCCTTCCGGTTAAGAAAACAATCAAAGCTGGTGACATGGCTAGACTATTTTTGCTCAGATTTTTAAACATCATGGATTGCCAAAAACTATTGTCAGCAATCCTCCCATGACTAGTTTATATTGACAAGCACTATTTGAGAATTTGGGAACTTTTTTCATGAGCTTATTATCCACAAACAGATTGTCACAACAAAATTGCTAATGCCATTGTTTTAGACCTTCTCAAGTGCTATGTTTTGGAAAGACAATCCGAATGAGAACAATACTTACCATTAATTGAGTTTCCGTATAATAATACCATACATTACTCAACAGTTAAAGCTCCTTTTGAAATTATTTATGGGAAGCCACTTTTCCTATTTTAGTTACCGAAGAAAACATCTTTGTTGCTGACGAATTTGTGCATGATATTGATACTCGCTATCAACAAGTAAAACAAGCGATTCTTCGCTCTCAAGAGAAATATAAGAGAAGCGGAGGAATCTGTAACAACCTGCTGACGTGTCAAAGTCTAAAGAATGGAGCCAACTTACAGATGATGTGGCTGCCCGAGAGCAGAAACCCTAACCCTAATTTTTGCCAAAAACCCTAATTGTTGAAACCCTAATTCTGGAAATCCTAACCCTAAAACCTGCAAATCTAATGTTGGAAACCCTAACCCTAAAACCTGCAAACCCTAATTCTAGAAACCCTAAGAAGAACAAGCAACAGAAGAAGAAGTTCTACCAACTTATGAGGACCCCGTCCGATGGGACCCCAAGTGACATAAAGGCATTAAAAATAAAGCAGAACACACTCAAAAGACTTTGTACATCAAAATATGATGATGTGGCACCTGTACGGATGTCCCGGAATTCGCGGCGGATTTTTAGGGAAATCCCGAAATTTTAGGAAAGTGATTTTTTGGGGTCAGCTTTTTATATTTGATGCTTTTAGGCTTTGGGCCTTTAAATATGAGCCTTGGGGACCCTCTCTGGCACTTTTTAGTGCGCAGATTGCAGAGCAGGTGCTCCTCGGTTGTTGTACTTTGTGAATCGGCAATAATATAAAGAAATACCGAAAGGGGCGCCAAGGTTTGGGGCCAATACTCTCTGGGGTGGAATTCCGCCACTCCGTGTCGCGTGTTGTCTCTCTCTCTCTCTCTTTCAGTTCAGTTGTTATTGAAGTGCTAAAAGTGTGTTCAGTCTGTTCTTTTCTATTGGCATGTGGTGCCCGTCTTGTGACAGAATCTGAACCTTGAAAAAGGACAATATGTCCTACTTAAGTTCGAGAAAGCTAAATTGAAAAAGCAGGTTGGAAAAGGGAAGGTTGTTAAACTTTCCCATAGATTCTACGGCCTTTCAAAATCACAGATAAGGTCAATAATGTGACTTTTAGATTGGATTTGCCTTCTCATTGGTGCATCCATAATGCTTTTCTTTCTAAGTCTCCTCCAACCATAGTTGGTTCTCCTCCCGTGGTTCCAGTATAGGAAGATCCTCCAGAAGTCGATGAGACAAAACATACAATACACCACTCAGAGAGAACTAAAGCCCGAGAGATTACATCGAAAGTATTTAGTCAAGTTTAAAAATTACACCCCCTTTAGGTGCAAAGGGAATGACTGAGTCAGATTTCAAGGATTACCCAGACATGTTGCACAGTTATGTTGACGCTCTACAATTGAGGTCAACTGTTTAGAACCAAAACGGTGGTAACAATATCAGTCTTTGTAATTTATTTATTTATTTACCATAAATAATTATCTAATTAGTTATGTGTTCATGGACAAAAGGAACCTGTCTTGGAGTCCCTGACTCCACAACGTGCGAGTGCTCCCTTTCCTTCTGGGATGCATGAAGTACTTGTGCTTGAGCCTCAATAGGCTCTACTGCATGAGACGGTTGCCTTGTCTACTGTGGCACTTGCGGCGCTTGCGGATATTCCACAAACCTAGGATTCTGCACCAATCGAGAGAACACATTCATAGCAGCAACCAACTATGTCTTGAACGCATCGTCTTCAAGTTGCCCAGTCATAAACCCTTGAACTTGTGGAGCATTGACATCAACAAAAGATACAGACAGTGGTGGCCGTGAACTCTCGCCAACCTCAAAACATCGGAGGAACTTCTTGTCTGTCTTGCGAAGAGGAACCCTTCTCCCTGGCGTCGTTTGTCCTGTCAACCATAGTGTAATTCTAAGGTCCTGTACTCTGTGTCTTCACCCAAAACCAACCGAGGCTCACTTCATGAGAAAAAAATGATTCTGTCCCTGCGACGAAGCCATGAAACCGGCTTGTAGGGCGGTAGACTTTGGCTTTCACCCGAAACTTTACTTTACTTGAACTTCAGGACACAAAGGAACTTCATGAATAAACCTGTGACTGGAATTCAACACTTCAAGACATTTCACGACTTGGTAGCTAGAGCGCTACCAAGGAGACAACAATACGCCCCAAAGATTGGCGCCTCTTTTGGTATTTCTTTATTTTTATTAAACTTGAGAAAAACTTGTAAACTTCTACAATTTGTCCCACTTTTATCGGGCTGAAATTCCTCTACTCTAACCCGATTTCGGCAACATAACCACAATAGAAGTCTCCACGGATAAAATCCCAAGTACACGACGACTTTCCACGCACTTTAGAGCACTTTATAAAACATGGCGAGAAATTACAGCACGCTAAATTCTTTGTTTTGCGCTCCGATTCGCGTGTCGATCACTTTTGTGGATAGCCCTCGAGCTCTCGTACTTGTAGGGTCACTTGCCCCTTGATTAGACGAGATTCCTCGCGGGAAATCTCTCTATATTGTCCTGTACAAGCACCCAATGCTCTCTCGAGGCTCCCTTGGCAAATAAACGATCCGAACGCTTCCACCTAACCCTCACCAAGCTGTCCATGGTTGTAATTGCAGGTTTTTGACCCAATTTTGCCAGCATAACAACGCAAAAATCCTTGTAGGTCAATAGTACACGTGAGGGACACTTTCCCTTGCGGTATGGAAGCTTTCCAGTGAGCTACAAGTCAATTTCAGCATGCTGTAATTCCTTGTTTTGTCAGTGTTAGATGCCCAAAGCCCTGTTTAAGCATCCCACGGCTTTCCCAAGGCTCCCCTGGCAATGCCCTACAGTTTAGGACCTAGGTGCGTGTAACAAACTTGGACACCCCAAGTCAAGATTCTACCACGACACAGCAAAGATTCACTTCAAATTAATTGACCAAACCAAAAGAGAACCGACACTGCCTGGCGTAGTTCCGTGCCAAGAGATATTGGCCCCAAAGACTCGCGCCCCTTTCGGTATTTATTTCTATATCAATCTTTGTGCAAAGTACAATGAGCCCGTGAGTGCTCACTCTTAGACTCTGTGTCTAGATGCCTTGAGAAGTGAGCCCCTAAGGCTTCTTTTAAATAGTTTACAAGGGATACTAAAAGCAGAGCCCCGAAAGGTTCAACTCAAAAGCAATAATCTCAAAAGCTGCCAGCGCGTAAAAGAGTCGGCGAAATTTGCAGAATTCCGTACAATCAGGCCATGTCAGCACCCAGCGCGTTTTTCGGCCGTCCGTACAGTCAGCGTGATTGATGGAGATCAGTACAACAACCATGTCAGCAAATTTCTTCGCCTTTTTTTTATAAATGTCCCCGGGACCCCCCCTCGTCCCTTGCCCATAAGTTGGGACAACTTTAATAGAGTGTGTGTGTGTCCGGGTGGCTCTGCCACGTCACCAGTTTGTGACATATCCCCCTCTTGAAAGAATTGTAATTGCCCTCGATTACGCCTGCAAGACACAAAGACATTGACTGTTAGTACCGACGCACTAGACACAATACATCTAGTACTTATACAAAACGACAGTCACATCACAGGACATCACTTGACATCATAGGACATCACATGACAAATCACAAACAAATTTATTCCAAATCTCAGACCATGACCATCGGCAACGTATTTAGTAATCGCATCTAGATCCATTCCAGACCTCACGGATGCCCGATTAACTAATCCTTATTGCAATCATGTCTATAGAGATTTATGAGACCGAAATGCTGTAGTCATTTCGTCTTTCAGTTCCTGTACTCAAACAAGTCAAGTACAGATCAATCATATTCATTTTCGGGAATTCCTGTCATAACTAAACCGAATGCTTCAAGGTAAAGTTCCAAAATCTAAGGAGTATCTGCTAGGTCCTCCTCCATCCGCTTCGCATCCAATGCAGGATAGTTCTTGAATTTAACCAAGAATTGCCTAATCGTTTTACCTTTTATCTTTCTGTTCTTGTGGACCAAAATCTGGTCTGGAACGAGTATCTCCTCCCTTTCCTCCACTTCGGGTTGCTCATCAGGCTCCCCATCATCGGGCACATCACCTTTAAAAGGCTTCAATAGACTCACATGAAATGCATTGTGAATCTTCCAAGTATCGTGCAGCTTGAGTCTAAAGGAGACATGATTTATTTTTTCTTTTATTTGGAAAGGGCCATAATACCTCATGCTAAGCTTTGGAAAATGTTGCTCCTTTCCCTTTTTCTTTCTTAGGCGTGCCTTCTCAAAACGTAAGAGCACGCAATCGTCTTCCTTTAATTTCAGTTCTCGTCGATGTCGATCTGCTGCCTTCTTATGTCGCTCTTGAGGTTTCGCTAAACCCTCCCGGACCTGGACAAAAGCAGTGTCCAAGTCCCTCGTGTATTGGTTGGCTTCAAAAATCTTATCTTTAGTGCTAAGGAAGGGTGGAACCTTCGGAGACCTTCAATGATCTCAAATGGCGCCTTCCCTGTCGAAGAGTGAATGGTGTTATTGTAACCGGCCTGTTCAATCCAAAAAGGGCGGTAGACTTTATTTTAAACCTTGATTTAGCTTTCACCCATTATTAGTCGTCTATTTTACCTGTACTTTCAAGACACAACAAAGGGGAGAGGGATACAGGCTGCTAGATTGCACCTGTATGAGTGGACAGACACCAGATTGGCCCCTAACTTAGGCGCCCCTTTCGGTATTTCTTTATTGTTCAAAAGAGGGAATAAACGCTGTGGTTCCTACAAGCTGCCCCGCACAAACTCGGCTGAATTTCCACTGTTCCAGCCCGATTTCGGCAGCATAACTGTACTAGAACCCTTCACGGTCAATATTCCCACGCATTGACTGACTTTCCCGACGCATACGGGCGCTTTGCAAAACCTGGCGAGAATCTGCAGCACGCTGAATTCTCTGTTTTCAGCCCTGAAAATACGCCAGATCACCTGTACAGCGGTCCCCTTGCGTCCCCGAACCTCCTGGGGGTATTAGGGTCCGTTTAGGGCCAAAACCCTAAACCTGCAAAAATACACAGCAGGCTGTAATTCACTGTTTCGGGCTCCGTTTCGCGTGCCGGTCGCATCCCTAGCAAGTCCTCGAGCTCCCGCACCTGTAGGGCTACTTGCCCTTTGAATCGGACGAGATTTCTGGCGTGAAACCTCTCCGAATTCACCTGTACCTGCGGGGGGATTAGCCGCTAGCTAATCCAGTACCTGTGCAAGAGGCTCTTGCCTCGGCAATCGCGCATGAACCCACACAACTGTACATTGGTCAAATGAAGAGCCCACTAGAGGGGCATAACATACTGCCAAAGAGGAGAGAGAGGGCAGTGCGTAGCGTGCAGGGCATCACTCCTGGCACCGCACTGTGCATAAGAGGGAAAGCAAGCACTCCATAGCTCTTAACCTGTGACAAAATCTGAAAATGAGGCTCTCTCCTCTTCAAATTCAGCGCCACTTCTTGTTGCATAAGGCAAGTGCACCAGAAGGTGCCACTTGGCACTTTTACAAGCATTTTCCCGTTTCGGGGTTGCCGCCTAAAAATATCCCAACCGGTTGCCCAGTTGACTTCACGGCAGAGTAAGAAAATGTTCCCTTTGTCATTCCGGAGGTAATGACGCCAACACATTTTCAGGTCCCAAAATAGCAGTTCCCTAAATTTTAGGAGATGCTGCCATTGTATCTTTCTAGGTCATCCGACCCTCTTTGTACACTGCGGCCACATCCAGAACTGAAATGTAGCCTCTGTAGCAAAGGATTCCACTTTGGCTAGTCAATGACCCCACTTGGCTAACCATAGTCCTTGTCCAACCTTAGTGCTCTCTTGCCCTCAGGCCTGGACTCCCTCTGGACAGTTCCACACTAGCTATGCAATGCAGGGCAGTTAGATTTCCCGAGGGGTGTTTCCAAAAAGTGAAAGTAAATAGATAATAAGAAAGAAATCAACAAAAAGGATAGATAGTAGTCACACGCTGGTGACATACCCCCCTCTTGAAATCTCAAACGTCCTCGTTTGCATCTATGTCGTCCATGCTTACTGTCAACACTGATGTATTCAACACATGTCGACACATATACGACACATACATGCTCATTGTCAACCCTGGTGTATTCAACACCTCGTCGACTCATGTATTGCCTGCGTGTGAACCCTGTCCCAATGACATAGTGGTAGCTTCGCACTCTGCCATTGCTTTGAGTCACTAACTTTCCAATGACAAAATGGTAGCTGCACATTTTGCCACTGTCTTATAGTACACGTTGGATCCCGTAACACTTTCGAGCATACCCAAACCGACAGTTTAAGAATGCAGTTACACATGTACTCTTTAATAGAAGCAATCACTGTATCCTTGACAGACTGACAAGAAATACTCACTTCTATAGCACTAACCAAACTTTTGGACATTCCATAAGAGCAATTGCCAAACTGACAATCTGTACAGCTCTAACATTCATGTAACAGGTATTTCATTTGAGCTCACTTTAAATACCATGTACATCATTTGTTTCAAAAGCCATTGTCACACTGACAATCCATTTAGCTTTGAAACTCAAGGGGTCAAGGTAGATTGCAAATCGAAGGCTTCCAGGTAGAGTGATAACACAGTTGGTGACTCTGCAAGTTCACCTTCTTCCATCCACTTAGCATCCATTGGTGGATAGTTTTTAAACTTTACCAAGTAACGCCTAGCAACCTTGCCTTTCACTTTCCTTTCTTTGTGTGCCAAAATCTGTTCAGGGACCAAGATCTCGTCAAGTTCCTCGACTTCCGGCTGATCTTCAGCTGGCATATCCTCTGGCACATCACCCACATAGGGTCTGAGAAGACTCACATGAAACGCATTGTGAATCTTCCAACTGTCAGGCAATTTCAGCCTATATGCAACATCACTGATTATGTCGCATACTTGAAAAGGCCCATAGTAACGCATGCTGAGCTTTGGAAAGAGTCTTTCCTTGCCCTTCATCTTCTTTAACCTTGCCTTTTCAAACCGTAGAAGCACCCAATCACCAAGTGAATATACTACTTCACGACGGTGACGATCAGCTGCTTTCTTTTGCTTTGCCTGAGTCCTTTCTAAGGCCACTTTGACCTTCTTGTACATTTCATCCATGTCTTGAACATACTTATCTGCTTCAAATATCTTGTCCTTTGTATGCAGTATGGGAGGAACTTTCTTGCCACCTTCAACTATCTCAAAAGGTGCCTTGCCAGTTGATGAATGCACTGTATTATTGTATGCATACTCCACCAATGGCAAATACTGCTCCCACTTTCCTTTATGCTCTGACACATAGCACTTCAGCAGATCTAGGACAGTAGAATTTGCCTCTTCTGACTGCCCATCTGTTTGAGGATGAAATGACGAAGAGAATTTGAGCGTGGTACCCATATTCTCAAACAAGCCTTTCCAGAACAAACTAGTCATGCGTGGATCACGGTCGCTAATAATCGACTGTGGCATGCCATGATACTTGAAAATATTGCTCATAAACAAGCGTGCCATCTGATCTGGCTTTATCTTCTTCCTGACAGGAATAAAATGAGCCTGTTTGCTGAATCTGCAAATAATGGTCCAAATACCATCATTTCCTGTCTGCGTTCTTGGAAGATCAAAGATAAAATCCATAGCAATACTTTCCCATGGTTTATTTGGAATAGGTAGTGGTTGCAATAACCCTGGTGCCTTTTGCCTGTCAAACTTGACCTTTTGGCATATTAGGCATTCTCGCACAAAGGCATCCACATCCCTTCTCAATGTAGGCCAATAGAAGAATGTCTCAACCGCTTTAACTGTAGCATCGATACCACGATGCCCTGCATACGGTGGAACATGACTTTCTTCCATAACTTTGCGTCGCAATGGCTTTGTGACACACAATCTGCCATGCATCATCATGAACCCGTCTTTAAGAAGATAGTGTTCATGACGTTGTCCATCCATTAGTTGCTCGAAGACCCTTGCAAAATCTTCATCATTTACATACTGTTCTCTCATATCATCAAGTTCATGATGATAAGGAATCGACACAGCTGAAATTTGTGGCTTCCTTGACAAGGCATCAGCCACAACGTTCTTCTTGCCTTCCACATGCACAATCTGAAAATGGAACATGGACAAGATATTTGCCCATCGCATATGCTTCTCAGATAACTTTGTCTGTGTCAAGAAGTATCGCAAGGTCTGATGATCCGTTTGGACAACGAAATCTGCACCTAGCAGGTAGTGTTTCCAACTTAAGAGCGCATGAATCACAGCCAGTAACTCTTTCTCATAGACCTGCATGGTCATCTCTGGCCCTTGCAAAATTCTGCTCTCATAGGCTACTACCCTGCCATCTTGCATTAGCACAGCACCAATGCTACTACCACAGGCATCACATTGGACCACAAATGACTTCCTAAGATCTGGCAACACAATGACTGGATCCGAAGTCATCTTTTCCTTTAAGAGATTAAAAGCTGAAATCTCTTTTTGTGTCCATCTAAAGGTGATTGCCTTCTTTTGAAGAGCATGTAAAGGTGAAGCAATCTCAGCGAAATTTCGGATAAACCTTCTGTAATAGGAGCATAGTCCCAAAAAGCTTCGGACATCATGCACCGTCTTCAAATTTGGCCATGACTTGATCGCTTCAACTTTTGCAGGATCCATTCTGACACCATCCTTTGAGACAATGTGTCCCAGAAAGTGAATCTCTTCCAGAAAAAACTCACTTTTCTTTGCATTGATGAGCAACCTATGACTGCGTAGCTCTTTGAACACAATGGCCAAGTGATGCCTATGCTCCTCTTCATTCTTTGAGTAGACTATCATGTCATCAAAGAATGTACCAACAAACTGCTGGTGTGGACGGAAAATTCTGTCCATCATCCTATTGAACGTAGCAGGAGCATTTGTGAGACCAAAGGGCATCACTAAAAATTCGTAAAGGCCAAACGTCGTTCTAAAAGCAGTCTTGTGCACATCCTCTGATCTAATGCGGATCTGATGATACCCACTCTTTAGATCTATCCTGCTAAACATAGCTGCTCCTTCTAATTTGTCCATAATATCATCAATTCTAGGTATAGGGAACCTATTCTTGATGGTATTCTTGTTCAGTGCACGGTAGTCGATGCACATACGCCATGAGCCATCCTTTTTCTGCACCAACAACACTGGAGAACAGAATGGAGATGAACTGGGCTGAATCAGCCCCTTTTCTAACAACTCCTGTACTTGGCCCATTATCTCTTTCTGCTGAGCCGCACTAACCCTGTACGGAGGCTTATTTGGTGGGCTACAGCCTGGCACCAAATCTATCGCATGGTCCTCGGGTCTCTCTGGCGGTAATTGAGACGGTAATGAATCGGAAAAACAGTCACTATACTGTTGTAAAAACATTGACCTTTCTTTATCTAGCACAGATAAATTTGATTCATCACAATCTGACACTTCACGTGCAAAAACCAAGTGCGCAGAAAGATGGTTTTTCATTACAGAAGTAATAGCAGAAGCTGATACAGTAGGAATAGACTCCCCTTTAAGCTTTACATCCAGAATATGAGTCTTTCCCCTGCTCTGTACAGTGATCTTTTTGTTGTAGGCATCCATGATTCCCTGTACACGAAACAACCAAGGAATACCTAACAACACATCACATCCGTCCAGTGGCATGATGTAAAATTCTTCAGCATCTACATAGGACTGGATATGTAGACGCAACTTTCCAATGATGGGTGTCACAGCCTCTGTATGGCCAGGACATGCCAAACCTGCCTCTGCTGTATACCCCATCTCTTCAGGTCTGATTCCCAACTTTGAAGCCAATTCTGGGGAAATGAAGTTGGCTTTGGCACCTGGATCAAAGAAGATAAGCACTGTTTGATCCCTAACCTTTCCCCATGCTCTGCAAAGCTCACTTGCATCTGAATTTGGCTTGTCGCCCACCATATCTGGCACTAGACCAGCCATGGGCTTCTTTCCCTTCCTGTCCTCCTTGTCTTCAGAATCAGCTGGCCTTTTCTTTGTAGGACAGTTGTAAGCAATGTGGCCAGGCTGCTCACATATAAAGCATTTGTTCTCTGTCCTCAGGACCTTCTTTTGCTCTTCTGACTTGCGAGGAAAACGTCTTTTCCATTTCTTTGCTGGTCCTTTTTCTGATTCAGCCGTAGCTTTGTGTTTCCTTGCGTTGGCTGACTCCTGAGTCCCTTTAGGAGCCTCATTGGGAACGTGCTTCTTGGCTGAATTTTTCTTGCCTGATCCTGCCTTGACGCCAGTGTTAAATTCACAATCTTCTCCCTTGAGCAAACCATTGCCAGTGTTTGCTACCTCGATGAGCTGCGTCAAAGTAGTGACTTTTGTCTTCGTGCAGTATTTTCTCAATCCTTTGGGTAGGCCACAACAGTATTTTTCAATCTGTTCTGTCAATGGCACAAACCTATAGGAAGTTACTGGAAGTAGAGCTTTCCAAAACTTCCGATTGTAATCATCCAGATTTCTGCAAGTGGCAGCATTAAGCTGGTGCCATTCTGTCATGACATCTGCTTCGAAATCATCAGATAACCAAGCTGCTGCAAAAATCTGCTTGAAGTAAATCCATGTGGACGGAGCTTGCCCTTGAAGCAATAAAGTTGTCCACCATTGTCCCGCATTCCCTGTCAAGAAAGTGGCTGCCTTGCGGACCTTTGAAGCCTCTGTAAAGTTTCCCCCTGCATAGGCCTTATCAAACTGCTGGAGGAATGAAAGAGCCTTCTTCCTGTCATCAAACCCTGTAAAGGTCGTGAATGACACTCCTTTGCCACCTTCTTTGTACGGAGTTGGCCTCTCCAGCGGCGTTAAATTGTCATATGGAAGTGACTGAAACATGGGAACACTATTAGGGTTCATCTGTGTTCCTTGGCCGCTATTAACTTGACCTGGAAATGCCATATTTGGCTGCTGATTTGTAATTCCAGCCATACCAAAATTTGCTTGTGGCATCCCAAATTGTCCCTGAGTGCTTTGAAACCCTGGTTGCATACCCATGACACTGTACATGGGGTTAGGCATCATCGTTTGAGCACCCGCAAACACTGTTCCTGGCGTGTAAAACTGATTTCCAGGTGCATGACCAGCCATGCTTTGGAATACGGATCCACCTCCAAAATAGCCAGGGTGTACTGAAGGTGGTGGGAAGACCTGTTGCATAGCCTGTAAGTTGCTTCCCTGCCCATTAGAACCAGCTATAGGCTGCTGAAAGGTGGCGGGCTGAACTGGTACAGCTTGAAAGATTGGCATCTCAGCCACCTGTTCTTGCACCTTAGGCATACGTTGTGGAGACTGCATGTTCTCCGTCAAGTGTACAGGTGTTTCCATTGACTGTGCGGTATGAATCACCTGTATTCGAGTCTTAACAGGCTTTTGAATATGATCCAGTGACCCAACTTGCTGAGACGGAACCGGAGGTTGCAGAAAGGCTAAAAACCTCGGATTCTGCATTACTTGTGTGAACATAGCCACAGCAGTAGCCAACTGGGTCCTGAATATGTCATCATCAGTCTGTGGTGGTCTTGAGGACTCACCCACTTCATGTGTCTGTTGACCCTGTGAAGAGGAAACCTCTTCAGTCACATCATCTGGTCTGTCAGCCATAATTGCAATTCCCTGTGTCTGGTCTATGATCCCTTGTGTCTTCAAGCCCAAAACTGACCAAGGCTCACTTCTATGGGAAAAAGTGATTTAATCCCGTCGATGGAACCATGAAACCGGCCTGTTCAATCCAAAAAGGGCGGTAGACTTTATTTTAAACCTTGATTTAGCTTTCACCCATTATTAGTCGTCTATTTTACCTGTACTTTCAAGACACAACAAAGGGGAGAGGGATACAGGCTGCTAGATTGCACCTGTATGAGTGGACAGACACCAGATTGGCCCCTAACTTAGGCGCCCCTTTCGGTATTTCTTTATTGTTCAAAAGAGGGAATAAACGCTGTGGTTCCTACAAGCTGCCCCGCACAAACTCGGCTGAATTTCCACTGTTCCAGCCCGATTTCGGCAGCATAACTGTACTAGAACCCTTCACGGTCAATATTCCCACGCATTGACTGACTTTCCCGACGCATACGGGCGCTTTGCAAAACCTGGCGAGAATCTGCAGCACGCTGAATTCTCTGTTTTCAGCCCTGAAAATACGCCAGATCACCTGTACAGCGGTCCCCTTGCGTCCCCGAACCTCCTGGGGGTATTAGGGTCCGTTTAGGGCCAAAACCCTAAACCTGCAAAAATACACAGCAGGCTGTAATTCACTGTTTCGGGCTCCGTTTCGCGTGCCGGTCGCATCCCTAGCAAGTCCTCGAGCTCCCGCACCTGTAGGGCTACTTGCCCTTTGAATCGGACGAGATTTCTGGCGTGAAACCTCTCCGAATTCACCTGTACCTGCGGGGGGATTAGCCGCTAGCTAATCCAGTACCTGTGCAAGAGGCTCTTGCCTCGGCAATCGCGCATGAACCCACACAACTGTACATTGGTCAAATGAAGAGCCCACTAGAGGGGCATAACATACTGCCAAAGAGGAGAGAGAGGGCAGTGCGTAGCGTGCAGGGCATCACTCCTGGCACCGCACTGTGCATAAGAGGGAAAGCAAGCACTCCATAGCTCTTAACCTGTGACAAAATCTGAAAATGAGGCTCTCTCCTCTTCAAATTCAGCGCCACTTCTTGTTGCATAAGGCAAGTGCACCAGAAGGTGCCACTTGGCACTTTTACAAGCATTTTCCCGTTTCGGGGTTGCCGCCTAAAAATATCCCAACCGGTTGCCCAGTTGACTTCACGGCAGAGTAAGAAAATGTTCCCTTTGTCATTCCGGAGGTAATGACGCCAACACATTTTCAGGTCCCAAAATAGCAGTTCCCTAAATTTTAGGAGATGCTGCCATTGTATCTTTCTAGGTCATCCGACCCTCTTTGTACACTGCGGCCACATCCAGAACTGAAATGTAGCCTCTGTAGCAAAGGATTCCACTTTGGCTAGTCAATGACCCCACTTGGCTAACCATAGTCCTTGTCCAACCTTAGTGCTCTCTTGCCCTCAGGCCTGGACTCCCTCTGGACAGTTCCACACTAGCTATGCAATGCAGGGCAGTTAGATTTCCCGAGGGGTGTTTCCAAAAAGTGAAAGTAAATAGATAATAAGAAAGAAATCAACAAAAAGGATAGATAGTAGTCACACGCTGGTGACAGTTATTGTAGACAATTCCACCTAAGGGAAATTTTTTTTTATATTGAGTCTTCTGATCGGAGATGTAATACTTCAATAAATCCAGAACAATTGAATTTGCAATCTCAGATTGCCCATCTGTCTGCGAGTGGAATGAGGACGAGAACTGCACCCGTGTGCCAATGTTCTCCCAAATAGCCCTCCAAAATAGCCCTCCAATGTTCTCCCAAATAGCCCTCCAAAACAAACTCGTAAATTGGGGATATCTTTTGGAGACTATTGTCTCAGACATGCCATGTAGTCGAAAAATCTGTGCAATGAACAGTCTCGCTAAATGATCCGGCTCGACTATTTTCTTCACTAGAATGAAGTGACCTTGCTTGCTAAATCTGTCGATGATAGTCCAAATGCCATTATGTCCACTCTGTGTCTACGGGAGATCAAAAATGAAATCCACTGCAATACTTTCCCAGGGGCGGGTGGGAATGGGTAAAGGTTGTAGTAATCCCTGTGCCTTATGTAACAAACTTGGGCACCCCAAGTCAAGATTCTACCTCGACACAACAGAGATTCCCTTCAAAACAGTTCTCAAAGTAGACACGGCCCGGCGTAGTTCCGTGCCTAGAGTTATGGGCCCCAAAGACTAGCGCCCCTTTCGGTATTTCTTTTTATATTCATCTGTGTTCAAAGTACAAGAGAGTAGGCAAGTGCTCACTCTCAGACTCTGCGTCCAGATGCACTTAGAAGTGGGGCCTTACCCACTTATTTATAAGTACAAGGGATGCCCAAAAGCAGAGCCCCAAAATCTCTAAACTCAAAAGCTTTTAATCCCAAAAGCTGTCGTAAAAATCTGCCAGCGTAATTTTCGGAATTCCGTACAGGGTACAGACTGCCACGTCATCAACGTGAAATCCGCCGCAAAATCCAGGGGTCCGTACACTGCCATGTGGCAGCCCGTCGGCGCGTAATCCAGGACCCACCACGTTAGCAGTGTGTTTTTGTGTTTGTGGACACTGCCACGTCATCAGTTTGTGACATATCCCTCTCTCGAAAGAATTTTAATCGACCTTGATTATGCGTGCAAAAACAGATAGAGGCCATAAACGGTCTTAGTAGACACTGACTATTAGTACCGACTGTTTGATTCTTTATCTCCAGATGCTTCGCACCCTGCCCACAGGCTTCACACACATCACGTGCAGTGGCCCTTGGTTGTGGGTTGGCCACCCGTACACCTCCCTGACAGGGATCTTCAGGCACATTTAGGGTTTTGCTCAGCACTTTGCCCAACTGGATTTTGGTCCTTTTCCATTTTTTCCTCATTTATGGGGTTTTTTTGCATTGTCGTTGGGGCTTCTGGTCTGCCCTACCTACTTCCTATTTTCCTATATGTAGGAGGGGGGGATGCACTCTCCGATTCATCTTGTCTTGTACACAATAGTTTTGCCATCTGGAGTTATTGGGGCTTGCCAGCCTTTTCCATCTGTCTCTTGTGTGTCCATCGCCATTGTCTCTCTCTCTCTCTCTCTCTCTCTCTCTCTCTCTCTCTCTCTCTCTCTCTCTCTCTCTCTCTCCACCTGCTGCCGCTGCTCACTCTGACATGGTATCAGAGCTCTAGGCTTGTGGATCAGCCATCGCCGTCCTCTGGAGGACATTGCAAAGCTTTTCATCGCGAAGGATTTCCCTCCTACACCAGCGTTTTTCCTGGCAGCAGCGTTTTTGCTTGCAGCCCCAGCGTTTTGTGGATCTGTGGCCTCTTCTGCGCTCCTCTGCTATCGCCATCTCCCTCCTCCTTGATCGCCACCTAGTGCCCTTCCTCTGCTCACCTTTTTTTTCAGCATCTGACCTTGCGTTTTTGCAGGAGGGCAGTCCTTTTGGATCTGCGTTTTTCCCCTGCATTAGCGTTTTTCAGCCAGCAGAAGGCCTAGCGTTTTTTTGCAGGAGGCAGTCCTTTGGACCAGCGTTTTTACCCTCTGCTTGAGCATTCTCTACTTGCTGATCTTGGACAGCCGGAGCCCCTCGGTCTTCCCGCTTGGAAGTTGAACCATCACGTGCCTTTGCCGGCGATTTCACGATCACTTACCTGCAGATTTTCAGCCTGTTTTGGTGCATTTACAGCCCTCACCTTACCTTCTTGGCATCCGGTGTTCATTACCAGGCGTTTTTGCTCAAACCCCTGCGTTCTCGTGGTGTTTCGAGCTCCCTTTTGCTGCGAGGTTTGGGCAACACCTCAACTTTGCTTCATCGGCATCCCTTCGGGTTTCTCTTGTCTCTTCCGTCACGTACCCCCTACATCGTGGTCTTCTGGCGTTCTATCCGGCGTGATTTTCTGATCCTATCCTCACCTTTGCTTCTGATTTTACACACGAGACTTCTCTGTTGATTTTTTGTCTGTATCTACGGCAACACTCCTAGCCATGCCCATCTTTACTCCCGGCGAAACACTTGACGATTCCAACTTTGTCGTCTGGAAGATGAAGATCATGGTGATGCTTATGCAGTTTGACTCAGTGGCGACATTACCTACTCGAAGCCGATTTTACGGTCTTCACAGATCACTAGAGTTTACGCTACTTCTTGTCACAAAAGTAGCTATTGGAAAAGCAGATGCGGTGGGCGAACATCTTGTTATAGTTTCACTTCCAGATTGTCCATGTGCAGGGACAAAAGAATTTGGTGGCAGATGCTTTGTCCTGGAAGCCGTTGGTTCTGGCTATTTCCGCGATATATCATAGGAGCTTCGAGGATATGGTCGATCAATATGCCATAGATATAGATTTGCAGATATTTTCACTTGGATACGGAATGGGGAGGTAGTAGCGGGATATTCCATTCGGGATGGCTACTTGATGAAGAAAACGATGTTGTGCGTTACACAGCCGTTGAGGGAAAAGGTTCTAACCGAATGCCACTGTCCACCATTTACAGGTAACCGCGGCATTTCTACCACCTTAAAAGGTGTGGAGAGATACTTCTTTTGGCGGAGACTCAAGAAGGACGTGGACGATTTTGACGTAGTTGCTTGGTATGCCAGAAGGTCAAGTTTGACAGGCATAAAGCACAGGAATTTTACAGCCTTTACCCATACCCACCCGCCCCTGGGAAAGTATTGCAATGGATTTCATTTTTGATCTCCCGAGAACACAGAGTGGGCATGATGGTATCTGGACAGTTATTGACAGATTTACCAAGCAAGCTCATTTCATTCCAGTGAAGAAAACAATCAAGCCGGATCACTTAGCGAGACTGTTTGTGGCCCAAATCTTCAGATAACATGGCATACCAGAGACAATTGTCTCCGACAGAGACCCAGTTCTCATCATCTTTCCACCCGCAGACAGATGGGCAATCAGAGATTGCAAATTTAGTCGCTCTAGATTTATTGAAGTCTTACATCTCGGATTAGAAGACTCAATGGGAAAAGTATTTGCCCTTGGTGGAATTTGCCCACAATAACACGATACACTCTTCGACAGGGAAGGCGCCATTTGAGATTATTGAAGGTGCTACGAAGGTTCCACCCTTCCTTAGCACGAAAGATAAGATTTTTGAAGCGGACGAGTACACACGAGACTTGGACACGGCTTTTGCCAAGGTCCAAGAGGCTTTGCAGAAATCTCAAGAAAGATGCAAAAAGGCAGCAGATCGACATTGTCGCGATTTGAAATTAAAGGAGAACAATTGGGTGCTCTTACGTTTTGAGAAGGCACGCCTGAGAAAGAAAAAGGGAAAGGAGCGGTTTTTTCCAAAGCTTAGCATGAGATAGGCAGATACTCCTCAGATTGTGAACTTGAAGCATTTGGTTTAGCATAGTCTATTCCAAATAGAACCCCGAATTGAGCTGGGCAGAATTTGGTGTAGCGGGTATGCACAAGAGGGAAGTCGCTCCACTCCTTTGTCAATAGATTGCCCCGATTTTTGATACTAAAGTCACTGATGTCTCTTTTGAGTTTCAGGGATACTGTGGGCTGACAGTATTCTGCTGTATGACTTCACAAAGTGGAATTCCCGATAATATGATACTGATTTGTTCTTTACTTGTCTAAGTGCAGGAATAGATAGACGAAATGACTGCAGCATTTCGGTCTGAAGATCTCGATAGACATGGTTGCAATAAGGATTAGTTAATTGGGCCACAAGTTGGGACAACTTTAAAAACACAGTTCCCCTGTAAATCGGACGGGTTTGCACGCGAGGAAACTCTCCGTTTTTGCATTCCTTCGTGATGGAACCGTGCGTACCTGAAGGGGATTAGCAATTAGCTAATCCGGTTCCTGTACAGAAGGCTCTTGCCTTGGTAAAAGCGCATAAAACCCCCAAAAATGTACATGGTCCTTTGAGAAGCCCAACTAGTGGGGCATTACCATATGTGCAAAGGGGAGAGAGAGATGCGCGAGAGCAAATCGTCGTGCTACATAGAGCAAGGGAGAAGGCAAGCTTTCCATGAAAGCTGTGATCACCTACACCCACTACTCACACACACTATAGCACACTGTGGAGCAAAAATCAGCCCCCTCTCTCAAAGTGGGCGTCCCCAACTGGGATGAGCTTGGCAAGTGCACCTGGAGCCGTTAAGTGCTTGCCTCTTTTGAGTTAATTTCCTAGTACTTATAAGTGTAGCGAGGGGGCCTAAATGACTTTGAACTGAGCCTAGACACCCTTTTACTGCTGAGATTCCAGTGCCAATTGGCCTGACCATCTCGTGGCGACTTGCCCTTCCCGACTGCAGGTGAAACTCTCGACTGTCGGCCGTTTCACATTGGCGACACAATGTCCGCAACTCCATCGTCTCCTGGCCATATGTAAAAGTAGGTGCTGACCTCTTGACCCATTGTAGTGTGGTGTTAAACACCATAACCTTGGTTTTTCCCAGGTTAACAGACATTCCACCATTGTGGTCAAATGTGTAGAAATCATCTAAATGACGCTGCATCCCCTCCGTGGAGTTGGAAATCAACACAATATCATCAACATATAACAATAGCGGGATCCATGTCCCTGCCAACTGTGCTCCTCTATCAAGAGTAGAGAAACCCTCGTGAAACCCTCCTGTCGTGCTGTTCGTACACCCTCTCTCTCTGTCCATCTACTCAACTGTTACTCAAGGATGGATGCGTACAACTGTGCCAATGTGTGTTCAATCATGATAGTGTGGTAGTTCCCTGGCTCCATAGGGTCCCCTGACTCGAAGATAGGTACGATCGTGGATAAACTCCAAGTATCAGGTAGGCCCTCCCACATGGAACGATTGAACATCAGTGCTAGAAGCTCTGCAGGCAAATCTCTGGCATGTCTATGCTCTCCTAGTCTTCATCCTGTCAAATGGCTTTCTTTACCATCTTGCCGGTAAAGAAAGCACATGTGTGTGGACATGGCTCTGGTGGTTGTGGAAGAGGTGGCTGCCCCAAGACTGTAGAGAGATGATGCATATTGACCCCATACCTCAGTAGAAGTGATGGGGGGGAGTACTCATGGAAGAGTCACCATGCCTCGCCTAAATTGTGGCTCAAAAACAACTAATATAAATCTTGTTATAGCGGAGCTAGAAATGCCCTCTTCTTCAGTCGTACTAAACGTGGAGAAGCAATCCGTGACTGCTTGTGAGTAATGACTCCTAGAAGTACCTCCCTCTGAAGTCGGGCTCTGGTCTCTCTGCACTCCTCATCATACCAGCTATTCTGGGGTGTGCTCTTAGAATGTCGTCGTTGCTCAGGCTCAATGTGTGGGTATGCCTCTACTGCTGCATCCTGTAGTGTCTCTGTCAATATATAAGTGAGCTCCCCTAAAGGTCTCCCCGGATCCTTTGTGCATAAGCGTCTGTAGATACCATCTATGTAGACAAAATCAGTCTTTGAAGTAAAAGTGTATTAGGTATGCGTAGGTGTCTGGACTCTGTGCCAGTCGAGTGATGCTGAACTAGAATGAGACGGTAAACGTGAGGAGAGCATGATCTACAGCTACCCCAATAGGCTTTTGCCCGACTGTAAAGTCCAGAATAGAGGGTATGAAACTGGGCTGAGCCAAAACATAATCCACTGTGCTGGCCCCATGTCTATGAGGAAAACAAGTGAACCCACTCGGCGCTGGAAATCTCTGGAGGCCATTCAAGATGGCCAGTCCATGTGCAGTCCCCAAATCTGTCATATATCCCCCATATCTAGTGCGCTCTTCATCCTGCGAACACCTGGCCAATCCCATATCACTAACATCCAATTCTCTCAACATTTCCTCTGAGATATCGTAGAAAGCTGTCTGAGACTGGCCCGTCCTGGCCTTGAAGTCTCCCAAAAGAATGACATCTTCATCCCTAGAGAACTCCCATATGTTCTCATCCAATATCATGTAGGGTGACTCCCCCTTGGGCGATGCATAATGAGATGTGCTGGGGGCGAAATAGCATATTGCAATGTAGAGTGGCTTCCCTGTCCTTGCTCTCACTCTTACCCACATATATTTGGCCTGCTCATCCCTCCGAATAATACGAATGAGGGGTTGTAGCTCCTCCCTGAATAGGACTGCCACACCTCTTGACCCCCGTCCTCTATGCGTTGATCGCACTTCCTGCCTACAAGTAGTCTCCCAATGGTATCCCGTCACTCTAGGTAATGTGCCGCCAGGAGTCTGATGTGTTTCCGAGTAAAAAATACTGTCTCTTCCCTTAAAGCTATCTTCAAATGCGCCTACATCTAGCTTCATTGATCCGTTACAATTCCATGCTGCCATTTTAAGGTTGGTCACACAGATCTTGCACCGTCATGTGGTGTGTTTCTTCAACACCACTACTCTCCCTCCCCTACAGAAAGCAATTTTCCCTTTCTCTCTCGCCGCCTTGATCTCTGGCATCAGCTCTTGCGTGTGTGCTACCTGTGTTAGAGTGAGGTCATCACCCAAAAATATCCCTGTTGGTCTCTTCTTCAAGAATTCCTTCCTAGCTTCTAGTGTAGGGAAACATATAATGAGTGTGTGGGCCTTCCTTTCTCATCACTTCCCTTCTTGCCAACTCTCCAAGCACCTCTGTGTGTGGTTTTAGAAATACTCATGCGTTTCAAGAGCTCTTGCACTTCTTCTTCTACTTTTCCAGTGCCTTATTGTCATATTGATGATAGTCGATATCGGTGTGGCTTCATGCATCTTACCTTTTCCTTTCTTTGCGTCCTCAATCCACTTTTTAGCTTTATCAACCTTCTCTTGTGTTTTGAATAGGTGCTCCGCCCATGCAGAGGTTGTTCGTGCCTTTTGCTCTTCCTCTTCTCGTAGAGTTTTCACCTGCTCCTTAATGCTTTCAAGCTCCTTGATCATTGAGGGTTGATTTTCTGCCTCCTTTGCGGGGGTATTTTTGCAAGCTGCAAGGTCTTCCTTAAGTGCTTTGATCAATGCATCCTTTTCATTCACGCGTTCTTCCATTTTTTATTTCCAGGATTTAAACATAGCAAGTGCATCCTCTAATTTTTTCTGCATCATACATTCCATTACGTTCACTTTTGCCCTCACAATCGTCTGCATTTCGGCCTTCAATGATTTGTACATCTCGTCACGCTTACCAAGCATCTCTTTGTCCAATTCTTTCCTTATATCTGCATACATAGCTTTTTTGTAAGTTTCCGCATTTGCATACATCTCTTTTCCAATGTCACCCCTCAAAAGGCTCAGCTACCCCTTAATCATCAGCTGTACCTTCTCAAACATTTAGTCATCTTTGACTCTGGAAAGTTTCTCTGCTCTCATAGAACCCGGCGATAGTGTGCTCTCTCGAAACCTCCACCTAAATGTCACTTTCGATTTAGGCGGGGTTTCATACATGCTGTAATTCCCGAAATGGATTGGTTGGTCCATCCGCAAGCACCCTGCGAGAGAGAGAGAGAGAGAGAGAGAGAGAGAGAGAGAGAGAGAGAGAGAGAGATGATGAAATGAAATGAAATGTTATATTAGCAACTTCAAAACGCCAAAGTGACCTATGAGACCAAAAGGTTACGTCCATGTGTGACTAGTACAATGTCAGGAGAACATAAAATGAGGGTACCTAGAGTGGGTAGGTATGTAAGCCTAACCTACATCATGATCATCAACGTCCTCATCACAAAATACATCAGCTCAAAACATATGGGGAGGGGTGCAATCACATGAGGGCTAATGAGGTGCACAACGGGGGAAGTAGACAATGGTGATCATCCCATGAGCTCTTTCATGGGTCTTTGCAATAAGGCCTCAATGTCCTCATGAGAGAGAGAGAATTGAATTGAATTGACGTTACATTAACGTCTTCAAAATGCCAAAATGACCTATGAGACCAAAAGGTTACATCCATGTGTGACTCTAGTACAATGTCAAGAGAACATAAAGATAAAAATAAATGAGGGTACCTAGAGTGGGTAGGTAGGTAAGCCTAACCTACATCTTCATCATCATCAACATCCTCATCACATAATACATCAGCTCAAAACATATTGGGAGGGGTACAATCACATGAGGGGTAATCAAGTGCACGGTAAGGAAGGTGCTCACTTCATTAAAACACAGATCATCGTTCCATTACCTTCGCCATTCAAGCCACGCGTATATTCTGTGCCGATTTTCCCCCACGCAAATAAGGGACTTTGAAATAAAAATAGAAAGCTGAGCCAAACAACTGATCAATGCAGTTGCACATATGACCTGAAGTGGGCGTCGAGGTCATATTGTTGTATTTGTTGTATGTCAAACTAAGATTTAGCAAGATGTACAATCATGCATGAAGACCATATGGAACTAGATTATATTTGTTTTGCGTAAGTTAAATACTCAATTCCACATGCTTCTGTTTGTACACTAGTCTAGTAAAATAATCTCTCTCTCTCTCTCTCTCTCTCTCTCTCTCTCTCTCTCTCTCTCTCTCTCTCTCTCTCTGCCGACGTTGGCAAGTTAATGACGGCCTTGTTTGATAAATGCGAGCTCATAAGCTTCCCTTCGACCACTTAATAGGACAGGTTCTTTATAGTAGTGTCATAATTGGTTCTTTAAACTTTTTGACATTTGCAGCCAAGAAAAATGTGGTGGGAAAGCGTAATCCCTATGGGAATTATTTGCGGAATGTTCTTTGTTATGGGAGAATCACAAGATTTTTTACACAAGCTTGCATTTGGCAAGGTATGTTGAGTTTTCTTTTTTGTGTTTCTCAAGAGGTGTAGAGGACCAAGTCATTTTTTGGTGCTTTTTTCTCCTTGAATTGTTTTTCTTTCTTTAATCTTGATATGACCATACAAGGCTTTTAATAAAGTTTTCCCATTGATCTTAACAGTAATTAGAATCAAAAGTCATTGATTTTGAAAAGTAGAGTTTGGAGTAAATAGAATTCAAAGTCATTGTTTCTGGAAAGTAAAGTTTACGTTGAGCTGATTTTTATGAACTTGCACCTACACTTCGGGACCATTGACATGAATCAGGATGTCACACCTACCATCCAAGCTATGTTTCATGATTCACGTCAGATAAAAAATGAAGTTCAGGTTGCATGTTGACAGTTCATAAGTCAGCGTGTCAAATTGTTCTGTAATGGTTCATATGGAGTATTCTTATTCTGCCGGTAGCTGGCTGCATTTGTACGTAAACAGCTCTGTAACTTTAACTGCAACGTTTTGGCAATTCATTGGACATGGAAACCTATGACAATTGGGAATTGTCGCGATTTGCGTTGGGCTTTTTGGGGCGCCAGGTTTTGTCCCTAATGCTTTTAGAAGCATAGCTTTTTCATGTAACGCTTTTGGGATAGGCCAGGGGCCTTCATAAGTGTGCTCAGGGCCTCACTTCTACTTATAACTGGCTTGGGAGCACTGAGAGGAGGAGGACCCTCGGAGATTGTACTTTGCGAAGCTTAATAATAAAGAATTACCGAGAAGGGGCGCCAGTATTTTGGGCCAGTGCATCTAGGCGTGGAACTGTGCCGTGTCGCGTCGACTCTCTCTATCTGTTCAAGTTTTGCTCAGTTATTTGCAGTTTATCACACGTATGTTGCAGTATATATTTGGGCTTGGTCAGAGTACATGTTCTTTTTCTGGCAGCCAGAGGTGCAGATGCCGTGGACACAGTGGTTAGTTTCTCTTTTCCGATGTGTGGTAGGGATCACACAGAGTGGGCTATGCAGACACTGCTGGATTGGCTCCATGTAATAGACTTGGACACTAGCAAGCCGCCTTGAGGTCAAGATGTGTGTCGCCAAGAAAGTGGGTAAAGTCATCGACAAAAAAATCCCATCGCCAGCGAATGTCAAAACTGGTTAGCCCTCAAGGGACTAACTCAAAAGGAGAAGCTTACACCATAAGTGGCATCCTCAGGTAGGGTTGTCCCTCTGGAGCCAGTCCGCTTGTGGAAAAAGCACTGCCAAGAGATCTCCGAGTTGTTGAGGAGTGTCCTGCTCAATGAGCCGGTGGTGGGATATGAGACAGACCAGGAGACGAGGGTGAGGGTCAGTGGGGGAGATGGGAGGGAGGGTGGGGGAGGGGAAGGCGGAGGCAAGGTGGTGTAGTCGACGGGCGGGGAAGGAGGGGAGCTAATGATGGCGAGGTTGAGGTGGAAGGAGTTTCCACAGGCACATCCTAGTGTAGAGGGTCAAAACGATTCCCTCTAGGAACCCAATGCTGTTGGCCTATTGTCGTAGGTCGGCCACCAGGGGGCTGTATTGCGAGCGTGTCCTTGACGGCAACGGCCATGCACCTGTTGCCAACCACCAGCTTACTGGGCACCTGTCTCTAAAGAGGTGTCAGCCTGTGCACCTTGACTTTTGTGCCTGGCCAACCTTGGTAGGTTGAGTCTGTTCAGTCAGGGTCTCCTGCGAGGACAAGCCTCGCAAGATGGCCCATTTGTCTGCATATGAACCACTGGTTTGAGAGTCTTGAATACTCCATGCTCTTGCGGAACAATGCACCACTCACCTTGCGCAGTAGGACTACCTTTGGGATATCAGTCAGATACACAATATTGGACCTTGTGGATTTCGCTACGTCGCCTGAGCTTTGGGCAGACTTGATCACAATCGAGATAGCTACATTTCACCACCTGATTAGAGTATCTTTATCCCTAGATACCTTGTGGTTTTTTTGGCCATGATCTCATTGTATATCTTTTCAAGGATTTTCCCATGTTTCTTGTATGTGTGTGTGTGTGTGTGTGTCGAGAGAAATGAAATGTTATATTAACGTCTTCAAAAGGCCAAAGTGACCTATGAGACCAGAAAGTTACAATGTGGTGGATCTGATACAAAGTCAGAGTAAAAAGATGACAAAAATGAAATGAGAGAGAGAGAGAGAGAGAGAGAGAGAGAGAGAGAGAGAGAGAGAGAGAGAGAGATTTTATTGAAAACAATCCAGCCAAAGCATCCCTGCTCGGATTCATGGGATAGGGCCATGGAGGAAAGAGACTATCGTATTAAAAAAGAATTAGCAGCAGCGAGCAAGGTAAGCAAGCTTCTTGAAACGTAAATCTAAGTTTCTTGTGTCCTGCAATTTTGCCTTATTTCTTACAAGTTAATTGCACAGCAGCGGGCATAGAACATGGAAACATTACTTTTGCCATTTGGTCACTTATTGTGATGTAGAAATAAGATGAAACTGGACGAGCTTTTGTCTTGCCTTTCTCAGCCAGAAGGGCTTCAACTTTATGAGTAAACGGCTTCTTGTGGCTCGACATGTAAAAGCTAATGCCTGTTTTTGTGAAAGTCTGTTTCGACATTTACAAGGCTTTAACCAATCAGCCTGCAAACTGTATTTTCTAATGCTAGGTTTTCATGTTAGTGAAGATTGTGAGACTAGCTATTTTGTATCATGTTGAGATGGTCAATTTGTACATGACATGCATTTTCCTTTGTCCAAGTGTACTTCTATGAGAGGTTAGGGTTCTCATTGTGATTTGAGGTACTCTGATCACCTTTTGATCGTTTTTTGGGTGAATAGTAGTAGGTTCTTTGCAATAATAAAGTGAATATCAACTGCTCAATGAAAGCTTTTTTGTTTGGAGTACACTGCGTTTCCTGCAGACTCTTGAATGTTTGACTCGTATGGACATATTTTATGCACTGAATGTGGGCTGTTTTCGGCCCAGAGTGACTTCGCAAAGTGCTATGATTTAGCAGAGGTGGCTATACTTTTGTTTGATACTCTTGAGCAACTACCATGGCTTTTGTAGCTTTGAAGTCAAAATGAGATCTGAATTGCAAAGAAATTAAGGAAAGGAAAGTTTGAGGAATATAGTCATAGACTCTATGAAGATAGTCGTCTTAATGTCTTCCTACTTTTGGAGGGCAAAAGTTTGAGGACAAAGTGCCACGATTTTTATCATATGTGCCTCCAGTGATGACCTTGCTCTCCCTATATCTTTGCAAGGATATAGGGAGAGCAAGGTCATCACTGGAGGCATGATAAGAGGTGGCTTGAATCTGTTCCAAGCTTTCCACACTTGAATGAGTTCTGAGCCTTTGCTTTTGATGGGAAAGGGTGAAGCAAAGATGGTTGAAGGTGCGAGGTTCACCCAAGGGCTTCTCATTGTTTGTTGGCCTGCCATGTGGTTCACAGACTAGTTCCCACTGCAAACCACATGGCAGGCCATTAACAATGAGAAGCCCTTCGGCAGATCTGGGAACTGCAGACAGCCTTCTCACGTTGCTATGCCTGGCGGCCTATCCTGAGTGGTTTAAGGGTCGGCCATTTGGACTTCAAAACACGTTATTGCCAACAAGTTCGAAGGAATTTTACTCATATCAACACTGCCCAATATGTCGACAAGGTGAAGGGAATGCATCATGCTAAACCTCTCTTGTACAAAACGCTGATATCCTTTGTCTATATTATCAGCTGATGGATTGAGCTGGAGCCTAACCATCATATGGTGTACTCCCTTCTGTAGCCTTGCTGCTTCCAAAAGCCTTCCTATTTCTCCCCTTGCTAGTGCGTGTGTGTGGTCACACCAGTCGTGTAGAGCAGCCTCTTTCCAGATGTTGCTTGGATGCAGGATTGAACACCGCCATTAATGCCTTCTTGTCTCATCGCATCTTCTATGAGGCAGTACTTGTTTAGCCAAATGTGGTTCACTTCCCACTCAGCGTCAGGTAGCTCAATATGCAACAATTGTAGTGCTTCTTTAACTAGGCCTTGAAAACTTGCTGCACCCATGTCGCTGCGTAGATTAATGTTTTCGGCTATATCTTCATACTCTCCTAGTGGTGACTGCACAGGTTGCTTATGCCAACCATTGGTGATTGTGTCTTTGACCTGAAACTGCATACCCTCGTCACTCAAAAACTCCCGAATCCAGTAGATAACATTGGACGGTATTTTAATGTTCAACATTATCAACACTTATCTCTGCATCCCACTCATCTTCGCTACAACTTTGTGTTGCATTGTTGGCTTCCTCAGGCTCTATGCCTATCGTCTTATGCAGCTGATCCCTCAATCTCTCTAGGTTGAACTGTGTGTTTTCCAGACACAAGCTCGGATAAAATGCCCAAGTACTTGACCTGTATAACTCCCAATCCCAAGACACACAAACTCTATTTATCGACAGCACTAAGACATTCATTAATCCCTGGAGTTGCCAGCAAACTACTTTCACTACCGTGTTTCTGCAATCTCCGATGGTTATCTTTGGCAAGGATATTGGGAGAGCAAGGTCATCACTAGAGGCACATAGAATATAGTCATAGACTCCATGAAGATAGTTGTTTGAATGTCTTCCTACTTTTGGAGGACAAAAGTTTTGAGGACAAAGTGCTAGGATTTTTGTTGTGCACAAGCACAAGAAGATTTACAAATTTTCTTATGTAGGAAAACATAGTTTTTTTCAAAGTTTTTCATACAATGCATAACATCATGAGCTTCTGCTCGAGAGGCACTGCATACCTAGCTAGGTACGATTGGGGGCAAGGGACCACGGGGGCCGGTGGTCCCTTGCCCCCAATCGTACCCAGCTAGGTATGCGATACCTCCCTCACAGAAGCTCACGATGTTGAGATAAGTCGCAATGTGGGAATTATTGTGAGAATTTATCCAAAACTTCTTGTGAAGCAGCAAGTGACCACACTTACAATAGCCAGCTTGCTTCATGGTAGCTAGCCATCTGGAGCAAGATAAAGAGACCTTTTAAGAATAGGATTAAGCATATTAGGGTCCATCTTGAGCATATAAATACAACTAGATAGAAATGTTTATATTTAATAGATCTCAAAATGAGCTCTTATAGAGCAACTCAAATTCCAATGGTCCAAATGGTAAATCTGCCATATCTTGTGTCATACACATCTTTGAACCCAAAGACGCAATAAAAAATTTACGTTTGGCATAGTGCATGGCCTGATAAATATTATGCCAACACAAAAGGTATATCAAAAACCTTGATTGCAGGCACTTGTTCCTAATAGTAATTATAGTCTTAGCCATTCTATACACCCATATGCACAATTTTGAATCAAATGTGATGAACTTTAAAAGTTTCGGCTCAGTTTCATACAAGTTTTAGCTTTGCTAGACATATAGTCAAAAATCAGATTCAACATTAACTCACTCTTAGATATATGTACAACCTTGATACTTCTCAAGTCAATTTATGCCTTTGAGGTCTTGATTGAAACAAATGTGCTCCCAACTTTTGCCAAGAAATTTGTTATGCGCAGAACTTATGCTTTACGGTCATGTTCATAAAAACCTTCTTGCGGGAGACCAAAGGAGTCCAAATGACTCGAGGTTTCAAGTAGCAGTCATCCACAAGACAATATAACCATCAACTCCATCATGCATAGTATTGACTAAATACTACAACCCCCACTAACGTTATGAGTGTTAAAGGGTTCTCTTTTTGGTCTTAACTTGGAAAGCCCTTTAAGTGGGAATAGGCGTCATGAAACCATGATAAAGGTGATCAAGAGGTTCCACCTCCTTTGTGGCTATGAGTATACCACATCTAGCCTACTTTGCACATTTAAATCACAATACAAAGGGAAAGTCCTTTTATAAAAAAAACTCAAACCTTATTAAGAAGTTGATGCAACTTCTTGTAAAAGACTTGTGGAGAGTGAAATAGTAAAAGTGTGTATCGTTGAGATAATAGAAGAGAGAGAGAGAGATTCTTACCAACAAAAGAGATGGTTTATTCAACACTATCACTTGAAAATTCAGAGTATGGGTGCATGATATGAAAATAGTGGGATCTATCATGCATGGTGGCACGTGGAAAGTTTTCTATGAGCATTAAAAAGACTAAGTGGGGCCTTGGCAAAACTGAAGGGAATCTTCGATGGGATTTGTGAACTAATACATTTTATGTAAAAAGAGCTAAGTAGTAGAGGGTACCCAATTTGGAAATCATGAAAAGCCAGATTCTTGGCGAGTCTCGCAATGCCAAAGAATTTTGAATACGGGCAAAATTCATGGCGAACATATTACGAGCCTTAAATGACCATCCAATATACAAAAATCCACCTTCTAGGACAAGGCCCTTTCTTGACAGAGAGACACACATTGTATATTCAAATTAATTTGGGCTCTTTGCCTACTTCACCACTTTTTGGATTTGTAATAGGCTCTGGTTCTTTTCCAAGACCTCGAGCTTGCCTCTTGAGCCCCTTTCCATGGTCTCTAATACTCTGATGTATTAGCAACTTGCATGCTTCATAACTTATTTAAAGAATAATTATCTTACAGATGCTTTCTTTTAATAATTGGGTCAAAATTCTTGCCACACTTGCACCCTCAATGAAACCTCTCTATCAGAAATGGCCCTGAAAGTGTCCAAAGTCTTTTCTTTTCTCCCTGTTAGATTGATTCAAGTGGAGCCCTTTGGATCGACTCCGAGTGCTTCCAAACAAGGCCTTCTTGGTATTCATCCTGAGTGAAAATGTGGGTATGCTTGGATAATCTACATTGTTAGAATCATTGTGGTTAAGGAGGGTAAGTTAGTATGCTATTCATGGGGTTTTGTAGCACTGATCCTAATTAGTATCGAGCAATGCTAAAGACACAAGATAATGAAAATGTATTCAAGTTCTCATTACAGCATAGTGTGCATGGCTAGGGAGAGGCTCCATAAGAGTAGTGTAATCTAGGGTTATCCCCAACATACGCCCTCCTAAGCCTAGAGTATTCTAGTGTGTTCATATCTTGGTATCAGGTTGTCAAAGTTTCATGGTGCCTAGGTCTCTTGTTGGATTTTTCTACAAAGTTCTCGTGATGCATCATGGTGGGTTCTCACCGGATTTAGCACTCACGGTTCTCAATTGGATACATTATTGAAAGTCTCAGCAGATTCATCGTCCATGAGTCAGACAGATACAACATGTAAGTTCTCATGAGATCCTAAGGCTCATACAAAGTTGAAAATTTTATGTGTGTAGAGGGTAGTATCTCCTCTATTCAAAAATCATGTTATATGTAAAGAGGGAGATGTCGCCTCTTCTCATTGTTGTTGATGTCATGGTTGATGTCTTCATCTTTATATCCTTTATTTTGAAAGTCTTCATAGTCTTGAATCTCCTTCATGTTGTAAATGAGCTTATCTATGTTCTCGTTCTCCTCCTTGGATGGATCATCCTCAGCTCCTTAATCATGGTTTCTGCATGTGCTTGGGAAGAATGAGTGAGAGGTAGGTCTTGCCCTTGAAGGGGTAGTGTCTAAACCTCTAGATTTCTGTAAGACCAACGGGTAGACAGACATGCGAATAACCTCCCAACCATCCTATGTATAGGCCCCTGGCCCTCTTCCATATATAGACCCCTTTACTGCATGTGTGTCCGACACCTTGCCCGGGCCGTGCCCGTCTAGTCCTACCCTTGGCATGACATTACTCCCCCCTTGGAGAAGCGTTTTCGTCCTCGAAAACACAAGTGGCGGTATCTTCATAAGAACACTAATGCTTTCCACCGTGGCATCCCTCATGGATCCAACGGTTTGTTGAATCGGAACCCGGTTCATTGGGAGGTTCAATGAAATCAAGAGTAACATCTTGATTTTCTACATTGTTGTCCCTGTGCAACCGTCTTGGTTAACCGACTCATAATCAAAAGAGCGTGAAGGCTCCATTTAGAACTCACTTGAGAATGCTGAACGAGTTATCACAACTAAAAGGTGTTTAAACGCATACCCAGGTTTCAGACTTTCTGAAGGTACTGGAATGTGCAATATAACCTCGGCTCATCTTTCCATGAAAGTACTATGATGACATATTCATCAGCAGCAACCAAGTCCTTGACTTGCGGTGGTTTCTTGCCAATAGTCAACCTCATCCAAACTGATGATTAAGGTTGATAACTTGAGAATAACAGGCAGAGACTAGAACTAGCCGTAACATTCCTTTCATCATATGAAGCAAACTCCAAACCAGAAAGGTAACCGATCTAGTTGTTTCACTTCTTGCTAACGTATGCACTTAGCATGTCCTTTAGTGTGCTTTACTAACGTATGCACTTTGTATACCCTTTAGTACTAAATAGAATGCTTGTAAGCTGCCCATCCTACGCGGGATGAATAGCAACAGTAAGAGTGAGGTGCTGTCCCCCAACGACTTACAGACAGTCGCCCATGACTGACGACAAACTATGACGCAATCATTGAGTATCCAGCCATATATTCAATATGAAATGTAGACAACCAACGAGGTTGAAAGCAGATTGGAGTTTCAAGCAGCCAATCACGAACACCCATACTCAGCCATCACCTTGTATGGCAGGGTGTAAACTCATACTAAATCTGCACGAGAGATTGCACTGGCAGTGCAAAAAATTGCAGAAACAATAATGTCCATGAATTTGCATGCCGCTCCGAATAAATTTGTGGTAAACACTAGGGCCCATAACACCTAGTGTGCATGCATTTAACACAAACATATCGGAACCGCAATTCCATGACGAGACTTTCCACGGTACGTACGTGAAAGTTTTGCAACAAATTTGGACCATAATAGAATGTGACAACCCGATCACACCTAGGTACCAACCATGAGACATTCTCATGTACATAGCATACTTAGCTATATGTAGAAACGACCCTCCGTTGAGGTGGTTTCACAGCACTTGGAATTGTAACAAGTTTGTACTTGGTACCCGACAATTTCTGGCCACTGAAATTGCTCCTGATACTGTGTGCTTAAAATGGTCGAACCAATGGATGCGACCAGCACCTAGGGACTTTGTCGCGACACATTGGTAAAAAGATGGCGCCAGTGTCAGTCCAAGAGACTCATATTCTCCACATGTGGACTATGTCTCAAACAAGGATATCAAGAAAAGCGACATCCATCAAGTACGAGCTGGTACTTGTGTGTGGAGGTAACTGCAAACACTCCGCGATAAGAGTGAGAGGGACCCTCATTATCATGCTCCACACTGGCTAAACTGAACTCCTTGAGTTCCTAGACCATGTTGTATCCCATGTGACAACATGTGCCAAATCGAACCCTACAACTAGGTTCGTAACTGGAGAAGGTATAGTGGATGCTACGGTCCAAAATACTCTATTCCAAGATGCCCTTGGCATGGCTTTGAAACAGTCAAGCGTATTTATACGGCTTGCACTGGAAACCATGGGTGTTGCCTGCGCAATCCAACCCCTTTGGTTAACATCTACGTAGTCAAACCCCTTGGGAAGACCCTCTGTAGAAACTGCTCAACTAGCAAGCAACGGTAACCAACATAGTTAACCGTGTAGATAATGGTTGGAATCAACTCGAAAAGTTGAATTCGTCTGCTACCGTGTGGTAGATTGCGGAATTCTTTCCTTGAAAGTTTAACTATGAGAGATAAAACTGTGATCCTTCATGCCTATGGGGTGATTTAGCAGTCACCCTCCGGGCTGTGCCCCAAACAATATGTCCATAGACACTCCGTAGTGCTATAGAGAGAGCAAGAAATCCACACAAGTGAATTGCGTAGCTCTTGTGAACAGCCATGCTGTCTCAACTGATTGCTGCATCTATACTTCTTTGTAGAGATCAGCTGCTGTGAGTTGAAGATTTATCAAAAACTCAACTTGAGTGTCGCACTGAAAACATGTAGTGCAAAAATGACACTGTAAACATCCTGAATGACAAGACCCTTGCTTGTCCATTAACGTCGATGTATACTTCCTTGGGTAGATCTGTTCACTCTTGAAAACAATCACCCAAAGAATACCAATAGTTGGGTCTTACCCTTGGCCTGACAATGGCTCTTAGCCTGTGTGGCTTCTAGCTCTGGTGCAAATTAGTGGTCAATGAACGAACCGATGAAGACGAATTTGAGTAGCATCTTAGCCACATGTTAGCTGAGAGTTAGAGCACCATGGCTCAGACTGACTGTCGAGCAAAACACATATCAAAAGATTTTCATTTTTCCCTTAAAGAAAGAGAAAAAGAGAGATAAGAAGAGCATGCTAGGCTATGGAACTTTCCTTGAATGACTATGACGTGTATAGTGGATTGCCATGCTCGTGTGCATCTTATGCCTAACGTGCAGCGTATCCTATAAGCATGCAACAAGTTGCTGCTATGACTCTCGCATTGAGAGAGGTAACAGAAAAACACAACCACATCTGGATCTACCTGCCTTGCAGGGTCGTGATTGTATGAAAATGACTTAGCATTGGCATTTTGCCTGTGAAATAAGTCCTAGATTTAGGTTCCTTTTAGTGCTGTTGGGTGTTGATAGCAACCAACCATCAGGTTCAACAATCCATCACTTAGTCTGTCCTTGACAGAGTTGCGAGTGTGGTAGCGGAAGCATAATGCATAAAGTGGTGGAATCCATGCCACCTGCTTAGCATGCCTTGCATGCAAAAACGTAAGCCCTTGGCTACTATAACGGTCTCAAGCGTGAGAACCAAAACCAGAAGTGCCTTGCACTGGTAGGGATTCTGTGAGCTGACATTCCCTATTTTGCCAGTTCCCCAAACTTGTGTGCCAAAGCCCTTGATTCCAAATCAATGGCAGTATCGCGGCACAAGGGAGAAGCCGTGTTTCATGTAAAATTTCCAAAGCACTTTGCTTTGCACAATGACAGTAATTGCCAAGTAAAGTGTAAACATGGAAAAACAAGAAAAACTTAAACTTGGCTAACCCGGTAGGTGTTGCTGCCATGAAATTCCAAAGGAAAAGCTCGCGTAAAGGTGGCTCATAGCCAAATCTTCCATGCGAGAGAGAGTTGTCGCATATGTATATTCGCCATCTTGTATCATATACATCCGTCGTATACGGAATGAAAGAATCTGCAAATATTTTGCCAAATCCGTCCCCAGTTTGTATGCTCATAGCATAGTCCAAACGTGGGAAATCGCCATACAAGATGCCTGAAGTGAAACCGTGCTTCACATAAAGACATATGTGTATATAGCCAACAAATGCTATTGACGACAGATACCATAACAAATAGAGTCGACCTTGTCGATCATGCACTGATAATGGACCTTGTCCAATTGTACCTTTTATGGAAGAGTAGAAAAATACTTATATGCATACTTGCGTAACTTGATTACTGAAAGCAAAGAGACTCCTATCTGTTTTGCAGGCTGTGACCAATGGTCGGCCATGCCGAGCACTTTTGCCTGCTGTGTCAATGAAAGATAGGCGAGAAAGAAATTTGCGTGACAAACCATAGGCCTTTCCCTAATGGATATGCTCCTAGCATACGCCAGATGCTAGTAGTACAAAAATGAAAGCCTTACTTCGGACATTGCCCTTGTAGGTATATACATGCCATGCATGATAAAAAGTCGCAAGGGCTAACTCTGGAGTGGTGTACTCAACACCAGAGTGTTGTATGCACTTAATGAGCCGTGCTCAATGATCAGAACAACACCTTGAAGACCAAGTGAGCCGTGCTCCAACATACAATTGACAGCTGCATACTGAGAATGAATTAAACAAGAAAAGTGCAACAAATAGTCATACCTAGTCTTTGAAGGCCAAGTGAGCCGTGCTCCAACATACAATTGACAGCTGCATACTGAGAATGAATTAAACAAGAAAAGTGCAACAAATAGTCATACCTAGTCTTTGAAGGTCAGAGACGAATATTATCCACATCATCATCTTGGCATGCCACAGTTAGAGCGGTCTTGCATGCCCTTGCATGCTCGCGGTCGTGGAAAATCCTTAAAACCACGACCTTCTCGTAGCCTTGTTAACCCATTCCGCGGTCCTTGAATCGGTGAGAGAGTGGTATCACATGTCGAACTTCTTCAATTCATCGTCGACCACGCTCGTGCTTGTCGAGATTATGGCACCATCATGGCATGCAAATCTTGCTCAAGCTCTTAGAACCATGGCCATGATTATTTGTTTGTGTTGAAAATCTCTGCAATTTTGCTCCGACTTGCTGTAGTGACCTGCCACCTGCGCTGTGCCAAGGCCTTGTACTTGCCGAGATTAACTCCCTCCAAGAGAGATTTTCCCTGGTAGCTTGTCTTGAACGAGCATAGGCGGGTGTGGGCACATGCCCTTAAACAATTTAAATGGCCAAATAATGTTTTGAAATTGGCCAAGGTGTGAAAAACAACAGTAATTGACCTGTGGAGACAATCGGCAACTTGCGCGATGGAGAATTCGATGAGAGCTCATGCTATGAGTAGATTCCGGATGCACTGCAGCCACGGGAATTCCCTAGCTCACCGAGGCGCTTCTATCAAGCCCAAGCCGGCGCGTTTTTGAGAAGCTCAAAATTGGTCTCCTTCCCAGCTTAAAGGGACTGCACGCGGACCAGAAGCTTTGGCTTCTTCCCCGACTTGGGGACAACAGCACATGGTGTTTCTTCTTCGGCTTCCATGTAAGAGCCATGCAAGCGCATGCAATTCCATGCACAAATAAGCTCCACGACCTTGCATGCTGCTCGCCCCTTCATGCCAAAGCTTCCATGAATGGACGCACAGAGAGAGAGAGAGAGAGAGAGAGAGAGAGAGAGAGAGAGAGAGAGAGAGAGAGAGAGAGAGAGAGAGAGAGAGAGAGAGAGAGAGAGAGAGAGAGAGAGAGAGAAAGAATCCGTGCTTCCATGCCCTCCCCTTTTCCCCTTTCTCCTTCTCCTTCCCTGAGCTCTGATACCAATGTAAGACCAACGGGTAGACAGACATGCGAATAACCTCCGAACCATCCTATATATAGGCCCCTGGCCCTCTTCCATATATAGACCCCTTTACTGCATGTGTGTCTGGCACCTTGCCCGGGCCGTGCCCGTCTAGTCCTACCCTTGGCATGACAATTTCACTACATCGAGCATAGTTTTGTATCTTCATTGAGAAGATAGACATACAAATAATTGGGGTACAAATTGTGACACAATTTTAGGCTTCGAAGAGCTTTGAAAACTCCACAATAATCAAGAAATTATTATGAGAGGTATCACTAATCTTCACATGCATTTCAATCAATGCATTGCGAGTAGATTCGGCCAAAAGGGTATTTAGCATTCAGTGGAAGCCTATCAACTTGGTATTTGAAGTTAGTTTGATCATTAGAACATTCATCCAAGCTCTACAAAATCTCCAAAGATGAATTTGATAGCGATTATGGTTTAAGTAAAGCACTCATGGCATCATTACGTTCATGTCTCCGTTTGCGAGTTGGCAACATAGCAATCTAAAATAGAAAATTGTTACTAGCTCGTGGTGTAGGTCATTAGTTTGTGCCAAACCTTGTGAGCATAAGCCCCTAAGCATGTGAGGCCACCTCTTGAAGGAATTGACCTCAATCAGAGCATGCAAGACGAATGGTTTCTTTCAGTAGCGCACAAGCTGCAACACAAGATTCGGGGAGAGATTGGGCTCTAGCGTGAGCAATCACAAAATTTGGTGCATTGGGGGGCTATGCCATAAGCTAGGCAACATTTATTGTGTTGATGGATTCACAAATGGGGGCCTTAGGCTCTTCATCGAGGGGGCACATAGGCTCTCTCTTTTTCCCATAGATGTACCCACTAAATCAAGAGTTAATTGACTTATAACTTTTTTCATGGCTAAGTCATGCTTTTATTTAGGAAATAGGAGCATGAGATACTTGAGCAAAAGGTAATAACAACTAAACGCATCAAATCCTAAAGCTTCCTCTCACCTGATCACCAAAGGGTAGTGGATCATGCTCAAGCCCAACGTGGTGATTAGGGATAGGATTTTATTACTAATATAAGAATGCAAATACAAAAAGGTTAAATGCAAAAGTTTATGCTACTAATTAATGATATAATACAAAATTAGTGAAGCCTAGACATGACCCATCGGCTCTGATACAACGTGTTAGGATTAGTGTGGTTAAGGAGGGTAAGTTAGTGTGACATTCATGGCTAGGTAACACCAATCCTAATTGGTATAGAGCATTGCTAATGACACAAGATAATGAAAATGCAATCAAGTTCTCATTGCAGCATAATGTAAGCATCAAGTTACATTGTTTTTTAGCATAGAAATGATCTCAATATATAGAAGGAGGAGGGTGACAACATATGTGAGGTGTGGAAAAGCTTAAGGATCATCCCAAATAGAGAAAAAATCAAGTGAAAAACTCGTATGCACCATTTTAGGGACTATTTTGACCTAGAAATGTCCATGGGCCATACACATATCATATGGCATCAGTTTCCATCATCTAATCATCATGCATGGCTAGAGAGAGACTCCATAAGACTAGGGTAATCTAGGGTTATCCTCAACATACATGCAATCACTATAGAAGACTGCAGATTGAAGATACTAAAGGGTGCACAATTTTTTGATAAATGTGAGCTCATCAAAGCACCATTCAACCTTAACTTTGTAGATCACTCCAAATGTGCATCCAATGTAGGCCTTTATATTTGCACAAAGGGAGTCATGGAATTTGCAAAGAGTAATACTGAATATTACATTCAATCAATATGGAATGTCTACAAGCCTTACGTTAAATGTGCATGCAAGTTTCTTGACTCAAAGGCATCATGTGAATCAAGCATCATGTGGTTTGACCATGCTATCTGGTACACTCTTAACCATCTTGAGCTTCTCTTCCTAGATAAACCCACTAACTTCCATTTGTCCCTTTTTTTGTTCATGGCTCAGAGGACATGCCTAGGCACTTGTGATCACTCAGATTGCTTTAGTCACTTCAAAAGTCCGATGCTAGATATTCTTAAGGAACTGAAAACAGATGAACCGGGCATCTACTTGACCACGTATGCAAATTACAAAGGGATCAAGTTCATTACTAATCTTCTTAGACCATGTATTGAGGAGGAAGCTACACCTTCTCTAAAGAGGCCAAATTCGCTAACCACACCCAACAATTCTTTTAATTTGTTCATGACCCTTGGCTCTACTTCTAGCTATAGTAGAGTGAAAGGTAGAAGCTTCACTAGAGGAAGAGGGACAAATGCCCTGGTTCGACACCTTCTTGACATATAATCATGATATGATTGTAGGTACTTTTTGGCCCTTGTGGAACGAGGACAATACTTAAGGAGGTTTAGGACAAAGGATTATTCTATGTGCATTGTTTTTATCAAAATGATATTTAGGATTGGTTCCCCCATAAATCTATTATTCCTAAAACATTTGATGCATTTTTTGGTCACAATGATCCCCTTAATTATGTTTTGATTGGTTGGTCTTATTACCGTCCTCTTGAGAAATTAGTTTACGTATGGACTTCTTAGAAAGGGCGTAATTTTTGAATGCAATTGTACACACTTTTAGTAAGTTCTATGGAATATTTGAAGGTCTTGGTGAACATGGTTGGACTTGTGAACTAAAGATTATTGATAATTTGAAGGTTAGAAAGATTCTTGCTAAAGGGTTGAATTATAATCCTATTTTACCTACTAATCCTCACCTTGCTCTCTCAGCCTTGCTTGTCTGATTTTGTAATTACACTTTGGCTGATGTTATAGTCCATGGACTTACCTAAGTGGGTGTAATTTTTTTTGTCTTCAAAAAATTGCTCTCTTGCCATCACAATGGTTGTCTTTGGTTCTTGGTTACTCTAGAAATAGGCAGTTTTTTCCAAACTCTCTCACAAAAGTGGTTTATTGTACAACTTGATAATTATGTGCAAGAGGATTGCTTGGTTGATAGCACACAATAGACTCATGGGTACAGAATTTGTCCCACATTCTCTTACCTCTACTTCCATTTTGGCTTCTAACTATTTTCACTGTAATACTATTGGCTACTCCCTTGATACCAATAAACTACCAATCCTCTTCCCAACATAAGTTTAGGTGGATCTCGGACGCTTCTAATAGAATATACACTGATATAACAAATGACATCACTCCATGCCTTAATCTCATTCTCACCGAGCTTGAGCTCATTATGTGCAAAAAAACAAAAAAATTGCTAAGATTTTCCAAAAATCAACTACAATCCCCTTTGGCCATTCAAGAATTTCACACAAGTTACTCTAAATTTTTGAGAACAAATTTGTCATCTCTTTACTTTGGATATTTCCCCTTAGTGGGGATTTCAGTCTCATGGAGATCTTACTTGAACTTATCAAAATGGCTTTTAATAAAGTTAAGCTTCAAGGATTCTCAAAAATCTCGCTCATCCATAAACTCAAATGGGTTAAAAGATCTAACCTTAAACCACCAAAACACTTCAATGAGCAAGAAATTGGTGATAGCATCTCGTGGGCCTCTGGAGAATTGCTTTGTACAATTTGGAGGACATTGCTATAGACAAGGCAAAGGCATTCCAATGGGCTTTTTGTGTTCATCACTAATGCGTAGCTTATACATTGTGTATTTTGGATACAAATGGCTCTTAAAAAACATGGCCAACAAAAACTTCTTCAAAAAACTACTCTTCTCACATACTTATAGCTACATGGATTATCGCCTAGGCACTAACAATAGAACCTTCCAAGATCGGAGCTTCTTGGTATTTACCCGGTCATTCTTAAAATTGAACCCACACATGTCTCAAGATTCAAAGTCGAATCTAGCTTCTCCTCGACCTCTATACAATTTTTTAACTTCTCCATCTCTTTGAATTGTCCATTTTTTGGAAATTTTGACCTGGGATTTGTTTGAAAGAGAGATATATTGAACATAAAAGCGGAAAAGTTTGTTCAAAAGAAGAGTAATAGGTCGGCTAAGGCTGCTATAAACACTTTCCTTGGCATGCTCTATTTGATTCCCTGCTTCTCCTCTAACATATTCTCTCCCTTTGAAGAGATCAATTTTTTAATTAAAAAAAAATCTTGAACGACTTTTAAGAAACATGAATTGCTTAACACGGTCATCATGGCCATCAAACATAGCAATTGACTTAGACTCAAACTCGATTGTACTTCCCTCATCGAGTTGACGTAGTAGGCCCATACTCAATGGGCTTATTGCCAAATTGTTTAGTATGGTGCATATGAAAGGGTGGGTGCGTGTGCGCGCACACACACACACACACACACACCTGGTCACTATACTTGGCTCATCCTTGACACACACACACACACACACTATATTGATTTACCTTTGTTAAACTAGGAATCACTTGTGGCTAATGCTAAAATATTTACCCGGCTTGACCTAAGGCTTGTCTTTACATGACTGCCCATAATGCTTGAGAAGATGGCTTGTTTGTGCTTTCCTTTGGTTTTGTGGTTTAAAACCATGTAAAGTTACCTTGTACTGTCCTCAATAGGAGAATCTGGATTAGGCTAAGCTTAATGGAGTTGAGAATTATGTTGTCATAATAGGTTGTACCTTTCACTTGTCTCAATGGTGAATTTGAACTTTTCTTAGATTCATCTGCACATATTTTATCCCTCCTTAGGAGTTTGGTGGTGTGGGATTTTATACATATACCCTCGGCTTGGTACCTTGAGGATAGACTGTAGGGTAAATATGGCTTATGCTATGCTTATTGCAGTTGATAGTTACTTTGTCTTGTGGGTGATTACCTTGCACTTTTTACCTCAGGTTGAAGGGGAATTTTGATGATGTGATCATTTTAGGACCTATGGTTTCTTTGATTTTAAAGCACTTAGATTTTTGACCTCCTAACCAAGTCGCTTGGTCAATCTCGATTTTCTGGCATTTGACTTTTGGGTATGATGATCGGGTTTGGGTGGGCACGCGTGCACACACACACACACACACATGCGCGCGCTTATCACTAATAATACCCCTTGATGGATTTCTTTATGAAAGTTTCTTCTCATAGGAGATCCAAAGAAATTTTTCAAGCTTTAATGACGTTGCTGAAACTTTTTAGCTAGGTTCTTGAAATTCTGAGGGTGTGTATCCCTAATAGCTTCTAGCACTCCTGGAAATTTATTGAACAAATCCTTATCTTTGGACTAGGGATTCAATTTGTGCCAAGAAATCTGGTGGACATACTTCTATGATTGCATAATGTGTTGGTAGGTGCCTCTTACTTTTTTTTTTCACTTACTTCTCAATTTTGGTTGATTCAACAGTAGATGTCATGTTCATCTAGTGATAATTTGGTTCATTCAACAGTAGACATCATGTTCACTACTACGAATGGAAATTTTTCTAGTGATAATGTGTTGATAGTTATTTTATCTAGTGAGTGTGGGACCCTCCCCCTTGGTTGGGGTGAGTGGGAGCCTAGATAATTATTAATGCTCTTTACTTCCCCCAATGGCGGGTCCTTCCCCTGCTCTACCTGAGATTTGTTGCAATTTTGTGCGCTCTCTCTTGCCCCCTTCACTTTCTATCTGAACTTTGAGACGTCTTCTCCCTTGTGATATGCCGATGGCGTCGACTCCATTTCCCTCTCCCTCTATTCTGCTGCTTCCTTCCTACTCATGCTTGGTGTACGCGGATGACTTATGTCCTGCTAGTGACTTGAGTACCCGCCCCTTTGATGTGATGACTGGCCTCCCCTATGGGTGCTACAAACCTAGGATGCTTGAGAAGAGGTTGGCTCCCAGCTCAAATCCTCTCATAAGGTGTTGTAGTCATCTATATAAAAGGTGAGGGTTCTCTGTTTCCCTCACTTAGCCTAGAATTATTGGTTATGTTTCTTTTTAAAACAAACAAAGTGTGTGAGTGAGGGATATTCATCTCCCTCACTTAGCCTTGCAGTAATGGTGTATTTTTGCTCATAGAAAAAGAGTGTGGGTGTGAGGGTGTGGGTGCTGAATTTGTTGATAACTCTGTCGCCATGGATATTATCAAACAAATGGCTCCTTCTCAGGTTTTACTTTTATTCACCTTTGATGATAATAAACCTACTATCATGCTTCTGTAACTCTCAAAGCCTTTGTGGCATTTGATGTTGTGAAAGTTGCTGCATATTTTGTGCGTAGATTGTCTATACTATTAGTTTGTTAAAATGGTTTTTGAGCAACATACATGGGGTACTAACTAGCTGAGAATTTTGTTATCTTGGTATACTTTAAAACACTCAGGAAAAAACTTTTGGTTGAATGCTTAGCCTCGATGATCTGAGAAGCTTGCAATGTGCGCCCTGAAAAAATATTAACTTATACTTACTTGTAATAATTGTAATGTAATGATTGTTGATGTGATTATATAACTAGTGTGAGGGTTAATAGATATATTGCTTAATATTTGGAGCATGGTGTCTTTTCAAGAAATAGTTTGAAGAATATGGAAACATTATTCTGAATTTTTTGACAAAGAACAACATATATAAATTACCGAATCTCGGACAATGGACTAAAGTTTGAATGGGTTTTAGATGTTACTTAAATTTAGCATTCTTTGAGAAATTCAAATTTTAATACAAGGTATTTGGTTCATACTTCTCCTCTATTGGCTAAAATATATGGCACTTCTGGTATTTTTTAGCATGGTGGTTCAAATTGATGGTATTTTCCTTGAGGTTTTCAAATGTGAATAAGAAAAGATTTTTGGTAATGGATACTTTGGGTCTGAAGCTGCTCTTGGAATGACTCATTTTGTACTTAAGAAAATTTGCTACTCTTAGTGCAATTAGAGTGCTTGTAAGTAGGCTCTTGGAATGCATAATTGCTGATTGTTGAACACTTTTTTGCTTCACTTAGAATAAGAAGGTGGAAAAGGACTCTTCTTGACCCAGCTTTGCTTTTCCTTACCTTCCATATCATGGGTGGTTTCATTCATACCCTCCTTGGTTTAGAGCCCTCCGACTTTATTGATATTTGATGAATTTTACTTATTTCAAGAAATGGTTTCCTCTTGCATTAACTTTACTCTAGGTAATGGTTAGCCTTGAATCTTGGCCCTCCCATCCTCCTATCATACTAAAAATTGAGACTTGTTGGCCATGGGATATTGGCTTTCTTGTTTGCTTATTTGCTATGTCAATTTTTGCCCTTCAAATTGTGTCTTATTGGTGTTTGTTAATTAAAAGGCCCTAGCAGGATGAAGTCGCGATGACACTTGATGCTTCTTGTATTTATAGATAAGGATCAATTTTTGCTTACGCTTAAGCTTTGATATGTTTGTCCTGTCTTAGAATTCATTGAAAGAAATGCTTCATCTGGCGATTGAATGATTCCAACATTTTCCAATTTTGGTCCTTGATGCAAGGACTCTTGGTCGTGATAGGGTGATTGGATACCTTTACCATGTGTCTAGGCCTGATGTATGACTCTGATTCAAAAATTGAATTTATATATTTTTAAAACCATTGGATGGAATGGACAAAATTGGATTACTTCACTTGAATTTATAGATATTTTTTATAAAAACTGGCTATGATTATGTGGATACTACTTAAATGATGTTTTAAACTGATAACTTGTCAAATATCCTTAATTTGAAATTGTTACATAATCAAGTATAGTTTAAATTTACTACATGCCTTCACTAATTGGGCTTCAAAAATAACAGTTTGGAATGTGGGTAAAGATGTAACTTCTTTTTTGCTTCTCAAACCACTTTGAAAACACTGATGGTTAAGTAGATTAATTTTCTTGAAAAAAGGCATATTTTTTGTTGGCAAAGCTCATGAAGATACCTCTTGGAGAATATGGCTTAACTTGGATACTTCATACTTGAAACAAAAAAATTACTTAAGAATGATTCATACTTTATAAAAAAATTTATTTATCTCACATTGAAGACAGGCCACTTGCATCAAAAGGGTGATTGCCTCTTGATGCTCTACATTATTATATACCCTAAATCCATTTACAAATAAAACCAGTTGTCTTTTGAACATTATGTTCTTTTGTGTATATGTATTAAGTTTAATATAGCAACACACACGTCCTAAACATAAGGCCCTCCCAGGTAATTGGGTGGACCATGACACTAGCTTTATATTTTTTTCTTCTATTGGATTTGATTGGCCCACTATCTATAATTCGTTATTAGCTTGACACGTGTTAGGCGGTCTTTCCTTGACTATAGATTCGGTTCCTGCTCACAGCTATTATAGTCTTTTGGCTATTATAGTAATTGGGTGTACCATGACACTAGCTTTATATTTTTGTCTTCTATTGGATTTGATTAGCCCACTGTCTATAATTCGTTATTAGCTTGACAGGTGTTAGGCGGTCTTTCCTTGACTATAGATTCGGTTCCTGCTCACAGCTATTATAGCCATTTTTAGGTTGCAGATTAATCCAAATTTATTCATCCATGTGTAATTGATTTAATTCTTGTGTTTTTCGGGAACATACTACCTTTAAACGGATTTTTCGTTTGAGGATTTTCCATGACCCTGAGAAATATGTAAAAATCATGGAAAATATCCACAACAAACTATGAATGGCATCCACACTATTTTCTGTTGGTTGACGAAGCCTTAAAACTCCTACTGGAGTACAATCTTCTCTGAAGACATTTTTGCATATAGCTCTGATGAGACTTTCTTCTCTTTCTTCATGGACTTTTTATGTGGTACATCTCTTAAGCTTCAAACTTAACTGTTTCATCATCACTTGCACTTCTAATTAGGTAGACTTTGTTGTTGCTTCCTCAAGAGGCTTATATTGTCTTGCAAACGAATTCTACCCTACCTAACCTTGTATAATTTTGATTGAATTTATTGATTGTTGGGAATGGGAGGTAAACCTATTCAAATCTTTGAAGGATAAGGATGTGATTGCTAGCCCAATCCTAGACCGTGCCTCTATATAAACCCTCAGTTTTTATTTTTTTCAGGGGAGAGTGAGTATAAGAGGGATCTATGGTGGTTGTATATTTCTAGTCACTAATATTTGTGTGCTTAACTCACCTTGCAACACATGGAGATTGTTAAGGGTGCATCATCTTCAAAGGTCTATTACTACTTTGCTAATGCGTACTTGGGTGTCACCTTTTTTCACTTCATCTTGAAATTTTCTATGTAATACCGGTTTTATTTAAACTAAAGGAACTTGCTTGACTTGTTTCACTTTGAATGCAATAGTTGACATCTTTGCTACATGCTTTGAATTTCTTGGCCAATTTTCTACTACAAGAAAGCATTTTTTGAAGCAAAATATTGGCATATTTTTATTTAAGCCCGATTGAATTTATGAATTGGTATACTTATATGTGGTTATTTGGTTTAAAAGTGGTCGTTTGCCAAAATGAAGGGATACTAGCCTAGGCATGAAATCATTTGCACAATAAAATGTGTGGCTATCTTGATATTTTCTACCTCAAGCTTTGGTGGTCTTTTGGTTAAACTGGCTAAGTTTGTGGTGAACAACACGGAGTTATTGGCCTCATTTATAGTAGAAATTTACTATGGAAGCTTCAACCTTAAATTAATACTAGTTTTGATCTCTATTTTTTAGTATATTGTTTGGAGGTTTTACAAAGCACCTTATGTTGTTAATGGTTGCTTGGAAACAAGTTTTCTGACCTTAACTTAACTTGGGAAGATATTGATGATGGTTGCTTGGAAATGAGTTCTCTTACGTTGACCTTAGCTTGGAAGATGTGTGTACCACCAGTTATTGGCTAGCTTCGTTATTTGTAGACAATGTTGCAAGCTTTTGTATTTCCTGGTTTGGGTCTATGATCTTGACCTGGAACACCTTAAATTTCTTGAGGTTCTCTTTAATTTTACGGCTGAATGATGGGGGTAATTGTCTGCAGGCTGGATGAAATATTGGGAGCTTCACATGGAAAATCTCATACTATTGATCCTGATTGGGAGTTTCCAATGAATTTAGAGGAGTTATCCGTTTGCCACATTATCCTTCATTACTCACCTTTCCACCCATTTATGATTCTTTCCAATACTGAACTTGTAAGTTGTGCCTAATTCTTTTGGAATTAGAGTTTATCTTGGAATTCTTTGTTGTGCTCCAAGTGATGGATACTTTGGTTGGTGTATCCTTATCTTTGTGATTTGTATGTAAGTCATGTACTTAGAATTTAGTTAAAATGTAAAGGGCAAGCTAGTTTGCTGCTTGAATTTATTTTGATCTTGTGATTCTCGTGGGAAAGTTGGTCAGTCAATTGGTTGAAAGAGTAACATCTACTAACTATCTCCATGAAAAGCCAAATACACAATATAAACTTAATATATTGTAAAATATTGCATGTCATCTGTTGTTTCTATGTCACATTTTTTCGAATTGATGTGTGGGGTTGTATTTTTTGTATTGAGCTTGAATTCATGGTGTTTGTATTTATGATGACTATTATTTTGAGTGTAAATGTGCTTGGCTTTGGAGCCTAAGTCCACAACAGTCATTCCAGAGGTTTGTGTACTTTGAGGCCATGCAAATTTTTGTGTTTGTATATGGCATGAGTGACTTTTTGTGTCTCAAAGAAATCAAAGCAATGAGACCTAGTGCTATAGATTCATCAATTATGATAGACTCCAAAAAAATTCATCAGAAATTCATCAGAAATGTAGTGCTGTAGATTCATCATTTATGATAGACTCCAAAAAAATTCAGAGACTAGGGATGAAGTAGAGCAAGACCACTGGAGTGTTGAAGAGTAAGAGGGTTAGAGTAGTTTCCAAATACAAAGATAGCCAGTTCTCAATATAATCAAGTAGAATTGGTAAATTCTTTTATTGATGTAGATTTCTTTATTTCGACCGCATACTTGCCACCATGAGTCCCCACATCAATAAGGGCATTAATATTTAGACCATCAGCCCCTAGACAAAGGAGAAGGGTAGTTATCTCACACAACACATCACCACCACGTACTAGAAAATTCTAAAGTCAAATTAGAGAATTTTTAGGATCATTCTAAGGATGACCCACATTTTCATGTGGCCTAGTTTCAAGCTACATGGGTAGGTAGTGGGTATGATTTACTATATGGTACCCAAGAGGTAGGATGCTTGACATCTACTTCCTCCTCCATTACAAGCTTTAAGGTAAACTAAACTTGGGTTGGGTAGGCTTATGAAACGATTTGGGAGTGGAGGTTTGGAGATGGAGAGCAGCACAAAGAGGGTAATTGGGAGATCTCAACCAAGGTGGACCTATTGTCAGGTTAGAGGGGAGGGGGAAAGGGAAAGGGGTTTTTGATTTGGTTACAACGGGTGGTGTCAAATAGGGAGAGGGAGGTGAAGTAGAAGCCAAAGGGGAGGAGGAGGATTTGGGATTCTTGAAGGGTTGGCATGAAGACTCTTCATGGGAAACCTTGGTAAAAGAGTAAGGTTGATTAATCATTGAACGAGGATGTTGTGGTTGATAAAGCATTGAGAAAATATGATGCTTAAAACTTTGATGTGCCTTTGAGATTGGAGAGAGAAGCTTTACTTCACAAAGGACGAGAAATCCCACCATCTCCTCTTTGCAACAGCCAGTCATCCCAGGATGGAATCCAATGATCTTTTAAGTTTTCACTCTTTTGTTGTGGATATTAAGAGAGGCTTTGAGTTGGGCATGGATGTGGCGAGGGCGGGGGGGGGGGGGATGGAGGGACATCTAACAATGACCTCATAATCAAATTGTGGGTGGGGAGCAATGCGATGTGTTTGGAGAGCTAGTTAATCCTCAACCGACCTTCCTCTAAACCTACTCCTTCCTCTAAGGAGGTCCTTGCAAATGTTGCATGACTCATTAGGGAATTTGGGAGGTCATTTGGAGGGCCTTATTGAAAAGAGAGAAAAGGAGGTGCATCCAATGAACAACAAGCCAACATAACGTAGAAATAGGAAGAAACAAATCAAATAATGCAAAAGAAAGAGAAGAACATGAGGTAAAACCTCGTTTTTACGGTGTTGAAAGTATCTATATGTGGGCCCACGGTGTTTATGTAGTTAGGTACTGAAAGACAGCTACGATATTGTATCATTCTCTCGCCACCAAAAGCTCTTTCTCCATAACCAAGCATTCAAAACTGAATTTCCCTCCATTGGAATCAAGTTGACGCTTTCTTCTACCACGCAGAAAGAGCCATGGTTTCTTCTTTTTCTTCTTCCCTCCCTAATAGCTCTAGGGGTTGTTGTGCTCTCTCCTCAGAAAGCCTCACCATTAGTCTCCCAAGGAGGCCAAGTAGAACCATAAGCTCTATCACTATCTAAAACTCCATCAATATAGATAGTCAATGGCAACAACAGACAATATACAAAGGTTCTTGGGTTCTTATGCAACCAAGAAGGAGAAAAAGATCCTCAACACCAAATCTATTTTTTTCAGCATGGAAAGCACGAGTGCTAGATTTCAAAGTGGAGGTGGGCAAGAAAATTGTTAAGGAAGTTTTGGTACAACATGTCTATAGTCACTCCGATGTGATTGCTAATGGTGGAGATGTCTCATTGGCTTATCATCCTGTGCGCTCCTTGCCGCACTGTCGAAGCAAGGGACTTGCCTAACACTGTGTGCGAGCCACAGACGGCTCCAAGCACACAACTAGCTTAACTAGTAAGCTCAAAGAAAGCGATGGTGTGTCACTCACCGCTCTACGCTTGCTTCGTGGAGGATTCCTCGCCGCGAAGAAGAAGGAGCCGTCGCTTCGCCGCGCTCAATCGCTTCGCCACCGCCGTGCCGTCGTCGCAATGCTCGATCGCACACTCTCTCTCTCTCTCTCTCTCTCTCACACACACACACACACACACACATACACACACACACAAGGAGGTGAAGAAGAAGAAGATGGAGATGGAGATGGAGATGGAGCAAGAGCACTCTTCTATTGCACAAATGAGAGAATAAGTGAATTTTAGGTTTAGTTGGCTTTGATATGAGCTCACCCCATTCACACTTGGGCGCCCATGCTTAGCCAACTAATCCCTTGAATGTCCCAGTTAGAGTGAGCCTCTCATCGGCGATCACTCTTACCCTTTTCCTATTGGTCCGACAAGCCCGGTACCTGACTCTACCAAATACATAATACACGTCCGTCGTAGGTGATGGGGTGTCCGTGAGCCGTGAGGATTAACATGCCCCCCTTCCTATCCTTCTCCACTAGAGCATTTCGCACAGCTAATTGCCTCTCTTCATCTAGCCTTTCCAGGATATATAATCGCTCAACTAAGGGGTTACCATCCCAACCTTCTTGAGAAGCTACTCGAAGACTAGGAATGACAAACTCCCATGGCATAACTGCTTCTTGGCCATACACCATCTTAAACGGTGTGCAATTAATAGTAACTTTATACGCAGTACGATAAGCCCATAAAGCTGATGTAAGCTTTAGGTCCCAATCAGTGCGATGAGCCTCAACTGTCTTTGTCAAAATGGAGATGAGAGTTTTGTTGGTACTCTCAGCTTGGCCATTTGCTTGGGGATAATAGGGTGTAGACTTGTGGTGAGATATCATGAAGTTTGATGTGAGTTCTTTTATTACTTCATTTATAAAATGAGTTCCATTGTCACTCACAAGTTCAAAGGGGCATCCAAAACGTGTGATAATGTTCTCAAAGAGGAACTTAGCTGTTGTTTTTGCATCCGCCTTTCGTGTTGCTTTTGCTTCAGTCCATTTGGTTACATAGTCAGTAGCCACAATGATATATCGTGATTGCGTGTTACGTGCAGCCGGACTAATCGGTCCTACAAAGTCTAAGCCCCACTTTTCAAATGGTTGGGTTACCTTGATGGGATGTAGAGGCATCCTATCACTTCTTTGTGGCTTCTTGAAGCGTTGGCATTCATCACATCCCTTTGCAAAAAGTGATGCATCCTTAAACAGAGTGGGCCACCAATAGCCTGACTGTAAGATCTTTCGGGCAATCAACTTTCCTAAAAAGTGACCACCAGCTACGCCCATGTGTGCCTCTTGTAGAATATATAAATACTCATCCTCGCGGGCACAACGTCTAAGAACATCATCTTTTCCTCTCTTATAGAGAGTTCCCGCCAGTAAGCAATAGGGTTCGCATTCCTTGATTAATTTTCGAGCTATATCTTTTCGCAGCTCTTTGGGTGGAAAACCATTAACTAAGAAGTTAACAATCTTTTCACTCCATTCAGGCATTGTCTCAACAATGAACAAAGGAGTATCAAGCAATTCATCATCAACCCTCGTAGGAGCTTCGCCATTAGGGATACGAGATAAATGATCCGCCATGACATGTTTTCTCCCAGGCCTCACAACAACGGTGAAGTCAAACTCAAGAAAATTTACCACCATCGTGTAATTCGACCTATGGAACACGGCTTGTTTACCAAATATAGCAATGCTTGATGATCCACATAAAACACAAACTTGGTAGCAAGAAGGTAATAGCGAAATTTCTTTACTGCGTAAATCATAGCTAGACCTTCGCGCTCTGTAGTAGTGTAGTTCATCTCGGCATCATTTAATTGGCGACTTGCAAAGCTAATAGGGTAGTCCAATTTATGTTCTCCTAGTTGAGTTAGAACACACCCAATAGCAAAGTTTGATGCATCAATATGCACATGAAAAGGTACATTCCAATCAGGTGTTCGCAGGATTGGAGCACTTGTTAGGGCCTTCTTTAATAACTCATAAGATTGATGACATTCTTCCGTCCAGTGAAACTCGATAAGAAGCTTGTACAATGGACGCGCTATCTCGGCAAAGTTTAAAATAAACCTTCGATAATAACCAACATGGACCATAAATCTTTGAACTCCTTTATAGTTCGTAGGTGGTGGCAAATCGGCAATGGCTTTAATCTTACTCTCATCTCTGGATATCCCGTTCTTGGACACTATATGCCCTAGAATGACTCCATGCTTAACCCAAAATTGGCATTTGAAAGGGTTCAATGAGATGCGATAAAATCTGCACCTTTCAAATATTTTTCGTAGATATAACAAATGCTTCTCCCAAGAAGAATAAACACAAAGGTCGTCCAAGAAAGCTTCACAAAACTCCCTCAGAAATTCTTTAAACACAGTGTTTATTAATCGTTGGAATGTAGCAGGGGCATTTGTTAAGCCAAAAGCCATAACACGAAATGCAAACACTCCAAACTCTGTGATAAAAGCAGTTTTAGCTTGGTCCTCTAATGCAATTGTGATTTGATTGTAACCAGAGTACCCATCTAAAAATCTATAAGCTTCTTTGCCTGCAACTCTTTCAAGCACATGTTCTAAATATGGCAAGGGATAATGATCTCTCCTAGTGGCTGCATTAACTTTCTTGAGGTCCACGCACACTCTTAGTTTCCCATTCTTTTTTGGCACAATGACTATTGGAGAAACCCATTCTGAGTGCTCAATAGGGTATATGAATCCACATTGGATAAGTTTTTCAATCTTCTCTTGTACAATTTTGGCGTACTTAGGATTCATTGGATAGGGTCGTTGTTGGACAGGTTTAGCAGTGTTGATCATGGGAATTGTATGTTGCACCACAGAAGGTGGAACGCCCTTCATGTCATGATATGTCCAAGCAAAGATATCCTTGTATTCCTTGAGGAGCTCCTTAAGTACAGCCTCTTCAGTTTCGGTAAGGTCTTGAGCAATAAAGACTGATTTAGACTCCTCACCTGGTTCTGCTAATTCTATCTCTTTAACTACCGCTGGACCATCATAGACTCCCCTGCTTCCATTGGTAGGTATTCATTGGGCTTTGGCATACACAACCTTTCGCTCCCCCGTGGTATAAGATTTAAAATGTTCAGGACCCGTATATAAGTCAGCAGGCTCTTGTCCTGACAGAGACCTTTCTTTTAGTTCTGCCTCCTTTTGTTGTTGAGCTAACTCTCGGTTTTGACGTCTTCTTATAGTTCGACTCAATTTCGGCTCTGTAACCTTCAATTGAGCGAGGTCAATGGGTCGCGGGCTGTACCACATGACACTCTGGAGATGTTCACCCCAATTGTCTACTAGCTTTCGATGAGCATCACATGCCCCTAGATAGCTAAGCCATTCTGCAGTAGATCTTTCCTTGTTTATCCTAGCTCTCACATTTGCTCGATATCGTCGTCTCTTATATGACCTTTGTTTCTTGTTAAGGTTTTGATTTTGGTAAATGTTTGAACTCGACTCGCCTGATAGGTCTTCGCTTGTATCTTCTTCACTCTCATATAAATTACCATAGACGGTCGTACTAGGCCTTGAGTATTTATTTTCTATACTTGGTTCACTCGATGTTTCCTCAGGTTCTGAATCCATTTCTTCCTGAGATTCCGTTTCCGATGTGTATTGGCCTGAAGCCTTTGAGGAATCATCAGTTTCACTCTCAGGTAGGTGTGCCTCTTTCTTATCATCGGATGTTACATGCGCTACACCTAACATGTTTACTGGTGCAATGTGTGGTATCTCTTCCCCATCTGGTGTTACCCAAGTTGTTCCTCTAGCTCCCCATGTATCTATAGTTGCCGCTAGGTGCACCCAATCGACATTGTCTGACTCAGCCATTCCGGGTAGGATATCCATATAAGGAGAGTTCTCCCCAATATCCGTGTCTTCGTTACATGTGTAACAATAATGTAATGGAACTGAGTGAATTGTTGTGTCTGATCGATTATCAATGATGAATTTATTTCCTAGAGGATGCGTTCGACCACTTAAAAGATCAACTCGAATGACAGAGTCTTGGAACTGTAAGTAGACGTGGTTTTTGGATCAGTCATGCACCATTTTTTCTTCCCTCATGAATGGACGCCCCAAGATCATCTCAAATGACATAGGATGCTTGGAAAAATCCATAACAATGAAAGTCTGCCTTACCTTGTGTCCCAAGACCTTGATCCTGAGATCCTTTAGCATTCTAATAGGCGTAACAATAGATCCATTAGCCATTTTTACCACTACGCTTGTGGCTTCAAGGTGAGGTCTCCCCATAGACTCCCAACAACTCTTTGTCACCATGCTGACTACCGCACCACCGTCAAGGACCCCCTTTACAGTTAATCCTTTAGTAGTGATTGGTAGAGTAGCATTAGATTCATCACCTTCAAAGTATTGCCCCAGCTTGTTAACGGGTATTTCAATTACAGATTCATGTCCCGCTAGGTCAGATGGTGGTGCTAAATGTTCCTCATCATTCATCACCGAGTCAGGTTTGTTCATATGTGCAAACTGTGGTAATCCGGCCTGTAATTCTCCATTGAGAAGCGCTCGCAGTGCTAGGAATAATTCTGGATCTCCGTATAACTTGAAGGGGATCGGGGAGCACCACAGACGGAGAGTGAGAGAGAGAGAAGGAGACACACATACGATGTGGGTGGGGAGACTCCAAGAGTGAGAAGCCCCCTATACACTTATGCTATGTATAAGGTATACAAGTCAGTGCGCGCCCAGACTCTGGGCGGCCGGGCAAGGCACAGACACCTATACCCCAACAACCTCCCACTTAAAGGCGACTGTGCCTTTAAGCAAGAGAACCTAGTCTAAAGACTACAAAAGGTGAGAGAAAACCACTCTCAACCGATGCCCACTGGCTGGCTATGATCGTGTGCATCCGGCTGTCCTGCTCTCGTGTAAGTCCATACACCACTAGACGTACCGCACACGTACTGCAAGTATGTACGCAATACCTGCATATCTCCCTCGTGCACTATGCCATCATCAGTCAACAAACGACTGACAACCCCAACTGCAAGTTCTCTCACTACAGCTGCGATATCCGGTCTCAAGATCAGCATCTCATACATGAGACCACCGAATGCCGATGCAATGCTAGCGGGCCCTGCTAGCTCTACGGAGCATGCATCAACATATATATCCCTGGCAATAGGCATCTCTGACTGACAAGGCGTGTCAGCCACATGCATCTCCTGACTGTCCGCAAAAGACGCATCAACCTGTCGTGCAACCTCAGAGCAAACCAGCTGCTCTAGGTGTCTGCTGGAAGACATATCCTGCACAACTATATCCCCATGCTCACTATCGAGCATAGAAAGGAATGACTGCATAATCGCTGACATCTCAGCCTCCTCTGCAATCATCCACTACAAACATGACCACTCAATCTGCTGTGACTCACTAGAGCTCTCATGCCCTAACTCCATATGCATAGACTCTTGCACAACGTCCTCCTGTCGTGACTCACTAGAGCAAGACCGCTCTACCTGTCTATCAAGCATAGAAGTATCTCGCACAACTGACTCTCTGCTTTGCTCAGTCACTAGCAAAGCATGCATGTATAACTCTGTCACCTCTCTGTGTGACTGCTCAAGTCGTGCCCCAACTGTGTGCACAACGAGCTCACTACCCTGCAACCCATGAGCAAAAGAGACTCGCCTGCTCTCTCGCTCTCTACCTGGCTGCATGATCACAGAGACAACACCGTCTCTCCCGTGATCCACATGCAATGGGTAACCTGTATCACTTCTGGCACCTCTCGCAATCACTAGCGAACCCAAACGCATCACAAAAGATCGCTCAAGCAGCGATACTCGACATCCACTATCCCGTAACTGTCTGACTGAGATCAAATCCCGTCTCAGATCTAGCACATAACGCACATGACGCAGGGTAAATCTCATACCAGTGGGCAAGGACAAACATACGTCTCTTGCACCCTCAATGTCATACACAACACCATCAGCCATGTGCACACAACCAAGTCTCCCACTAGAAAACGTGCTAAACCACTCACGATGCGACGTGACATGGAAAGTAGCATCTGAATCTAGTAACCAATGTGAAGACAATGTGCAATCCGATATGCAATCCATAGACATAAGATCGTCTGAAGACAAGCTAGATGTAAATGTGACATCGCCATCACAAGCATACTCAGTAACCACCATACTGATCTCACTAGCATCTGTCATGCCCAAATCTGCATCACGCATCTGTCGCCTCCGTTGTCTCAAACGCCTGAAACATCGACGCCTAATGTGCCCTCTATGTCCACAATGCCAACATGTCAAGTCTCTATGCCGTCGAGACTTGCGTGTGGGACCAATCTCTCCCATGGACATAGAAGTGGGACTATACTCCCCTGTAGACATGGATGTCGCATACATAGCATGTAAACTCTGCCATAAAGCATGAGTTGTAGTCTCCCTCGATACCTGCCAGTAAACAGACTCAACCAGATGCAAACAAATCGTAGACATGGCTAACTCATCAAGATCCTGCCAATCATCATCACGCATAGAATTGGGCTTCGCCAATAAACCATGCAAGGGTTTATCCTGCCCCAAATCCGTCAATGCAACAAGCATATGTTCCTTCCAAGCAACAAAATCTACACCATCAAACTGTGTCAGACCATAACGTTGGAAGTCAAATGAAAAATCAGCCATAATGCTCGCAAAAGAGCAACCAACAATGAGTAGCAAATGTCAACCAAATCAGCCCTAAACTGGCTCGAATCGCATCAACAAAAGTCCGCAAATATGGCTGTAAAATATGGCTGCAAAACAGCCCCAAAATTCAGCTCTTAAACAGCTGCATAAACAAGTCACAAATGTGTCCCAGATCAGCCTACAACTGAGCCATACATGGACACCTGCAAAGAGGAAACAATGGCTGAAAATTCAGCGCCCAAATAAGTCCTCAAACCTGTCTGTAACTTGTAAACCTGTAGTTGAAACCTGTTGAAAAACCTCAAGCCATTAGTGCTCGAATCCGGCTACCTAGCTCGTAGCCACACAAGCATACATCACGATATTCACTCTTGTGAGTGTGCCAAGATAACTGTACGCCTGTCAAACCCGTGAGCTAATCACCAAGCCCACAATGTGCGGTATCGATGCATACACACGCACAAATCTCCCACCTGCAGAGAACACCGCACGCAAATGCTGAGTGCAACCCGCAATCTCTACCTAGATCGCATAAATGATGCACATAAAACTCCTGGGAAAATTTCGCCAGAGTTTCGTCAGTAAAACGGCCACAAAACCAGTAACCAAACTGACTGCACGCTCAAAACCATGAGCAACCAAAGCGCATCAAACCGTACTCCAAATGCATGCACCAAATCTCCACACTTTGCATACATCATTGCAAACACCTGCAAATCTAGTACACAAATATCTGCTCTACCTGTGACTGCCAAAAAACATGCTCGAGGCATACATTGCCGAGCTCAAAATGCAATCACATTAGTCTCCCTGAGCATCAAACCACATAAGGCATACATTGTATCCTCCCACCTGTGAGGAAACTTGCAGCAAATATCACTCTCACATCTGAGAGCAAACCATGTGTGGAATCTTCGACACACAATAAACAACTGCTGCTGCAGAAAATTCAGCGTTCAAAATTTTAAAATTCTGATATGACGAGCGCGTCCGGAGCATGCCAAAACCCCAAGGTAGACTCCTGGATCACATGTATCCGAGTCCGCGTGTGAAAGCTATGCCAAAAACCTCCGTTTCGGCCCAGAAACGCAGCATAAACTGCCAAAAGAGGGCTGAAAAATGCAGCTCCTTAACCGTAGCTCGAATGGCTTCGAAAGGGGGGTAAAACACCAGGACACCTGGGGAAACGCTCTCGGAAAGCTGAATTTGCCGATGCCGAAGTTGAAACCCTGTTGCACTCTTGAAAGTGCGCGCGCACGCGGACGCGATTTCGGGAATGAAATTGGCTCTCTGTTGTCGTCGTGACTGTGCACATACGCGTTCCCTCTGCACCTATGCTCTGATACCAATTGAAGGGAATCAGGGAGCACCACAGACGGAGAGTGAGAGAGAGAGAAGGAGACACACATACGATGTGGGTGGGGAGACTCCAAGAGTGAGCAGCCCCCTATACACTTATGCTATGCCGAAGGTATACAAGTCAGTGGGCGCCTAGACTCTCGGCGGCCGGGCAAGGCACAGACGCCTATACCCCAACATAACTTAGATATGATAGTCGTACGTGTTTCTGAGGACATGAAATCCATCAGCTTGGCAACATTTAATGGCATCTTGTGGGACGTAGGACCCTGACAAGAGAATGGTGAAGATGGAATCTCCACTTCCTCAAGGGGGTCGGGCATTCCCTCATTGAACATTCTCTCTAGTAGGAAAGGTGTGTGTCCACTTTCAGATGTCCTACCCTCACTCTCTTCCCAAATGATACTGGGTATAGCTAACGGCCTGTAGTTCTTGTGAGGTTGAACTTGTGTGGGAAACACTGTGTCCGACATCTGGATATGTTTGGGTTCAGGTTCTAATTTTCGTTGAGTTTCTTCCACCAAACCCCTCAGTTGTTGGACTCTTTCAATTTCCACTGTTGGGTTTGGATAGGTTCCAATCTTTCTCTTGCAATCCTCATTTTTTGTCTCTCGTGGCTTATCTTGGGGGTTCACAACTGGGTGGTTTAACTTTGAATACTCTTTTGGTGTTCGTCGTAATTCCCTCTCGTGATCCTCCTCGCTGGTTTTTTCCTTTGTAGTAAGAGTTTTGGTCTCCGTGGTCTCTATCGAATCTGAGTCATCCTCAGGGTCATTCATATACACGGGATCCTCTCCTGTCCCTATGTTAGTCTTTGAACTAGGTTTTGAGCTAGAAGCATTAAGGAATTTCTTTCTTCGTGTTTTCTTCTTTCTCGCTCGGCCAATGGATGCAGCATCTCTCTCTTCGAGGATGTAATTTTGCTTTTGGAGCATCGACCGTGTGAGTGCATTCACTGGTGCTATGTTTATAGTTGGTGGTGTCCCATCAACAATCTCTATTATGTTCAATGGTGTGATTTTCGGTGCATTTGGATTGTTAGGACACTGTGCGATCAAATGATCTATGCCACAACGATTACAAGTGAGTATTGGCATTGCCAATGCACTCCCTTGACTTGTTTGCATTAGTGCCGCATTCTTTTGCATTCTAATGGGGCACTCAGCTACTCGATGTGGTCCACCACATTCGTAGCACTGAAGAGGTGGTCTCCGGGAAAAACTATTAATGTTTTGGCCTCTTGCTGCTAGCGCAGTAGCTTGATATACCGGTTTGATTTGTCCCCAATGGTCTTCCATATAGTACATGGGACACTCCTCAAGCATGTCGACTCCATAGGTGATACTAGAGTCTATGTCCTCTTCGCAATCTACATAAGTACTAGATGACTCGCAACCTATTTGGTTCATAGGTGTAACTCTTGGATGAGGGGGTTGCGGTCCTAGCACTGGAGGTGGCAACGGTGTGGTTTGGACCACATTTTGGGTTCTAGGGACCATGTGCTATAATGGCAACTGTTGCTCCATGGGTGGGGTAGGCATCAATGCAGGAACTCGAGGTGAGTCTGCCCAAGCTATAGGCGGTCTATTTTCCATGATGCGTTTAAGCATTAGGCAATCCTTCGCTTGATGGCCATACCTACCACACGCGTTACAAGTCCCGTTAAACTTTACTCTGAAAGTAGGGCATTCACTCGTAGTATGTGGGCCCAAGCAAATTGAGCACCATTGTTGCTCCCTTCTTGGATACATATGAGTGTTTTGTGGAGCACGATTACCCCTAAGGCTTTCTTGGATGGCCTTGGTGAGATCTGCCAAAGTCATCTCAGATATCGTTTGCTCTTTCACGATTGGCTTTATCTTCATTGGCTCATGCCCTGACGCTTGCGAGCTACTAGACTTCGGCTCGGCAGACACTCTTTCTCCTGCAATCATTAAATTATCCTCCAATTGGATTGCATTCATGGTGACTGCTTCCCAAGTAGTGATACCTCTAATGACTAGGCCATTATAGATACTTTCATGTCGTAGTCCCCTAATGAATCTATCGAGCAATTGGTTGTTGTTGAATCGCTCGTTTGGATTGCATCGAGAATTCAAATTCTTTAGGCGACTAATGAAGTCTCTCACAGATTCACCTTCTTCTTGTTGGGCTTTCTGGAGCTGAGAGGCTACACCCCAAAGTACTCTCTCTCGTATGTGCTCTTTCAAGAACAATCTCCTAAGAGTAGAGTAGATCGTTTTCTCTTCTACTCTTAAGGTTCTATACCAATCTCTAGCCTTTCCGCTTAGGGTCAAACTCAAAGCCTTACACTTATGTAGCTCATTGTGCTCTTCCAAGGAATCGCACACATGTTCAAAGACTTCCATATTCTTTCTAGCATCTTCGTCTCCACTGAATTTCTGTGTGAGCTTAGCTACTTGAACTGCCTTGCTCCTAGGCTCTCTATCAGGCGCACTACGCATGTTTTCCGCAATAGAGCGACCGATAGTTTGAGCAAATGCTGCCAAATCTCCTATTTGAGCAGGTATAATGGGTGTATGTGCTCTTGGAACCACATGTGAGATGGGAGTTGGCCTTGGCCTTGGCATACGCGCGGCTCTTGGGTCCCATATTTTGTATGGTGGTGTACCAGACGGTGGTCCAAAGTTTACAGGCGTGGCCCTAGGCATAGGGGGTGCCTGATATGGCATGTTATTATTAAATGGCATGGATCCACTTGTATAAGAGCTTGGATAATGCCATTGTGGATTGTAATCTCTTGGAATAATCGGAGGTGTAGGAGCTACATGAGGCTGAGGTACGACAGGTGCACATGATTGATACATACATGTAGGTATAGTTGGGGGCACTGTGCTACTAGGCATCGGCGCAGTATTAACAAATGAACTCCATGGTGTACTTCTTGTCATGCTCACCACTGGGATATGCATGGTAGCCGTAGTGTCATTAAGAGAAAGATGAGCTAGATCTGGAAAGGTAAAGCTGGCACTTGTGGGCTCAGATTGTACTGAGGCTCCTGGCGAAACAACATATGGAGGATCAATGGGGCTCACTGAGGGAGTCTCCATTTGTGATAGGGTTGGTTGGTTGGCCTTTCTCGTATCCAAGAATCTCATTAGGCCTGTTGAAGGCATGTTGATCCCTGTGTTCTGTCTTTCTAACTCGACAATCCTATGGAGGACATCACAGACTTTCTGTTGTTGCTCATCTATGCTAGTAGCACCCGATGTGGATTGTAGAACATCTAACCAACCCACATGATAGGTGTGTCCTGTGTACCGATCAGTTAAAGCTTCCACTTGTAGGTCATACTCCCAATTTTTGTTTAGGAATATCCCATCTAGGCCTGGAGTGCTGGAGGTTTCCCTCAAGGTGGAAGCATTATTGCTCCCCATCGCTTGCCCCTTCGTGATTGCTACCTTGGGAGCACTCGGTTGCTCGGCTGGCATGATTGTTGTCATAGGAGCCTTTGCTTTCAGGGCTCGACTTTGTTCTAGCCTTCGTAGGTTCTCAATTTCCTTCTCCCTTGTTGCTTGCATATAGCGTTCGATCTCTTGCACTTCGGCAAGACTCCTACCATCGGGTAGTAGAACCTCAGAGGAAGATAGTCCTAAAGGATCAGGAGGTGCAGTGGATGGAACATTCACATGCACACTCTCAAGAAGCATAGGGTCTATTTTAGGCATGAATGACGAATTTACTTCCCCACTCCCTTCATTTATTTCATTAACCGCATGTTCGGAGCGAGTAGCTCTACTAAGGGTCTCTTTTAAGCGGCTAAACACGCTGGACCCGGGCCGTGGGCCCATGGCATGCATGTCTTGACTTGAACTATCAAGGTTTGGTGTAGGATACCCCTCCATGACTTCGTAGTCAGAGGAAGAATCACTAGACGCGATATGAGGATCTTGGTTCGCGCTACCTTGAGTCCCGGCCGAAGGTCCAGAACCTAGGGTGGAGGAATAATGGGTGCCCGTGTAAATGGAGGCACTACCAATATGCTCGTGCTCTAACACTCGTCCAGAGCGTAGGCACATGTGACCTCCACACTCTAAACGCGTTGGTGAGTGCCCGTGAAGCCCGCTCACGTAGTTTTTTTTTTTTTTTGGTGTTTATAACCCAAGTTTTTCGTTATTCTTAATTATTTTTTGTAACCAAGCCACAAAATATGGCGTGTAATAGCTCAAGACGAGCGTTTTGGCTAAAGGAACGTGCCATGCTTTAGAGCTCCCTATTCGGCTACGTGAAGCCCTTGAAATCCTAAAAATAGTCTTTATAGTCCTCGAAATCCTAAAAATAGCTTTTAAATATAAAAAGGTATATAAACTATATTTTAAAACTGAGGACTGAGGTCTGGGTTTGAGCTTGGGCTTGGGAAATGATCCCCAGCCCGATCCTTCTTTTAATTTCTTTTATTTATTTATTTATTTTTAAAAGATTTTTTTTTTCCTGAAAAAGTCGTCGTGGCCGCGCCGCGCACGCGCGCACACACACTCTTAACCTACACCTAACTTATCTACTTACAGCTAATAGAGATACTGCCACACACACTCTAACACTGTTTACACAGTACTACAGTAGCTAACAGATCTACAAAACTAACCTTACAGAACTAACTTTGAACCTTACAGAACTAACATTCCATAGCTAATACCTTAATTCTAACAGTACATTGCAAAAAAATTGTAACTCCTTCTTTACAGAAAACAAAAAAGATAGTACAGTGTAACAAAAATCTTCTCCACACAACCACACACCTTCCTTCTTCACAAATCCTTCTCCACACAACCACACACCTTCTTTCTTCACAAATCCTTCAATTGAAATTGCATCACAAGAAAGCGTAAGGTGCTTAACCGAGCTTAGTGTAGGGCATTTCCCCGGAAACGGCGCCAAAAATGTGCGCTCCTTGCCGCACTGTCGAAGCAAGGGACTTGCCTAACACTGTGTGCGAGCCACAGACGGCTCCAAGCACACAACTAGCTTAACTAGTAAGCTCAAAGAAAGCGATGGTGTGTCACTCACCGCTCTACCCTTGCTTCGTGGAGGATTCCTCGCCGCGAAGAAGAAGGAGCTGCCGCGCTCAACCGCTTCGCCGCCGCCGTGCCGTCGTCGCAATGCTCGATCGCACTCTCTCTCTCTCTCTCTCTCTCTCTCTCTCTCTCTCTCTCTCTCTCTCTCTCTCTCACACACACACACACACACACACACACACACACACACATACACACACACACACAAGGAGGTGAAGAAGAAGAAGATGGAGATGGAGATGGAGCAAGAGCACTCTTCTATTGCACAAATGAGAGAATAAGTGAATTTTAGGTTTAGTTGGCTTTTATATGAGCTCACCCCATTCACACTTGGGCGCCCATGCTTAGCCAACTAATCCCTTGAATGTCCCAGTTAGAGTGCGCCTCTCATCGGCGATCACTCTTACCCTTTTCCTATTGGTCCGACAAGCCCGGTACCTAACTCTACCAAATACATAATACACGTCCGTCGTAGGTGATGGGGTGTCCGTGAGCCGTGAGTGTGTTCATAGCCTTCCATCTCTATGCAACTGTGAGTGTGTTCATAGCCTTCCATCTCTATTCTTATCTTTAGACCTTGCTTTGTTTATTCTTTTGAAGAGGTAGAACAATATTAATAGAGCAAGCTCTATTTCTCATAAGTTCTTCATCAATTTCAGTAGTTAGACTAGGTGTCTTACATTTTGTTGTTGCAATTGCAGATGTCTATCCTTCATCATATGAGGAATGGGAGCCACTGGAGTGTATTATAGGTCTTATCTCTGTAACCCACACTGACATTGGAGTTTTATAGTATGATGGAAGAACTAGCAAGAGTCTTGCAGATGAGGGAATTTTCTTCTATGAGCATTTCTACCAACTCAACCATAAAAATCAAAAAGGTAATCTGGTTAAACTCCCTCTTCCTACCAATTGGAGTTGTATTGATTGGCCAGTCCCAGACACCATCATGTGTGAGGCTCTTAGAAGCAAGGTGTTTAGGGATGTGCATAGGTCCCTACGAAATTTAGCACCTACTAAATTGGTAAATATTGCTAATTTTTGTCATTTAAGTTTATTTGTGGAACTATTTCACACCTACCACATACATGTTGCAAAGACAATGCTAGTATGTAAATATCTAGATGCTTGCTTCTGTGACAAACTACTTGATAGAGGGTGGTATGTTAAAGAGGTGGACGACATACATTGCGAAGTTGCACTGGACACTTTGGTGGCCAAGTACATGATAGGCACACATTCCCTTCTCATCTCCTTCTGGTACCAGTGCTCTCAGATTGTTGCAGGCTACTCTAAGTTTATTCCTATTGATGAAGAGTCAGCAGGGCCGGAGAACAATGGTGTCATAGATGTGGAGGTATTTGACAAAGAGCTCAACCTTGTGACAGTTGTCACAATAAGAGAGCAATGCAGCCTTTTACAAGTTTGGCATGACATCGTAGACGAGTCCACACAGAACGAGCCCTCACTAATAGATTGGGTTCTTACCTGTCACCTGACCCATGTAAGCCCAATCCCGTAGCTCCAAAATGAATCAACGATCGCGGAAAGAAAAAAAACACAGAATGTTATACACCCGCTCCAAAGCTAGTTTGGGTACCGAAGAAAGAACAATTTGTTCCACCTAGCTCAGGAAGAGGGGAGTCCCATGAAGCTTCTAGCTCCTCATGTAATGCATCCATAGAGGTAAAAGCTTCTTCACAGCCTCCACCTACAATAGTGGACCTCCATGAAGCTACAAAGGAATCCACACCTCCTAATGTTCAAGAATTACCTGATGAACCACTTCAAGTTCGATCCTGGGAGAGTACCTTACCACCCTTACAACTCGATGAGGCACCTAAGGTAATAGAGAACTACTGGAAAAAATCCCCACCTATTGCCAACTGGAACAATTGGTTTCAAAGGGTGACAAGCTCATTTCAAACGGTATGATCTACTCAAGGAAGGGGGGAGTGTTTGCTGACAGTCATCATTTACTTGCTTCCCTCTCAACCTTCCTCCCTGACCTCTCAATCTCCCAATCTTAGGGATTGTATATATAAAGCCTTATACTCACAAAAAATAAAAATAATAAAGAGCAAGAGCAATTAGCAAATGAGTATGCACAATAAAAGTAAAAACATTGACCCAGACCTACACATTTGCATCGGGTACACTGAAACAGAAACCTATGCCATAAAACACCTTTGATCCTCATCATTCGAGTGATGGAGGGTATGTAGAATTAGTACGATAGGAGTGTTTCTGTTTTAGAGTTGAGTCATTATCAAAGTTCCTTTTTCCCATTGATGTGCCTCCTAGAGGTATTCTTTGTGTTTCCTCATGTGTACAGGAACGTGTTGCTGTGGGTAGGATTTGGACCTTCATGGAATCTTTCTCTCATCCACTTTTCAAATCAAGCGCGATCATCAACACAAACAGGTGTTTCTTGTCCATTAACATTACCCCTTATCTTTTTTTGCATCTATGATTGTCTGCTTTAATTGTGATTGGTAGCATAATATTCAACGCATTTGCTTAGTACCAAACATTAAATTCAATGTAATTTTTTGTCATAATCACTTGTCTAGGTTTAAAAATCAAGTAGTCTGACTAAGCTAGTTTGACCAAGCTAGGCGTTAGAGATCTTCTCTTAATACCATCGGGAATGCCTTCCTAATAATCAATGGTTACTTAGGTTCTTAATCCGATTTAGGCAGCATTGTGTGAAATGTACTAGGGCTTTCTAGTGGACTTGACCCTATTGACCTTTAGCTTAAGTATTATAAAGGAAGTTTACTAGTATGATGAGCCTGGGGAGGGAAACAGTGTTATATGACCCCCCAAAGTTACAAAATTAAAATTCTAAAAATGAACAAACAAAAAATCAATTGCCACAATGTAAAATCTTAAGCTGGAAGAGAAATCTCAGCTTGATTTGGTACTTCACTCACATGTATCGCCTATGGTTCTAGAGCCCTAGAGGTTCCAAGTGTAGGCGCTTTTCCTTGAAAAGCAAAAAACCCAAGGCATACAAAATAAGCACACACATCAAAATTGAATCACTGTGAAAAGACTTTGGGGGGTCAAAGAAAAAGTAATCAGTCAGGCGATCATTTCATGAGAAATTCCTTTTATTGTAGATTAACTACAAGGTCTTCTAGGTATAGCCTCTAGTCAGCCCTCGAACATGAAATACTTGGCTCTCGTGATTAAACAACTTAATTGACCAGAGAAAATTAAGAAGCATACCCATGGTACTAATAGTCGATCTCTAGTACATCTCTCTTGTTTAATTTTTTACCTTTACAACTGTTTATGCGTTTGATTATATTGCAATTTAATGTTTATTGCTGACAAAAGGTTTAAAATTCTGTTACCAATCAAATTGTCTGCCTACAACTGCATATGATTTTTGATTGCTTATGAGAATGCAATTACTGTGCCAATGTTGTTTGATTTTGCAGTGCTGAAGGAGGCTAAGGACATTCATCTCAGATGCTCTTCCACCTCGACGAACGAGCTTCAACTCAATAGCTTTCGAGGACTGAATCTACATCAGGAAGGGGGGCATGTTAACCCTCACGGCTCACAGACACCATGTCACCTACAATGGATGTTGTATTATTTACTTGGTAGAGTCAGGTACCGGGCTTGTCGGTCCAATAAGAAAAGGGTAAGAGTGATCGCCGATAAGAGGCGCACTCTAACTGGAACATTCAAGCGATTAGTTGGCTAAGCATGGGCACCCAAGTGTGAATGGGGTAAGCTCATATAAAAGTCAACTGAACCTAAAATTCACTCATTCTCTCATTTGTGCAATTGAAGAGTGCTCTTGGTCCATCTCCATCTTCTTCTTCTTCATCTCCTTGTGTGTGTGTGTGTGTGTATGCGTGAGAGAGAGAGAGAGAGAGAGAGAGAGAGAGAGTGTGAGAGTGTGTGCGATCAGGCATTGCGGCGGCACGATGGCGGCGAGGCAGTTGAGCATGGCGTAGCGGCGTCTCCCTCTTCTTAGCAGTGAGGAATCCTCCACGAAGCAAGCGTAGAGCGGTGAGTGACACACCATCGTCATTTTTGAGCTTACTGGTTTAGGCTTGTTGTGTGCTTGGAGCCATTTGCGGCTCGCACACGGTGTATCGGCAAGTTCCTTGCATTGACATGGCTGACCTCTTTCTCGCCTTTTTCTTGACTTGGTTCTCTTTGTCCGCACCATCACTTTCTTCATAAGAGGAAGAGGATAAAGATGGAGAAGAGGGTGACCTCTTTCTCTCCTTTCTCTTCTCTTGCTTTTTGTCATCCCTCTTTGAATTATGGTGTGGAGAAGTGTGAGATGGTCTTCTCCGTTTAGGAGGTAATGGAGAGCATTTAGCCCACCGTCTTCGTGAAGCCATCTCCATCGAGGTGACAGCAGACTCACTTCTTTCTTGTTCCCTCGGTGGGGGCTCTTGAGTTCTCCTTTGAGAAGGAGATGCGTCATCAAGAAGCAAATTTTTGAGCCCTTCGTATGGATCCTCTTCTTCTTCCCAAATCGGAGAGAGGTCTCTTTTGGGAGTCTCGCAAAAGGAGGCTTCCTAGGTACTCTCTCGTCATTGTGGGGAGTTTGGAGAATCCCATGAGCACGAAGCTGCCGTTACACTTCACTTTGGAGGTATGGATTGCGAATGGCTTGTTGAAGCCTAGAAACAAGGTAGTTAACAAGCATAGGGGCATCATTAGTAGCCTGCTCATTAGCAAAATCAAAGCTATCAACATTAATTTCACTCTCTTTACTGTTGTCAGCCATTCTAACAACTTTTAGGTGTAAACGTTTTAGGTGTACTAAGCCCTAGTTGCTACTCCTCTTTACCCCTTTAGAAAAGCACTCAAGCTACTGTACCCGTGGCTTCAAAACCATTAATTGCAAGGAATAGAAGAGAGGGTCTTTCCACACCAAAACAACACCGGCTCTTGTCAAGCTTCTAATAGGTCAATAGTGGTTAAGCCGTAGGCACAAGCCCCATAGGACTCCACTATTAAGACCATAGCTCTTGATGGTGATGCCCCGTTATCTGCACAAAGGCATGCACACTGCAAGGCTGAAAAATCTCTATTCTACTCACTCAATTGCAATTAATAATACCAACCATTTATAGCTAGCTTGAAGACCTCCCTTCTTGAGCAAGAAAAGAGAAACTTTGTGCTATGATACCAATGTAACATTTAATGGCCTAGTAACTTGTGTATAGTGGAAAATAACATAAATATAGTGAGAATTTCATTAAAATAGGTTCCTAATGAGCATAACAAGAGTGCTTGGGTGGAGAGATCAACAAAAAGCATAACACCTAGCTAGATAGGCATGAACAATACTTCAAGAGAGAGAGAGAGAGAGAGATTAAGCTATTGACAACAGTTGAGGACTGGATTTACATGGAGCCAGCCCCCCCTCCAAAAGGCTTTGTATTATAGGTTTCCCCCATCAAGAGAGACATTTTACAATACAATTCTTTGTGTTCATTCAATAACTAGCTAGTGCAATGAAGATGGAAGCTTCAAGCACTAAGTAAAACACTTATAAAACACAACATCAATTCCCTCACGGTCTCAGACCCAAGACCTCACGAGAAAGATGTATATCTCCTCACATAATCACTCATATTAGCATAGCATAGCTTAGTAATTAGCATGGTAGAGGAGATGAGCATGCATTGAAGCTTGGCTCTTGGTTGGATTTGCATCACAAAGCCAAGAGTTGTTGGTGTAGGCCTCCCTTCTCACAAGCTTGGAGTAGGTGATAAGCTTTCTATTAAAGCTTGAGAAGGAGAGAGAGAGAGAGTCTTCTTGCTTCACACATGAGCTAGTGTGAGTGTGTGTGGAATAATGCCTTGAGAAATTCAGTCCCCCTCTCTCTCTTGGTTGACCCCTCATGCTATTTCCTCTTGCTGGCTTCCCATTGGACCCCTCCAGGCTTAGCCAATAGGATTTAAGAAGCATAAGTGATAGTCTTATGACATGTGTTCCCCTTTCCCCTTTTGTGAGAGCCTTACATAATTAATTAATGCAACTAAACTCTCATTGGACCCCTTTGTCTCCTGGCCAATAGGAATCGGGCAAGCCATTGGGCTGTTGAATGCTCATTGGACCCCTTAAGAGACTATCCAATAGCCTTCTAGAGAGCTTAATTCTTATTGGTTCTTTTATTAGGTGTTTTTAAATTAATTAAACTAGATTTACTCTAGCCTAATTCTCATTGGTCCACCTCCATGGCCATCCAATAGGATTTGAGTGCACCTTGTGGGCATCCGGGCTAGGGAGTTGACATGTGTCCCGTATTCCCTTTGTGTAAAGGAAGCTTATGAGAGTGTGTGTGTGTGTGTGTGTGTGTGTGTGTGTTTCTCTCTCATCCCCTACTTGCAAGGCTTGCCCCCTCCTATGTAGGAATCATTGAAGACTTTTTGTACACACACAAAGCATCCAATTTTTCTAAGCTTGACCATTGGACTCAACCTTTGAATTTTTGAACCTTAGCATTTTGGAAGTCTTAATTGGCTGAGCCTTAGGGTCTGTAAAACCCATTGTTGCACATTGCTCTTTTGCAGATGGCCCCCCTTTGGATCCTTATTTTTCCTCCTTTGGATCCCTATTGTGGCTGGTCTGCCAGCTTAACCAATATTCTAGCTTTTTCTCCCCTAGTACTTCCCCATATTAAATGATCAGTTTAACATGAGAAAATCATTTAGGAGAATTAGATATTAGTTATTATGACAGTGTGCATACTATAGACGCTTCATAACAAAGTTCTCTCAAATAGCAGGACCGTTACATGATTTAACAAAGAAGAACGTTAAGTATTCATGGACTGCTAAGGAGAAAATGCTTTTGACAAGCTCAAAGAGAAGCTTACCTCCCAACCAATCCTTATGCTATTGAATCTCGCAAAGCCATTTGAGGTCCAATGTGATGCTTGTGGTGAATGCCTTGGAGCAGTCTTGCTTCAAGAAGGGCATGCCACAGCATATGAGAGCCAAAGGCTCAATGCTGATGAACGAGTCTTGGGCATATACGAAAAAGAGCTTTTAGATGTTCTACGTGTCCTATACACATGGAAGCACTATCTATTGGGGACTCTATATGTTATACAAACAGACCACCAAAGTCTCAAGTACTTCACGATGAAAACCAAGCTTTTCAACAAACAAATGAGGTGGGAGAATTTTCTTTTGCACTTTCATTTTTAATTTTTACACCATGGATTGCCAACATCCATCGTTTCATATAGAGATCCTAGAATGACCAGTAATTTTTGGAAAGGTCTCTTTGAAAATCTAGGTACAAGATTGAATTTCTCTTCAGTCTATCACCCACAAACAGATTGCCAAAGTAAGATAGCCAGTCTTATGATTCTTGATCTACTAAAGACTTATGTTATAGAAGTAGATCAACACTCACAATGGGAAAAGTACTTACCCCTTGTAGAGTATGCGTACAATAAAATTTTCCATACTTCTATGAGAAAAGCACCTTTTGAAATCATAGAGGAAAGACCTAAAATTCCCTTGCTACCTAAAATACATCTTCGCTGCCAATGAGTATAGTCGTGACCTACAAGAATAATTCCAAAAGATTAAGGAGGCTATATCCATCTCTCAACAAAGGCAAAAAGTTGTTGTTGACAAGCATAGAAGGGCATTAATGTTTGAAGAAAATGATTGGGTCTTACTTAAGTTTCCCAAGGCTCGATTGAGGGAAACAAAGGCAAAAATCCTACGGGCCATCAAAAGTATTAGGCTAAACTAGCAAAAAGATACTATGATCCTTTTCAAATCTTGAAGCCAATCAATGAGATGGCTTATCAACTTAAGCTTCCAACCATTGGCTCATACAGAATGCTTTTCATGTGAGCCTACTTAAGCCCTACAAAGGAGATCCACCATGGGAACCAGTTATTGGAGACCCTCTCAAAATCAAAGACCAAGAAGAGGTGCCCGAAGCTATCGTTCGGCATGAAGACAAGGTACTACGACATGGTAAGATTATGCGATGGTATCTTATTAAGTTCAAAAATTATCCTTTTGAAGATGCAAGGAATACAGCTTAAAGATAGTATGAACCTTGTCAATGCTTACAATGTCACATTAGAGTAAGAAAATATACATGTTTCTTTTAAATGATCAATGTTTTTGTCTTATAAAACTAATTCTCTTTTTCTTGTGCACAAATTTAAATAGTATGTATGCTTAGAATCATGTTTGCGATGATGATGTCTCTCAAACACCAAGTAGAATTTGTCACTCTACTTTGGGAGAATGACATGGACTAAAGAGCAGACATGATTGTGGCAGCTATGTTTCCGAAGCACCAAATGGATTAGTCATTCATCCTAGAATGATGTCATAGGGTAAAAGGGATCCTCTACCCTCTAAGAAACATTGAGTAATGACTAAGGCTTTACCTCTTTTACCTCATAGTCGAGGACAACTATGATTCCAAGAAAGAGGTAATGACATAAAATCTAATATCTAACCAACCCAAATGATTTTCTCATATTAAATTGATCATTTAATGTGGGAGAATAAATGGAAACAAGGGTTAGAATATAGACATGTGCTTACAGATCTATCTCAACACTGGCCAATGGTAAAGGGGTCCAAACGAGAGATGGTATGTCAAAGAGGAAGGCTAGCTAATGGAGCTTAAAGACCTTAGGGTTAGCTTCATTAAATACCTCCAAAGGTTAGTGTTAAAAGTCCTTTGACATTAGTCAAGCTAGAGCTATGCTTGAGGTGGGAACCGGGCCCAAGCTTGAGGTGCTTGTCAAGCTTGCTGACTAAGGTGCTTGTCGTGCTTGAGGTGCTTAATGACTAAGGTGCTAAGGTGCTCCATGACTAAGGTGCTTGAGGGGTTAAGGTGTTCAAAAAGTCAAAGCATATCCCTACTCATGAGGGGGCGAGCTCTCTTTGTAGGAGCTAGAGAGAGAACACACACACCCTCACACAAGGCAAGCTTGGTATAAAGAAAGCAACTAGGACACTTGTCAATCTCCTCTTCATGTTGCCCTCATGGTGTGCCTAAAGCCTATTGGTTGGCCTCCCAAGGGGTCCAATGATAATTTAGTTTATTTAATTAATTTTTTATGCATTTATCAAGTCCTCCCTCTCAAAGAGGAAAGGGGGAAACTTGTCCCAAGGCTACCCTTGTTGCTTGATATGCACTAAGCATGTGATTGGCCAAGCTTGAGGAGGTCCAATCAAGTGTAAGCTAGTCCTAGAAGAGGGGTCGACCAAAGCAAGGAGGGGGCTAGCTTGGGGGGTATACTCTCCCACACACACACACACACACACACACCCTCATTGTGAGAGTTGCAAAGTGCAAGAGCTCCATCTCCTTCTCCAATCTTGTAGAGAAGTTGAGAGCCTACACCAACACTCTTGGCTATGGAATGCAAATCCAACCAAGAGCCATGCTCCAATGCTTAAGCTTGCCATTTTCTCCATCTTCATTACTATGCTATTATGTATGCTAAGCAAGAAGAGTGATGATAAGTGAGGAACTATTTCTTTCTCCTATGAATGTTTCTTCTTCCTCTTCCCTATCCTCATTTCCCGATAGCTCTCTCCACCTTTGAAGGTGTTTGAGGCCTTGGGACAGAGGCCGGGGATTGTTAATGCTTTTTACAAAGTCTATGTTATGCTCGTGATGCATGAAGCTTTCCATCTTCATTGTATCACCTAGGTCACAAGGAACACAAAGATATTATTGTACCAAGTCTCTTTTGATGGGAGAATCAATAATACAAATGGAGGGGGGACCGACTCCACATAAATCCGGTCCTCAATTGTTGTCAAGTTCTCCAAACTCTCTCTCTCTTGAAAAAGTATTGTTCATGCAAAGTTAATTAAGTACTATGGTTATGTTGCTATCTCTAATTAAGTTCACCCTCTATGTTCTCAAAGTAGTCTCAAAAAAATGCTCACTCTAATTCTCTTAATTCCGCTATTCTCAAAATTCATAGGCAAGAGATCAGCAAGTTGCTCGAGGCAAGTATTATCTATCCAGTGAAAGAGTCTGAGTGGGTTTCACCTGTTGTTATTACACCAAAGAAGAACGGGAAATGGCGGGTATGTGTAGACTATAATCCCTTGAATGCTTCTACCAAGTGGAACCACTACCCCTTGTGATTTTAGGACAAGATTTTGAACCAGGTTGCAGGACATGAGTGCTATTCTATTATGGATGGCTTTTCAAGGTATTTTCAGATTGGTATTGCTTTGGAGGATAGATGAAAACTACCTTCATCTCTCCATGGGGGTGCTTTGCTTACAGCACGATGCCTTTTGGACTGGTGGATGCATATGCCACATTTCAAAACTAGATAAACAAAGTGTTTGAGACATTCTTGGGTGAGTTCATCAAAGCTCTCAAGGATGATATTTGGTTGTTATAGTTCTAGGGTGGAACACCTATCCAAATTGAAGTTGTGCTTCCAAAGGCTAGATGAGGAAGGAGGGCAATTGAACCCAAAGAAGTGAAAATTGGCACAACCGCGGGCTCAACTGTTGGGCCATGTGGTCTCACAGAATGGTATAGAAGCAAATCCAAAGAAAGTGAAGGCTTTGGTCATAATGGAGCCTCCCACCAATGCGACAGGGTTGGCCTCGTTCGTGCATAAGTTAGAATATGTATCAGTATTCTTTTGGATGTTGTCCCAGTATGTGTATCCTCTTCAAAAGAGGGCTCAATACGTACATGGATTTCAATGGCATGATGAAGCTCAAGAAGTGTTTGACAAAGTGAAGGGTATTCTATGTCAGCTACCTATGGTATGCCCTCCCAACCAAAAGGATGACTTCTATATTGCTATGACGGTAGGTACGGTGGCCATTGGAGCGGTATTGTTAAAAAAGGTGGGAATAAGCTACAAGACTGTTTACTTTGAGAGCAGGGTAATAAGCCGGGGAGAAGCGACATATACGAAGCGGAGTAGTGGGTGATGGCCTTAGACTTTGCCTGCGGGAAGTTCAAATTGTATTTGATCGTTCATAAGTTTTATGTGTTGACAAGTAATAATCTTTTGCCTAAGGTGCTGCTACACTTGAAGCCAGGGAAGTGGGTCATGAAGTGGGTGATAGAGCTCCAGGAGTTTGAGTTCAAGTTCAAGGTCAATCATACTAGTCGGTCTCATTTGGCGGATATCCTAGTCAACAAAGAGGTCGAGTTACGAGTTTATCCAAGGGTGGTATGAGAGGAGGATACAGAAGAGCCAGACTTGGTAGGGGCCTTCACTACGTGGTTTGATGGTGCTTACAAGAGGGTAACACAAAAAAAAGGTGGAGGTGTGGTGATCCAAGATCCACACGGCATAGTAATCTTTTCAAAAGCTTGCGACTTGGAAGATGTTCATACCAACAATGAGGTAGATCATCTTACTTTACAGTTGGGTTTGAAGCATTGCATTGAGTTTGGCATATCAAGGTTGATAGTAAGAGGTGATGCCATCAATCTGTTGGTTATCAAGCAGCTTTTGGGCCAATGGCAGGTAAAGAGGGAATCTCTCAAGAATTGGCTTTTTCCCATAAAGAAGCTGTTAAATTTTTTGAAGAGGTGCAGTTCAAACATGTTAGAAGGGAACAAAACCAAGAGGCGGATCGGTTGACTAGTAGTCATGTGCAAACTCAGGTGTCGAGTTTATATGTGGCACCAGCTACATATGCAGGTAGGGAGACTTTAAAGTAAATTGATGATTTCTTGAGCACAGGTCAATGTTTGGAAGGGATGTCAAAGCTACAAAAGAGGAGGATTGTTCAGAAAGCTCAAAAGTTTACTCTAGTAGATGAAGATTTGATGACGCACGATCAAGATGGAGTGCTGTGGAGAGTCCTTTACAAAGAGGAGATTGTTATGGTTTTGGAGCAATACCACGAGGAGAGAGGAATCAAGGCAAGGATCAAGCCATGTTGCGTATTTTGAGAGGCGGGTTTTGGTGGCCTTCTGTTGTGCGAGATGTGCACTATTGGTGCAAAACATGCCATCAATGCCAAGTAATGGGTGAAAGACAACCGGTAGCTGAGCAGCAAGGGGCTATCATAGCATAGGGTGCCTTTGAAAAGTGGGTTTGTATTTCCCAAGTCAGCCAGCGATAAGAAGTATATTGTGGTGGCCATAGATTATCTCACCAGATGGGTTGAGGCAAAAGTGGTAAAAGAGGTCAATGCTCATACAATTGCTCAATTTGTTTTTGATTGCATATGTTGCCGTTTTAGAGTGCCTTGGGTGCTCATATCCATTTTGGAGTGCCTTCTCATATTAGAAGTAATTTGGTGCGTGCACTAGTGGAGAAATTGGGTATTCAACACAGTTTTTCATCTCCGTACCATCCACAGTGCAATGGTCTAGTTGAAAGTACCAATGGACAGATAGTTAGGATGCTTACCAATAACATTTACAAGCAGGTTGAAGAGTGGGAGGCTAACCTTGACAAATGCTTGTGGGCATACATAACTTCCTACAAAGTGGCTACCAACTTTACTCCTTATGATTTGGTCTATGGCAAGGAGACAATCTTGCATGTGGAGGTGCAGATAGGAGCGCTCAAAGGTTTGTGGCAGGTTGATAAAACTCATCAAGATGTTTTGTAGGATAAGATTACAAGTCTTGAAGCTTTGAAGATGGATCGTAAAGCGGTAGCAGATTTTTATGTGAAGCAATAGGAGCGATGGGTGGCAAAGCTCAACCAACATTTGCCAGAAAAGCTGATCGAGAAGGGTGATCTGGTGATGAAGTACGAGAGCCATCTCAACTTCACCTTTCAGAAGAAATTCAAGAGGAAGTGGACAAGGCCTTATAAGGTCCACCATGCTTTTCCCAATGGTACTTATTCACTAATGAGGATGAATGGTCGTTTTTCTCAAGAACAGGGTCACATGGTGTGCATCTCAAGCTTTATTTCGAAACGGAGTTGGTGTCAGCGGTGTATCAGATTCTCATGGAGAGGGTTAAGCAACCAACCTAAGCAGGCTTCTTATATGCTAAGAATAAGATTGTGTACATACAATTGAATTTTTTTGTTTGTTTTCTCAGAGTGTGCTCAGTGTTTGCAGTTTGTAGTGGAATAACAATCTTTTATGGTTGAGCATGAATGCTCAACTAGGGAGTGGACAATGATGGTGCAGCCAAAGTTGGTTGACCATAGAAGATGGTTGGGTAGGTATGTGTAGGCTAGCAGATGCATGGCAAAGAGCAAGGGCAGCTACAAAGATCCTGGGCAGAGAGGTAGCAGCGGATGTGTATGGCTAATGCGATTTATAGGCCAAGAAGGGCTCAAGAAAGGTCTAATATGGGTGACATATGAAAGAGGTTCAAGGTGAAATCTTTTCGCTTAAAAATGTAGAGCTTTAGTTGTTGAAGGAGCAAGTCCAGACGGCTCATCAAACGGAGCTACAGAACCCAAAATATTTGAGTTTGAAGGTACAGTGCATTGGAGATCTGAGACGACAAGGCTGATGGAGCCATGTAGTTGAAGCCAGTTTGAAGTTACAAATGTGTAGTGTTTGATTTATGAAGCCCGCTGGTCTTTTCAAATTGGCAATCTGAGTCACAGATATCAAGATACGAAGCTTTGAAGGTTTGTTGGGGGCCAGGATTGTGCCCAGGTGACCGCATGGGAGTCATGCCATCTGGTGTGTTTTGGCACTTTTCAAAGTTCAAGAAGATAGTAGGGGATGTGTGGAGTCATCAAGAACTAGCGGTTTGTCAATCGGATTCTCGGTTGCTAAGTTATGACCTCGCAACGTTGGGAGCAATTGGCAATGGGGAAATTACCAAATGGTTTTCCTATATTTCATGACCTCGGTTGATGAGCCCGGGAAAGTCCAAGTGTGGCAAGGCTTTGGGGGTTCAGAGCCTAGAAAATAGGGTTTTGGTATGTCTTCATTTCTTGGTCATCAAGCTTGTGAGCAAGAACTAGTGGGCAACTACAATTGGGGCAAAAGAGAAGGATTTTTGGGAAATTTAAGAGGACTTGGGGAGGTTTCAATGGGCGGAGCCCTCGCAAGTTGCCACGTGGTGATGTGTGGAACCCGCATGTGAAACAAGGGGGCCGAAGGGGAGTGTATAAGACCTAGCTCGTGGCACATATGGGATACTGCAAGAGGGAGCGAGAGATCTTGTCTCTTTCTATGGCTATGGCGCTACTCGCGCGCATCGCGGCGGCCCATTGGGCGCTAGAGGCGGCTTTTGGTGGACGTTGGCGGTGGCTAACGTCAGTTGACGGTGGCTAGTGGTGGTGCTGCTAGGTGGTTGGGTGGCGGTCAAACGAGCCGGTGATGTGGCACCCCCGTAGGGGCTTGATCCCGCGCCCTCAACAGGCCAACATTTTTGAAGGGATGAAAATGAGGCACCACTAGCGACCTTGCTAGTGGTCATATGCATAAGAGAGGAGAGTTCATATGGAGGTAGCCAAAGTGGATGGGCCAAGGAGGATCTTGGGTGGTCAAAGGACCAATAGAGGGGCAGTGGAAAGGGAAAATAATATAGCGACCTCGCTAGTGGTCATATGCATTAAAGGGGAGAGTTCATATGGAACTAGTCAAAGTGGTCGTGCCAAGGAGGATCTTGGGCGGTCAAAGCTGGTCAAAGGCCCCATAGAGGGGCAGATTCAAATGTGTAAAGGGAAAATTATATATATATATATATATATATATATATATATATATATATATATATATATATATATATATATATATATATATATATATATATATATATATATATATATATATATATATATATATATATATATATATATATATATATATTGCCTAGGGGCACTAGCGACATCACTAGTGCACCCCCTTTCAAGAGAGCAGGTGAAGTCTCCAAGTTCCTAAAGGAAAGAAATCCCATGCAAACCTTCTAATTAGCAAAAGGACAAGTGTCCGTTGCTCCCCAATTTACCAAATAAGGGTGAGCTCTCCTATAAATATTAAAAGATGGCCCATTTTTGGGGCTTTTTTGCAATGTGAAGGCGAGCAAACACCTTGAATCTTGCCATTGGAGCTTTGGAATGGTTGTATTATCTCTCTTCTAAGTAATACTAAGTCATTGCCCCACTTCTTGATGTCGTTTCTCCCCTCCCCCTTCCTTTTCTCTTGCTCTTTGTGTGCATGTTGGTGCATGCGGAGGTGTGTGCCCGCAGATCGTTGTGTGGTGCAAAGAGGGCAAAATTTGAGTGTTGTGTGAATCAAAAGAGGTGAGTTGAGTTGATGGGGTGCATTCGCGTTGTCTGGTTGTTTTGTAGAGCAGGAGAGCATTGTTTTATGTGCAAGGATTGTTCCATTAGTACAAATTGGTCGATTTGAAGGTGTTCTTTGAGAGGTTAGGGGTGTTGTGGATACCCTGAGCTATAGGGAGGCATCATATTGTGTGTTGGGTGTGTTTCCTATTCCCCCTCTCCAACGTGACAAAAACAACTTGCTTTTCCAAGACCAATGCTTTGATACAACACAAGAGCTATATGTGTCACATGAAATGGAGCACACTCTAAATGAAGATCAAAGGATTGCTCTTGAGACAGTTTTGTATGGATTGACTATTGATGGTGGGGCTAATTTTTTCCCTAGATGGACCTGTAGAGACTGGAAAAACTTATTTGTACAAATGTTTGTTGTCACGTGTACGTGGAGAAGGAGGAGTTGCATTGACAAGAGCGTCTTTTGGGATTTTAGCATTGCTACTACAGACTGGATACACCGCACATTCCAGGTTCAAGATACCCTTAGAGCTCAATAGTTGTAGCACATGCAATATCCCAGTTCAGGGTTAGCTTGGTGAATTTCTTAGACTATGCAAGTTGATTGTGTGGGATGAAGATCCTATGATGCATCGATATGCCTTTGAGGCTTTGGATAGGTCTTTGCAAGATATATTGTGCTCAAGAAGGCCATTCAATGGAAAAGTGTTACTTCTTGGGGGAGATTTTAGACAAATCTTACTAGTGGTGTTCAAGGGAGCACGTGACAACATTTTTGAGGCTAAACTTTGTCGATCACACTTATGGAATCATGTGAAGATCCTTAAATTGAGACATAACACGCGTGTGGGAGATGGTGATGTTGCAAACAATTCCTATAGAAAATGGCGTATGGATGTAGGAAATGGGACTTTGACAAGTGCTGATGAGCTGAAGATGGCGATTCCCTGTCACATGGTGCTTTCTTCATCTTCATTAGATGTATTGATAGGTTGCATTTATTCAAAATTGGATAAAGATGTGGGCCATGCAGAATACTCAAAGAGCAAGCCATCTTTGCTCCTAAAAACTCGGATGTAGATATTCTCAATGCTAAGGCATTGTACACAATGAAAGGTGATGTTGTGCAATACTTTAGTGTTGATTCTATGGTGGAAAATTTGATGCAAGATTCATTCTTATACTCTATGGAGTTTTAAATGGTCTAAACATGGGTGGTGGATTTCCAACACATTGCTTGGAGTTAAAGATAAATGCCCCAATAATTCTACTATGAAACCTTGATCCAAGTCGAGGTCTATGCAATGGGACACACTTGGTGTGCAAGGCATTTCATGCTCGAGTTTTGGAGGCAAAATTATTACAAGTACACAGATTGGGACCAGAATTTTCATCCCTCAAATACGTTTTGTGAATTATGGCATGAATTTTGCCATTTGTTCTTAGACAAAGACAGTTTCCAGGTAGATTGGCTTTTTGTATGACGATAAATAAGTCACATTTCCAATGCATTGCCGTGTTGGTCCTATACTTGGTGACAGTGGTCTTCACTCATGGACAATTGTATGTTGCATTGTCATGCGCGCGTTCAACTGCTGGAGTGAAGATTCTCCTACGGATGTTGATGTGAACAAAACAACTGCAGTAACAACAAACATTGTGTACCATCAGATATTAAACAATGCCATGTGAAGGGTCCCTTCCTTCTTATCATTGTCTTCTTTTTTGTGTACAACTCATAAAATATATCAGGAATTAGTTTTCCTACCTCTCTCCATAACATATACTAAATTATGTTATGTGAAGTTTTGTCCTTTGTCACATTGTCAATTTTTTGGTTTCCTTTTGGCTATGTAGGTCATGAATCAAATTTCTTACATCTCCGAGGTGTCCTTTGTGTTAGAAGTAGAAAATCATCCACATCCTCACATGTTTTTGTCCCTAAGTCGTTATGTGGATACCTATTGTGTTCCTTTTGAGACCTTTAATGTTTTGCATTATTTTAAGCAGAACCACATTTTTTGTGTGCAGCTTTATCGCATGAAAAATTTATTAGGACCATTTGCAAACACTACAAGACCAGGTGTGTGTGCATGAAATAAGAAATTGACTTGGCATAAAGTAAGATTCATGGTTTTTATCATTTCTTTTTGTGTTATGGACCTTAGAAAACAATTGTCTATCGATATTTTTACGTTGCTGCTTTGGCATACTCATCCGACATCAAGTACGGTCTCTACCTGATTAGGAAGGCGTGTGTGTCTTCCCAAGAAGAAGATGATGCTTAGTGGTTTGCTAGATATGAAGGATACTCCATTCTTGATGATTGGGAGTACCTCCAAAGTTCTAGGTTCTTTGAGCTGATATATCAGGTCTGCTTGCCTAAACAACTTGCATATTCAGCAATTCCATACGTAGCTACAATAAGTGGTAAGTGTAAAGTGTTAGTTTTGGTGCTTCGATTGCATTATTTCAAACAAACTCTCCCTTTTTCACTACTTTTGTTTGTTAATCTCAAGGGATAATCGACCTTGAGATAGAAAAACGATCCTTAATTTAGAAATGGAGAAACTCCAAGCCAGCTGCCAGTTGTGTGATGAAGTGAGTTGCATTGATTTTGTCTCTTAGATCATTTATGGCACAACAATGTTCTTGATTGAGTTTGTTTCTATGACAAACTTACATATCAAAAACTCTACCATGTTCATGATCCATTTTAACACATGTTCTTTGGATGTCTGGATACATTTTTGAATGTCTTGATGTTTACTATGACTTTTCTAATTCTATGCAATAGAGTTTTTGACTTGTGATTTGAGTTCATGGGATCCAAAATATAATCTTCATATATTAGAGATTTTTGTTTGACAACGTTAATTTTACACGTTGACCCTCACATTTATGAGAGGATAGGTTGCTATGCTGAGAGAGAGAGAGAGAGAGAGAGAGAGAGAGAGAGAGAGAGAGAGATGTGATAAGGAAGAGAGAAAATCATGCATGTTGCTAAGATGTGTGAGATAAACTCTAAAGTCTCTCTCTATCTTTTTCTTGAACTTACACACCTCATGCTTTGTGTAGATAATGTTTTTTTTGTATGATAAGATGTCAAGTTTGTAGTATATATTGCAAAAGGGATTTCTTCCTCAGTGGTAGTTAGCACATAGTTCAACTTTATATGCATTGTGATGTACATTTTAATGGTACAACCATGAAAAACATTAATAACAATGCCATCGTTGAGAGCGAGTCCAATGGTATTGAGTCCATCCTCCAAGGTTCGTCAATGTTCAAGCGGCAAAGAGAGGAGCTTGATGTGTGGGATCCTCTTCTGCTAATCATGTGGTACATGATGAGAATGACCAACTATTGGCTGCAATATGGGACTTCTTTGCCCATAGTGAGTCTAGACAGTTAATCTTTGAAAGACACTTAGAAGTACTGCTGGATGTGGCTCAGCAAGCCAATGGCCAATAGATTGTAAATATTTGCAATGAGCTGCATTTATGTGTAGAGCACTTCAATGGTGGAATAACTTGCATTGAGGAGAACCAGTCCGATATGCTGGTGCACATGGAGCATCAGCAGTTTCAATTGATGCATAGATAAAAAATGACCAGTAGGGATTTTTTAGACCCAAATCAATGCACTTAAGAAGCAGGTTTTTGCTCTAGAAGGAGAGGTGGCACGGCTCAATATCCACCTAAATAGATTGAATGCTTTGATGACAAAGATGGCTTGAGCTTCTGATGGCTGTGCCATATAGATGCGTTCAATCTTCACCATCAGAAATAATTGAAGCACATACTTTTATATGCTACTTAGGTTGATTGTCTTGATGTACTAAAGCATATCTTGCTTTGAACTACGATGGAAGGGTAAATTAATGAGCATGTTGTTTGTTTGGTTTTAAAGTTGTATTGCTTGATGTGCATGACATGAAGCCATAGAGTACACTTAAATTAAGGTTTGAAACCTTGGTTGAGATGATGTTTGTGACAAAAAGATATGGACTATCTTTGTGGCTTGGGGACATAAGGTAGTATGTCATTAAAAAGAAGGCTTTGATTACTACAACTATGCTTAGCTATGTGAGCTTCAAGGTCAAAATGAAATACTTGGAAGCTCGTTTGATTGTAGGAGATTTTTTTGCTATCTAAACTTCATTGTGAAAATTTTCTTTAGGTTACAGGTAGAAATTGTCTTACTCCATTAGATTTGGTTCATCTTTTGCAAGCCCAAATAGTTGGGTTTCACTCTCCAGACCACGTTATTAGTTTGGTTCATCTTTTGCAAGCCCAAATAGTTGGGTTTCACTTTCCAGACCACGTTATTAGTTTGTGATGATCATTGTAGACAACTTTAGACAAGATTCATGCACTTTTAATCACTTTAACTAGATATTTAGTGTGTATATCCACAAGGTGTGTATAATGTAAATTGAAGGTTCAAACAAGGGGATAGAGTTTTTGGGGTTTCATTTGTAGAAACGGTGGTGGTCGATGTATGATAGGTATAAGAAATTTAGACATTATTATAGTTATTATGTACTACCAATTACAACTCCATTGAAGCATTGTTTGTATGTCAATGGTATGCCACAAATTGTTTTGTTTCTTTTCTAAGAGTTTTTTTTTTGTGGAGTGGACAATGTCAATCATGAATGAAATCTTTTGGTGTTTGGAGATTCATTTGTATTGCATTTGGAGTTATTAGTTTTTAAAAAGACATCAAAATCTCAAAACTACATGTTGCCTTCCATTTTAGGTTGTTGCATACTTGTCAAATTTATACTTTCATAAATTGTAGATATTTTGCATGTTTTTTCATATTATTATGTGAGAATGCTCAAAGTTTATGGTTTATGTATACATAAACAAGTAGATTTGTGTGGCTTTTTATGCATGTCCACAAGTGATTGAGAGTTGAGGTTTTGTTACAGATTTAAGAGTTTCACTGGTATTAATAGTGCATGTTTTGGTTTGCACCAATGCATACTATAGTTGTTATGTTGATTAAATTCTCTATAGATTTTCATTGTCATGCAAAATCATGTCATGATATTTCTTGGATGGGGTTGAAATGTCCTAATTGTAGATGCCATGTCAAAGAAGACATTCAGCACTATCTACTTTTAGTTGGATGTTTCATCATCTACCACGTCACATCTATGGTAATATCTAATTATATCCTTTGTAAAATTTTCAACTTGATGTTAAAACCAACAAATTTCTCATGTCGATCCACCTGGTTGGAGAGACCCACTCACTACGCATGACGTAGTGCACATTATTGAAATCTTTGAAGTTGTTAGGTAAGGAAAATCAATGAGGCACAAATTCTTCTTATATTTAGTTTGGTTATTGGACTTATTGCTCTTAGCTTGTTGGCTTGCAAGAATCTCTATTATTGTGATAACATTTTAATGGAAGTGCATGAGTATTTTGGAGGACCCCAAGGATACTTCCACATCCATGCGGCATTGGATCGTAATGCTAGTTCAGCTCGCATACGCATTTGCAAGCTTGGTAATTGCTTGCCTACCAATGTAGTATACTTTTACAGAGATAGGTATGAGAATTGGAGGATTGTATTGTACACCTTGCATGAGGGGCATCATCGTTTTGGTAGGAGTGTTAGTCATGTGGGCCTATGGGTTTTGTGGGTGCCAAATGGAACATCTTGAAGATTTTCATTTTAAAGTAGCAACTTTTTTGTCAATTAAGATTTAGTGGCTTTCAAAAAAACTTTTTCTTTAAGGGACCACATTAAAGTTATGCTTGTAAAGACTACTTATAGTATGGAAGTGGATTGTTATTTTCTTAAAGTCTCTCTCTTTTCTTATGAAGTTTAAACTTGTACTCCTCTCCTCCTCCTCCTCCTCCTCCTCTCTCTCTCTCTCTCTCTCTCTCTCTCTCTCTCTCTCTCTCCTTCATGTGTAATCTTTTGTTTATGTCTTATAGTTGTTATGCGGATTCAATTCTCTATTGACTTTCCACTGTTATGTTGATTTAGGACAATACATTAAAAGATGTAAAGCTTTATTACACATAATGAAGAATTTAGGCTCTGGTTGTCACTACCTTGACGAATACTTGCACATGTTGTTACCTTGGGGGAGGGGAGGGGACCCAAAATTAAACCATACTCCTTGGCTGCAGCAATGCAAAGTCCTATAAGAACAAGACATCAGGGAGTGCATTCATAGAAGTTTGATCCCATGATGTGAGATACCCTAATATCTCAATTGTGAAAGAATTTTTTTATTTAAGGACCTCTTAAAAGAAATTATTCTATTATTATCTATGCTTATTGAATCTACTTTTTAAATTGTGATGGGATCTCTTTATTTTGTTTTTTTATTTTACTTCTTTTTATTTTATTATTTTCATTTACTTTTTTATTTTATTTTATTTTAGAATGCCAATCTGATCTTTTACCTTATTGTTTAAGTAGGCCCGTCGTAACAGACAAGGCATCTCTACGACTTTTTTATGAAGCTTGGGAAAAGTAAGTGTCAGTTCAAGGGTGAGTCCACTTTTTTCATTTTGAAGGTCATTAAAAAACTCCCCTTTGCTTTCTACGTTTACACAAATTTAATTTCACTATTTGTTGACCATTTTCATTGTCGAAGGCTGTGGTGGAGTCCAGATGAACCGGTAGGTCGGTTTGGATACCGTTCGGTTTGGAACCGCTAGTTTGTAACTATGTGTGTATATAGACAATATAATTTTATATTAAAACAATACAATTAAAGCTCTAATTAAGACCTGCTTTCAATAAATCTTGTGTCCCCCTTACCTTCATCAGGCCATCATGACTCATCACCTTGTTTTTCACAAATTTAAATAAAATGGTAAAGGAAATCTAGAAAATATCTCAAGAAATGCTTTTGCAAACTTAAAAAATGTTAGCCAAAGTACTCATAAAAATTATAAAGCCCCACTTTTTATCCACAACCTCAATAATAACTACACTCATGAAAAGCACATATGCAAAAGAGCAGTTGATGTTTCACTAAAACTCGTACCCTAGTTTAAGAAGAAAATGAGCAGGGTGCATGCAATAATCCATGGTAGATACTTATATATGTGCTTGACAACTTTGCGACTCTCATGTGAAAAAAAAAATCTATGTGATTAGAATAAAATATAGAAAGTTGTCTGAGTCAAATATGTGACGTTTGTGAATTCAATTAACGACCACATGAAACATTTCTTGGTGTGCCCGAGACACTCAAGGTCACACCTTCACAAGGAGGCCAGGGTCCGCAACTTAGAGCACGTGGGCTGGGAGGCTCTCGTGTCTAGCTGACTTGAGTCCCCTTTGGAGGCTCGTTGATGGGCTCGTCCAAAAAATGGCTCGAGATCACGTATAGCTCGATGCACGCAGGAGCCTTCTTGGCACCGTGCGTTTGAAGTTTAGTTTAAGTGCGGAAGCGTCTTTAGGATTATGTTGAGCGAGCGAGGCTATTCGGGCCTTGAGTGCATGTCTAAGAGGTCCCTCTGGAACTCTCTCAGGCCACTTTGGGCAAAACTTGAAAAATCACCGAAAATGCCCTGGATCGGGGTCGGGTCGAATCTACAAATAGTCGTCGATCACAAACGAGGAGCACCTCAGGCACGCATTTGTGAATGTGCATGGCTGATCTTGAAGAGGAAGTCGAGGCCTTCGCATGGAGTATCTAAACATCCAAAACGGACAACCCGTCCGCGTGTAGCGCTGAGCCGACGCTCGTTGATGAAACCTGTCGACGGCGCCAAAACTGGGTCTATGGAGTCCCCGTGCGAGGCGGACTCCCCCAATACCTCCATGGTGTGAAATGGAGGGGGACACACTCTCGTTACCGGGCGCTCTCAAACCCAATCACGTGTCTATAGTAGCCAAACGGTGAGTTGAGGAGAAAATGAAGGTTAGGACTATGTTCCATCATCCATCGTCCCCAACCCAGGTCCATCGCGCGCCCCGCGGCACGGAGACGTGGTTTGCCAAGATTGGGTGGACGCGTCCCACCGTCACCCCGGAGGCCTCCGCTCGAGCGGAGCCTAACATACACCCCCCCTTAGAAAACTCTTGTCCCGAGAGTAGCATTGTTGGGACAGGAATCTCCCCGGGTAATGCTTTTGAGGGTGTAGAACGTTGTGCGTCTACTTATTCCAAAATGGACTGCTTGAGCGGTCTTACCGAGAAGACAGTGTCTATCTCAAACAGCCGTGCTGGTTCAAGGCAGAAAGTTGTGTACTATTTGATGGTTATGCAAGCCACCTTTGGTGATTTATGTCATATTCCAAAAATTGTGCGTGTTAAAATTCTAATTTTTTATCTATCATAGATAAGCCTTAAAATAAAATCCACTTTTGGAATTGTTCACTCACCTCTTTTTTTAATGTACAAATAGCTCACATGGATACAATTGGGGAATTTTTGTACACAATTTCGTTGGTTTTTTGTAGCAATGGTTGTTCTTCAAGAAATTAGGCACTGTAAATCTATATCTATACTATATATAATGGAGCTTAAAATTTTCAAGGATGGAGAGAAACTCCATGTGTCACTCATTAGTTCACTTCAAGAAAAACTTACACAACATCTAATTGAAAATGCAAAGTGTAAGAAATGAAAAGACTTTATGAAAGGATTGAAGACCCATAAGAAGCATGCCCTCTTTTGGAAGGAAGTTAGAAAGGAGAAGGAAGTTAATTGTTGGGCCATCCAAGAACACCATTTAGATGCTTGCAACAAAAGAAAACAAGCATTGGGAAAAAAGTATGTGTTCTACGAAGAGGGATTGGACAGGTTTAATGGAGTCCTCTCTATTGTGGACAAGGGCCTAGAGCCCAAAGTGGTCCTTAATCATGCCTCTAAGAGAGCCCTAGGAGTGAGAATTATGTACGCAAGTCGGTCTATCACTATAGTTAACATTTATGTCCCGTGCAATGCAAAGGATAGAGCCAAATTGTGGATGCACCTTAAGGAGTCTCCCATTGAAGGAGAGTGGCTACTTATTGGTGACTTTAATATGGTGGAGAAGTGCAAGGATAAAACACGCTCAGCCAATCTATTGACAGGTTTTGAAAAAACTAAATGGCTGGGTCTCTGTGAGAAATGGGCTTTGATGGACCTATGGGAGGTGGGTCCCTGGAACAACACGCCGGGCTTCAGGTCACAAGCCTACAATATGCACACAAGGCTTTCGTCCTTGACAGGTGCTATTGCTCTCACCAGGTTGATTGGATCCCGTCGCTTATTGAGATGAAGATGCTACCAACTAAGAGCATGTTGGATCATATACCGTTACACCTGGAACTCAAGAAATCCATTACGGGGGGTCAGAACCCCAAGGGGAGTAAGAAGCTACTTGTTACAAGAGCTCACATGTTCAAGGACCCTCTCTTTAGAAGTCTTATCAAGAAAGCTTTGAACAAACTCAATAAAGATGTTAATCCAGAAAAACCTAAAGCTTGGGACCTCTTTGCTTGAAGTATTCAAAAAGCGATCAAGAGATTTAGCCCTTGTATGAAAAAGGCTCGGTAAGAGCACAAGGAGCAGCTAGAAGAGGAGGTGGCTTATCTGACTTCCTAAAAATCCTATGGGGTGGCCTCCAAAGAAGAACACAAAAAGTGGTTGCTGAGCAGTAGCTAGAGGAGGTGAAGAGGGCAAGACTGATACCGAGAGAGACCTTCCTCCAGCCTGAGGCCTCCAATCAAGCACAATTTTATAGGGTCCTAAAAATCAAGAAGAGCCACGGCTCTGTCCACTCGCTCACATATAAGAATGGGAATGTTACACAAGACCAAGACGTAATGGCTCGGTTGATGCTTGATCACCTTAGCCAAATCATTGGCCAACCAGAGACCCGCTCTCAAGAAGTGAATGAAGCCAGAGTGACCTTGCTTGAGCGTGTCAACAGAAAAGTTTCACAACTTGAATCCAATCGTCTCTAGATGGCTTTCTCTGAAGGTTAATGCTCGCTTACTTTGTAAGCTCTTGGCAAGGAGAAATCCCCTGGTTGGGATGGTCTGACCACTGAATTCTTAAGGGAGTTGTGGGAGGACCTCAAGGTCCCAATCACATGTATGGCTAACCAAGATCTAGTCAAGGGGTCCTTGGATCTTAACGTGAAAAGAGGGCTTATCAAGCTTATCCTCAAACAGGTGTGATGCTCGCAGCTTAAGCACTGGCACCCCATAACTATGATGGCATACAAATTTATTGCCAAGGCAAGTCGCTCTTAGAATGGCCCCCCTCCTTGACAAAGTCTTCTTCCCTTATCGGCATGGGTTTATCAAAGGAAGGCCTATATATGACAACATCTTGACAGGAATGGCTGCCATTAAGTACACAGCCTTCACGAAGCAAGAGTGTATTCTGCTTCATATAGATATGGACAAGGCTTATAATAGGATTGTGTGGTCCTTCATTGAAGATGTCATGAAATCATTGGTCTTTGGGCCGACCTCTGTTAGCTTATATACACTCTAGGTGCGGGTAGTCTTTTGGAGCTCTTATTCAATGACAAATTTGTGGGCTCCTTTGAAGCCAAAAGATCGATCAAGCAAGGATGCCCCCTGTCTCCTCTCCTCTTTGCGATTGGGTCGCATCCTCTGATAATGATGCTTGAAGCTGCTGCTGAGCAGGGGGGAAATACAAGGGTTAACTTTGTGGTAATAACCAGCTCCAGGCCAAGATGTTTGCTAACAACTCTCTCCTCTTCATGAAAGCTTGCCTCAGGTGCTCAGGAACTAGGGGCACCCTTTCCCTTCATTATTATGATTTTCTTGGTATTAGAGTGTATTTTTAAAGGGTAGCTAACATTTTCGCCCGTAGAAAATGTGGAAAATGCATTGAAATGGGTAAAATGCATGGAAGAAACCAACCCTGATATTGGCACATTGAATGGGGAGAGAGATTGCCTAGTTAATGGGCCTTTTACTAGTTATGGGTTTTTTTTTAAAAGTATTAAACTATGGGCCATGCTTAGAAATCTATAAAATCTCTGAATTTTGACAAGCAAGGGTGCTTATAAAAAATCAACACGAGAGAAAGAGGGGGGGGAGGGGGGACAAATTTTTAGCGCCCAACGAATGACACATTAAGGAGAAGGGGGGCGACACAAAGAGAAAGCAAAATGTTTAAGGGTGTAGGGACAATCTAAAGAGACATTAAAGTTCTACACTACAAGTCTTCAACAATTGAATACCTATTGGGGGGGGGGGGGGGGGGGGGGAGAGAGAGAGAGAGAGAGAGAATTAGAGAGAGAGGGAGAGAGAGAAGATGAAACATGAAGAACTTTATTTTCACCCAAGTTATTGTATGTATCTTTCGGGATTGTTCCTATGGCATTAAAAAGACTCTTCTTCTTCTTCTCTCTCTCTCTCTCTCTCTCTCTCTCTCTCTCTCTCTCTCTCTCTCTCTTCGAGCAACAATTGATTGAGTCTCTCTCTTTGATGCCTTCAAATAACAGCAAGTGTCTATGACCACTCGGGTGCCATGATAGGAAGACTTGTGCATGGGCTAAGCATTGTGTATTTTTTTAGTGTCTTTAAAGAAGTTTGAGTGCTTTTGGGTGGGTTGAGGCTAATCCCTTGCACCCATGTCACTCTTACTTCTCCACCTTCCCCCTTCGTCATGTATAAATCTGCAAAAATTGACAGAGTTGCCTCAACCCCCACCTTTTTAGGTGTTCTTACAAGCAACACCGGTGACCAAAAAACCTTACATCATGACACACACTATTAGCCAGCATGTAAAAGGCCTCTTATGGATTGGTAGTATAAATTTTCTCCTTGCTCTACCAATAGAGAGAGAGAAAGAGAGAGAGAGAGAGAGAGAGAGAGAGAGAGATCTATCAAAAGGTTGTGTCATGCATCAATTTTAGAAATGCAATAGACCATACATGTAGGAAGAGAGTATTGATAGTGTTCCACTTGGAAGAGAAGATAGCTCTATAAGAATAGAGGTGATGTTTCTTTGGCTGCAACAACGTCGGGTCGCATACTAGTTTTCTTAAATAAGCTTAAATTACAAGATGCCTATAAGTTTGAAACTTTGAGAAATGCTTAGTTGATAGGTGTTGGGCCTTCTAGAGATACATTATAGACCTTAAGTTTTGCTCCATAATCTGATCGTGTTAATGAAAGAGGCTTTGATAGACCAAAATTTTCCTCTTTGTCAAAGTTTTCAGGATTTAGATATTTTGATTATAACAAAATATTGGTGTAAAAGCTAAGTTATAAAGCTCAATTTCTTGTTATAATAATTTCTTTCATATACATCAACCTTCAAATCTATGCAAAATATCATTTTGATGAGAAGTTATATTCAATTTATGAAAAATTTGTTAAAATTGCACTAAATTTTTATGATTTTTTCATCTTAAAACTTATCACCATAATATAATACGGTAAAACTTTCTCTATTTTCTTTACCTATAATTGACTTAAAACATGAACATGACCTATAAATCTTGTTTCTAGTGTCACCAAATAAATATGGCAAGTTGATAGACAAACAAGACACTTTAGTGTCTCCAAACACTCGAGTCTCCAAATATTCGGTTAACGATTTACCTAGTCTACCACTTTCAGCAACAGAGGTACACCCCTACTATAGAAAAGTATAGCAATGAGTGAGTATTGAACCACGGTATCTACCAATAGATTAGGACAAATTACCCTAGTCCTCCTGCCATTCACCAGATTTTGTGTGACAAAGGGGCCTTTATGGAGTAACATTTGTCGCTCTACTAGGGCATGTCCACATATTGGGACATTCACACTAAAAGGGTTTTCCAGCATGTCCCACTTCTTGTCTTTGTCGGACTTTTTTTTTGCCAATAAAGCGTCAATAAGAAAGTCATCTTGTGGTTCATTTGTGTTGGATAAATATAATATTGGTAGGAATTGACTTATTTTGCTGTTAGCTTCCTCTTCATTTTGTTATGCATGGGACCTTCTAGTTTAATTTCAAGAAATTGGAATGCACTCAATAAAGATTAAATGACAACCAATATTTTGTTGTAGCTTTATGTGGAGTTGAACAAGGTACTTTTGGAAGTGCCTTGTTTTTGTATTCACTCTCTTTTTATCAGTCGTTTTTATGTCCCAATTCATCTTTCCTTGCTCAGATTTTGGCAGCCCTCATCGTGAAAAAGGACAAGCAAACAATTGAACTATTGGATTCCAAATCAAAAACATCAGAATAAAATGTTCTTTTGTGTGCAAACATAAGGAGTGCCCTTGTTGTGCATAGTGTGCAAATGGATACCTACGTTGTGGCAAATTGAGCAATTGTGGGCAACCATTCAGAGTGTAAGTAAAAGGTATAAAAAGGCTTTGTTAGCTTTGTGATTGGCAAAGGCCAAAAAAAAAGTCATATTTGAGCCCACATAACAAAGCAAAAATACAATTTCTTTTGTGCACACTTGAGTGCCTTTACTAGTGTATTTTTCACCCGTGCAATTTTGGTGACCTTTGCCAACATATGCAATGTGATGAGCCATATTTGTGGGCTAACCTAATGCACTCATACATGTATGGTTTATGCAGTTTGGTGTCAAGTTGTTGATCATAGAGTTGTTGACCCTATAGTTGAGCTTAGAGTCACTACAACATAGACCCAAGTTTGTCATTCCTTGCTTAGCCATTTGCATTGGGATAGCAACCTAATGCATTGCCTATGTAGAGATGTTTTCTATGCCCCTTCTTGTCAAGTCAAGTCCTCTTAGAACCTAGTTCAAAGTTGTAAAGTGATGTGCATCTTTAGTGATGTGCATCTTTTTTCCCTAAAAGTCCAAAGGTGTGGTATGTGGTCATGTAGGTAGTGTACGACCACCTAGTGTGGGAGGGCACACGATAATTTTTGGTAGAAGGCCATTTGGGCATGTACTCCCTAGTTGGTAACATAAGGAGGTGCCTGACGAGAGGAAGGTACACTGGGTTTAGTATCATTTTCTCTACACATGGAAGTTCTTGGCAGAAAGCCATCTATGCAAGTACTTCCTTCTAATTGGTAATATAAGGAGGTTCCCAATGAGAGGAAGGTATGCTCAGTTTAGTCTCATTCTCTCTCTTGTGACATGCACGTCACATTGGTGGATAAGGCAAGAACTACTTGTATTACCAACTAGAGAGTACATGCCCAGATGGCCTTCTTCAAAGGACTACCACGTGTCCTTCCATAATAGGTGGTCGTACACTACCTATACGACCACACACTGCAATATCTATTTATGCTCCTCACTCACCTGACTCTATAACAAATCATTACTACGCTCTCTTTCATCTGTCTCGTTAAATTATGATCCTCTCATATATCTGATCGTCTGATTTCAAATTGTATATAAATTTTGTACTTCTCCCTCATCATTATGATATTTGAATTTCACATGTATCAAATTCTTCATCAATATATTTCATGTCTAATAAATTGTATTAATAATAACATCCCCAACATACTTCTATTGCAAGGCCTACCAAGCAAGACTACTTTTCCTTTACTTTGTCAACCCCCATCTCCTAACCATCCAATTTCTTACCAATCTGGGTTTAGAAAAAGGGAATTTCAACGACAAATACAATCATGAGTGAGTGTGGCCTCACTGTACTGCTCGACATAATTATATGTTCATTTACCACTCCAACGTAATTAGGAAGTTGTTTTTTGTAAAATCCATTCTTGTAAGAATTTAATTTTCATCGTTTTGATGTATAATGACCGTCTTACGCTCATCTAGTGGTTAAAACAATGTTTTTAGGGTTAGACAAACTCAAAAAGCAGGTTACTTTTCAAGAAGCATTGAAACATGAAAAGGAAAAAGAAAAAGCGGCAAAAGTTTCTAAAATTGAACCACGGTTTCACTAGGTCCTATAGAATTAGGAAACGACTTTGTTTTTTGTCAAAAAGTGCCAAAAAGCACACAAAAAAGTCAATTCTCACAAAATTGAACCATAGCTCCAGTAATGATAGAATCCGGATTTTGCTTTTTGCTAAAAAGCACCGAAAAACATAAACAACAAAATTTCCCAAAATTGAGCCAAGTGTCCGTAAGACATATGAGAGATTTGAAACAACCTTGCTTTCTACTCTAAAACAATACATATTGTACAACAAGCATTTCATTTAAAAATAAATTTGGAGTTAAAATTATGTGCACTTGAAAAACCATTTATCTTATTTTTCAAAGAGACTCAAAAAAAAAAAATCTTCAAAACTTCTAGTAACAGAATCGCCCAACTTATTTTGGGGTGGTGGATTTAGGGATGTTGGAACCGGCACTAATAGCATCTCAATTTGGGTCTCCATTGTCCTTGCCTAATTTCCCATAACCTAGGGTTGTTTCTCATAGACGTAGAGTTGATATATCCCCTTCATTAATGGTAGCCTTTGACCCATGGCTAGAGGGGACCACCTTCATCTCAAGAGGCTTATGCATTGCCTTCTTAGTGACTAGCACGAGAACAACATCACATTTTCCCATGTTGGCTACATATAGAGGTCTTGCGCTCCTTCCTACCCCTCCCTCCAAGTGTGGTGCCATTCACGTTGTTGCGTGCATTTTGAACACTCCGTTTCTTTGTAAATTTGTACGCATGGACAAGACAACGATGTCAAAAGGGTGTGTGGGCTTTCTTTTTGTGGGTTTTTTAGCTTGCTTTAGCAAGCACATGCACATGCAAGGCAAGTCGCTAGGGTAGCATAGGTTACTGTAAGTGCCCGTTAGTGAGTTTTTTGAAGTGAGACTTGTATATAACTTAAACTCATGTAAAAACTTAAAAAGTTCAGTCAAAGTTTAGAAATTTGCAGGCTTTAGCTCGTTGTGCCTCCTTGATGGTTTCTGACGCAGTTTTTTGCCCTTGCCTTGCTTTCTCTACATGTAGTCGTACCGGGACAGCTCTTTGTTTTCGTCAATTTTGCACATAGCGGCGTGTGGATCAATTTTGATCATCTTCAACTTTCTCGCCATTCATTTTTTAAGCTTTCTTCCAAGCTTTAAAGTGCACCAATTGAAGTTGCGCTCTTCAAGTTAAAACTAGTTCTCTACAGGGTTATGGCTATGGCATCCTAGTGGCAAATTGTGTGCAGACAAATTGGAAGGGCATGTATCTATGAATTGTGGAGTTGATGTTGAATTGTGGGTTTATGATGTTCATTGTGAAATGGGAGTCCCTTGTCTTCATATGCATTGGTCGGTGTGTGTTGTAAATCCGTGCTTTGACAAGGTTTTGCTCCTATGCGCTAGGTCCTTTGGGTGGGTGTGTGCTTGTAAATTCCCAAGGGAGCATAAAAATTTTGATTGGGGTTTACTAAGAGTGGTTTTGGTATACTTTTCGGTGATGAGGTTAAAGTTTTAACGCTCTTGGGCTATAAAGCTATAGAGGTGTCCCACTTTTTCTTTTCCCCAACAATGTTAGGAATAAGTGATGAAATCACCAGGCCTACATAGAGATTAAATGAGCATAGGTTTCTAGAAAAGGACATTAATATAGTAGCATGTAGTGTTGTTCACGTTAGGAACAAGTGATGAAATCACGAGGCCTGCACACGAGATCACTGACACGGTCACAACATGGCTACATAAAGACTAAATGAGCATACGTTTTTAGAAAAGGAAATTCATATAATAGGATAGAGATATCAAGGGAAAGATACTAAATACAATCTGCAAACTTGCTCTTTTTCTACTTTTAAAACACCGCCCATTAATGGTTCAACCAGTGGTGATAAAGAACCATGGTCATGACCAAGTAGCGGAGGATTGAAGGGAGTGGTATGTAAGGTATTATGCTTAGGTTGAATCGTGGAAGCTTTAGTAGGGTTTCCTTATTCTCATTAATGCCACTTTAGAAGGTGTGAATATACATGTTTGTTCCATAAAGAAAGAATATCTTACAACACTAGGAGTTTACATGTGGAATATGGCTCTTCCCTTGCTCCATGAAGAAAGTCCCTAGTGCATGCCTAGATTGTTCTTCAAATATAGTGGCACTCCTCACCATCTCCTTTCATGGAATTCTATTCCAAGCTATGATGCATTCTATAAAGAGGTCCTATGTGCAAATTTAGAAGTTGAGGAGGGGATCATAGCTTGGACTTTTATTCCAAGCTATGATGCATGCCTAGATTGTTCTTGAAATATAGTGGCACTCTCACCATCTCCTTTTATGGAATTCTATTGCAAGCTATGATGCATTCTATAAAGAGGTCCTATGTGCAAATGTAAAGGTTGAGGAGGGGATCAACACGCACACACAACGGATGTAAATTGTGTACATACAAAAGGAAGTGTCATACCTTGGCAACAATAACTTTTGCCTCTCTAATTTAGTGCAGCTTTCGATCTCCAAGGATGAGGTTGGAAGAATATGTAAAGCCTCATAAACTAAAAGTGTAAAAGATTGCTTGAAAAGGACGACAGACATAATAATGATGTTGAGCAACATCACACGTAGAGGATTGCATATTTGTATGTATATAGAAGCTTTGTACCTTAACAACTCGCAACTACAATCACAACTTCATGGTGACTTGGGTTGATGACACAGTGTTTCGAATAGCGACACTTACCTTTGGAATGCAAGCATACGTGACACATCTTGCTACACTTTTGATGAAGTGCCCCTTTAACTTCCTGGTTGTGAAAATTATTTGCGTCTTTGATCACTGTTTACGCTTTGTTATTTTTGTCATTGGTGAGGTAGCAACATGGCAATCGCTACATACCTACGTGTTTATGATATGTCTACCTTTTTTAGTGTACTGATAGTTGCACGAGAAATGGAACGTTTCTCAAAATGTCAACAAAGCAAAACCTTCTTTGAATAAAAAAGGAATGTTTGGTGTGATCAAGTGCAAATTTGGGGGAATCTGAGTTCAAGAAGGTCTTGTAGATTCAACTAGATTTGTCTTCTTTGTAGATACTTAAACCTTGCTATCTCAAACAAAAAATCATCGGCCCTTTCTACTTGCATTAATCCAAAGTGTATGCCTTGGCTACTTTTGAGTATGCTAGCAGTTGCATAAATTTTACTCTTTAGCACATATATAACATTTCTCTAATTCTATTGAGCGCTCAAATTTTTGAGCATGCAACTCTTTAGCACATATATTAAATTTCTCTAATTCTATTGCACGCTCAAACTTCAAACGTTTAAAGGCCAATCATCCAAATGTGGGAGATTTCCTCAATTCGAGAAACACCTAGAAAAGTTGACCAAACTGGAGGATAAGCAGATGGTGGCATTGTCTTGATTACTGTCAACGTATTTGTCAAAAAGCCTTGCCCACTTGAAAAGGTCAACCATAAAGTGCAGTGCTCTTTGTGAGGTATCATCTTGTATTTTACCTCAACTATCAAAAAGCATTTGCACATCATCCAACTAGCCTAAGTGACTGACTACATGCATTGAGCACACTTTAGAAAAGTGCTTGCAGTTGGGGAGAATTAGTGCTTACAAAAATAGTTTAGAGCTTCCTCGGCCAGCCCTGGCTAGGCATATCCTTCTATAAGAGCACTCCAAAAGACTTCATTTGACAAACCCTCCCTTTACATCTAGTTAAAACAACGCAAAGCTTCCTTGCCATAGCCATATTGGCTAGATCTTGAAACCAACACCTTCAAAGAGACGACATTTTGCATCGAAAGCCCATCAACACATTTTTGTGCTTTGACTGATGATGCCGAGGAAGAAGCGAGGTGCCAAATCCTGTGAACTAAGCTGTTTGAGAATCAGTAGCATGTAGGGAGGAAGATAGCGAGTGGCCTGAAGAGTGGCCATCAAAGATGGGGATGTAAGTAGCCAGATATGCAACACATTGAGGATTCTAATATTGTGTGTGTGTGTGTGTGTGTGTGAGCATCAATTTGTAGCATGGGAGAAGGCACTAGGTAGTTATCCACTAAATGTGGATGTTGGAATTTCATGTTCTACCCTAAGCGCCGTTTGTGTGTGGTAGGCTATGGTGGATGAAACCTTAAGCTCACCATGGTGCTAGGGTTAGGGTTAGAGCAATAGAGATTAGATTTAGGGCTATGCCAAAGGCAAGAGCATAAAGAAAGTATAGACACAAAGGTAAAACTCAAAGTGCAATGGTTAATTAGAAAAAAGCCTCTCAAATAGGGTTGATGCCTTACAATCATTGGGCAGTGCTATCGCACTCTCTTGTTGTTGGGCCATCATTATTTCATCCTTCTTAGGTGGCTTTCCCATAGGAGCCACAAGTTGGTTTTACCCCAACAATCACCCCTTAAGCCAAACTTGGAGCTTTAACAAAGATTTCATGTGTTATGATGTGATAGTGCCTAGGTCTCTTGTTGGATATATCTACAAGGTTCTCGTGATACATCATGGCAGTTCTCACTAGATTAAACACTTCATGGTTCTCAATTGGATACATCGTAGCGCTTCTCAACGGATCCAATGACCATGGTTCAATTGTATTCAACACATAGGGTCTCATGGGATCCTAAGGCTCATACAAAATTTCATATCAAAGAAAATTCATATGAAGTGGGATCTTCCACTTCTCATATTCCATTCAGCATGTCATTTTCTTTTATATGTCGATGTTGACATTTGGTTTCTTGATATTTATTTTTCCATTTTGTTGAGTGTGCAGTCTTCATGGCCAATGGTGCATAGCATGCATACATTTCATGTTGTGTCTTGTGTGCATATGATGATAGGCGATCTTCTTCTTTGAAGGGTTGTAGGATACAAGCATGTTGAGCATATATAATATGTGATGCCAATATAGAGAGGTCTTAGATCATGGTCAATGCATGGCCAGTGTGTGCTCTCTTCAAATCTTTGGCATGTGAGTGCATAGTCGATTATGCTATTGTGCACATATATTACATATATATAATGTTCAAACTCAAGATAGTGCATGATTTGTACATAAATTGCCTGCCGACCGAGCACGTAGAGGAAACTAGACCTGAGAGCTTAAAGATCGCCAATAAGCCAAGGGGTCAAGCCAAAGATGGTGAGCTTGCATGGGCACACGATTTTTTTATTTTTATTTTTTGCTTAAAAGTGTGAGGCTTACTTGTGTGGGAACTGGACTCCTGGTTGTACTTGGGTTAGAATGTACAAGAGCAAAATAAAAATAAAAATCATGAGGATGATTTAAAAAAAAGAGGTAAAGCTTCGTAACATTAAAACATGACAATTGGGCGAGTAGCTGGCAGCTGACTACAACGGATGTGGCAATGGATGGTGGGACCGGGGCCGAGTAGCACGCAGAGGTCTGAGCTTGCTGGAAACCCACCATCTCCAGTTACTCTAAGTTCTGGACTCGCCACGTGAGTCATAACCTTCCCACCATCAGCTCGCAACCTCAATAGATGTTCGATGTCATCTGCAACCCATCCCAAGCAATGTTGCTAATCTCACAAGCTTGCATCGAGCTCGTTCTAAACAACTTTATCGCTGATCATCTTGCCGACGTCTTCATACATCCCCTCCATTGGCTGCTACATCCACCTCGGCTCCTCAACGGTGCTCCTTGCGTGCCCATAACTGCTAATCATATTCGTCAAGCCCCCACCTACTTCCCTTCGGGTCAACACTTGTTGTCGCGCCTCCATTGCCCTCCTCTTGCACCACTTATTGGAATCCGGTGTTTTACCCTAAGTGCCATTAGTGTGCGTTAGGCTATGGTGGATGAAGACTTAAGCTCAACATGGTGCTAGGGTTAGGGTTAGAGCAATAGAGATTAAGTTTAGGGCTACGCTAAAGCAAGAGCATAAAGAGATTATAGACACAATGGTAAAACTCAAAGTGCAATGATTCATTAGAAAAGAGCCTCTCAAATAGGGTTGATGCATTACAATCATTGGCTAGTGCTATTGCACCCTCTTTGTATTGGACCATGTCATTATTTCATCCTTCTTAGGTGGATTTCCCATAGGAGCCACAAGTGGGCTTACCCCACTAGTCGAGGCGGCAATGTAGCAAGAGTGGACGCCATGGAATCAGTTAGTAGGCGGCTGTTGAAGGAGTGAAAGGGATTTGAAGATGCTGAGAGAAGAAGTGTACGCCAAGGCTTTGGTAGGAAAAGGGGTGATCAAGAGGTTCGGTTAGGCAAAGATTAGTGGACTAGTGATGTACATGTAGGACGATCCTCAATGAGGGATTCAAGTGGATGGGGCTGCATTCTATCGTGAACCAGATCCTATGGGGAGAGAGAGCGATTGATGTAGAGGTTCTTCTCCATCGTTAGAAGACGTATTTGTTGTGCTCGACTCCAATGTTTTGAGTATGTAAAACTAGAGAGCGCAAGGGGGGGAGCAAGGCATATATTGGTGCCTGTCAGAGAGAAAGGGGGTCGAAGAAAGTGGAGATGAGAAATACAACATCTGATGAAGGTAGCAGCAACTCGAAGCTTGCCATTGCTACAACATGCTGACCTGTTACCAAGGCAATAGTGATAAGCAAGGTGGACTGAGAGTGTAGGAGCAGGCGCATGCCTTGTAGGCTGGCAGACCCTTTGTATAATGTGGATCGTTTATTATTGCCACACAATGAATGCTGACTATTGTGCTCCATTGCATAAAACGATGATTTGCTTGTCATCTCCATCTCGAGAAATGCCCATTCTTTTCTATTTAGCCAATCACAAAATTCCTCTATCACAAATCTTAGCAAAGTTATCAACAAAAAGGAGTGGCATTCAATAATCATGATCTAGCATGAGTGGCATTTAAGAAAAACACTCATCTATACTATTATAAAAGGGGGAGGGATCCCCCCGCCCCCCCCACGTGGCAGCAGCACGATGATCCGGCCTGTGTTCCCTGCTAATCCGGCGAGACAGGACTGAGTGAGCGAGAGAGAGGCGGGCGTAGCCACACTAGTTATCTCAACCTTTCCTTATTTTCTAAGGTAAAAATCCAAAATTAATTTTACTTAGCATAAAAAGGAAGGCAACACCATGAGGTGATCCGAAGATAGTTTCAGGATGGAAAATGCCTTTTTGCAAAGTTCCCTCGGCGCAGCCGTCTCCCTCTCTAAATTTCGGAGCAGGACGTGTCGATGCTCTCTCTCTCTCTCTCTCTCTCACACACACACACACACGCACGCACGCGCACACGCGCGCGCGCGCAGACTTTTTCTGTGGTCTGCGCCGCATGAATGTAAGTTCTGCGCTCTTTCAAGAGCTGAGAATTCGCTGGCAGCAAAACTGCAGCTTTGTTTGGAAAGATAATGGGAGAGAAGGGTGGTGAAGCTGGGGCCGGAAATGTTGTGGATATGAGTCTGAAATGCAGATGCAGGTGGAGGTGGGATCGAGCTCATGATAAATTGCATTCAAATGGGGGATGGGCATCTGGCGGCTGCCCTCGGCCCTTCATCATCTTCTTGGGTTTCTGTGTCATCTTGGGAACAATCGGCTTAGCCTTCTCTTGGCTCACTTTGTCGCCCTTCAGATCTCTCTACCTTGGCCCATTTTCAGGTTGCCAAACTGATAATGAAGGGTCCTGGGCTGTTGGCATGTATTTTGGTAGCAGTCCATTCTCGCTTCGACCCATTGAGCAGGTACAACGTTCATAACACTTCTTTCTTCTACTTGTTAGCGTGAGATGTGTTTGATAGCCTTCTGACAAAATCCAAGAACTCGTGATGAGAGTTCTGCATAAGTGTCTGTACGTTACCGGTTGCTTTTGATTCTTGAAAGCTCAAAGCTGCAAAGTAACACATTGTTCTTTATCTCATGAGAGGAATTGTTTTTGTTAAGATTGAAGAAGTGTTAAAGAACAAATGCATACATGTAACGTAGACGTTTACTATACACTATATGGTCAACCTTGGTTTGCATGTACCTAAGAATAACTGCCACCATATTGTGAATAGAATTATTTCAAAGACAAGGAAAGCCTTTAAAGTACAAGTTGTGAACAATTTGCTGTGTCTATAATAATTGGGTGAAGAATGAAATTGGCAGAAAAGCATGAAGGCGTATTTCTACAAATTTTGGATTCCTTTTGTTCATAGTTTACCCGTTATTTAAGATCTTTGATGAGAAAAACATGTGAAAAGTTCTAGAGCTGGGTTAGAGAGAGAGAGAGAGAGAGAGAGAGAGAGAGAGAGAGAGAGAGTATGACAAATGGAGGCCTATCGAAAGAAATTGGTTGACTCTATTCCCTGGTTGGCAATCTTTGACAAAGGAGTAGTGTGGCTCCGCTCTTGTGCAACATGCATCGCACCATATTCAACTCGCTAATTCAAAGTGCACTTCTTGAATAGTTAGAGCTAGACCAAAAGCCTCAAGGTAATGCTCTAATATTTGAGGAGTATTTGCAAGGTCCTTCTTCATCCACTTTGCATCAAAAGCCAGATAGTCCTTGAACTTGACAATATATCTACAGATCCTTCACTTTCCTTTCCTTTTGTGCTAGGACCTGGTCAAGTATAAGAATCTCCTCGGTTTCTTCTACCTCTGGTTGCTTGTCTGGCTACTGCCCTCTTGACACCACCTTTGAATCTCCTCGGTTTCTTCTCCCTCCGGTTGCTCGTCTGGCTACTGCCCTCTTGACACCACCTTTGAATCTCCTCGGTTTCTTCTACCTCTGGTTGCTCGTCGGGCTACTGCCCTTTGACACCACCTTTGAAAGGTCTCAATAATGAGGCCTCACATGAAAAGCATTGTGAATCTTCCAAGTATCTGGCAACTTTAGTCAAAAGGACACATCATTGATCTTTTTAGAAATTTGGAAGGGCCCATAGTATCTCATACTTAGATTCGGAAAAAGCCAGGCTTATACTGTCAAAGTCGACGCAATGGAAGCGTAGAGCAATGGGGAGAATACATGAGGTTTTTGCTATTCATCAGCATCAACATTCAGTATTCAGCATTTGTGCAAAGTCTAAAGTAAGTAATTGCTCTGGCAACAGAGCAAGGCCCTCGAGGGTGGTTGGGACTCGATATTTCTCTCTCTCTCTCTCTCTCTCTCTCTATATATATATATATATATATATATATATCTCAGTTCAGTTCACTCAATCGAAGTAAAGTAACCTTGTGTTTGTGCGAAGTAGTAGATCTGAGCTAAAATTCTCAAACCCTTTTGCTACACCTGACACGGAACGGTGGAGTTTCGTCTCCAAATGCATTGGCCCCAAAGATTGGCGCCCCTTCCAATATTTCTTCATTATTGCTTCGCAAAGGTACAACTACGCGAGAATCAAGCTCTGCTAAGTGACTGGGCATGCACGGTCTACGAATAGACTCATAAAAGTGCCAGATCACTGTTAATCTAGACTTGACTGAACTGACTGAATCCTGCTGTGGTGTAGCTTGTCCACGGACACATAGGGTTTGGATGTGTCATGTGACATCCCCTCCTTTTCAAAGTGAGGTACTGGAACCGAACTGTATGGCGTCGAGGGAGATCGCCAACAGCCTCCGGGATCCTGGAAGGGCTCTTCGTCGCGGTACTTGAACTTCATAAAGGTCTGCAACGCCTGCTTCTTTGGGCCGCGCCGAAAGCGACTCAAAGTCTTCAGTGGCTCCTTTGATGCTTCAACTTCGTCTAGAGTCCTGCTTCTTTCGTCTTCAAGAATCTCCATGGCTGAAAATTCTTGAAACCATCTCCAACACAAAACCATGAACATACTTATTCCATGTAAAGTGAAGGAAAAAAATCTTGTCTTCTCTAAAGACCGTGTATGCAATGTAGATGAACATAGAGACGGAGGGACAACGCGTGCATCAAACACATGCAAACAATGCGGTCGAATCTTTTCTGTTTGATCGAAAACAATCAACTGTGGCAAATCACAACGGAAATGCCCATGCTTGGTGCTCATACTATCATGTGCTCTTTCGGAAACTGTGTCATGCCAAGGAAGAGACATGGAATGTGACTTCCTGACATACAAACTTTTCAACTTTTCATGAACAATCCGCATAATTCGTGCTCATCCATGAGAGAAACGTGCTCAACATACAGTATGTCATACCTAGTAAAAGGGATCACATAACGATGCTGACTAAAATACAGGAAACCTTCACGAATGAAACACTCGAACAATGCGTGCGTATCAATCATGCGAACACATAATACTTCTTGTGATGGTTCTTTGGACCAAGGCTTGAAAGCCAAGATCTGTTCGTCCTGAATGATCGAACCGTCCTGACTGCTCGAATCTACAACGAGGTTAGCTTCGCTAGAAAAAAGCATCCACTAACACATCACCCTTGTGAACAATCACATCTTCTTCATGCAACTCATCATGCTTGTGAGAAATCACATCTTGATCATGCAAATCATCATGCTTGTCATTGTCATCCAAATCATTATGCAAATCATTGGCATCCAAATCATCATGCTTATCATTGTGCTTCAAATCATCATGCAAATCATTATCATTGAATTCATCATGCTTCTCATCATGCAAGTCATTGTCAATCAAATCATCATCATGCTTCACACAATCATGCAAATCCTGTGTGTCATGCTGTGGAGAAGAAGAGACTGAGAGACGCTCCGTCTCCTGAATCTCTTGCATCTGTGTCGGCACGGGATACAAGAGTCGCAAGAACTCTTGCATGTGTCGGTCGCGCCGTTCTTGGCTTGCCTTTCTTTCGGCTTCTCTTTCTGCTTTTTCTTCTGTGTGTTTGCGTTTCATTTCTGCGATTCTTTCCTTAAACATCTGCTTTAACTCCTCCATAGGAGTTAGTGCAATCTTTGTCGTAGATGGGGAAGGGTCGGAAAAACCTCCTGGTGGGGAAAATTCTTCTTCGCCTCTCTCATGCTCATCACCTCCAAGCGAAGTATCCATTACGCTTCGAGTGATGATCATTCTGAAGTCGTGGGTTCTTGTGGGTTCTTAAGTTCACGAGGAACTTGGGTTCTTGGGGGTCTTGGGTTCGTAAGTTCACGAGGAACTTGGGTTCTTGAGGGTCTTGAGGTTTTCTTTCGCTCGCAAAGCGTTAGAGAAGGTTCTTCTCTTCACTCGAGTTCTACCCTTTCCTGCGGGCGCACCCCTTGGCAGCCTTGCGCTCACACCAAGGTTGCTTTTTCCCACCTGACGTCGATTGGCCGGCCGCTTAGTGCACGGTCCGCTCTCAATGAGTGAAAAGTGACACAAGGGGAGGTTGGACAAGCCTTTCTTTTCTTGGGATTCCTGTCACTCTTCAACAAAAAACGATTAGGAATTGCCACGCCCAAGTAAACTTGGGTTCGTGCGATCACAAGAAGCAAAAAAAATTCTTGTGGTTCTTTCCTTGAGTAATGCAGAACACTTCCAAAGCTCTGATACCAATGTTAGGTGTAGCGGAATGAATGTTGTATTTTCTCAAGATTAGTGATCTTTATTGCTCAAGGTTCCTTTTAGTTCTTAGGGAAAGAGAGAGCTTTCCGTCTTGTAGAGTGCTGTGGTCAGGAACAAAGTGAGTGGATATCGTGCGTGCAAGTGAATGAGACTGAGAGAAGGAGAGAGAAGAGATACGACACCCGAGAGGTTGTAAAACCCTCCTCCGAAGGCCCCACTCTCGTCGGCGAGAGTGGTCTAACTTGATTGCACAAAGGTGTACAATGCGAATGCAATGGACTGATGCAATGGGACTATGCCGACGACGACGGCGGTAATGACGACGGCGACTTGATGGCTGAAATCTGAGATCCTTTATCTGCTAATTTTAGGGACTGTTTGGTGGCTGAAATTCTCTGTTTTTTGCTGCGTTTTTATGGCTGAAAATGGGGGGACATCTGCAACCAACTTGGGGTGGTCCTTCTACTGCGTCGTAGTGCCAGAAATGCTGTGGATCTGATGCGCTAAGGGCTGAAAGTTAAAAACGCTGATGCTGTCTTTCTCATGCCAAAAACGCTAGGCAGTTTGGGGTCAGAAAACAAAAAACGTTGGGCTTTGTAGCTGAGATCGTGGTGTTAGTAATTTGCTGCAAAAACGCTAAGGGCTGAAGTGATTCTGTTGCGGGAAACACAAAGGATGGGGCTGATCTGCAAGAATCTGCTAACGCTAGGGCACTGTGGTTGATGGCGATGACTGCAAGAGAGGAAAACGCTAGGGCTGCTGAGTTGATGCAAAAACGCAAAGGGGAGAAGATGCAAAAACGCCAGAAATGGTATGAGGGGGTACTGCTGAGAAGTTGCCTGTTGAGCGGGAAGCTCCTGCTGCCTCTTTTGCCAGAAAGTGCTAACTTGGGTTTCCTTATATATTAACTTAGGAAAATTGCCCTACCTACTTTTGTTGGAAAGTCACTTAAAAATAATAAGTGAAAATAACCAATAAATAGGAAAATAGGCTAAATGCACTGGAAAATTCCCCTAACTGATGCTAATGGATTCTGATGGGAATTTCGATGATCATGCTGTGTGCAACCGGAGGATATGCATCTATGCTAAGTGACTGGGCATGCACGGTCTACGAATAGACTCATAAAAGTGCCAGATCACTGTTAATCTAGACTTGACTGAACTGACTGAATCCTGCTGTGGTGTAGCTTGTCCACGGACACATAGGGTTTGGATGTGTCATGTGACATCCCCTCCTTTTCAAAGTGAGGTACTGGAACCGAACTGTATGGCGTCGAGGGAGATCGCCAACAGCCTCCGGGATCCTGGAAGGGCTCTTTGTCGCGGTACTTGAACTTCATAAAGGTCTGCAACGCCTGCTTCTTTGGGCCGCGCCGAAAGCGACTCAAAGTCTTCAGTGGCTCCTTTGATGCTTCAACTTCGTCTAGAGTCCTGCTTCTTTCGTCTTCAAGAATCTCCATGGCTGAAAATTCTTGAAACCATCTCCAACACAAAACCATGAACATACTTATTCCATGTAAAGTGAAGGAAAAAAATCTTGTCTTCTCTAAAGACCGTGTATGCAATGTAGATGAACATAGAGACGGAGGGACAACGTGTGCATCAAACACATGCAAACAATGCGGTCGAATCTTTTCTGTTTGATCGAAAACAATCAACTGTGGCAAATCACAACGGAAATGCCCATGCTTGGTGCTCATACTATCATGTGCTCTTTCGGAAACTGTGTCATGCCAAGGAAGAGACATGGAATGTGACTTCCTGACATACAAACTTTTCAACTTTTCATGAACAATCCGCATAATTCGTGCTCATCCATGAGAGAAACGTGCTCAACATACAGTATGTCATACCTAGTAAAAGGGATCACATAACGATGCTGACTAAAATACAGGAAACCTTCACGAATGAAACACTCGAACAATGCGTGCGTATCAATCATGCGAACACATAATACTTCTTGTGATGGTTCTTTGGACCAAGGCTTGAAAGCCAAGATCTGTTCGTCCTGAATGATCGAATCGTCCTGACTGCTCGAATCTACAACGAGGTTAGCTTCGCTAGAAAAAAGCATCCACTAATACATCACCCTTGTGAACAATCACATCTTCTTCATGCAACTCATCATGCTTGTGAGAAATCACATCTTGATCATGCAAATCATCATGCTTGTCATTGTCATCCAAATCATTATGCAAATCATTGGCATCCAAATCATCATGCTTATCATTGTGCTTCAAATCATCATGCAAATCATTATCATTGAATTCATCATGCTTCTCATCATGCAAGTCATTGTCAATCAAATCATCATCATGCTTCACACAATCATGCAAATCCTGTGTGTCATGCTGTGGAGAAGAAGAGACTGAGAGACGCTCCGTCTCCTGAATCTCTTGCATCTGTGTCGGCACGGGATACAAGAGTCGCAAGAACTCTTGCATGTGTCGGTCGCGCCGTTCTTGGCTTGCCTTTCTTTCGGCTTCTCTTTCTGCTTTTTCTTCTGCGTGTTTGCGTTTCATTTCTGCGATTCTTTCCTTAAACATCTGCTTTAACTCCTCCATAGGAGTTAGTGCAATCTTTGTCGTAGATGGGGAAGGGTCGGAAAAACCTCCTGGTGGGGAAAATTCTTCTTCGCCTCTCTCATGCTCATCACCTCCAAGCGAAGTATCCATTACGCTTCGAGTGATGATCATTCTGAAGTCGTGGGTTCTTGTGGGTTCTTAAGTTCACGAGGAACTTGGGTTCTTGGGGGTCTTGGGTTCGTAAGTTCACGAGGAACTTGGGTTCTTGAGGGTCTTGAGGTTTTCTTTTGCTCGCAAAGCGTTAGAGAAGGTTCTTCTCTTCACCCGAGTTCTACCCTTTCCTGCGGGCGCACCCCTTGGCGGCCTTGCGCTCACACCAAGGTTGCTTTTTCCCACCTCATGTCGATTGGCCGGCAGCTTAGTGCACGGTCCGCTCTCAATGAGTGAAAAGAGACACAAGGGGAGGTTGGACAAGCCCTTCTTTCTTGGGATTCCTGTCACTCTTCAACAAAAAACGATTAGGAATCGCCACGCCCAAGTAAACTTGGGTTCATGCGATCACAACAAGCAAAAAAAATTCTTGTGGTTCTTGTGGTTCTTTCCTTGAGTAATGCAGAACACTTCCAAAGCTCTGATACCAATGTTAGGTGCAGTGGAATGAATGTTGTATTTTCTCAAGATTAGTGATCTTTATTGTTCAAGGTTCCTTTTAGTTCTTAGGGAAAGAGAGAGCTTTCCGTCTTGTAGAGTGCTGTGGTCACGAACAAAGTGAGTGGATATCGTGCGTGCAAGTGAATGAGACCGAGAGAAGGAGAGAGAAGAGATACGACACCCGAGAGGTTGTAAAACCCTCCTCCGAAGGCCCCACTCTCGTCGGCGAGAGTGGTCTAACTTGATTGCACAAAGGTGTACAATGCGAATGCAATGGACTGATGCAATGGGACTATGCCGTCGACGACGACGGTGATGACGACGGCGACTTGATGGTTACAATCTGAGATCCTTTATCTGCTAATTTTAGGGACTGTTTGGTGGCTGAAATTCTCTGTTTTTGGCTGCGTTTTTATGGCTGAAAATGGGGGGACATTTGCAACCAACTTGGGGTGGTCCTTCTACTGCGTCGTAGTGCCAGAAATGCTGTGCTGAAAGTTAAAAACGCTGATGCTGTCTTTCTCATGCCAAAAACGCCAGGCTGTTTGGGGTCAGAAAACCAAAAACGCTGGGCTTTGTAGCTGAGATCGTGGCGTTAGTAATTTGCTGCAAAAACGCTAAGGGCTGAATTGATTTTGTCGCGGGAAACATAGAGGATGGAGCTGATTGGCAAGAATCTGCTAACGCGAGGGCACTATGGTTGATGGCGATGACTGCAAGAGAGGAAAACGCCAAGGCTGGTGAGTTATGCAAAAACGCCAGAGATGGTCTGAGGGGGTACTGCTGAGAAGTTGCCTGTTGAGCGGGAAGCTCCTGCTACCTCTTCTGCCAGAAAGTGCTAACTTGGTTTTGCTTATATATTAACTTAGCAAAATTGCCCTACCTACTTTTGTTGGAAAGTCACTTAAAAATAATAAGTGAAAATAACCAATAAATAGGAAAATAGGCTAAATGCACTGGAGAATTCCCCTAACTGATGCTAATGGATTCTGATGGGAATTCCGATGATCATGCTGTGTGCAACCGGAGGATATGCATCTATGCTAAGTGACTGGGCATGCACGGTCTACGAATAGACTCACAGAAGTGCCAGATCATTGCTAATCTAGACGTGACTGAACTGACTTAACCCTGCTGCGGTGTAGCTTGTCCATGGACACATAGGGTTGGGATGTGTCACGTGACACTCCTCTGGTTGGGCATGCCACGTCACCAACCTGTGACACCAAGCAATAGACAAACTCACGCAAAGCTGATCGCCATAGATGTACGAATAGATTCGGTTCTTGTACTGATTGTTGTACCGATTTTTGTGATTTACATTAGCTGCTTTTTGGCACCAGATTTTGGATGTGTGTGCTTTTCATGTGAGATGGGTTTGGAGAGGCCAGGGGCGTTTAAATATGTATAGAGGGTACTCTCTCTCCAACATCCTACTTTGCGGAGGAGCAGAGCAGAGCCCCAGAGTTGTAATTTGTTGAAGCAATATAAAGAAATGTGACGCCCCAGAATCTGGGCGCGTCGGGGAGGGGACGTTTTGGGCCCGGCTCGGACGGGACCGGCTCGGGTCGAGGTGTTGCTTCAAGGGGTCCTGTCGCGGACGGCACCGGCTCAGGAGGGCCCGGCTCGGACGGGACCGGCTCGGGCGTGGTTGCGTTCCATGGGTCGACGGCCGTTTGCGTTTCGCGGGTCTTGCGTTTCGGGTCCCTAGCCCCACGTAGCCTCAGGCTCCGCCGCACTGACGGAGGGTCATAGCGTGCCCCCGGGGAACCTTGCGTGGAGTCCCCACGGTGCGCGAGTGCGTGGAGTGAGGCTAGCGTGTCTAGGTGGGGGGTCCCCTCCCGTGGCCGTTCTCGGGAGGCTCATACCCCTTATATACACCCCCGGTTGAAGAGAGTTCGACGACCTCGTCGAACGTGGGGAAAAGAGTGCTTGGCTATGCATGAGGCCAAAGGGACTAAGGGGTGCATATAAGTGCAAAGTGAGCAAAAACTGTTCCCAAATGCAAGTAAGTAGGCATGCTTTGTTTTTGTACTTTTTGAATAAAGTGAGTGTGTGTATTTTTGGGGTTTTGGCAGAAGGCTGAAAAGATATGCTTTGAACACCCAAGTAGAATTCCCCATACTTGAGCGTTCCCCGAATAGGTAACCCAGTGTGCGCGGAGCCACCTGCTGCGTTGGCCCGCGCGGAGGCTTCTTGAAAGCCGAATCTGAAGTAGCGTTCCGTCGCAATGCAGCACTTGCGAGTTGGTCCCTGTTTGGACGTCATTTGGAGGGCAAGCTCGGGGCCCTGTGGTCTCTTTGTAGACTTGAATGGGTCTTCAGCTCAGCATGGGCCACAAAACGTGGCCGGGGCGCGACGAACACCGTTGGCTTGGTTCGTCGCGTTTTTGGTTGTTCCTGTTTTTCATATAAAGAGCCCTGTCTGGCTCGCATCTTTCCTTTTTGTCATGTGGAGAGCCCTGTCTGGCTCGCATCTTTCATGTTGGGGGTGTGACGGCCCGCGGGTTGGGCGCGTCCTGAAGAGCCCTGTCTGGCTTGCATCTTTCCTTTTTATCATGTGGAGGTGCCCGGCTCGGATCGGGGCCGGCGCGGGTCACGGGTGACGGCCCGGTGTTTGGACGCGTCACGGGGACGGAGGGCGTGTGGTTGCTTTCTGGAGCTCTCTTCACCAAGATTTTGACGACCTGGGCCATTGCGGTTGGAGTCGTCGTGAGGATCGTGCGCGTCGGGCACGTCGGTCTTCAGCTCTTTTCCAGGAGCTCTTTTGCTGAGCTCTGATACCAAGTGTGACGCCCCAGAATCTGGGCGCGTCGGGGAGGGGACGTTTTCCTTTGCTCTGATACCAAGTGTGACGCCCTCGTTCGGGGCGTCGCTGAAACGGGGCCGCGCCGGCTCACCTGCGATGCAAACGGGACCTGCAGGCAAGCAAACGCACATACAAGAACGCAACTTGAAAACTGAACGCAAGAGGGACACGAGAATGAGAGACGCGAACGAATGATCAATATCATAAGAAAGTGCCGAATACAAGGGACGCGAGTAATCACTGGAAAACGGGGCTGGAAAGTTGGGGAAGTGGCACATACTTGCACTTATATGCACCCCTTAGTCCCTTTGGCCTCATGCATAGCCGAACACTCTTTTCCCACGTTCGACGCGGTCGTCGAACTCTCTTCAACCGGGGGTGTATATAAGGGGGTATGAGCCTCCCGAGAACGGCCACGGGAGGGGACCCCCCACCTAGACACGCTAGCCTCACTCCACGCACTCGCGCACCGTGGGGACTCCACGCAAGGTTCCCCGGGGCACGCTATGACCCTCCGTCAGTGCGGCGGAGCCTGAGGCTACGTGGGGCTAGGGACCCGGAACGCAAGACCCGCGAAACGCAAACAGCCGTCGACCCAAGGAACGCAACTTGACCCGAGCCGGTCCCGTCCGAGCCGGGCCCCCCTGAACCGGTGCCGTCCGCGCCAGGACCCCTTGAAGCAACACCTCGACCCGAGCCGGTCCCGTCCGAGCCGGGCCCTCCTGAGCCGGTGCCGTCCGCGCCAGGACCCCTTGAAGAAACACCCCGACCCGAGCCGGTCCCGTCCGAGCCGGGCCCAAAACGTCCCCTCCCCGACGCGCCCAGATTCTGGGGCGTCACAGAAATACTGAGAGGGGTGCCAAGGTTTGGGGCCAGTGCCTTGTGAGAGACTGGGAGTGAACTGTGAAACACCGCTACTCTCTCTCTCTCTCTCTCTCTCTATCTATTCAGTTGTTTTGAAGTCCTAAAAGTCTGTCCTTTTAGTTTGTATGTGGTGCCATCCCATTTCAATGGTAATCAGAGCTTCAGGCGTGTGCTTTCTTGAAAGCATACCGGTCCGTTCAAGAGCAGGTAGAGCAAGATGGCACCTCTACATTCTACAAATTTTTTTTCCCCCCTTTTTCAAGAGAGAGAGATGGAAAGAAAGCTTTACAGTTCTTGCCGCAATTTGATAATATCTATGCCTTGGCGAACTACACTCAAGAATCTCGAGTCATCGCTTTTCTCGAGACAATGCTATGTAGTGGTGGAGCTCTATAGCTACGAAGTGGCACACTCCAAGGACTCGGCAAGCTTTCAAGCAAATTTTTGCTCGGAGTTACATGACATCCTTCTTTGAAGGGTAGCTTTTGGTAGAGTGAAAATGCTTGCTTGGTAAACTATGACAGACTACAATGAGTAGTTGTGAGACATCTATCTTCAGGTGTCTCGACTCTCAAGCAGATAACCTTGGAGGACAATGTGAACGTTATAACCATTGGACTGCCATCACGGCTATAGGAATACTATGTCACAAAGTGATGACATGGCTTGGCCTAAAGGACAGAGCCTAGCTAATTTGTTAAGGAACTCACTTAAAAATTGTACCAACTTATGATACCTTAACCGAGGGACCTAAAACCAGAAAATAAAGCATGGGAGCCAAATTGCATAAAGCAATTGATGACATGGCAGACTGTACGGACCACCGTAAATCGCGTCGCGATTTACGCTGACATTAGCTGACGTGGCATGCGTAGGGACAACGCTTGGAGGGTGCTAGCTTTTGGCTACCAAATGCTTTTAGACTATTGTTTTTCATGTAACTGCTTTTAGCTAGGCCAAGGGTCTTTATAAGCGTGCCAGGGCCCCCTTTTCTGGGAGGTTTTCTTGGGAGCACTGCGGAGAGAGAGGACCCTCAAACATTGTACTTGTTGAAGCATAATAATAAAAAAATACCGAGAAGGGCGCCCGTCTTTGGGGCCAATGCTTCTGGGCGTAGAACTCCATCGTGCAGTGCCGTCTCTCTCTCTTAGTTTTGTTCAGTTGTTTCATTTTCTCTCGCGTGTGTTGCACTAGATCTTCGGCTTGGGGTGTCCAAGTCTATTACAATGGTATTAGAGTTAGACGATTCTCCTCCTACGGAGGGTCTGATCCCTTTATTTGCAACACACATGGATTCCGTTGATGAATCTTGTCACAAACTGATCGTGGCAGCCTTGCCCGTCGACTTGAACAGCAATACGGAATTTTGTAGATGACGTGGCAGTTGTACAAACCCAGTAGTATTGAATTTCGTGAATTGCACGGACATGCTGACGTGGCATCTGTACGGACCGCCATGTAGCGAGCAGTCTCAACTTAGAAGGTGATTGCAGGTGCATGCAAGAAGGGCAACTAGGCCAACTTGGGGGTCTAAGATTAGAAATGCTGAAGTTTTATATTTCTAGAGATAGCCGAGGTGATGGGCTTCGAGCCGTGTTTTATGATGCGTCAGTCGGTGACCAGAGCAGCAAGGTATGCCTTGGGGAAAATTGTCCAAGAAGTTCTCTCATGCTTTGGAAGAAGCTGTGAATTTTTGGGAAAGTTGGGGAGCTTGGGGAGAGTTGCCATGTGGCATGGAAGTAATCCCACATGGCACATGGGAAGAGGAAAGGGAAAAGTGGAGGGTACATAGGGCACTTTGGGAGCCCATTATGGTGTATCAAAGGTGAGAGGAGATCTCTCAAGGCTTGGCTATGGGGGTTTGTGGTCTCATGGGAAAGGGGATGGTGAAATTTTTAGTCCACACCAGCTTGACATGCCACATGGCAGGCTGTACGGATTTCCGCCATTTGCGTTGGCTGCTTTTGGGGACAGTTTTTGGACGAGATGCTTTTGGGTTTATCGCTTTTGAACTGAATGCTTTTGGGGCTTTGGACTTTGGGGCATCCCTTGTAAGAATAAATAGAATCCTTGGGGCCTCACTTTGCAGAGCATCTGGATGCATAGTCTGAGAGCAGAGGTCCCGCGGGTGTTGTACTTTTCTCAAGCATTAATATAAAAATAAGTATCGAAAGGGGCGCCAAATTTTGGGGCCAATACCTCTGGGTACAGAACTACGCCGGGCCGTGTTGACTCTAATTTTAAAGTGTGATAAAGTTGTGAAGTATTTTCAGTGATTCTCTCTTGTGTTGTGCTAGATTTTCGACTTGGGGTGCCCAAGTCTGTAAGAGTGGTATCAGAGCTTCAAGCGTGTGCTTTTCTTAAGAGCAAACATAGCACTTTGGCACTTTGGAAATTGTTATTAAAGAATCTTCGTGTCCCGACCCCGAACTTATTAGCCACTCCCACCCCTTCGTACATTGCGCATCGGGCCCGTCTTCATCTCTCTGTCTCATAGGGCATAAGACATAAAGAATCCAAGATTACACATGAGAATCTGATAGAAATAACACCTCTCAACGGGAAGGCAAAGAAAAGTTGAAATCCGGCGCGGGAATTGAAGAACAGAATAAAGAATAGGACAAATTTTCGGCAGGAAAGTTTGCCAGAAGAACTTCAAAAATCTCTTCATCGTTTAAGAATTTGGATATACGACAGAAGGCAAAGTTGATCCTCTCAACAAGCTCTACACATTGACATGAACATATATTATATCCAACAACTTTGGCAAATTAGGGTTTTTGCAACAAAATTTCAGTATGTGTGGAATTAATGTTTTTGGAAGCTCTTGTTATTTGTGTGTAGATAACTACTAGGAGCGAGGAACATGCATATAAAAGCATTTGGAAGCATGGAGCCGAACATCGACTCTTTTGCAACGAGGTGAACCATTTGCTTAAAGTTTTGCTTGTTTTGCAGGTGAAATTGAGGATGACATGGCAAGGAATTTGTATCTGAAAGCAATCGGGAGCAACGACAACTCATGAATGAATCCGTCGATTCAAGATAAAAATGATGAATTTTGTTTTGAAATTTGAATGATGATGATGCTTGAGGAATGATGCATGAGGAATGATGACTGATGAAATAAGATTCTAGTACATCAAGATTCCCATATGAATGAGATAACTGGATACTGTGGTGAGCGCATTAAGATTTCTTGCGGGGTAAGATGGCTACACAGGGATCTAGGTGCATCAAGACTTCTGGACGGATGAGATGACTAGATGATTGAAACAGTGTGTTTAGTATGGACTAAATGTGTGATTTGTAAACTGCATGTTCAATGAATAAAGAAGTTTGAAATGGAAATTCTCTAAGATGAATCTGATTTATGTATGGAGTTAATGGTTTTTGGAAGATCCTGCTATTTGTGATCTGATAACATATGAAATCAAGAATGAGATGATAACGAATTGGGAGCAACGACAGATCTAAAATGAACCCGATCACGATTCGAGACAAGAAACATGGATTTTGAATGATGATGATGACTAATAATGAATGATATGACTGGATACTGTGATCAACGCATCAAGAGTTCCCACGGGATGAGATGGCCACACAACGATAAGATGACTAGGACTGAATGATTGAAACACTGTTCAGTTTGAACTCAGTGTCTGATTGATGAACAGGAATTCTCGGATATGATTACTCACACATGTGATTGTGTTTCAGTGCAGGATTGAAAGATGGAATGATTGACGAAATGACTGCAACATTTCGGTCTTGAGAAATCTATGGACATGATCGCAATAAGGATTAGTTAATCCGACATCAATGAGGTCGGGTGTGGATTTAGATGTGATTGCTAAATACATTGCTAGGATCATGGTCCTAGATTTGAATAGATTCTATGTGATATGAACTGAATGTGATGTGACTGTCGTCTTTGTACAAGTGCTATATTTGTGTCGTCTAGTGTGTCGGTACTTAGAGTCAGTGTCTACTGAACTGGTTTATGGCTTATGTTTGATTTTGCAGGCGTAATCGAGGGCGATTACAATTCTTTCAAGAGGGGGGGGTATGTGAAACCGGCCTGTTCAATCCAAAAAGGGCGGTAGACTTTACTTTAAACCTTGATTTAGCTTTCACCCATTATTAGTCGTCTATTTTACCTGTACTTTCAAGACACAACAAAGGGGAGAGGGATACAGGCTGCTAGATTGCACCTGTATGAGTAGACGGACACCAGATTGGCCCCTAACTTAGGCGCCCCTTTCGGTATTTCTTTATTGTTCAAAAGAGGGAATAAACGCTGTGGTTCCCTACAAGCTGCCCCGCACAAACTCGGCTGAATTTCCACTGTTCCAGCCCGATTTCGGCAGCATAACTGTACTAGAACCCTTCACGGTCAGTATTCCCACGCATTGATTGACTTTCCCGACGCATACGGGCACTTTGCAAAACCTGGCGAGAATCTGCAGCACGCTGAATTCTCTGTTTTCAGCCCTGAAAATGCGCCAGATCACCTGTACAACGGTCCCCTTGCGTCCCCGAACCTCCTGGGGGTATTAGGGTCCGTTTAGGGCCAAAACCCTAAACCTGCAAAAATACACAGCAGGCTGTAATTCACTGTTTCGGGCTCCGTTTCGCGTGCCGGTCGCATCCTTAGCAAGTCCTCGAGCTCCCGCACCTGTAGGGCTACTTGCCCTTTGAATCGGACGAGATTTCTGGCGTGAAACCTCTCCGAATTCACCTGTACCTGCGGGGGGATTAGCCGCTAGCTAATCCAGTACCTGTGCAAGAGGCTCTTGCCTCGGCAATCGCGCATGAACCCACACAATTGTACATTGGTCAAATGAAGAGCCCACTAGAGGGGCATAACATACTGCCAAAGGGGAGAGAGAGGGCAGTGCGTAGCGTGCAGGGCATCACTCCTGGCACCGCACTGTGCATAAGAGGGAAAGCAAGCACTCCATAGCTCTTAACCTGTGACAGAGACTTGCAAAATGAGCCTCCCAGCTATAAATCACGTTTTTGCCTTCTCTATAAGTAGTAAACTGGCCTCAGAGTGCCAAGTGTCACTCATTTGTGCATTTTCCCGCTTTAGACCCTCGGGTCTAAAAATATCTCACCTGCAGCCTCTGTTGACTTGGCCACAGAGTAACAAAATGATCCCCATGTCAAACTGCACGTAATGACGCGAAGACATTTTCAGGTCCCAAAATAGCAGTTCCCTAAATTTTAGGAGATGCTGCCATTGTATCTTTCTAGGTCATCCGACCCTCTTTGTACACTGCGGCCACATCCAAAACTGAAATGTAGCCTCTGTAGCAAAGGATTCCACTTTGGCTAGTCAATGACCCCACTTGGCTAACCATAGTCCTTGTCCAACCTTAGTGCTCTCTTGCCCTCAGGCCTGGACTCCCTCTGGACAGTTCCACACTAGCTATGCAATGCAGGGCAGTTAGATTTCCCGAGGGGTGTTTCCAAAAAGTGAAAGTAAATAGATAATAAGAAAGAAATCAACAAAAAGGATAGATAGTAGTCACACGCTGGTGACATACCCCCCTCTTGAAATCTCAAACGTCCTCGTTTGCATCTATGTCGTCCATGCTTACTGTCAACACTGATGTATTCAACACATGTCGACACATATACGACACATACATGCTCATTGTCAACCCTGGTGTATTCAACACCTCGTCGACTCATGTATTGCCTGCGTGTGAACCCTGTCCCAATGACATAGTGGTAGCTTCGCACTCTGCCATTGCTTTGAGTCACTAACTTTCCAATGACAAAATGGTAGCTGCACATTTTGCCACTGTCTTATAGTACACGTTGGATCCCGTAACACTTTCGAGCATACCCAAACCGACAGTTTAAGAATGCAGTTACACATGTACTCTTTAATAGAAGCAATCACTGTATCCTTGACAGACTGACAAGAAATACTCACTTCTATAGCACTAACCAAACTTTTGGACATTCCATAAGAGCAATTGCCAAACTGACAATCTGTACAGCTCTAACATTCATGTAACAGGTATTTGATTTGAGCTCACTTTAAATACCATGTACATCATTTGTTTCAGAAGCCATTGTCACACTGACAATCCATGTAGCTTTGAAACTCAAGGGGTCAAGGTAGGTTGCAAATCGAAGGCTTCCAAGTAAAGTGATAACACAGTTGGTGACTCTGCAAGTTCACCTTCTTCCATCCACTTAGCATCCATTGGTGGATAGTTTCTGAACTTTACCAAGTAACGCCTAGCAACCTTGCCTTTCACTTTCCTTTCTTTGTGTGCCAAAATCTGTTCAGGGACCAAGATCTCGTCAAGTTCCTCGACTTCCGGCTGATCTTCAGCTGGCATATCTTCTGGCACATCACCCACATAGGGTCTGAGAAGACTCACATGAAACGCATTGTGAATCTTCCAACCGTCAGGCAATTTCAGCCTATATGCAACATCACTGATTATGTCGCACACTTGAAAAGGCCCATAGTAACGCATGCTGAGCTTTGGAAAGAGTCTTTCCTTGCCCTTCATCTTCTTTAACCTTGCCTTTTCAAACCGTAGAAGCACCCAATCACCAAGTGAATATACCACTTCACGACGGTGACGATCAGCTGCTTTCTTTTGCTTTGCCTGAGTCCTTTCTAAGGCCACTTTGACCTTCTTGTACATTTCATCCATGTCTTGAACATACTTATCTGCTTCAAATATCTTGTCCTTTGTATACAGTATGGGAGGAACTTTCTTGCCACCTTCAACTATCTCAAAGGGTGCCTTGCCAGTTGATGAATGCACTGTATTATTGTATGCATACTCCACCAATGGCAAATACTGCTCCCACTTTCCTTTATGCTCTGACACATAGCACTTCAGCAGATCTAGGACAGTAGAATTTGCCTCTTCTGACTGCCCATCTGTTTGAGGATGAAATGACGAAGAGAATTTGAGCGTGGTACCCATATTCTCAAACAAGCCTTTCCAGAACAAACTAGTCATGCGTGGATCACGGTCGCTAATAATCGACTGTGGCATGCCATGATACTTGAAAATATTGCTCATAAACAAGCGTGCCATCTGATCTGGCTTTATCTTCTTCCTGACAGGAATAAAATGAGCCTGTTTGCTGAATCTGCAAATAATGGTCCAAATACCATCATTTCCTGTCTGCGTTCTCGGAAGATCAAAGATAAAATCCATAGCAATACTTTCCCATGGTTTATCTGGAATAGGTAGTGGTTGCAATAACCCTGGTGCCTTTTGCCTGTCAAACTTGACCTTTTGGCATATTAGGCATTCTCGCACAAAGGCATCCACATCCCTTCTCAATGTAGGCCAATAGAAGAATGTCTCAACCGCTTTCACTGTAGCATCGATACCACGATGCCCTGCATACGGTGGGACATGACTCTCTTCCATAACTTTGTGTCGCAATGGCTTTGTGACACACAATCTGCCATGCATCATCATGAACCCGTCTTTAAGAAGATAGTGTTCATGACGTTGTCCATCCATTAGTTGCTCGAAGACCCTTGCAAAATCTTCATCATTTGCATACTGTTCTCTCATATCATCAAGTTCATGATGATAAGGAATCGACACAGCTGAAATTTGTGGCTTTCTTGACAAGGCATCAGCCACAACGTTCTTCTTGCCTTCCACATGCACAATCTGAAAATGGAACATGGACAAGATATTTGCCCATCGCATATGCTTTTCAGATAACTTTGTCTGTGTCAAGAAGTATCGCAAGGTCTGATGGTCCGTTTGGACAACGAAATCTGCACCTAGCAGGTAGTGTTTCCAACTTAAGAGCGCATGAATCACAGCCAGTAACTCTTTCTCATAGACCTGCATGGTCATCTCTGGCCCTTGCAAAATTCTGCTCTCATAGGCTACTACCCTGCCATCTTGCATTAGCACAGCACCAATGCTACTACCGCAGGCATCACACTGGACAACAAATGACTTCCTAAGATCTGGCAACACAATGACTGGATCTGAAGTCATCTTTTCCTTTAAGAGATTAAAAGCTGAAATCTCTTTCTGTGTCCATCTAAAGGTGACTGCCTTCTTTTGAAGAGCATGTAAAGGTGAAGCAATCTCAGCGAAATTTCGGATAAACCTTCTGTAATAGGAGCATAGTCCCAAAAAGCTTCGGACATCATGCACCGTCTTCAAATTTGGCCATGACTTGATCGCTTCAACTTTTGCAGGATCCATTTTGACACCGTCCTTTGAGACAATGTGTCCCAGAAAGTGAATCTCTTCCAGAAAAAACTCACTTTTCTTTGCATTGATGAGCAACCTATGACTGCGTAGCTCTTTGAACACAATGGCCAAGTGATGCCTATGCTCCTCTTCATTCTTTGAATAGACTATCATGTCATCAAAGAACGTACCAACAAACTGCTGGTGTGGACGGAAAATTCTGTCCATCATCCTATTAAACGTAGCAGGAGCATTTGTGAGACCAAAGGGCATCACTAAAAATTCGTAAAGGCCAAACGTTGTTCTAAAAGCAGTCTTGTGCACATCCTCTGATCTAATGCGGATCTGATGATACCCACTCTTTAGATCTATCCTGCTAAACATAGCTGCTCCTTCTAATTTGTCCATAATATCATCAATTCTAGGTATAGGGAACCTATTCTTGATGGTATTCTTGTTCAGTGCACGGTAGTCGATGCACATACGCCATGAGCCATCTTTTTTCTGCACCAACAATACTGGAGAACAGAATGGAGATGAACTGGGCTGAATCAGCCCTTTTTCTAACAGCTCCTGTACTTGGCCCATTATCTCTTTCTGCTGAGCCGCACTAACCCTGTACGGAGGCTTATTTGGTGGGCTACAGCCTGGCACCAAATCTATCGCATGGTCCTCGGGTCTCTCTGGCGGTAATTGAGATGGTAATGAATCGGAAAAACAGTCACTATACTGTTGTAAAAACATTGACCTTTCTTTATCTAGCACAGATAAATTTGATTCATCACAATCTGACACTTCACGTGCAAAAACCAAGTACGCAGAAAGATGCTTTTTCATTACAGAAGTAATAGCAGAAGCTGATACAGTAGGAATAGACTCCCCTTTAAGCTTTACATCCAGAATGTGAGTCTTTCCCCTGCTCTGTACAGTGATCTTTTTGTTGTAGGCATCCATGATTCCCTGTACACGAAATAACCAAGGAATACCTAACAACACATCACATCCGTCCAGTGGCATGATGTAAAATTCTTCAGCATCTACATAGGACTGGATATGTAGACGCAACTTTCCAATGATGGGTGTCACAGCCTCTGTATGGCCAGGACATGCCAAACCTGCCTCTGCTGTATACCCCATCTCTTCAGGTCTGATTCCCAACTTTGAAGCCAATTCTGGGGAAATGAAGTTGGCTTTGGCACCTGGATCAAAGAAGATAAGCACTGTTTGATCCCTAACCTTTCCCCATGCTCTGCAAAGCTCACTTGCATCTGAATTTGGCTTGTCGCCCACCATATCTGGCACTAGACCAGCCATGGGCTTCTTTCCTTTCTTGTCTTCCTTGTCTTCAGAATCAGCTGGCCTTTTCTTTGTAGGACAGTTGTAAGCAATGTGGCCAGGCTGCTCACATATAAAGCATTTGTTCTCTGTCCTCAGGACCTTCTTTTGCTCTTCTGACTTGCGAGGAAAACGTCTTTTCCATTTCTTTGCTGGTCCTTTTTCTGATTCAGCCGTAGCTTTGTCTTTCCTTGTGTTGGCCGACTCCTGAGTCCCTTTAGGAGCCTCATTGGGAACGTGCTTCTTGGCTGAATTTTTCTTGCCTGATCCTGCCTTGACGCCAGTGTTAAATTCACAATCTTCTCCCTTGAGCAAACCATTGCCAGTGTTTGCTACCTCGATGAGCTGCGTCAAAGTAGTGACTTTGGTCTTTGTGCAGTATTTTCTCAATCCTTTGGGTAGGCCACAACAGTATTTTTCAATCTGTTCTGTCAATGGCACAAACCTATAGGAAGTTACTGGAAGTAGAGCTTTCCAAAACTTCCGATTGTAATCATCCAGATTTCTGCAAGTGGCAGCATTAAGCTGGTGCCATTCTGTCATGACATCTGCTTCGAAATCATCAGATAACCATGGTGCTGCAAAAATCTGCTTGAAGTAAATCCATGTGGACGGAGCTTGCCCTTGAAGCAATAAAGTTGTCCACCATTGTCCCGCATTCCCTGTCAAGAAAGTGGCTGCCTTGCGGACCTTTGAAGCCTCTGTAAAGTTTCCCCCTGCATAGGCCTTGTCAAACTGCTGGAGGAATGAAAGAGCCTTCTTCCTGTCATCAAACCCTGTAAAGGTCGTGAATGACACTCCTTTGCCACCTTCTTTGTACGGAGTTGGCCTCTCCAGCGGCGTTAAATTGTCATATGGAAGTGACTGAAACATAGGAACACTATTAGGGTTCATTTGTGTTTCTTGGCCGCTATTAACTTGACCTGGAAATGCCATATTTGGCTGCTGATTTGTAATTCCAGCCATACCAAAATTTGCTTGTGGCATCCCAAATTGTCCCTGAGTGCTTTGAAACCCTGGTTGCATACCCATGACACTGTACATGGGGTTAGGCATCATCGTTTGAGCACCCGCAAACACTGTTCCTGGCGTATAAAACTGATTTCCAGGTGCATGACCAGCCATGCTTTGGAATACGGATCCACCTCCAAAATAGCCAGGGTGTACTGAAGGTGGTGGGAAGACTTGTTGCATAGCCTGTAAGTTGCTTCCCTGCCCATTAGAACCAGCTATAGGCTGCTGAAAGGTGGCGGGCTGAATTGGTACAGCTTGAAAAACTGGCATCTCAGCCACCTGTTCTTGCACCTTAGGCATACGTTGTGGAGACTGCATGTTCTCCGTCAAGTGTACAGGTGTTTCCATTGACTGTGCGGTATGAATCACCTGTGCTCGAGCCTTAACAGGCTTTTGAATATGATCCAGTGACCCAACTTGCTGAGACGGAACAGGAGGTTGCAGAAAGGCTAAAAACCTTGGGTTCTGCATTACTTGTGTGAACATAGCCACAGCAGTAACCAACTGGGTCCTGAATATATCATCATCAGTCTGTGGTGGTCTTGAGGACTCACCCACTTCATGTGTCTGTTGACCCTGTGAAGAGGAAACCTCTTCAGTCACATCATCTGGTCTGTCAGCCATAATTACAATTCCCTGTGTCTCGTCTATGATCCCCTGTGTCTTCAAGCCCAAAACTGACCAAGGCTCACTTCTATGGGAAAAAGTGATTTAATCCCGTCGATGGAACCATGAAACCGGCCTGTTCAATCCAAAAAGGGCGGTAGACTTTACTTTAAACCTTGATTTAGCTTTCACCCATTATTAGTCGTCTATTTTACCTGTACTTTCAAGACACAACAAAGGGGAGAGGGATACAGGCTGCTAGATTGCACCTGTATGAGTAGACGGACACCAGATTGGCCCCTAACTTAGGCGCCCCTTTCGGTATTTCTTTATTGTTCAAAAGAGGGAATAAACGCTGTGGTTCCCTACAAGCTGCCCCGCACAAACTCGGCTGAATTTCCACTGTTCCAGCCCGATTTCGGCAGCATAACTGTACTAGAACCCTTCACGGTCAGTATTCCCACGCATTGATTGACTTTCCCGACGCATACGGGCACTTTGCAAAACCTGGCGAGAATCTGCAGCACGCTGAATTCTCTGTTTTCAGCCCTGAAAATGCGCCAGATCACCTGTACAACGGTCCCCTTGCGTCCCCGAACCTCCTGGGGGTATTAGGGTCCGTTTAGGGCCAAAACCCTAAACCTGCAAAAATACACAGCAGGCTGTAATTCACTGTTTCGGGCTCCGTTTCGCGTGCCGGTCGCATCCTTAGCAAGTCCTCGAGCTCCCGCACCTGTAGGGCTACTTGCCCTTTGAATCGGACGAGATTTCTGGCGTGAAACCTCTCCGAATTCACCTGTACCTGCGGGGGGATTAGCCGCTAGCTAATCCAGTACCTGTGCAAGAGGCTCTTGCCTCGGCAATCGCGCATGAACCCACACAATTGTACATTGGTCAAATGAAGAGCCCACTAGAGGGGCATAACATACTGCCAAAGGGGAGAGAGAGGGCAGTGCGTAGCGTGCAGGGCATCACTCCTGGCACCGCACTGTGCATAAGAGGGAAAGCAAGCACTCCATAGCTCTTAACCTGTGACAGAGACTTGCAAAATGAGCCTCCCAGCTATAAATCACGTTTTTGCCTTCTCTATAAGTAGTAAACTGGCCTCAGAGTGCCAAGTGTCACTCATTTGTGCATTTTCCCGCTTTAGACCCTCGGGTCTAAAAATATCTCACCTGCAGCCTCTGTTGACTTGGCCACAGAGTAACAAAATGATCCCCATGTCAAACTGCACGTAATGACGCGAAGACATTTTCAGGTCCCAAAATAGCAGTTCCCTAAATTTTAGGAGATGCTGCCATTGTATCTTTCTAGGTCATCCGACCCTCTTTGTACACTGCGGCCACATCCAAAACTGAAATGTAGCCTCTGTAGCAAAGGATTCCACTTTGGCTAGTCAATGACCCCACTTGGCTAACCATAGTCCTTGTCCAACCTTAGTGCTCTCTTGCCCTCAGGCCTGGACTCCCTCTGGACAGTTCCACACTAGCTATGCAATGCAGGGCAGTTAGATTTCCCGAGGGGTGTTTCCAAAAAGTGAAAGTAAATAGATAATAAGAAAGAAATCAACAAAAAGGATAGATAGTAGTCACACGCTGGTGACAGTATGTTACAAACTGATGACGTGGCAGTCCTGCTCGTCGACCTGGAGAGCAATACGGAATTTTGCAAATGATGTGGCAGTTGTACAGACCCAGAGTATAGCAATGGATTTCATTTTTGATCTTCCAAAGACTCAGAGTGGGCATGATGGCATCTGGGCAGTCATCAACCAATTCAACAAAAAGACTCACTTTATTCTGGTAAAGAAGACAATTAAAGCCGACCATCTGGCTAAGCTGTTTATCTCACAGATTTTCAGATTACATGGTATGCCTAAATCTATAGTTTCAGATAGAGATCCCCGTTTCACGAGCTGGTTTTGGAGAGCAATGGAGGAGAATATAGGCACACTCCTTAAATTCTCGTCCTCGTTCCACCCACAGACAAATGAGCAGTCGTCGGAGGTAGCCAATTCCGTGGTCTTGGACTTGTTAAAGTCGTACAACTCAGTGGGAGATGTATTTGCCTACAATGGAGTTTGCCTACAATAGCACGGTTCATACGTCTATGGGGAAGGCACCATTTGAGATTATTGAGAGTGTCAAGAAGGTTCTACCTATTATGAGCACCAAAGATAAAACTTTTGAAACATATCAGTATACATGGGATTTGGACACTGCTTTTGCCAAGGTACTGGAGGTTCTGGAGAAGTCTCAAGCACGGCATAAGAAGGCAACAGACAAGCATCGACATACTTACAGCTGAAGGAAGATGATTGGGTGCTACTACGGTTCGAGAAGGCACGGTTGCAGAAACCGAAGGGTAAGGAGAGGCTTTTTCCAAAGCCAAGTATGCGATACTATGGACCTTTCCAGATCCAAGAAAAGATCAATGATGTATCCTTTAGACTAAAGTTACCAGAAGATTCACAATGCATTTCATATGAGTCTATTGAGACCTTTCAAAGGTAAAGTGCCAGTGGACAGGGAGCCAAAGGAGGAGACCGAAGTGGAAGAGACAGAGGAGATTCTTATTCCAGAACAGGTCCTGGCTCACAAGGGAAGGAAAGTGAAAGGTAAGCTGACACGTTGGTATTTAGTCAAGTTTAGGAACTATCCCGCCTTGGATGCCAAGTGGATGGAGGAGGAAGACCTAGCAGATACTCCTCAGATTTTAGAGCTTTACCTTGAAGCTTTTGGTTTAGCACCGACTATTCCAAGAGTTATCAATGAATCAACAAGTTGAATCTGGTGCGGTGCGGACTATACAAGAGGAGAGTTACTCTGCTCCTTTGTCACATGTTACCTCGATGGAAAAGAGCTACTTGTTTGTTTTGAGATTTCAAGGATACTGATGGACTGACAATATTATGCTGAATGGCTATATGTAAAGAAGTACTTTGGAATGGGAATTCATAATATGAATCTGTTACATGTGCTCTCTTATGTCTGTATTGTTTGAGCGCATGTTTGAAAGAAGAAATGATTGCAACATTTCTTTCTTGTTCACCTGAGGGTGGTGTGGATATGATAGTAACGAGATTTAGACAATCAAGACATCTGTCAGAGATCAACTGTTAGGTGCAGTGGAATGAATGTTTGAACTTTGCTCAAGATCAGTACTCCGAACTGTGCTCAAGGTTCCTTTTGTTCTTATGGAAAGTAGAGCCTTCCGTTCTTAATGAGAGAATGCTATGATCACAAACAAAATGAATGGACACTGTGCGTGCAAGTGTATGAGACTGAGAGATAGAGAGAGAAGAGAATACGACACCAGAGACTGTTGTAAAACCCTCCTCCGAAGACCCCACTCTCGTCAGCGAGAGTGGTCTACTATTGATTGCACAAACTGGTACAATGATGATGCATGTGACTGATGCAAGTCTAGGCTATGGCGGTGTCGACGACGGTGATGGAGAGACCGACCTAAGGGCTGAAATCTGCAACCTTTTATTTGCTGTCCAAAAACGCTATGGGCTGAAATCTGCTGTTGCCGAAAACGCTATGGAAACGCTGAATTTGCTGGTCCTTATGGTTGAAAATCTGCATCTACTGTGGGGCTGAATGGCTAGGGAAACTTGCTGAAAATGACTGGCTGAAAATCTGCAAGGGCTGAAAATCCGCAAAAACGCTAGATGTTGGGGTCTGTTGGCGATGACTTCTGGATGAGGAAACGCTAGGTGTGGGGATGTCTTTGCTTGGAGGAAAGTCCACCAAGGGGTTCTTGCTTGAGAAGTTGCCTGTTGAGCTTGGGCTCCTGCTGCCTCTTCTGCCAATTAGTGCTAGTCTAGGTTTGCTTATATACAAACTTACTCAATTTGCTCTACCTACTTTCCAACAAAAGTCACTTAAAAATAATAAGTGAAAAATGTCAAAAATAGGTAAAATAGGCTAAATGCACTGGAAAATTCTCCTAAAAATTTTTGATGGGAATGCTTATGATCATGCTGTGTGCAACCAAAGGATATGCATCTACACTAAGTGTCTGGACATGCACGGTCTGCGAACAGACTCATAAAAGTGCCAGATCACTTCTATATCTGGACTGACTGGACTGACTGGACCCTTGTCGTGCTGTAGCTTGTCCACGGACACGTAGGGCTGGATGTGTCACGTGACATCAACGCAATTTGGATGTGATTGCTAAATAAGTTACAATGATCATGACTCTCATCTAAGATTTTGACGAGGATAGTAATGTGAATGTTTAGTGACTGTCGTCTTTGTACAAGTGCTTGTTGATATATGTGGTCTAGTACACCAGTACTTAGAGTCAATGTCTGTCGAACTAGTTTTTTTAGTCCTATGTCTGTTTTGCAGGCGCAAGAGGGGGATATTTTACAAAGTGATGACGTGGCATGGCCTAAAGGACAGAGCTCGGACAAAAGGGGACCAAAACCCTAGCGAAAGAGCCAACATAAGTTTAACCAAATTAGAGAACCTATCTAAGTGGCCTAATTTTTTAAGGAACTCACTTAAAAGTTGTACCAATTTATGATTACACCGGCTAAGGGGCTCAAAACCCAGAAAATAAAGCATGGATTCAAACGGACTGCTGCAAATTGTGCCGCGATTTATGCTAACATCAGCTGACGTGGCTTGCGTACAAACAACCCTTGGAGGGCGTTAGCTTTTGGCTACCAGATGCTTTTAGACTTCTGCTTTTCATGTAACTGCTTTAGGTCTTCATAAGTGTGCCAGGGCCTCCCTCTTTGGCAGATTTGCTTGGGAGCACTACGGAGAGAGAGGACCCTTGGACATTATACTTGTTGAAGCATAATAATAAAGAAATACCGAGAAGGGGCACCAATCTTTGGAGTCAGGACCTTTAGGTGCGGAACTCCGCCGTGCCGTGTCATCTTTTTCTCCGAGTTTTGCAATTGTTTCAGTTTCTCTCGCGTGTGTTGCACTAGATCTTCGGCTTGGGGTGTCCAAGTCTACTACATATTGTTTGTCCAAACAAGTTTCTCCTATGGAAGAGATTATGGAACATGCTGTGGTTGGCTACAACCTTATGAAAGGAACCAAACCCTAACTTTGTTGGAGAATGGGATGGAATGATCTGAATAACTGCTCGTTTAGTTGTAAATGGAACCTTTCAACAACTCAGGGTGCAAAGTGGGGACCGTTTGGTTGTATATGGCCTCTGAATCTCATGGCCCAGACTTCGATTCTTCGGGAGTGTATTCATGGGGGAAGTGTAGGCTTTGAATTTCTCATGGCCTAGGACCTCAATTTATGTCTTTATGTCTTCTGAGTGCATCTGTAATCATGTGTGTTGCATCGTGATGTGCCATAAATTTTTCCAAATTAGGTGAGATTGCTTCGGTTTGTAATTTTAGTGCATCAAGACACCCCTTTAAAGATCAATGCCGTTTGGGTGTGATGGCTAACTTTCCTATGGCAGAATACAAGAGCGCCAATACAGAATGAGAGAATAGATTGACCCTTGAAATGACCCTCAGATTTTTGAACTAACTTAATCGAGTATTGTAGATCTAATCGTGGATGATTACAAGAGGGGGCTAATGTCTGTAAGGTGCAGCGGAAGTGAATGTTGAATTGTGCTCAAGATGAGTGCTCCTAACTATGCTCAAGGGTTCTTTTTACTTATGGAAGGGAGAGCCTTCCGTTCCTTTAGTGAGAGAGTGCAAATGATCACAAACAAAGCGACTGACATTGTGAATGAAGGTGCTGAGACTGAGAGAGAGAGAGAGAGAGAGAGAGAAGAATACGACACCAGATTGTTGTCAAACCTTCTCCAAGGGCCCCTCTGTTGATGGCGAGAGAAGTCCATGCTATTGATTGTACAAATCTGGTACAAAGGTGCTGATGCAAGTTCTTGATGCTATGATGCAATGATGATCTAAGTTGGGGACGACGGCGAGGACGATGACGACGTTGATGACTGCTGGCTGAAAACGCTGACTTCAGAGGTTGAAAACGTTGCTATGTCGGGGCTGAAAAACGCTAATGTTGCAGGCCAGAAACGCTGGACTGCAGGGCTGAAAAACGCAAAATTTTCTGGCTGAAAAACGCTGGTCCAGCCTGCTAAAAACTGCTGATCCAGCCTATTAAAAACATTGATGCTGATGGCTGGAAACGTTGGTCTAAGTGCTGACCTGCAAACGCTGAATGCTGAAAGTCCTGGCGCTAGGGCTGAAGGTGCTTGAAGAAAACGCTGGTCTTGTTGAGGTTCTTGCTGAGGAGAAACACTAGAGGGCCTGCTGCAGAATTTGCCTTTGCTCTCTTGGTTTCTTCTGCTTCTACTGAGTGACTGCTAGGTTTCTTTTATATTAACTTAGCAAACTTTCCCTACCCAGTTTCCAAACAAAGTCACTTATTAACAATAAGTGAAAAATGGCTAAAATAGGGAAAATGGGTTCAGTGTAATGTAAAATGCTCATGATGGCTATTGACTGTAATGCTGATGATCATGCTGTGTGCAACCAGAGGATATGCAACTATTCTAAGTGCCTGGACATGCATGGCCTGCGCACAGGCTCACAAAGGTACCGGAACATTTCTTAAGCTGACCTGAACCCTAAACTTGAAGTAGCTTGTCCACATGCACATAGGGTTAGATGTGCACGTGATATCCCCTCCTTTTTAAAGTGGGTACCGATCTACAATGGCTTCCTTGTAGGCTGCCAACAATTTGGGGTAATCTTTCATCGAACTGCCTCGTGGGTTCCTCGATCCTTGAACTTCAAAAGGTACTGTTTGACTTGCTTCTTTGAACCATGGCGAAACCGATGCAACAACACTTGCTCCGGCTCCATGACTTAGCTTCATCGATGATCTTCGGCTCTTCTTCTTTGGAAATGTCCTTAGGAGGTGTTTCCTGAAACACTTTCAACCAAGAAACATGGAAAACGTTGTGCATTGACCATGAGTTAGGCAATTGCAATTTCATTGAAACCTCATTTATCTTTTTAATGACGGGAAATGGACCATACATTCTAAAAGATAACTTAGGACATTTCTTTGTAACTTGCTTAAGACGTTGCTTTATGATCCTTAAATAAACCCAATCCCCTTCCTTGATCGAAACATCCTAACGATGCTTGTTAGCCTGTCGTGAGTAAGACTCCTGAGCCTTGCTTAGCCGAAGCTTCACACTCTCAGAAATCTCATCCAACGACTGACTTTTAGCGTTGGCATTAGGCATTTGACAGATTGAGCGAGTCAAAAGTGACTGGAACGGATTGCCAGAAGCTGCCTCATACGGAGTTCGACCGATGGCAAAGGAAAAAGAGTTGGTCAAAATAGCCTGAACCAATGGGAGATAGAGCTCCCAATGAGACTGCTGTACATGATGACTTTAAAACATCAAAAGAAAACTGATTGTAGACCTCTGTCTGATCATCTGACTGTGGATGAAAAGTCGATGAAAAATTCAACTTAGTGCCAAAATTTTCAAAGAGTGCGCGCCAAAAATTAGACGTGAACTTAACATCCCTATCTGAAACAATCGACTTTGGCAAACCACAGAGGGGGTACCAATGCTTTATGAACAACCGTGCTACATCTTGTGCGATAACTGTGGCCATGCAAAATTTGCTGAAACGATCAACAATTGTCAAACATTGAGTGTTCCTTGAATGCAAACTAGGTGGAAGGTTAGTCACAAAATCCATGGAAATATCCTGAAAAGGTCCATCGGGAATAGGCAGCGGAAGCAAGAGGCCTTGTTGCTTACTCCAAGGAGCTTTTACCTTTTGACAAATAGTACACTGTGTGACATAACGAAACACATCCTTTTGCATTTTAGGCCAATAAAAGAATCTTTCTGTTTTTTCCAGAGTGGTGTTCATTCCCCTGTTACCACCCGTGAGAGTCATGTGCATCGTGCAATACGGTTGTCCTGAGAGAGGGCAACACACATAGATGGTGACGAAAATATAACAAACCATCATGAATGAGATAGTTGCTAGGCCCTTGGGAAGCAAAGAGCCTGCAACCATTGCTTATTAAACTCGGAATCTGCGTATTACTTCTTCATGCTGTCGAAAGACACACCTTGAAGAGAAACTGTGGATCTTGACTCAAGAGCCAGGATCTGTCCTTTGCGACTTACCACATCTGCAACATGGTTAGCTTTTCCAGGCACATACTCAATCAAACCTCCAAATTGCTCAAAAAATTGTGCTTGGCGATCACTCCTATGTGCACTAGGCATAGATTGGAGCCACTTGAGGGCTTGGTGATCTATGCGAACTGTGAACTCTCTACCATACAGAAAGTGCTTCCAATGCTTAAGAGAGTGAATGACAGACAAAAGTTCTTTATCATAAACTGAATAGTTCTTTTCCGTACTATTGAGTTTTCGACTATGGAAAGCAACTGGACGATCATGCTGTTTGAAGCACAGCGCCTATGGCGACATTGCTCGCATCCGTCCATACCTCAAAGGGGTCATCCCAAGAGGCAAGGATAAGACACGGCGCGTCTGTCACCGCAACCTTGAGAGCTGCGAAAGCCTCAATGGCTGCCTCGAGCAAATCCACGCATTGTCGACGAGTCTTTACCCCTTTCAAACATCTGTCATGGGTGCGGCAATGCGTGCAAAATTCTCTATGTACGAACTATATGCTTCACATAAACCAAGAAAAGAACGCACATCATATGCAGTTGTGGGCAAATCCCAATTACGTACCTGTTCCACCTTCGCGTGATCTAGCTTGACGCCTTCTGCAAAAATGATATAACCCAGATAAGTGACTTCAGTGAGAAAAAACTCAGATTTCTTAGTTGCAATGTACAATTGACACTCATCCAAACGGGTTAATACCCTTTCGACATCCTTTTCATGTTGTTCCCATGATGCAGAAAAAAATGAGAATATCATTCAGAAAGATGAACACACATACACCAACCATATCGCCAAAACGGCCTACCATGAGACTGTTAAATGTACCCACGGCACCTGTCAATCCAAAAGGCACGACTACATACTCCCATTGCCCTTGCTCTATGCGAAAAGCGGTCTTGTAGATGTGGTCTTTGAATGCTCTTACCTAATGGTATCCACTTTTGAGATTGACCTTACTGAAAACCTTTGCCCTATTGAGCCTATCGAGGATATACTCAATGTGAGGTATCGGAAACTTGTTCTTGACGGTCATCTTGTTCAATGCTCTGTAATCAAAACACAAATGAGACGATCTATCCTTCTTGCGGACAAACAAAATAGGAGCAGCAAAAGGACTTACACTAGGACGTACGAATCCTTGGGCCACCAACTCCGTGAGTTGCCGCTCTAACTCTTCTTCTTGTGTCTTGTTCAAACAGTAGGAAGCCTTACTGACAGGTTGTGTCCCATCCGTAAGCTCGATGCGATGGTCCTCCGGCCGCTCGGGTGGGAGACGGGGTGGAAGATCATCCTGCAAAAAGAGATGCTTAAATTTGGTACACAAAGCTGAATACCTGTCTGGAGGCTGAATGCTGTGGGTAACTAGAGAGGCATAGATGAATGCTGCTTGTGCTCCTCGGCGTAATTCACGCTTCGCCTGCACATGAGAAATGAGAGGGCAAAGAATGCAGACCCTCCTCACCACGAATAATCATGGGAGAGTCACTTTTGGCATTTAGAGTGAGAGTATTGTCCGCCCAATCAATGAGAGTATTATGCTCACGAAACCATCTAATGCCCAAAAGCATATCACATCGTGAAAGAGGAGACACGACAAATTTCCTACGGAAGGCAGCTTGTTGTACTGTAAACAACACATTAAGGCACTCTTGCGTTATGAGAGAGTCCATATCGGGAGCGAAGCCCGACACCTGGAGAGGAGATGTCTGACTAACCTCTAGGCACGCTCTCTCTACAAGAGGGGCACTAATCACATCATGCATAGTGCCTGAATCAAACAATATGACAAAACACTAATCCTTCACATGACCATAACACTTAAAGAGAGACTTATCAATGTGTGTGTCAGAAACATGTGAAGATTCAGATTGGTTCATTAAAGTGCTTGTGGTAGCTGTCGATGCCATGAGTTCCTTAGATGTGACCCTTGACGTGACATTGATAACAACGACCTTCCTTAGCATAAAAGACTTGTTCTTTTGCGCTTATATATCTTCCTAAAATTCCTTTTGCGGCTTTTTCATCCGGGGTTAGCTTATGTTTACAGGTGTTTTAGCTTTACCCTTAGATTCATTTTGTGAGTTCTTTTCCGAAGGATTAGAGGAAGATTGGCTAGAAGAGTTACCGTTCTTACTGTTCTTACCGTTCTGAGGGTTCCGAGGAGTCTGAGAGGTACTTATAGAAGAGTTGTTTTCCTTGGGCTTTCCCTTATTGTGCTTCATCTCTTGGAAGAGAGCAATTGCTGCCGCCTTGTTGAGATCCACAGGGTCGAAGACTTCTACATCAAACTTGATATATCCGTCCAACCCAAAAAGGAACGCCTCTTTGTGCTCATCATCCGATTTGTGTAATTGGGTGCCGAGCTGCAAAACACGGTTAGAAAAAGACATGACTGGCATACCATTTTGTTGGAGATTGCGCCAATCTTCTTTCAACCGCGCTAGGTACTGAGGAGGCATAAACCGCGCCTTGAGCTTGTCTTGGAAGTCGGCCCAATTGAAAGAAAGGGGTGTATTTCTTCGGCTTCCTCCAGGTGCGCGGTCAACTGTGCCTCTTGCCATGCGTGGTACCAATTAATGGCATCACCTGCAAGGTACATGTGTGTGAGAGAGAGAGAGAGAGAAAGAGAGAGAGAGAGAGAGAGAGAGAGAGAGAGAGAGAGAGAGAGAGAGAGAGAGAGAGAGAGTAGACACAAATGCCAAAGACGGTGAAGAGGGGGCGATCAGCCCACCATGAGCAAAAGACCGTGTCTATACAATCAGATGTGTGTTCTTTGTGAGATGTGGAAGTGGGTAACATAAATAGGTGCCCAAGGGGAGGTAGGGCAAGGCCTGATAAAAATCCCCACGACCCAACATAAAAATGATACATGGAAATATATGTGGGCACCCGGACAAAAGTGGGCGGCCGGCCCCAAACTCGGGCAGCCGCGGACCAAGAGCAACCTAGGCTATGGCCCGGAGACATATATTAGCCGTACAAGTATGTCCTAGACCTGTGAAGCAGCAGAGTGGTGTAAGTCTAACACCCCCTCTCAACACCTGATGCTGAACAAACCGCGTGAAGCCGAAGATGTGAGGCAAATGATGAAGATGTCTGCGGCGATGTCCACTGAAGGACTATACTCCACGAGTGTAGCAGCAGTCTTGGGATGTCTCAACCGCCAAGAAATCTCTATGGTAAAGTGCCGTCGCGAGCAGTGTAGCAAATTGCTGTACTCCGCCGATACAGTGTGAAGATATTGCGTGAAGGTCTCGAACTGAGTGTGAAAACAACTCCTTGTCGTGAAAGAAGTGTCAATAGACTTGCAAGTGTCCTGCCCAATAGGATCTGTGGTGTCTGTAGTCGAACCGTCTAGAGAAAATGGAGAAGCCCAAGAACCGTCATGAGAATGACTGGAAGCCTGTCAATGCATGAACCTGTGACCCAGTGTGGCCAGATGGCTAAGCTGTGTAAAACTCTAGGAATGCCAGATATAGCAATTTGCGCCGTAAACTCCCTTCGAATCAAGGAAAGCCAGACTAAACAGTCTGCACTGTAGAAGCTACTGTAAGCTACAGCAGTCACCAAGAGACCGCACGGACCATCACCGGATGGTGTCCTGTGAGTAGGTAGGGTAATCCAAGATGAGGGAAAAGCCAGACCATAGTCACAAGGGACGCATTCCGAGACGGGGAAGGGGGACGGGGCTCAAATGGATTTTTAGTGTAAAAAAGAGGGTTGGACGGCAAGTGGGGACGGGAAGCCCGAAAAAGGGCGTCCCTTGTTACTATGAGCCAGACTCAACAATCTGTGCAAGGGCCTCTGAGAAGAGGTGTGGTCAGCTCAAGCTGTCTGCACCGTAATCATCCTGTAGAAGTAGGGAAGCCTTACTAAGTAGTCTACGCTGTGAAGATCCTCTGAGAAGAAGGAAGGCCAGACCAATCTGTCTGCGCCGTCTTGCCTGTATCTCTTGCCTCCAATTCTCCGGTGTCAACCAAAACAAAATCCGTGCCAACAACGCCACCAAACCACAACTCGGTGTGATGTAGTCGTGGGATGATGCTTGATCTCCCGCATCTTGCGGGTAAACTCTCCAAGAGAGTCCAAAGCATTGAAGTCCACTCTAGTCTGTAGATCCAAGCAATGAACCTGTCCAAGAAGAGATCCAAGATCCTCTCCCTAAGTCCATGTAGATGCTCCTGTGTAAGCAAGTGATCTGACGTGTCGACGTCAAGTGGTAAGTGTCTGTCCACCCAAGATGGTGGTGTCCTCCTTGGGAATGTCGGAATCCCATATGCCATGAGCATGGCCATATCTCGTGTGAACTCCTTTGATGAGTGCATAGGTGTGTCCATAGCAAACCACAAGTCACCACCCCCTCTGGAGTGAGCAACCGCCGAATGATGGCTGGAATGAATGGATTTCCGAAGGATCGTACGCCCGTAGATGATCAAGCCGATGTCGAAGATACCGTGTATTGCAGCAGTCACGGAGAGACCACACGGACCACCACCGGATGGTGTCCTGGCAGGAGGTAACTTCATCCTCTGTGAAAAACACAAGCCATGTGGCTGCTGTCCACCCAAAAACGCAATTGCGAGGTGGTGAAAATGTTGCTGTCCATCGATTTTCAGCTTGCTTGTACGCTTCTAGCAGGGTCCGGAGCGGTGCAGAGGGCGTAGGAAGGGTGGTGAGTCATTGTCACTGCCCCAGATGGGCTGAAAACAGAGAAAACAGCAAGGCGTAATGGTTGAAATCTGTAGATTTGAAGAGGCACCGGATGCCAAGGCCGGGTAGGTGGTGGCGAGATCCGGGGTCCAGAAGCTGAGCGCTGCCCTCCTACTGCAAAAACGCAGGTCAATTTGCAGTCCACTTTTGCTGCACTTATTGGCACCAAAAACCTTCTTTTCGCTTAAACGAAGGCTTGACGGGTACCCTAGGTGCCCAGCAACTTGTGGACGATGTCAACGACACGAAGTGACCAATAAAACCGCCAAAAATGGGCTGAAAACCCAAAAACGCAGATCTGGCTAAAAACACAGATGGAGCAGAGGAGGTTTCCGGCGATGAAATGATCCCAGAACTGAAGCGCTAGCAGCTTGATGCAAAAACACTGACCTGATCTGCAAAAACGCAGGTGGAGGGGGATCCTCTGCGACGAAAAACGCAGATCTCATCGTGTGCTTGGTTATTTGCAAAACGTTGGCAAAATTTGCATGAAAACGCTGGTTATGCTGATCTTGGGAGGAGAACCTGATGTGATGATGCGCCCTTGGATCATCGAGAGCCTGAAGCTGCTGATACCATGTGTGTGTGTGAGAGAGAGAGAGAGAGAGGAGGGGGCGATCAGCCCCCCATGACTACCATGAGTAGAAGACCCTGCCTATACAATCAGATGTGTGTTCTCTGTGAGATGTGGAAGTGGGTACCCCCCTTGGCCCCATAAATAGGTGCCCAAGGGGAGGTAGCACAAGACCTGATAAAAATCCCCCTGACCCAACATAAAAATGCTATATGGAAATATATGTGGGCGCTCGGACAAAAGTGGACGGTCGGCCTCAAACTCGGGCGGCCAGACCAAGAGCAACCTAGGCTAAGGGTGGCCAATCCGAAGACATATTAGCCGTACAAGTATGTCCTAGACCTGTGAAGCAGCAGAGTGGTGTAAGTCTAACAACATGGCTGCCGTCAAAACCTTGCTATTTCTTGTCTTCTTAGTTGTCGCAAAGTAAGCATTAAATTGATGCAACCAAGAATGAATAATAGTAGCATCCATCTTACTGTCATACTTATTGAACGTCAACTTCTCAGTGACGGGGTTGTTGGAGTCCGAATCTCTGCTTGTGCTACTTGATGAACTACCAACATCTTTGATCGGCTCGGCCTTCGAGGTGAGTACCTGTAGGACCAACTCTTGCGTGCGTTGGTCCCTCTGCGCCTCACGCTCTAACTCCAAGGCAGCTCGTCTTTCTTCGACCGTCAAGCGCGCTTGCTCGCGCTCACGCTCCAAGGCTAACCGTCTTTCTTTGGCCGCGAAGCGCACTTGCTCACGCTCATGCTCCAAGGCTAAGCGTTGTTCTTCGCGCTCGCGCTCCAAGGTAGCGCGTTGCATCTCTTGTTGTAGCATCATGTCCATCATCGACTTGACCAAAGCCTCCATCGGATTTGGTGCAGACCGTGGCGTAGATAGGAAGGGGGAGGGTTGGAAAAACCTCTTGGTGGGGAAAATTCTTCTTCGCCACCTCCATGCTCATCACCTTCACGCAAAGTATCCATTCCGCTTCGGGTGATGACCATACACTGAGATCTTGGGTCCTTAAGCTCACAAGGAACTTGGGTTCTTGTGGTTCTTGGGTTCTTGAGGTTCTTGAGTCCTTGAGGTTCTAGTTCTCGAGGTTCTCGAGTCCTTGAGGTTCTTGAGTTCTCGAGGTTCTCGAGTTCTTTCTTTAGCTTGCAATCTGTGTTAGAGAAGGCTTTTCTCCTACCCGAGCTCTACTCTTTCTTGCGGGCGCACCCCTTGCGGCCTTGCGCTCACACCAAGGTTTCTTTTTCCCACCTCACGTTGATTGGCCACCCGCTAAGTGCACGGTCCGCTCTCAATGAGTGAAAAGAGGAACGAGGGGAGGCCGGACAAGCCCTTCTTTCTTGGGTTTCTTGTCACTCTTCAAAAACACGATTAGGAATTGACACGCCCAAGTGGACTTGGGTTACGTGCGACCGCAACAAGAAAAAAATTTCTTGTGGTTCTTTCCTTGAGTGATACAGAAGACTGCCAAAGCTCTGATACCAATGTAAGGTGCAACGGAAGTGAATGTTGAACTTTGCTCAAGATGAGTGCTCCGAACTGTGTTCAAGGGTTCCTTTTACTTACGGAAGGGAGAGCCTTCCGTTTTTTTAGTGAGAGAGTGCAAATGATCACAAACAAAGTGAATGACATTGTGAATGAAGGTGTTGAGACTGAGAGAGAGATAGAGAGAAGAATACGACACCAGACTGTTGTCAAACCCTCCTCCAAGGGCCCCTCTCTCGATGGCGAGAGAAGTCTATGCTATTGATTGCACAAATCTGATACAAAGGTGCTGATACAAGTTCTTGATGCTATGATGCAATGATGATATAAGTCGGAAAACACTGACTTCAGAGGTTGAAAACAATGCTATGTCGGGGCTGAAAAACGCTATTGTTGCAAGCCAGAAACGCTGGACTGCAGGGCTGAAAACGCAAAATTTGCTTGCTGAAAAACGTTGGTCCAGCCTGCTAAAAACGCTGATGCTGATTGCTGGAAACGCGGGTCTAACTGCTGATTTGCAAACGCTGAATGCTGAAAGTCCTGGTGCTAGGGCTGAAGGTGCTTGAAGAAAACGTTGGTCTTGCAGAGGTTCTTGCTGAGAAGAAACACTAGAGGGCCTGCTGCAGAGTTTGCTTGTGCTCTCTTGGTTTCTTCTGCTTCTACTGAGTGACTGCCAGGTTTCTTTTATATTAACTTAGCAAATTTGGCCTACCCGGTTTCCCAACAAAGTCACTTAATAATAATAAGTGAAAAATGGCTTAAATAGGGAAAATGATTTCTGTCCATTGTAAAACGCTCATGATGGCTACTAACTGTAATGCTGATGATCATGCTCTGTGCAACGAGAGGATATGCAACTATTCTAAGTGCCTGGACATGCACGGCCTGCGCACAGGCTCACAAAGGTGCTAGAACACTTCTTAAGCTGACCTGAACCCTAGACCTAAAGTAGCTTGTCCACATGCACAGAGGGTTAGATGTGCACGTGACAATGTCACAAAGTGCTGACGTGATCTGACCAACTTATTGAAGATGGCCGAGTCGCCTAAACCCTAACAGAAGAAGACCTAACAAACTTACTGAAGCCGGTGGAGGGGCTGTAACAGACTTGGACACTCCAAGTCAAGAACCAATCACCACAGCACCAAATAACCACTTCTAAACAATTCACATATCACAATAGATTTGCATTGGCCCGGCAGAGTTCCGTGCCTAGAGGTATTGGCCTCAAAGACTGGCGCCCCTTTCAGTATTTCTTTATGTATTAAATCAATGTCAAAGTACAAAGAGCGGTTAGGGTTTCACTCTGAGACTTTGCGTCCAGATGCTCTGCAGAGTGAGCCCTAATCCGCTTACTTAAAGATTACAAGGGATGCCCAAAAGCAGAGCCCCAAAAGCTTCCAGTTCAAAAGCAAAACTTCTCTCTCTCTCTCTCTCTCTCTCTCTCTCTCTCTCTCTCTCTCTCTCAAGAGAGTAAAAATATTGCATATCCATTCTCTCTCTCACAACTCTAATTTGCGTAGCCAAAAAGCTGCAATTTTGCGTCGCTAGGAGGCTTGCTTTTCAGCTCCGTAAAGTCCGGAAACTTCCGTACTGCTGTCACGTGGCATTCCAGCCGGCAGGTTAGGGTTTCAGCCAGCAGTTAGGGGTAGGTTTTCCAGAAATTAGGGTTTCTGCAGATTAGGGTTTCTGGCAGAAATTAGGGTTTGCAGGAATTAGGGTTTCTGGCAGAAATTAGGTTTCTGTTGTTGGTAGCCACGTCATCACTTTGTGACATACCCCCCTCTTGAAAGCATTGTAATCGACCGCGATTACGGTTGCAAAACCGACAGAAGCCATAAACCGTCTTAGCAGACACTGACTGTTAGTACCTACGTACTAGGAACACACATCTAGCACATGTACCAAATCGACAGTCACATCACATGACATCACAGGACATCACTAGACATCACAGGACATCACATGACATTCAACATTCATTCGGATCTTAGACCATGATTTATCGGCAATGTAGCTAGCAATCGCATCTAGATCCAATTGGGACCTCATCGATGTCTGATTGACTAACCCCTATTGCAACCATGTCTATTCGAGATCAATCAGACCAAAATGCTGGAGTCATTTCGTCTATCAGTTCGTGCACTTAAAAGAAGTCAAAAACAAATCAGTATCATAATCAGGAATTCCATTTCATAAAGTCATACAGCAGAATACTGTCAGCTTTCAGTATCCGTGAAGCTCAAAGAGATATCAGTGACTCTAGTATCTAAATCAAGGCATCTGTTGACAAAGGAGCGGAGTGACTCCCCTCTTGTGCATCCCACTGCACCAGATCTCCGGCCGAATTCTGGGTTCCGTTTAGAGTAGACTATGCTAAACCAAAAGCATCGAGGTAAAGTTTTTCTAAATCTGAGGAGTATCTGCTAGGTCCTCCTCCTCCATCCACTTCGCATCCAATGCAGGGTAGTTCTTGAATTTAACCAAGAACCGCCTTCGGACTTTACCTTTATTCTTCGTATCCTTATGTGCCAAAATCTTTTCAGGAACAAGGATCTCCTCGTTTTCTTCCACTTCGGGTTGCTCATCAGGCTCCCCATCATTAGGCACATCACCCTTAAAAGGTTTCAAGAGACTCACATGGAATGCATTGTGAATCCTCCAAGTATCTGGCAGTTTCAATTGGAAGGAGACATCATTTATCTTTTCAGTGATCTGGAAAGGTCCGTAGTATCGCATACTAAGCTTTGGAAAAAGCCTCTCCTTTCCCTTTTCTTTCTGAGGTGTGACTTCTCAAAACGTAAGAGCACCCAGTCTGCGGTTGGAATGATGATGAGAACTGCAACCGCGTGCCAATGTTCTCCCAAATTGCCTTCCAAAACAAACTCGTAAATCTGGGGTCTCTGTTGGAGACAATCGTCTCAGGCATGCCATGTAATCCGAAGATCTCGGCCACAAACAGTCTCGCTAAGTGATCCGGCTTGACTGTTTTCTTCACTGGAATGAAATGAGCATGTTTGCTAAATCTGTCAATAACAATCCAGATACCATCGTGACCACTTTGTGTTCTAGGGAGATAAAAAATGAAATCCATTGCAATACTTTCCTAGGGGCGGGTGGGTATGGGTAAAGGCTGTAACAATCCCTGTGCCTAATGCCTGTCAAACTTGACCTTCTGGCATACTAAGCAATTGTGCACAAACTCTTCCAAATCCTTTTTGAGTCTCGGCCAAAAGAAGTATCTCTCGATCCCTTTCATGGTGGTAGCAATGCCGCGGTGACTTGTAAAAGGTGGACAATGGCATTCACTCATAACCTTTTCCCTCAACGGCTGTGTAACGCACAACAGGTTTTTCTCATCAAGTAGCCTTCCCGAATGGAGTATCTTGCTACTGTCTCCCCATCCTGTATCGGTGTGAAAATATCTGCAAAATCTGTATCTGTGGCATATTGATCGACCATATCCTCGAAGCTCCTATGATGTATCGTGGAAATAGCGGAAACCGACGGCTTTCGAGACAAAGCATATGCCACCACATTCTTCTATCCCTGCACATGGACAATTTGGAAGTGAAACTGTGACAAGATGTTCGCCCACCACAGCTGCTTTTCCGAAAGTTGCTTCTGTGACAAGAAGTAGCGCAAACTCTGATGGTCTGTAAAGACAATAAAATCCGCTCCGAGTAGGTGATGCCACCACTGAGTAAGAGCATGGATAACCGCCAAAAGCTCTTTCTCATAAATCTGACCTGTCATCTTCGGCCTTGAGAACAATCGGCTCTCGTAAGCAATGACATGGCCTTCTTGCATTAAGACCGCACCCAGACTATGACCACAAGCATCACAATATACTTCAAATGACTTCTGCAAGTCCGGCAAAGTCAAAACTGGTCCCGTAGTCAATTTCTCTTTCAATATTTGAAAGGCAGTCACCTCTGTGGGTCCCCACAAGAAAGGGACTCCTTTCTGTGTCAAGATATGCAAAGGGAAAGCAACCTCTGCAAACTTTCGTATGAACCGCCTGTAGTACGAACACAGTCCCAAGAAGCTTCTAATTTCATGGACATTCTTCAAATCGGACCAATCACGTATAGTCTGTATCTTGGCCGGATCCATTTGCACTCCTGCTGCTGAGACAATGTGTCTCAAAAAGTGTATCTCTTGTAGGAAAAATTCACTTTTCTTTGCATTAATCACTAACTTGTGATTTCGTAATGCCTGAAAGACCTGAAGCAGGTGATCTCTGTGTTCTGCCTCATTCTTGGAGAAAACAATGATATCGTTAAAGAAAGTGCCAACAAATAGCCTGTACCCTCGAAAAATCCTATCCATCATCCGGTTAAATGTCGCAGGAGTATTGGTTAAGCCAAAAGGCATCACCAAAAACTCAAATAACCCAAAAGTACCTCGAAAGGCTGTCTTGTAGACGTCTCTCGGCGCGATTCGGATCTTATGATATCCACTCTTCAGGTCAATCTTGCTAAAGCACGAGGATCCCTGTAACCTGTCGAGTATATCATCGATCCTAGGAATCGGAAATCTGTTCTTGATGGTGATTTTGTTGAGAGCTCTATAATCGATGCACATTCTCCAAGATCTGTCTTTCTTCAAAACCAACAACACTGGAGAGCAATACGGTGAAGTACTAGGCTAGACAAGACCCTTTTCCAAGAGGTCTTTCACTTGGTTCATAATCTCTTCATTGTGTGCTCGGCTCACACGGTAAGGTGGCCGGTTCGGTGGTGTGCTTCCAGGTATTAGATCAATGGTATGATCTTCAAGAGGAGCATGTGGTAACTCGCCTTGTAGGCCTTCTGAGAAGCAATCGGCGTGAGAGTGGAGAAAATCTTGGCGTTCTTTATCAAGTTTAGACATATTTGTCCTATCCTTATCGCTCAATTCTTTCATAAAGATCGAATAAACAAATAGATTGGATTTCATTAATTTTTAAATGGCCGAAGCCGATACAATAGGGATAGACTCGCCCTTCAGTTTAATATCAAGTACAATGGTTCTGCCCTTCTCTGTAGTCAAAGTCGCTTTCCTCGCCTGATAATCGACCACGACGTTGTTCTTGTGGTACTAGGGAATCCCTAAGAGAACATCACAACCCTCCAAAGGCAATATGAAGAAGTCCTCATGCCCCAAATACCCCTGACAATGCAACCGAAGTTTGCCAATGACAGGTGTAATGGCTACGTCCTTGCCACGTGCGGCTAGAATTGCCTCTGCAAGTGGTCCCATCCTATCGGGAGTGATCTCGAGCCACGCCGCCTATTCCGGTGAAATGAAGTTGGCCTTGGCTCCTCCATCAAAGAAGATCAGGGCCTCTTGATCTTTTACTTTGCCCCAAACTCGGCAAAGTTCTGTAACTCGTCCATGGTGTTGGGATTGGTACCCACACAATCTGGAATCAGTCCTGTTTTTATCTTGCCTTTTCGTCCACGTTCCTCAGCTGCTCTCGAACTCTCAAGCCTTTCGTCGTCCTTATCATTCTGTTCTGTCTGTGCCTTTTTAGGGCACTTCGCGGAGATATGTCCATGTTCCCCGCATCCAAAGCACTTCCCCTCCTTGATGAATCGAGCTCGCTCTTGAGGAATAAGCTTGGGTCGTGCATCCTTTTTCTCTGTGTTGCTCTTTTTCTTTCTACTTTCATTCCCAAAAGTCTGTTCGGCTCGTGTGCAATCATGGCCTCATCTGTGGGGTAGGTTAGACTACCAGAGTGAATGGCAAAGCCCCGCTTCGCATGACTCATCAACTCCTGAATAGAAGCTGACTTCTGCTCCAAGTAGTGATCTCGGATCTCTGTAGGTAGACCCAAGGTGAATCGCTCAATCTGTTCTCTGAACGAGATCTTCTTGAATGAAGAGGCGGGTAGAAAAGAGCTCCAGAATCTCTCACAGTAAGCATTTATTGTATCTTTCTTGGTCATTTGAAGATGGTTCCAAGCAGCTCGTATATCTCGTTTATACTCTTGCGTCAACCAAGAAGAAATAAAAGCTTCTTAAATTTCAGCCATTTAACTGGCGCAGTCTTGTTTAAAAGAAGCGTGGACCACCAAGTGCGAGCATTCCCCTTAAAGTAAGAGGCAGCTTTCCGAATCTTGGAGTACTCTAAAGAGCGTCCTCCCGCGAAAGCAATGTCAAACTGCTGTATAAAAGACAAAGCCTTTGAAGCATCTAAGTATCCTGAAAAAGTATCAAATTTGATCGAGGCCACCTTCCTTAAACTCTCGGACTTTCTTGCTTTTATCTTCCAGAAAGTCATACTGGTTGGCTTTATAAAAACTCTTCTTGTTCGCATAAAAGTTTCTGTCATCGGAATCCTAGCTGTCTGTAGACAAGTCCTCAGTAGAACTGTCAGTCTCTGGGCGAGATTTAGCCTTCTTTGCCTTTTTCTTGGCCTTTCCGAAGCGTTGTTTCTTGCTTCGCTTTTTGCCTTTTCTATCTTCTTCGCTCGAATTTGAAGAGCTAGAAGAACTGTCAGAAGAAGAAGAAGAAGAAGAACTAGGTACTCCTTCAAAGTGAACACCCTTCTTCTGTTTCTTTGCTTTGTCAAATGTCGATTGACGACCCAAATAACCCGGGAAGTGAGTGCCCTTTTCCTGCTTTTTTCCGTGCTTTTTGGCTTTCCATTGCGCGTCAAAAAGTTGAGCAATCCGTGCATCAACCACCTCTTCTAATTCCTTCTCTGAATATTTCTTGTGAGCAAAAGGTTTCTTAGAGCGGGTTTCGGGGGGGCTGTAGTGGTTTTGTGCCAGTGCTCATGCACTTCGTGAAAAGAAGTCTCGCTCATATATTTTGCAAATTTTGGGTCCTTCGCAAACTTGAGCATCATCTTTGTTGCATTGCCGATCAATTGACGACGCTCCATCTCTCGTCGCTCCGCCTGAGTAGGCCGAGGCGGGCCATACTGTCTGCCGGAATCTTCGTTGTGACCCCTCCCCGCATCTCCAGATGCAGAGGGAGTCGACTAATCCTTGCGTGAAGGCATAGGTCGCGTGGAAAAAAATCGACCGTGCTCTGATACCACTGTAACAGACTTGGACACTTCAAGTCAAGAATCAATCACCACAACACCAAATAACCACTTCAAAACAATTCACAGATCACAATAGATTTGCACTGGCCCGGCGGAGTTCCGTGCCTAGATGTATTGGTCCCAAAGATTGGCGCCCCTTTCGGTATTTCTTTATGTATTAAATCAATGTCAAATTACAAAGAGCGGTTAGTGTTTCACTCTCAGACTCTGTGTCCAGATGCTCTGTAGAGTGAGCCCTAATCTGCTTATTTAAAGATTACAAGGGATGCCCAAAAGCAGAGCCCCAAAAGCTTCCATTTCAAAAGCAAAACTTCTCTCTCTCTCTCTCTCTCTCTCTCTCTCTCTCTCTCTCTCTCTCTCTCTCTCTCTCTCTCTCTCTCTCTCTCTCTCGTAAAAATAAAGCATATCCTGAAACCGGCCTGTTTAATCCAAAAAGGGCGGTAGACCTTAGACTTTAACCTTATTTGCTTTCACCCATTTAATTTGTCGCCCACTTTACCTGTACTTTCAAGACACAACAAGAGGGGAAAGGGATACAGGTTGCTAGATTGCACCTGTATGAGAAGACAGACACCAGACTGGCCCCTAAGTTAGGCCCCCCTTTCGGTATTTCTTTATTCTTTAACAGAGGGAATAAAAGCTGTGGTTCCCTACAAGCTGCCCCGCACAATCTTGGCTGAATTTCAACTGTTTTGGCCTGATTTCTGCAGCATAACTGTACTAGGACCCTTCACAGTCAGTATTCCCACGCATTGGATGCCTTTCCCGATGCATACGGACACTTTGCAAAACCTGGCGAGAATCTGCAGCACGCTGAATTCTCTGTTTTTTGCCCCGAAAATGCGCCAGATCACCTAAACAACGGTCCCCTTGCGTCCCCGAACGTCGTGGGGGTATTAGGTGGCTCTCAACCTATGACAGGCAGAAAATGAGCCCTTCTCCTCTCTAAAATCAGCGCCCCCTTCTCTTGCATGAGGAAACTGCACAGAAATGTGCCACTTGGCACACTTACAGGCCATTTCCCGTTTTGGGGTTGCCGCCTAAAAATATCCTGACCGGTTGCCCAGTTGACTTCGCGGCAGAGTTGTAAAATGTTCCCCTTGTCATTCCGGAGGTAATGACGCGAACACATTTTCAGGTCCCAAAATAGCAGTTCCCTAAATTTTAGGAGATGCTGCCATTGTATCTTTCTAGGTCATCCGACCCTCTTTGTACACTGCAGCCACATCAAAAATTGAAATGTAGCCTATGTAGCCAAGGATTCCACTTTGGCTAGTCAATGACCCCACTTTGACTAACCATAGCCCTTGTCCAACCTTAGTGCTCTCTTGCCCTCAGGCCTTGACTCCCTTTGAACAGTTCCACACTAGCTATGCAATGCAAGGCAGTTAGATTTCCCGAGGGGTGTTTCCAAAAAGTGAAAGTAAATAAATAATAAGAAAGAAATCAACAAAAAGGATAGATAGTAGTCACACACTGGTGACATACCCCCCTCTTGAAATCTCAAACGTCCTCGTTTGCATCTATGTCGTACATGCTCACAGTCAACACCGGTGTATTCAACACCTGTCGACACATGTACGACACATACATGCTCATTGTCAGCCGTGGTGTATTCAACACCTCGTCGACATATGTATTGCCTGCGTGTGAACCCTGTCCCAATGACATAGTGGGAGCTTCGCAGTCTGCCATTGCTTTGAGTCATTAACTTTCCAATGACAAAATGGTAGCTACGCATTTTGCCACTGTCTTTTACTACACGTTGGATCGAGTAACACTTTCGAGCATACCCAAACCGACAGTTTAAGAATGCAGTTACACATGTACCCTTTAATAGAAGCAATTACTGTATCCTTGACAAACTGACAAGAAATACTCACTTCTATAGCACTAACCACACTTTTGGACATTCCGTAAGAGCAATTCCCAAACTGACAATCTGTACAGCTCTAACATTGATGTAAGATGTACTTGATTTGAGCTCACTTTAAATACCATGTACATCATTTCTTTCAAAATCCATTGTCACACTGACAATGCATGTAGCTTTCAAACTCAAGGGGTCAAGGTAGGTTGCAAATCGAAGGCTTCAAGGTAAAGTGATAACACAGTTGGTGACTCTGCAAGTTCACCTTCTTCCATCCACTTAGCATCCATTGGTGGATAGTTTCTGAACTTCACCAAGTAACGCCTAGCAACCTTGCCTTTCACTTTTCTTTCTTTATGTGCCAAAATGTGTTCCGAGACCAAGATCTCGTCAAGTTCCTCGACTTCCGGCTAATCTTCAGCTGGCATATCTTCTGGCACATCACCCATATAGGGTCTGAGAAGAGTCACATGAAACGCATTGTGAATCTCTCAACTCTCAGGCAATTTCAGCCTATATGCAACATCATTGATTATGTCGCATACTTGAAAAGGCCCATAGTAACGCATGCTGAGCTTTGGAAACAATCTTTCCTTGCCCTTCATCTTCTTTAACCTTGCCTTTTCAAAGCGTAGAAGCACCCAATCACCAAGTGAAAATACCACTTCACGACGGTGACGATCAGCTGCTTTCTTTTGCTTTGCCTGAGTCTTTTCTAAGGCCACTTTGACCTTCTTGTACATTTCATCCATGTCCTGAACATACTTATCTGCTTCAAATATCTTGTCCTTTGTATGCAGTATGGGAGGAACTTTCTTGCCACCTTCAACTATCTCAAAAGGTGCCTTGCCAGTTTATGAATGCACTGTATTATTGTATGCATACTCCACCAATGGCAAATACTGCTCCCACTTTCCTTTATGCTTTGACACGTAGCACTTGAGCAGATCTAGGACAGTAGAATTTGCCTCTTCTGACTGCCCATCTGTTTGAGGATGAAATGACGAAGAGAATTTGAGCGTTGTGCCCATATTCTCAAACAAGCCTCTCCAGAACAAACTTGTCATGCGTGGATCACAGTCGCTAACAATCGACTGTGGCATGCCATGATACTTGAAAACATTGCTCATAAACAAGCTGCCATCTGATCTGGCTTTATCTTCTTCTTGACAGGAATAAAATGAGCCTGCTTTCTGAATTTGCAAATGATGGTCCAAATACCATCGTTTCCTGTTTGCATTCTCGGAAGATCAAAGATAAAATCCATAGCAATACTTTCCCATGGTTTATCTGGAATAGGTAGTGGTTGCAATAACCTTGGTGCCTTTTGCCTGTCAAACTTGACCTTCTGGCATATTAGGCATTCTCGCACAAAGGCATCCACATCTCTTCTCAATGTAGGCCAGTAGAAGAATGTCTCAACCGCTTTAACTATAGCATCGATACCACGATGCCCTGCATACGGTGGGACATGACTCTCTTCCATCTAAAGGTGACTGCCTTCTTTTGAAGTGCATGTAAAGGTGAAGCAATCTCAACGAAATTTCGGATAAACCTTTTGTAATAGGAGCATAGTCTCAAGAAGCTTCGGACATCATGCACCGTCTTCAAATTTGGCCATGACTTGATCGCTTCAACTTTTGCAGGATCCATTCTGACACCATCCTTTGAGACAATGTGTCCGAGAAAATGAATCTCTTCCATAAGAAATTCACTTTTCTTTGCATTGATGAGCAACCTATGGCTGCGTAGCTCTTTGAACACAATGGCCAAGTGATGCCTATGGTCCTCTTCATTTTTTGAGTAGACTATCATGTCATCAAAGAATGTACCAACGAACTACTGATGTGGACGGAAAATTCTGTCTATCATCCTATTGAACGTAGGAGGAGCATTTGTGAGACCAAAGGGCATCACTAAAAATTCGTAAAGGCCAAACGTTGTTCTAAAGGCAGTCTTGTGCACATCCTCTGATCTAATGCGGATTTGATGGTACCCAGTCTTTAGATCTATCCTGCTAAACATAGCTCCTCCTTCTAATTTGTCCAGAATATCATCAATTCTAGGTATAGGGGACCTATTCTTGATGGTATTCTTGTTCAGTGCACGGTAGTCGATGCACATACGCCATGAGCCATCCTTTTTCTGCACTAGCAACACTGGAGAACAGAATGGAGATGAATTGGGCTGAATCAGCCCCTTTTCTAACAGCTCCTGTACTTGGCTCATTATCTCTTTCTGCTGAGGCGCACTAACCCTGTACGGAGGCTTATTTGGTGGGCTACTGCATGGCACCAAATTTATCGCATGGTCCTCGGGTCTCTCTGGCGGTAATTGAGACGGTAATGAATCGGAAAAACAGTCACTATACTGTTGTAAAAACATTGACGTTTCTTTATCTAACACAGATAAATTTGATTCATCACAATCTGACACTTCACGTGCAATACCAAGTACGCAGAACGATGCTCTTTCATTACAGAAGTAATTGCAACAGTGGGAATAGACTCCCCTTTAAGCTTTACATCTAGAATGTGAGTCTTTCCCCTGCTCTGTACAATGATCTTTTTGTTGTAGGCATCCATGATTCTCTGTACACGAAACAACGAAGGAATACCTAGCAACACATCACATCCGTCCAGTGGCATGATTTAAAATTCTTCAACATCTACATAGGACTGGATATATAGGCGCAACCTTCCGATGATGGGTGTCACAACCTCTGTATGGCTAGGACATGCCAAACCTGCCTCTACTGTATACCCCATCTCTTCAGGTCTGATTCCCAACTTTGAAGCCAATTCTGGGGAAAGGAAGTTGGCTTTGGCACCTGGATCAAAGAAGATAAGCACTGTTTGATCCCTGACCTTTCCCCATGCTCTGCAAAGCTCACTTGCATCTGAATTTGGCTTGTCGCCCACCATATCTGGCACTAGACCAGCCATGGGCCTCTTTCCTTTCCTGTCCTCCTTGTCTTCAGAAGCAACTGGCCTTTTCTTTTGAGGACAATCGTAAGCAATGTGGCCTGTCTGCTCACAGATAAAGCATTTGTTCTCTGACCTCAGGAGCTTCTTTTGCTCTTCCGACTTGCGAGGAAAACGTCTTTTCCATTTCTATGCTGGTCCCTTTTCTGATTCAGCCGTAGCTTTGCCTTTCCCTGCGTTGGCTAGCTCCTGAGTCCCTTTAGGAACCTCATTGGGAACGTACTTCTTCGCTGAATTTTTCTTGGCTGATTCTTCCTTGACGCCAGTATTAAATTCACAATCTTCTCCCTTGAGCAAACCATTGCCAGTGTTTGCTACCTCTATGAGCTGCGTCAAAGTAGTGACTTCGGTCTTCGTGCAGTACTTTCTCAATCCTTTGGGTAGGCCACAACAGTATTTGTCAATGGCACAAACCTATAGGAAGTTACTGGAAGTAGAGCTTTCCAAAACTTCCGACTGTAGTCATCCAGATTCTTGCAAGTGGCAGCATTAAGCTGGTGCCATTCTGTCATGACATCTGCTTCAAAGTCATCAGATAACCATGCTGCTGCAAAAATCTGCTTGAAGTAAATCCATGTGGATGGAGCTTGCCCTTGAAGCAATAAAGTTGTCCACCATTGTCCTGCATTCCCTGTCAAGAAAGTGGCTGCCTTGCGGACCTTTGAAGCCTCTGTAAAGTTTTCCCCTGCATAGGCCTTGTCAAACTGCTAGAGGAATGAGAGAGCCTTCTTCCTGTCATCAAACCCTGTGAAGGTCGTGAATGTCACACCTTTGCCACCTTCTTTGTACGGAATTGGCCTCTCTAGTGGCGTTAAGTTGTCATATGGAAGTGACTGAAACATGGGAACACTGTTAGGGTTCATTTGTGTTTCTTGACCGCTATTAAGTTGACCTGGAAATGCCATATTTGGCTGTTGATTTGTAATTCAAGCCATACCAAAATTTGCTTGTGGCATCCCAAATTGGCCCTGAATGCTTTGAAACCCTGGTAGCATGCCCGTGACACCATACATGGGGTTAGGCATCATTGTTTGAGCACCCCCGAACACTGTTCCTGGCGTGTAAAACTGATTTCCAAGTGCATGACCAGCCATGCTCTGGAATACCGATCCACCTCCAAAATAGCCAGGTTGTACTGAAGGTGGTGGGAAGACTTGTTGCATAGCCTGTAGGTTGCTTCCCTGCCCATTAGAACCAGCTGTAGGCTGCTGAAAAGTGGCTGGCTGAACTGGTAGAACTTCATAGACTGGCATCTCAGTCACCTACTCTTGCACCTTAGGCACAGGTTGTGGAGACTGCATGTTCTGCGTCAAGTGTAGAGGTGTTTCCATTGACTCTGCAGTATGAATCACCTGTGCTTGAGCCTTAATAGGCTTTTGAATATGATCTAGTGACCCAACTTGCTGAAACGGAAGAGGAGGTTGCAGAAAGGCTAAAAACCTCGGGTTCTGCATTACTTGTGTGAACATAGCCACAACAGTAGCGAACTGGGTCCTGAATATATCATCATCCGTCTGTGGTGGTCTTGAAGACTCACACACTTCATGTGTCTGTTGACCCTGCGAAGAGGAAAGCTCTTCAGTCACATCATCTGGTCTGTCAGCCATAATTGCAATTCCCTGTGTCTGGTCTATGATCCCCTGTGTCTTCAAGCCCAAACTGACCAAGGCTCACTTCTATGGGAAAAAGTGATTTAATCCCGGCGATGGAACCATGAAACTGGCCTGTTTAATCCAAAAAGGGCGGTAGACCTTAGACTTAAACCTTATTTGCTTTCACCCATTTAATTTGTCGCCCACTTTACTTGTATTGTAAAGACACAACAAGAGGGGATAGGGATACAGGTTGCTAGGATGCACCTGTATGAGAAGACCGACACCAGACTGGCCCCTAAATTAGGGCCCCTTTCGGTATTTCTTTATTCTTTAACAGAGGGAATAAAAGCTGTGGTTCCCTACAAGCTGCCCCGCACAATCTTTGCTGAATTTCAACTGTTCTGGCCTGATTTCGGCGGCGTAACTGTACTAGGAGCCTTCACAGTCAGTATTCCCACGCATTGGATGACTTTCCCGACGCATACGGACACTTTGCAAAACCTGGCGAGAATCTGCAGCACGATGAATTCTCGGTTCTTTGCCTCGAAAATGCGCCAGATCACCTGTACAGCGGTCCCCTTGCGTCCCCGAACCTCCTGGGGGTATTAGGGTCCGTTTAGGGACAAAACCCTAAACCTGCAAAAATACACAGCACACTGTAATTCACTGTTTCGGGCTCCGTTTTGCGTGCTAGTCGCATCCGTAGCAAGTCCTCGAGCTCCTGCACCTGTAGGGCTACTTGCCCTTTGAATCGGACGAGATTTCGCACGTGAAACCTCTCCGAATCACTTGTACCTGCGGGGGATTAGCCGTTAGCTAATCCAGTACCTATGCAAGAGGCTCTTGTCTCGGCAATCGCGCATGAACCCACACAACTGTACATTGGTCAAATGAAAAGCCCACTAGAGGGGCATAACATACTGCCATAGGGGAGAGAGAGGGCAGTGCGTAGTGTGCAGGGCATCACTCCTGGCACCGCACTGTACATGAGAGGTAAGCAAGCACTCCATTGAAGCTCTCAACCTGTGACAGGCAGAAAATGAGCCCTTCTCCTCTCTAAAATCAGCGCCCCCTTCTCTTGCATGAGGAAACTGCACAGAAATGTGCCACTTGGCACACTTACAGGCCATTTCCTGTTTTGGATTTGCCGCCTAAAAATATCCTGACCGGTTGCCTTCGCGGCAGAGTTGTAAAATGTTCCCCTTGTCATTCCGGAGGTAATGACGCGAACACATTTTCAGGTCCGAAAATAGCAGTTCCCTAAATTTTAGGAGATGCTGCCATTGTATCTTTCTAGGTCATCCGACCCTCTTTGTACACTGCAGCCACATCAAAAACTGAAATGTAGCCTATGTAGCAAAGGATTCCACTTTGGCTAGTCAATGACCCCACTTTGGCTAACCATAGCCCTTGTCCAACCTTAGTGCTCTCTTGCCCTCAGGCCTGGACTCCCTCTGAACAGTTCCACACGAGCTATGCAATGCAGGGCAGTTAGATTTCCCGAGGGGTGTTTCCAAAAAGTGAAAGTAAATAAATAATAAGAAAGAAATCAACAAAAAGGATAGATAGTAGTCACACACTGGTGACATATCCATTCTCTCTCTCACAACTCTAATTTGCGTAGCCAAAAAGCTGTAATTTTGCGTTGCTAGGAGGCTTGCTTTTCAGTTCGTAAAATCCGGAAACTTCCTTACTGGTGCCACGTGGCATTGCAACCGCCAGGTTAGGGTTTCAGCCTCTTTAGGGTTTCGGCCAGCAGTTAGGGTTAGGGTTTTTGCAAATTAGGGCTTCTAGAAATTAGGGTTTCTGGCAGAAATTAGGGTTTCTGCAGATTAGGGTTTTTGACAGAAATTAGGGTTTGCAGGAATTAGGGTTTCTGCTGTCGGTAGCCGCGTCATCACTTTGCGACAGGGGCCTAAAGACTAAAGGAGGTTAGGACTATAAAATCCCAACGCTACCAACTTGCAAATACGTGGCCAAGGGTCTAAACCCTAAAAAGACCAAGCAATAGACAAACTCATGCGAAGCTGATGACGTGCCAGACAATACGAACAAATCCAGATTTTACGTTGGCTGTTGTACGGATTTTCGTGATTTACGTTGGCAACTTTTTGGCATTAGATTTTGGACCTGATGCTTTTGATGTTTATGGTTTTCATGTGAGATGCTTCCGGAGAGGTCAAGAGTTTAAATATGTATAGAGGTTACTCTCTCTTTGGCATCCTACCTTGTGGAGGAGCAGAGCAGACCCCCAGAGCTGTAAACTGTTGAAGCAATAAAAAGAAGTATCAAAAGTGCCGTCTGGGAGTGGAACACCACCACTCCATGGCTCGCGTGGATTCTCTCTCTCTCTCTTTCTGTTTAGTTGTTTTGAATGCTAAAACTTAAAAAGTCTACTCTTTTAGTTGGCACGTGGTGCCATCTCGTTTCAATAGTGCTCACATTCTCACACATTGCTTTCCAAAACAAATTGGTATATTGGGGGTCTCTATCCGAAACAATAGACTTAGGCATCCCTTGTAGCTGGAAGATGTGCGAGAGAGACAATTTTGCCAAATGATTGGTCTTTACAGTCTTCTTGACTGGTACAAAATGAGCCTATTTGTTGAATCTGGCTACAATAGTACAAATACCATTATGCCGACGTTGAGTTTTGGGAAGATAAAAAATGAAGTCCATTGCTTTATGCTCTCATGGTCAATCTTGAACTGGTAAAGGCTGTAGGAGTCGTGTCAGTTTGTGCAATGTCATACTTCACTTTTTGATTGTTTATGGCATCTCTCTGGATTTGTTCAGTTGGTCTTAGTCTCTGAGGGACAAGTGACAAGGAGTGAGGGCTGTTTTGTGGCCGTGCCCGACCGGAGTGAGGTAGTTTACTAGGTTGAATTAGACCCTTTTGGAGAATTTCTTTTACTTAGTTCATTATTTTCTCATTCTTGGCTTTGCTCACTCTGTAAGGTGGCCGGTTTGGTGGCATACCGCGAGGTATCAAATCAATCGTATAATCTTCAAGTCTCTCATGAGGTAGCTCTCGATGCAAACCCTCAAAGAAACTATTGGCTTTAGTTGCAAAAATTCTTGTCGTTCTTGTTCTAATTATGACAAATGTGACTTGTTATGCTCATCTCATTCTTTCAGAAAGATCGAGTAAACAAAAAGACTGTATTCCATTAATTTGGAAATGGCAGAAGCTGATACCAGCGGAGCGGATTCGCCCTTTAATTTTACATCGAGGATGATTTCGCTTTCTTTCTCGTTTGTCAATGTTGCTTTCCCTAGGTTTCACAGGAACCGTGTTATGGTTGATTATTGGGTAAGGCCCCCAAGAGTACATCACACCCCTCCAGTGACCTAGATACCCCTGGCAATGCAACCGTAGTTTGCCAATGACAGGTGTAATGGAAACATCATGCCCTGGTGCCGCTAAAACCTCATCCATATGTGGTTTAATTTCTTCAGGCATTCTCCCAAGTCCAGACACGAGTTCGGGTGAGATGTAGTTGGCCTTGGCTCCTCCATCGAAGAGTATAAGGACTTTCTGGTTTCGTACTTTGCCCCATGCTTTGCAAAGCTCAAGAGTCAACACTCTCATCCTTATGCACTAAGGTCGCTCCCACAAAATTTGGAACCAGTCCTTCCTTTGTCTTTCCCTTCTTGCGCGCTCGTTTGCCAATTCAAAGTTTTCGGTTTGTCCTCAGCTTGCTCCTTGGATGCTTTCTTTGGACACTTCGCAAGCATGTGCCCTTGTTCCCCACAACCGTAACACTTGCCCTCTTTATACTACTTTGTGTGCTGCTCTGATGTCAATATATTTCGGGCCAGCGGGTTTCTTCTTCTGTTGCTTGCCCTTCTTCTTTTTGTCATTGAAAGAATCCTTCCCGGATGAAGCGGACATTGGCTTGTTTGAGGGATAGGTCAAAGAGTTGGAATGCATGCCAAAGCCTTCCTTGGTGTGCGCCATAAGCTTCTGAATGGTATGCGACTTTTGCTTCAAGCAAGACGGCTGAATCTTTTTCGGAAGACCACAACAAAACTGCTCTATGTGCTCCATAAAGGGAATATTTCGAAAAGAAGCTATTGGCAATTTTTTTTCCCAAAACCTCTGGTAATAAGTAACCAAAGTGTCCTCCTTCGTCATCCTCAAATGAGTCCAAGCTGTGATGGCGTCTTCTTCATACTCCTCCGTTAACCATGCCGATTCTTTTGAACTTTACCCACTACTTAGGTGCTTTCTTGTGTAAAAGCAGAGTCGACCGCCATGTCTATGCATTATCTTTAAGAAAAGACGCCGCCTTTCGTACCTTGGAGGCTTCCGAGAAACGACCTCCAGAAAAAGCGACGTCAAACTACTATATAAATGCAAGGGCTCCATGGGTATCCTTGAAGCCTTAAAAAGTGCCAAACCGTATGGCCTGACCCCCATCCTTGAATTCCTTGGTCTTCTTTCTCTATTTCTCTAGTTAATCATATGGGGTTGGTAGCAAGAGGTGGTTCCGCTTCTTTCCATAGATAGGCTCAAAGGGGAGGGAATCATTGTCCGAACCGTCTGAGGATGAAATATCCCGTTCCGAATTGCTAGAATGCTTACGGTGCTTTTAGACTTCTTGGATGTGATTTTCTTTGTCTGTCTCCATTTCTTTTCCTCCTCATTGAAATCCGAGGAAGAATTCCTTTCTGAACTATGTGAATACAAGGACAAAGACGGAGAATTGGTGTCATTCTCGAAGTGAACACACTTCTTGGATTTACTAGCCTCTTGGAAAGGTGATTTTTGACCTAGATAGCTGGGATATCCCTCCTAGTTGCTCTTCTTCCGAGAGTGCTTTGTGCTCCTCATCAACTGATTGACTTTCTGTTCAAAAGCGTTGTCAAACCGTGTTTGCGAGTACAATTTTTGCACTCGGCTTTGTTTTCTTCTTTATAGCCGACTTGAGAGATGAAAGATGGCGTCTCGCCATCGTGAGTGACCCTTGTCAACAAGTGATTCTTCAAATACTTTACATATTTCTGGTCCTTGGAGTACTTGATCATCCGTTTGGCACATGTGCCAACCTACAGTTGATGTTGGTACTCCATCTTGTTGAGATCTCCCGCTCGAAACAAGCCATGGTCCTCTCGTGATTCCTTGGAAGGAGGTTGGCTCCCGTTGGAATCTCCATTGTTCTCCACCGTTGGTCCGCTGAGATTGGAGTGCTCTTCATCTTCTTGAAGTTGGTAGTTCATGTCACAAACTGCTGACGTGTCAAAGCCTAAAGAATGGAGCCAACTTACAGATGCCGGCCGAGGGGCCTAAACCCTAAGAAGAACAAGTAGCAAAAGAAGAAGAAGAAGTCCTACCAACTTATGGGGACCACGTCCGCTGGGGCCCCAGTGACATAAAGGGATTAAAATAAAGCAGGACTCACACACACACTCACGCAAAGCTGATGATGTGGCAGCTGTACGACAGATTTCCGAAAATTGCGTTGGCATGATGACGTGGCAGGCTGTACGGATTTCTGTAAATTATGCTGGTAGCTTTTGGCATTGCTTTTGGGACCAGAAGCTTTTGAGTTTTGAAGGCTTTTCATTGTAACTGCTTTTTAGGCCAAGGGCCTTTAAATATGAGGTTAGGGCTCATTCTCTGGCATGCTTCCTGGAGAAGGTGCAGAGGGTGGAGTTCCGGCTTGTACTGTGTTGATGCAATGTAAAGAAATACTGAAAGGGGCGCCAAGGTTTGGGGCCAATAATCTCTGGGGTGGAATTCCGCCACTCCGTGTCGCGTGTCGTCTCTCTCTTTCTCAGTTTAGTTGTTATTGAAGTGCTAAAAGTGTGTTCAATCTGTTCTTTTCTATTGGCACGTGGTGCCCGTCTTGTGACAGTGGTATCAGAGCATCAGGCGTGTGCTTTTCTGAAAGCATACTGATCCCACAAAAGAGTAGACAGAGCAAACCAGAGACATCTGGAATTTATTCGAGGTATCTTCGCCCTCCAACCCGGACTTATTAGCCACTCCCTTCCTTACTTCATCGCGCATTGGGCGCGCTCTCGTCTTCACCGCTGATGCTTACAGGGCATAAGCCATTAAGACCACTTGCAAAAGAAGGATCCAAGATTTGTTTCGAGTCACTGTTTTTCTCAGAGGCAGTGCCATGCAGGTGTTGATAGCTACCAAGTAGCATACTCCAAGTACTTGGCAAGCTTTCAAGAAAAATTTTGCCCGAAGTTATATGGTTTCTGACATCTTCCTTCGGAGTGCAACTTCTGGCAAAGTGGGATATCCTGAAATGCTTGCCATGGAAACCCTAGCAGATATAACTTGAAGTTTCTCGACATCTCCTAGTAGATGTCTCTTCACGAGCAGATGACCTTGGAGGTCTAGTGCGATTGCTATCTTGGGACTACCATCGCCGCCAAAGAAACACTGTTTTTCCAAGAGCTAATGGACCATGTTGTGCTCGGTTACGACCCTATGGAATGAACCTAACCCTAGTTTTTTGGTGCAGGTTTCAGTATGGAAATTCAGTCGACTTTTCGAGCTCGACTGATGTCGAGATTGCTTTTTAAGTTTGAAATCTATTTGAGAACTTGTTTGGTGATCCTGTTTGGAATTTGTTTGAAATGGATGGTATCTGTTTTGAACCTGTCTTCGTGCCGATTTGAATTGTTTCCCTGCCAATTACTGAATATTCCTAATTGGATGAGATTGCCTGGATATGTAATTTTAGTGCATCAAGACACCCGTGGAAGATCAGTACGGTCTGGGTGTGATGGCTAATTATACTACGCCAGAATATCAAGAGTTCTGATCTGGATGAAAGGAGAAGCTAACTCCTTGATCAAAAGAGCCGAAAGGAGAAGCTAACTCCTTAACAAAAACACTTCTGGGTGAAGGTGCATAACCCGAGTACTGGCATTGTATCGAGTTGAAGTAATATAAAGAAATACCGAAAAGGGAATGTGAAAAATAGTAATGATACTGAGAGAACACCCGCGCTGCTCGCTACTGCTGAACCCCCCCCCCCCCCCCCCCCCCCGCTCCCGCTTGCCCTTGCGCGTGGCAACCCAGCCCGCTCGCCCCCTTGTTGCGCATACCCGCCCGTTGCCTCTTGAGATCCCGCCCATTGCCCGCCTTATCCACTCTCCCCCCCGTTCTCCTCCTTTCTCGAAGACTCCTGCAATTGGCTATGGCAGCACTTTTTCTTTGAACAGTGCTCGGCGCGCTCGGTTGCACAGTCTCTTCACCGTCCACTTCTTCGCCACAGCAGTAGACACACATAGAGGCTCCAGCCCCGCCACAAAGGGACTCATCCGAAGCCCCCTCGCTCGACCCCACTGAGCCCACCATTCCACTTGCTCTTTCACCGACAGAGCAAGCGAGCTTAGCCGCAGAGGTAGATTGCTTGCAGGCGACTTGTGTCATCTGCAAGATTCTTGGCACCCGACCTAGCAGAGGAGAGCTGCATGATCTTCTCCAGGCCCGCCTTCTCGCAGAGGTGGGCAAGATCTTGGACGTACAGATACTCGGACGAGGTTACTATCAGATCGAGTTTGAGACCTCCGAGATGGCATCCAAGGTCATCGCCATGAGTCCATTGACCATCCGAGCAGCACGAGCCCACTTTCGACAGTGGAGACATGGTTTCGACCCTGCTTCGGATGTTCTAGTAGAGGAGGCAGACATCCCCATCTCCGTCTGCTTTCCGGGTTCGCGCAGGGAGTACTTACCGCGTTTGTCCAGGATCGGCTCAGCCATTGGGGCTGTCTTGGAGACACCTCGTACGGTAGCCTCAGTAGCTGCAAAGGCGGCTGGCATTCCCTCAGTTCGCGTTTTGGTCAGAGACACTCACACGCTCCCAAAGGTTATTCTTCTGCCTCGGGTGAGTGGGGGTTGGTTTAGACAGATTGTGGAATATTCGGGCCTCTCGAACGAGTGCTTCATTTGTCGACAGATGGGCCATCTAGCGAAGGCCTGTCCACGGAGGAGGCCTCGACCTACACCACAGCCTCAGCCCAAGCCTGCAAGGGCTGGCCAGCACACACAGACAGAGACACAACGCACACAGGCAGAGCCACCCTCTGAGCTTGGGGCTCAAGCGGAGGAGGGATGGCAGCAAGTCCGTGGTCGACGACGACAGGGGCCACAACGACAGCCTGGCACTCAGAGTGGTCCTCAGGCGCCTACTCAGCAGCAGTGGGTTCCCACAGGGAACCGGTTTGGTCCTCTTGAGCAGGATGAGGTCCCTGCCCCAGCCCCACCCCAACTTCACCCTCGACAGCCCCTCCCCCCCCCAAGAGTTCCTCCCCTCTTCCTCATCCTCCCCTCCGCCTCCTGCTCGCGTCGCCTCTTCCCCTTGCCCCTCTACCTCTGCCGCTCCCCCTCGCCCCTCTTCTCCACCTCTCCCCCCTGCTACATCTCCCCCCCTCTCCCGCTTCAGTTCCTCAGTCGACCCAGGGGGCAGGGCCTTCTCAGGCTGCTAGAAGATCTCTTGGCAGCGCCTTTGCCACGAGTCGCTTGGCGAGAGAGGGACAGCCTTTCTTGCGGCCCCCTCTACAGGTACATACGTCTCCCCTTGCAGCTATCCCTCGTGGTCTGACGAGCATTGACATCCGGCACTGAGGGGACTTCTTTGACTACGACTTCACTCGTTTTCTCGGCGACCCCTCAACAAACCATGAAGCAGCCTGCTTTAGGGTCCATGTTCTGTTCCTTGCAGCTAGGGGGACAGAGGCCTTGGACTCAGCAGTTGGCTTCTCCTTTCCCCTTTGCGGTAGGGACCAGACTGAGTGGACGCTCGACTCAGTGTTGGGATGGTTGCACACACAGGTCCTAGAGTTCTCTCACCACATGGGAGAACTAGGAGTTACAGACATGCTTTAGACTTTGTGGCCATTCGCCAAGTTTGCGGTGACACCTCCAGATTCAGCAGGATGTAGACACATTGTGCGTTACTTCTTTGCCGATACACAGTGCTTGCCATGCTATGTATACATTCATGAGGACTCCTGAACAAAGGAGGTTGCTTTACGTACGGCTCGCTCTGCTTGGGCTTGGGCCAGGCACTCGTTGCAGTCACGCCTATCTAGAGAACGTTCGGATGCGGATTACCCCCCATCCAAGCCAGCCTCGAAGATAGCCCGTCTAGCTGCTGCGGCAGCATCTATTCTCTCTCGCTCCCCATGAGGATTGTCTCATGGAACGTGCAGAGACTAGGTGGGCCCTAGTTTCAGCGTCAGCGGGGCTGACTGCGTCAGGAGCTTCAGCGCTGCCTTGTGGTAGGAGAGATTGATCTCCTTATACTTCAGGAGCACCATCTGTGTGAGAACCGCATTAGACGTTGTGGTCAGCTCTTGTGTGGACGATATGATACTTTTTGGTCAGTTGCTTTTGGACCTGGAGGCATCCAGGGTGGGGTATGTATGACTATTGCGGACTCTTTGCAGCAGGCCATTGTGGGCAGAGGGATTATTGTGCCAGGCAGGGCTCAATGGATTACTATGCAGGTTCACGGTTGCCTAGTGGGCTTCCTGAACATCTATGCGCCCAATGTGGCGAGTGTTCGAGTAGAGTTTTGATCACAGATAGTTGAGTCTCTATCGCAGGCAGAACACTGGTGCATAGGAGGGGACTTCAACATGCTGGAGGACCCTTCTGACAGGACTGGTGGTATCCATGCTACTGTGCATGGAGTTGAGTTGGCAGCTTGGGAGAGGTTTTGTATGACTCTGAGGGTCTCGGATGTTTGGCAGCACTCTGGTTTTGTGAGGCCCCCAGACAGCCTTGCCTTCTCTTGTTCACAGAGTGGGAGGGCTTCTACACTAGTGACCATTTCAGTGACTTGGGAGGGACAGTGGGCATTCTGGCAGGGACTTCCTTCTCGGACCATGCACCAATGATCCTCACAGTGGCAGACAGGCAGAGGAGTGGGAGCACGATGCTTCTCATCCCAGAGAGGGTCTTGTTGGACTCAACACTCAGAGAGCGAGTAGAGGCTCTCTGGACAGAGAGCTTGGACAGGCAGGATTCTCCTGCTAACAGAGTGGCCTCAGGCCTAGCTTAGATTAGCCGTTTCTTTCTCCAGGAGTCTCTGGCTCGCCGGGGGCTGCAGCGAGAGAGGAGGAGCAGCGTCTCAGACGGGGCATTGCCTCGTTACAGAGGATGCAGGACAGCATCCAGATAGTCCTTGGTTGGAGGAGCAGCTACAGCCGGCTCGACAGGAGCTTGTTAGCACAGAGGAGAGGCGACATGAGTTTGCTTTCCACCAATAGACATCTCAGTGGACCCAGGTGGGCGACATAATGACTGGTGCTTTCTTTGAGGCAGTGGGACCTCGGCATTCGCATGACAAGGTCAGTCAGTTGAGGAGGCCCGACGGGTCAGTTGCTTCTGAGCCCGAGGATATGCGTGCAGTTGCTACTGACTTTTACCGTGAGTTACTATAACCGGCCTGTACAACGTAGAGGGCAGTACCATTTCAATTACCTGTTAACTTTACACAGAGCACTATGAAGGGAAGAGAACACAGTTGCGTCCAGCGACTAGAATGTCACTGCGAACACGAGACCAACACCCTGTAGGCCCCAAAGATTGGCGCCCCTTTCGGTATTTCTTTATTCAAATTAAGGTAGACGATCCGACCACTTAGCACAAGCTTTCACAAAGCTGTCCAAACCTGGCGAGGGCTGAAAACGCAGGTTTTCGACCGGATTTCGGCAGCATAACGGCGCAAAAACCCTTGTAGGTCAAAAGCACTTGTCTAGGACGGATTCCCTCTCTATCTGGAAGCTTTCTGGTGAGCTGTCACAGAAATTCAGCGGGTTGTAATTCTCTGTTTTTCATTGCTGGGTGCCCAAAAGCCTGTACACGCATCCCAAGGCTCTCACGAGGCTCCCCCGGGGTTCCCTTGCAGTTTAGGTGCGAAACCCTAAACCTGCAGAAAAACACTGCAGACTTTAATTCGCTGTTTCAAATCGTTTTTAGCGGAGCGAACACGCCTACGCGTGTCTCAAGGGGTCCCGCACGCAATGGGACAGTTCCCCTGTGAATTGGACGAGTTTTCACGCGAGAAAACTCTCCGAACTTGCAATCTTTCGCGATGGAACTGTGCGTACCTGTGGGGGATTAGCAATTAGCTAATTCGGTTCCTGTTCAGAAGGCTCTTGCCTTGGCAAACGCACATAAACCCCCAGAACTGTACATGTTTATCTGAGTAGCCCAATTAGTGGGGCATTACCATATGTGCCAAAGGGGAGAGAGAGGTGCACGTGAGAAAGTCATCGCGCTACATGAGACAGAGGAGAAGGCAAGCTTTCCATTAAAGCTGTAGACCTGCACCCACTACTCACACACACACACTGCAGGTCACTTATCAGTGAAAAATCAGTCCCCCTCTCAAATTGGGCGTCTCCTCTTGCTGAGGTGTCCTGCAGATTGACCTCCTCCTGCCAAGTGTCTAGTTTGCCCCTTTGAGTAAATTCCCGAGTTCCCACTCCCTTATAAAGTTGTAAGTGACTTTCCGAGTGGCCCAGATTTCGTTTGGGGGGCACAAGCTTCCATACTCATAAGAATTCAGTTCTAATTGGCTCGACCAGTCCCAGACCGACCGACCCAGACTCCCGATGTGAGAAACCTATTCGGCCGCAGCTGTTTCACACTGGCCATGCAATGTCCACTTGCACCTTTTCAAGGGTCCCGGGGAAACAAGTAAAAATAAAAATAAATAAAAATATATAGTACTTATTTATTGAAGGCAACAGGAAAAATACACCTCCTAGTGACACACCCCACCCTTGAAATACTGCAAGCGACCTCGCTTGCATGCCAATAATACATGCGGTATCTCCTGATATCACATATATTCTATGATGGAAATCCAAGATATTCATGCTTCCGGAAATGTAGCGTTGGACGATTAAACAATCCCACCAACCTGGCTACGACACATATATCAAGCATAGAAGCCTTCTAGTGTACTCTGAAGCACAAACTTCTATAGCTAAATTCTGTATGGAAAGAGTAGATACAATTGCTTAACTACTCTCTTGAGCATCATGAACCATGCTCTTGCCTTGCTCCAAAAAGGCTACATCAAGTCACTGTGGGTTCCATCTGAAAGGCTTCAAGATACAATTGCAATAGCTGAGGTGAATCAACCAATTCAGACTCTTCCATCCATTTGGCATCCAACGATGGATAGTTCTTGAACTTCACCAAATAGCGTCTTGCATCCTTTCCTCTAACCTTTCTTTCTTTATGTGCCAATATTTGTTCAGGAACAAGGATTTCATCCAATTCTTCCACTTCGGGTTGTTCCTCATCAAGCATATTCTCTGGCACATCACCAACAAAGGGTCTTAGAAGGCTGACATGAAAAGCATTATGTATTTTCCAGCCTTCTGGTAGCTTCAACCTGTAAGCTACATCGTTGATCTTTTCTGAAATCTGAAAATGACCATAATATCGCATACTGAGCTTAGGAAACAAACGTTCCTTCAACCTTGCCTTTCCTTTTCCTTAACCTGGCTTTTTCAAAGCGCAAAAGCACCCAAACACCAAGTGAAAATACAAGTTCAGAGCGGTGACGATCAGCAGCTTTCTTTTGCTTAGCCTGAGTCTTCTCAAGAGCAATCTTTATCTTCCTGTATGTTTCATCCATATTTTGCACATACTTGTCTGCCTAAATATCTTGTCCTTAGTTTGCAAAATGGGCGGGACTTTCTTCCCTCCTTCCACTATCTCAAATGGTGCCTTACTTGTTGACGTATGCACAGTGTTATTGTAAGCATATTCCACCAATGGAAGATGGTGTTCCTAGGTTGCCTTGTGCTCTGACAAATAACATTTGAGTAGGTCCAGGACAATAGAATTTGCCTCTTTTGACTGTCCATCAGTTTGCGGATGAAACGAAGAAGAGAACTTTAGCGTAGTGCCCATGTTCTCAAACAATGCCTTCCAGAAAAGACTCGTCATACTTGGATCCCTGTCACTGACAATTGACTGAGGCATCCCGTGATATTTAAAGATATTGCTCATGAATATCTTGACCATGTGTTATGGCTTTATCTTCTTCCTCACAGGAATGAAATGGGCCTGCTTACTGAACCTACAAATGATAGTCCAAATCCCATCATTGCCTGTTTGCGCCCTTGGAAGATCAAAGATAAAGTCCATTGCTATACTTTCCCATGGCCTATCTGGGATCAGCAATGTCTGCAACAATCCCGGTTGTTTTTGTCTGTCAAATTTGACTTTTTGGCATACTAAGCATGATCTTACAAATGTGTCAACATCTTGACGCAAAGCTGGCCAATAGAAGAATGCCTCAACCCCTTTCACTGTCGCATCAATTCCACGATGCCCAGCATAAGGTGGAGAATGACTTTCCATCAAAATCTTTGGCCGTAACTGTTTAGTAACGCATAACTTTCCATGCATCATGAGAAAGTCATTCTTAAGCATATAGTGCTCATGATGTTGCCCATCAACAAGTTGGTCATAGATCCTTGCAAAATCTGAATCTTCAGCATATTGTGTCTTCATTTCGTCTAGTTCACAATGGTACGGAATTGACACTGCTAAAATTTGGGGCTTTCATGACAACGCATCAGCCACCACGTTCTTTTTCCCTTGCACATGCACAATCTGAAAATGGAACATTGACAAGATGTTTGCCCATCGCATGTGCTTCTCAGACAACTTCGTCTGTGTGAGAAAATATCGCAAGGTTTGATGATCCGTTTGGACAACAAAATCAGCCCCTAGCAGATAGTGTTTCCAACTAGTGAGAGCATGAATTACTGCCAACAATTCTTTCTCATAGACTTGTAAGTTCCTTTCAGTCTTCAAAAGAATTCTGCTCTCATATGCGACTACTCGGCCATTTTGCATTAGAACTGCACCAAGACTATGGCCACGCGCATCACATTGAACCACAAAAGGTTTCGAAAGATCAGGCAAAATGATTACCGGATCTGAAGTCAGCTTCTCTTTCAAGTGTTTGAACGCTAAAATTTCCTTGGCTGTCCACTTGAAAGTAACTCCTTTTCCTTGCAGTGCATAGAGTGGAGAAGCAATCTCAGCAAAATTTTGGATGAACCTCCTATAGTAGGAACATAAGCCTAGAAAGCTTCGAATGTCATGTACGGACTTCAAGTCTGGCCATGACCTAATTGCTTCCACTCTAGCGGGATCCATGCGTACCCCATCCTTTGAAACAATGTGCCCAAGGAAGTGAATCTCCTGCAAAAAGAATTCACTCTTCTTCGCATTAATGAGTAGCTTGTTGTTACGTAACTCATTGAAAACTGCAGTCAAGTGATCCCTATGCTCCTCTTCAGACTTCGAATAGACAATCATGTCATCAAAGAAGGTACCCACGAAGTTTCTATGCGGTCTAAAAATTCTGTCCATCATTCTATTAAACGTGGCAGGAGCATTTGTGAGACCAAATGGCATGACAAGAAACTCAGAGACCAAATGTTGTCCTGAACGCAGTCTTATGAACATCTTCTGGCCTAATGCGTATCTGATGGTAGCCACTCTTTAGGTCTATCCTTGTAAACAATGACGCTTCCTCAAGCCGATCAAGAATGTCATCTATCCTCGGTATGGGGAACCTGTTCTTGATGGTATTCTTATTCAAGGCGCGATAGTCAATGCACATGCGCCATGAACCATCCTTCTTCTGCACTAAGAGTACAGGCGAACAAAAAGGGGATGAACTGGGCTGAATCAGCCCCTTCTCTAAAAGCTCGTTGACCTGACTCATAATCTCTTTCTGCTGGGCTGCACTAACCCTCTATGGTGGTCTATTCGGTGGACTAGAACCTGGCACAAGATCTATGGTATGATCCTCAGGTCTCTCAGGAGGTAACTCCCCTGGCAAAGAGTCCGAAAAACAATCACTGAAACCACTCAAAAAAGTTGACTTGTCTTTATCTAAGGTAGACAAATTAGATACAACTTGAGGTACTTCTTTTGCAAAGATCAAATACGCAGAAAGATGATTCTTTATTACAGATGAAATAGCAGAAGCAGAAACAACTGGAACAGACTCACCTTTAAGCTTTACATCAAGGACATGAGTCTTTCCTCTATGTACAAGGGTAATCTTTTTGTTGTAAGTATCCACCATAGCATGTAACCTGTAACACCATGGGATACCCAGTAACACATCACAGCCCTCAAGTGGCATAATATGAAATTCTTCCGCATCCACATAGCTCTGAATGTGCAGACGAAGCTTTCCCAAAATGGGAGTAACAGGCTCTGAATGACCTGGGCATGCCAAACCTGCTTCCCCTGTCATACCCATCTCTTCTGCACGAATGCCCAACTTTGATGCCAATTCTGGTGATATGAAATTTGCACGGGCTCCTGGATCAAAGAAAACCAGCACTGTCTGGTCTCTAACTTTGCCCCAAGCTTTGCACAGCTCCGTGGCATCTGTGTTTGGCTGGTCTCCAACCAAATATGGAACAAGTCCTGCACTTGGCTTTGGCTTCTTCCCTGTATGGTCTGACTTGTCATCCTTATCCTGTGACTTCTTTTGTGGGCATTCATTTGCAAAATGTCCTTCTTGTTCACAAATATAGCATTTCTTGGCCTCCCTAAGAGCTTTCCTTTCTTCAAAAGTTTTGCCAGAAAAATGCCTTTTTTGTCCTTGTCCTTGTCTTGAAGAAGACTTAGACTGCTTCTTGGACGTATCACCTTCTTCAGTGGAGGGCTTCTTTGTGGGAGGCTCAGAAGGCTTTGCTGCAACATTGCCCTTGGCTGAAAACTGTTTGCCCTGGGACCCTTTCTTGTGGCTATTAAATCCATCGGAATCTCCCTTCGACAGATTGCTGACTTTGCTAACTTCAATGAACGGGGGCAAACAACGGGGATAGGGATGATTTATTAAAAATGCCCTGCCCTCATAATGGTATGGTAAACAGCCAATTCTTGCTTGCTTGCACCCTGACGCAAACTTAAGGTAAACTTAAACTGTGCGTGTTAAACCTTTTTTTAATCCTTTTTATCGCCAACCTTGCTTGAAAGCTAGCTTACTTGATGACTTTCGAATTCAAGGAACAAATAGCGTAATTAGAATTGAAACAGCGGTATACTTGCTAGCACTTTCGTTTCATACACCTATATGATAGTGAAAACTGCTAGAGACAGATGACGACGACGTATAGTTTTCCTTACTTATCACTATACTTTTATAAATAAAGGTAGTGCTTAAGCGTTTAATTATTGTCTCTATTGACAATCTACACCTATCAGTTAACTCTATATGTGATAGGGTCACTAGAATGTAGTAACAAGGACTGCTTTTACTTGCTTGCTTTGGGACTACTAATGCAAACGATACTAGGATAAAGAAAAAAACCAAGTGGCATGGCAAAACAGAGTTTAAGCCGATACTAGAATTAGCATGAACGCGTGGCTATGTCGATCATAAATAGGGGTGGCGTGGCACGCTATGAACATTCGAGTATTGGCTCTTTTCTTCTATTAGGGTTCAAAGTTTTCCCTGTTAGCATTATATTAGCTAGGTTTGTTTTAAAGGTCAGAGTTGATGATATCGATGGAAAGGAAGCCTGACTACTTGAAAGATATTCATGACAGTAGTCTTTGTGCAGTAGTCCCTTATTTTCTTGGGCAATCCGCAACAGTACTTCTCAATCTGTTTTGACAATGGCACAAACCTATAAGAGGTGACTGGCAACAGTGCGGCCCAAAACTGTTTATTGTACTCTTCCAGATTCGCACACTGTTTAGCATTCAACTGTGCCATTGTGTCATCACATCCACTTCAAAAGTGTTTGGTAGCCATGCAGGCGCAAAAAGCTGTTTGAATTGGACCCACGTTGTTGGGGCTTGACCATGGTTCAACAATGCGGTCCACCATTGAAGCGCATTCCCTTTCAAGAAAGTGGCAGCCTTGCGTATCTTTGAAGATTCCGTGAAGTTTCCTCCAACATAAGCTGCATCGAACTGCTGTATGAAGCTCAAAGCCTTCAATTGATCCTCAGTTCCTCTGAAAGTTTCAAACACTCCCTGCCCACCTTTCTTGTAATCCTTAAGCTGACTCAAAGGAGCCACATTATCATAAACAGGTGCCTGTAACAGTAATGCTCCATGATTGTTCATTTCAGCACTCGCATCAACTCTTTTACGTGTCATATCTGCATTTTGTACGTATGGCTGCAAAAAACCAGCCATACCAAATTGTGTTCCAGCCACTCGAAACTGGCCATAGGCTCCCTGAAAACCTGGTTGGACACCCATGTTGCGTACATAGGGTTGCCCATGCTTGTTTGCATTGTCCCGAACACATTCCCTGGCATATAACCTGTGGAAGGTCCAACCATAGCTTGAAACACTGAACCACCTCCAAAATAACGAGGATAAGTAATAGGTAATGGAAGGGTTTGACGCATAGCGTGCTCATTACTCCCTTGACCATTCACAAACGGTTCTTGTCCAACTAAAGCAAGTTGCTTTGGATCATTGGACACCGCTAGTTGCTCAACCACATGGGCTTTCCCTCGAGCATCATGAGTCCTCTGCGCATTGGAAATCTCCTTTTCCTGCAACGGCTCAGTCATGCCTTATGTAGGAGGTTGAAAACCTTGTGTCGGAGCCTGTAAGAACTCCTGCATCCTTGGGTTGTTAGCCAACTGCTGAAACATGTCCATGTAGCAACGCAGTTGAGTTCTAAACAACCTGTCCTCTTCTTGAAGAGTTGAAGGAATTTTCTCTGTGCCATGTGAGGAAGATCCCTCTTCAGGTACTTGGTCTCTCTTCTCTGCCATAACGATAAGCTCTGTGTTGCTTTCACCCACAACAATCCACGCTGCATTTTTTGAAGAAAAAGTGACTATCCTGTCGATGGAACCATATAACCGGCCTGTACAACGTAGAGGGCGGTACTATTTCAATTACGTGTTAACTTTACACAGAGCACTATGAAGGGAAGAGAACACAGTTGCGTCCAGCGACTAGAATGTCACTGCACACACGAGACCGACACCCTGTAGGCTCCAAAGATTGGCGCCCCTTTCGGTATTTCTTTATTCAAATTAAGGTAGACGATCCGACCACTTAGCACAAGCTTTCACAAAGCTGTCCAAACCTGGCGAGGGCTGAAAACGCAGGTTTTCGACCGGATTTCGGCAGCATAACGGCGCAAAAACCCCTGTAGGTCAAAAGCACCTGTCTAGGATGGATTCCCTCGCTATCTGGAAGCTTTCTGGTGAGCTGTCACAGAAATTTAGCGGGTTGTAATTCTCTGTTTTTCATTGCTGGGTGCCCAAAAGCCTGTACACGCATCCCAAGGCTCTCACGAGGCTCCCCCGGGGTTCCCTTGCAGTTTAGGTGCGAAACCCTAAACCTGCAGAAAAACACAGCAGGCTGTAATTCGCTGCTTCGGATCGTTTTTAGCGGAGCGAACACGCCGACGCGTGTCCCAAGGGGTTCCGCACGCATCCCCTGTGAATTGGGCGAGTTTTCACGTGAGAAAACTCTCCGAACTCGCAATCTTTCGCGGTGGAACTGTGCGTACCTGTGGGGGATTAGCAATTAGCTAATCCGGTTCCTGTTTAGAAGGCTCTTGCCTTGGCAAACGTGCATAAACCCCCAGAACTGTACATGTTCATCTGAGTAGCCGAGCTAGTGGGGCATTACCATATGTGCCAAAGGGGGGAGAGAGATGCACGAGAGCAAGTCATCGCGCTACACGAGATAGAGGAGAAGGCAAGCTTTCCATTAAAGCTGTAGACCTGCACCCACTACTCACACACACACTGTAGGTCACTTATCAGTGAAAAATCAGCCCCCCTCTCAAATTGGGCGCCTCCTCTTGCTGAGGTGTCCTGGAGATTGACCTCCTCCTGCCAAGTGTCCAGTTTGCCCCTTTGAGTTAATTCCCTAGTTCCCACTCACTTATAAAGTTGTAAGTGACTTTTCGAGTGGCTCAGATTTTGTTTGGCGGGCACAGGCTTCCATACTCATAAGAATTCAATGCTAACTAGCCCGACCAGTCCCAGACTGACCGACCCAGACTCCCGATGTGAGAAACCTATTCGGCCGCAGTTGTTTCACACTGGCCATGCAATGTCCACTTGCACCTTTTCAAGGGTCCCGGGGAAACAAGTAAAAATATAAATAAATAAAAATATATAGTACTTAATTATTGAAGGCAACAGGAAAAATACACCTCCTGGTGACAGTGACTGTTTGCAGAGTCCCAGTCAGAGCGTCAGGATGCATGCAGGGAGTAGGTTTGGGCACAGATGCCTTGTCTTGTGATTGAGGAGATGCGTCAGAGGCTTGAGCTGCCACTTCAGCTTGAGGAGCTGCACACGGCTCTTAGGGCCCTCCCCCGTGGTAGTTGTCTAGGTGAGGATGGGCTGACCTGGAGTACTGGGCATAGTTACCGAGGAACGCGTTCCGTAGGCCTCGGAATGCCGGAACGCCGTTCCCCCCCCCCCTCTGCCAAGCCGGAACGTCTCGGAACGTTTTGCCGTTCCGGGTGACCACTTGATACCGGAACGGCCGGCCGGAACGGCTCCGGAACGGCCAACTCTCAAAAATGGGGAGAAATAGGCAATTTTTTGCAAAATTGTAGTGATCATTAGGTGTTCTTCTGAGTGTGCAAGGACTCAAAACTTAAAATGCACCCTCTCACACCCATTCCCTTCTCAAGCATTATTTGGGTGTTTTTTATGCCTCTCGTTCCGCGCCGTTCCCGTTCCGGACCCCTGGCCGTTCCCCCGTTCTCGTAGGCGATGAGCAGGTTTTTGGTGTCGCAGCAGGTTGGTCTACGGGGCTTAGCACTCCCTATTCGGGGAGATGAGCTACTGGACGCTGAGTTTGCCGACGACTCAGCCTTGTACTTAGATGGCCAGGAGGCCAATCTTCACAGGTGTGAGCAGGCTCTGGAGACCTTCTGTTGTGCATCGGGCCGATTCATCAACTGGAGAAAGACAGTGGCTTTCTCGGTTGGTAGTGCTCCTGTGCCCGATTGGATGCCAGGAGAGGGTTTTGGGCGGATTCCCCCAGGGACAGAAGTTCGGTACCTGGGTTGTCAGGTTGGTTTGGACTTGTCTCCCGAGCAGCAGATTGCTTCCCTTCTCGTGTCTATCAGGAGAAAGTTGTTACATTGGAGCTCAACACGACTTTCTTTGGCTGGCAGAGTAGTAGTGGCCAACCAGGTGTTGTTGGCGACTATGTGGTACATCACTTCTTGCTGGATCTTCTCGAGTTCTTGTATCAGCTAGGTAGAGAGGCTGATCACGAACTTCCTTTGGTCAGGACGTGACACTCAGATAGCCCGAGCCAAAGTGGCTTGGCAGGTCGTCACTCTTCCTTGTTCACAGGGAGGGCTTGGGATCATTGACCCAGCACAGCAGAGCAGAGCCCTTCTTGGGAAGTTCATCATCAGAGGCCTTCCAGGTGAGGAGCCCTGGAAGGAGTTCTTGCTACAGCGGCTTCGTGCTAGGGTGCCTCGGGCAGGAGGCCCCTGGTAACCTTCGACCAGATGGATCTTCACAGAGATGCGCAGAGTTGGTTTGAGCAGGAGACTGGAGGACCGCTTCACTGTGAGTTTGCTTCGATCCTCGGAGCTCTTGCAACGAGGCCTGGAGCAGAGACAACCTACTTGCACGGAGGAGCGTCTACGACAGCCCCTTGTTTGGGACCCCATGGCTAGTACTCAAAGAGGCCACTTGGTTGGTAGTCGGTCTCATGTTTCCTGGGATCCCATGGCAGTGGGTCCAGCGCGCTCTTTAGGTGACTGGTTAGAGTTCACATGCTTGTCAGAGGAGGTGTAGGGTTTCCAGCTACAGGGCATGAGAGGGGTGCAGAGCATGTGCCAAGACATCTCAGAGGCAGTTCCAGCTAGGTGGATGGGAGCCTTCACACGACTAGAGGTTCTCATCTCAGTCAGGGCCTGCTCAGAGACTGTTCCATCCTTGTTCTTCGAGCTTCAGGGTGGGGGACGCCTGTAGCGAGTTGCAGTAGGGGCCCCGCAGGTGGCAAAGTGCTGTTTTCAGAGGATGCGAGTAGTCGGCATCTGTGGGAGGACCTGTGTCATAGATCCTGACCCAGCAGCTCTTGAGACTGGACACTGGAGGCTGTGGGCTTGGGAGTGCTATCCACTGGCACGAGTACAGTGGGATTCTGGTGACTGGCTCTGGAGGGACCCCTTCTCTTCTGCAGACCACCCAGGTGTCCCGTTCTTTCAGTACACTGTTCGACTGGGACATCATATACTAGCAGCACAGAGAGAGGCCCGCCCCGCTGCAGCACCTCATTGGCAAGAGGAGGGTCTCACAGCTGAGTTCTTGGCAGCCTTCTGGGAGAGGTTGTGGGACTCCAGACAGGCGAGGCGAGTCACCTCGTTTCAGTGGCTGGTCGCTCACAGAGCTACAGCAGTTGGGAGTTGGCTAGTGCATAGTGGTCTCTTGGCCGCATGTGCAGCTTGTGACCATCTTGTGGAGAGTCAGCGTCACTGTCTTTGGGACTGTCCCTCGGCCCAGCAGGTGTGGCTACGAGTCCTTCGGCTGATGCCTTCTCTCTCCACGGCTCGACAGTACACATGGGGGGCAGCGGGTTGGTCCACCCTCACGGGCCCGGCACTTCAGTTTGAGCTATCTTCCACCAGCAGGATGATAGTGATGTAGGAGGGGCGACCTACACTCCAGCCTGCTACAGAGCTTACTCCAGAGGAGTGGTGCAGTGAGAGAGAGGAGTGTTGGGAACTCATCAGTGGCTTGACACTTTGGTTCATCTGGCGGGCCCGTTGCTTCCGCATCTTTGAGGCTCGCTTTGCGCCACCAGCAGAGACTATTCGCGATTTTTGGCTAGAGCTGATTCATACTCTCAGAGGACAGCTTGAGGGACTACAGGGCAGCTCCGACTGCATGTGGGAGCATAGAGAGGCTTTCCTTCGACTCTGGCGTCCTGGGCCTTTTTACACTATGGTCCAAGGTGTACTCCGATGGCACTACCGACCACCTGTGTGGCTTTTCCCTCCCCCCATTTCTTGATTTAGCCCCATTGTACATATGCTGGTTTTTTCATTGGCAGAGTCTCCCATCATGTTTGTTGTAGCCCTTTCTTGAAGAGGTGGTTGTAGCCCTATGGGCAGTTTCAGTAACTAATAGAAGGATCTTTTTCTCGGAAAAAAAAACTCCTTAACAAAAAGAGCAAACTGATTGTCCCTCGGAATTTTTTTTTGAGCTAACTTGAGTTGTTTTGCAGATATGCTGTAGTTGCGGAGGATTACTCTCTTTCAAGAAGGGGAGATGTCACAAACTACTGACGTGTCAAAGCCTAAAGAATGGAGCCAACTTACAGATGCCGGCCGAGGGGCCTAAGCCCTAAAAAGAACAAGTGGCAAAAGAAGAAGAAGTCCTACCAACTTATGGGGACCCCGTCCGATGGGGCCCCAGTGACATAAAGGGACTAAAATAAAGCAGGACTCACACACACGCAAAGCTGATGACGTAGCAGTTGTACGACAGATTTTCAAAAATTGTGTTGGCATGATAACGTGGCAGGCTGTACGGATTTCCGTAAATTACGCTGGCAGCTTTTGGCATTGCTTTTGGGACCAGAAGCTTTTGAGTTTTGAAGGCTGTTCACTGTAACTGCTTTTCAGGCCAAGGGCCTTTAAATATGAGGTTAGGGCTCATTCTCTGGCATGCTTCTTGGAGAAGGTCCAGAGGGTGGAGTTCTAGCTTGTACTGTGTTGATGCAATATGAAGAAATACCGAAAGGGGCGCCAAGGTTTGGGGCCAATAATCTCTAGGGTGGAATTCCGCCACTCTGTGTCGCGTGTCGTCTCTCTCTCTCTCTCTCAGTTCAGTTGTTATTGAAGTGCTAAAAGTCTGTTCAGTCTGTTCTTTTCTATTGGCACGTGGTGCCCGTCTTGTGACAATTGGTGGAACACTTCCGTCTTTGTCGGATTCACTACTAGAACCCATGTGTGGTGTAGGGAAAGGATGGGATCCTCCGTAGGAGAAGAATCCTTTGGTCTCCGATACCACTGTAACAGGCTTGGACACTCCAAGCCTATTACAGTGAGAAACTTTCAACAAAACTTGAATAGAGAGAGAGAGAGAGAGAGAGAGAGAGAGAGAGAGAGAGAGAAGAGAAGAGTCGACACGGAACGGTGGAGTTCCGTTCCAAGATGCACTGGCCCCAAAGTCTGGTGCCCCTTTCGGTACTTGTTTCTTTATCACTTCACACCTATGCTCTACACACACACACACACACACACACACACACACACACACACACACACACACAGAGAGAGAGAGAGAGAGAGAGAGAGAGAGAGAGAGAGAGAGAGTCTTATATATGTTAAGGCCCTTGGCTTTGAAAAGCATTCACATGAAAAGCTACACGTGCCCAAAAGCTCTCAGGCCCTGGTCCGGTGTCCAAAAGCTGCTCCGGTCCGTACAGTGCGTTGCCACGGCAGCCGGGATCTCCGCAATTCGTGGGCCATTGGTATGCTGTTGCCACATCAAATGTCCATGCTATTTTCTTGTATTTTAGACCCCTCGGCTGGCAGTTTTAAGCTGATAGGATTAGGTTTCTAAAACCCTACTATCAATGCCATGTCACCAACTTGTGACAGTTACTTCGTTTAGGAAGTGATAAAAATGAGATTAGGTATGTCAAATCGATTGTAGTTTGAGGACGTTTTAAAAGCATTACAGCCATACTTGTTTTTGTGTTTCACATTAACCTCTATGAGTGACTCCGGATATTCACAAACCCAAAGGCGATATCAAATAGCACAACCTCGTGCATTTTCAGTCCATGATCTTGTGTTTGGAGATGCCAAAGTTGTGTACCTAGGTACAAAGAAGATCTAGCTATATGTATTGCAATCATTTAGTTGTTTGTTTTTATTAGTTTGTTGTAAATTTGAAGATATGGACGCCCTCTTTTCAAGATTTATGTCTTCTTGAGTCAGCTTGTTTCATAATACATTCCCATTACCTTTTTGTTTGTGTCTTTCTCTGGGGATTCTCGCGTATCCTCCAATTTCCACACACACACAGACGCAGACACTCATGCACACACATACATGCATGTACTTACCTCAATTGAAATGAAACAACTGGTTGGTTAAGCTTTTCAAGGTTGGTTCTGCCATTGCTGCAGGGAAATTTTTGGAACGATCAAGCTTCTGCCTGGCCTGTGGCTAACCCTGTAATGACATGTGCTTCTGCATCTCGACCAAGTCATCCGAGCAATTTTGTTTCTGATCCATTTCTCTTTATTCAGGTTTGCAGTGTGTGAGTAAACATGTCATCTCGTTAGGCTCTTTGAACTCTTTCTTAAATGTGCAAGAATGCTTGTGATCAGGATACAAAGCTGTTTGTCTTTTATGAGACAAAGAATGCCATCACAATGCAAGGAGATATTGGAGTGGCTGAGAGCACTGATGGAGGTGGAACATGGAGGCATCTTGGAATTGCCTTGGACGAAGAGTGGCATCTTTCATACCCACATGTTTTTGAGTTTGATGGGCAGGTAAGGTTGTAACTTGTAATAGCGGAATTTCGAAAATTTTCTGCTTGGTTTTGTTCTTTTTTAAGCGGTGTTTTTGGTTTTTTCTCCCTGTTTTTGCGTTGCCTTCTCTTCTGCGATTTTTTCTTTTCTGTCTTCGCTGCGGTTGTCTGTTTTGATTTTGTTGTTTCCCTTTTCTGCTGTTTCTTTGTCTACAGACGTGTGCTTGTATAGGGTCGCCTGCTGGATTTGTACACGGTATGTGTAAGGTTGTGGATTGGGAGCATGCTTGTCTATATGTGAGTCCTTTTTTTGGGGGTTGGGGGGGAGGCACAACCGAGCGCAAATGCATGCTCCACAAGTTTCTGGTGTGGGTATGTGTGGCTGCTTTCTTTTGTTTTCTTTCTTTATGGTTATTTTTCTTGTCCTCCTCTCCCCTTCGTGGTTGCCCACATCTCCATTCAATCAGCACAGTTCCTTTGCCTCCCCAACTTTTTCCTCTTGGTCGACCTCTCTGTTTGGCTTCGCCTGTCACCAGCGTGTGACTACTATCTATCCTTTTTGTTGATTTCTTTTTTATTATTTATTTACTTTCACTTTTTGGAAACATCCCTCGGGAAATCTAACTGCCCTGCATTGCATAGCTAGTGTGGAACTGTTCAGAGGGAGTCCAGGCTTGAGGGCAAGAGAGCACTAATGTTGGACAAGGACTATGGTTAGCCAAAGTGGGGTCATTGATTAGCCAAAGTGGAATCCTTTGCTACAGAGGCTACATTTCAGTTCTGGGTGTGGCTGCAGTGTACAAAGGGGGTCAGATGACCTAGAAAGATACAATGGCAACATCTCCTAAAATTTAGGGAACTGCTATTTTGGGAGCTGAAAATGTGCTCGCGTCATTACCTCCGGTATGACTAGGGGAACATTTTCTTACTCTGCAGTGAAGTCAACCGGGCAACTGGTCGGGACATTTTTAGGCGGCAACCCTGAAACGGGAAATAGCTTGTAAATGCGCCAAGTGGCACATTTCTGTGCACTTTCCTCATGCAACAAGAAGTGGCGCTGAATTTATAGCTGGGAGGCTCATTTTGCAAGTTCCTGTCACAGGTTAAGAGCTATGGAGTGCTTCCTTTCCCTCCTATGTACAGTGCGGTGTCAGGAGTGATGCCCTGCATGCTACACACTGCCCTCTCTCTCCCCTATGGCAGTATGTTATGCCCCTCTAGTGGGCTTTTCAATTGACCAATGTACAGTTGTGTGGGTTCATGCGCGATTACCGAGGTTAGAGCCTCTTGCACATGTACTGGATTAGCTAGCGGCTAATCCCCCGTAGGTATAGGTGAATTCGGAGAGGTTTCACGCTAGAAATCTCGTCCGATTCAAAGGGCAAGTAGCCCTACAGGTGCGGGAGCTCGAGGACTTGCTACGGATGCGACCGGCACGCGAAACGGAGCCCGAAACAGTAAATTACAGCCTGCTGTGTATTTTTGCAGGTTTAGGGTTTTGGCCCTAAACGGACCCTAATACCCCCAGGAGGTTTGGGGACGCTAGGGGACCGCTGTATAGGTGATCTGGCGCATTTTCGGGGCTGAAAACAGAGAATTCAGTGTGCTGCAGATTCTCGCCAGGTTTTGCACAGTGCCCGTATGCATCGGGAAAGTCATTCAATGCGTGGGAATACTGACTGTGAAGGGTCCTAGTACAGTTATGTTGCCGAAATCGGGCCGGAACAGTTGAAATTCAGCCAAGCTTGTGGGGGGCAGCTTGTAGGGAACCACAACGTTTATTCCCTCTTTTAAACAATAAAGAAATACCGAAAGGGACGCCTAAGTTAGGGGCCAATCTGGTGTCGGTCTTTTCATACAGGTGCAATCTAGCAGCCTGTATCCCTCTCCCCTTTGTTGTGTCTTGAAAGTACAGGTAAAGTGGGCGACAAATTAAATGGGTGAAAGCAAATAAGGTTTAAGTCTAAGGTCTACCGCCCTTCTTGAAAGTACAGGCCGGTTTCATGGTTCCATCGCCGGGATTAAATCACTTTTTCCCATAAAAGTGAGCCTTGGTCAGTTTGGGCTTGAAGACACAGGGGATCATAGACCAGACACAGGAAATTGCAATTATGGCTGACAGACCAGATGATGTGACTGAAGAGGTTTCCTCCTCACAGGGTCAACAGACACATGAAGTGGGTGAGTCTTCAAGACCACCACAGTCGGATGATGATATATTCAGGACTCATTTGGCTACTGCTGTGGCTATGTTCACACAAGTAATGCAGAACCCGAGGTTTTTAGCCTTTCTGCAACCTCCTCTTTTGTCTCAGCAAGTTGGGTCACTGGATCATATTCAAAAGCCTGTTAACGCTCGAGCACAGGTGATTCATACTGCAGAGTCAATGGAAACACCTGTACAATTGACGGAGAACATGCAGTCTCCACAACCTGTGCCTAAGGTGCAAGAACAGGTGGCTGAGATACCAGTCTTTCAAGCTGTACCAATTCACCCAGCCACTTTTCAGCAGCCTATAGCTGGTTCTAATGGGCAGGGAAGCAACCTACAGGCTATGCAACAAGTCTTCCCACCACCTTCAGTACACCCTGGCTATTTTGGAGGTGGATCGGTATTCCAGAGCATGGCTGGTCATGCACCAGGAAATCAGTTTTACACGCCAAGAACAGTGTTTGGGGGTGCTCAAACGATGATGCCTAACCCCATGTATGGTGTCACGGGCATGTTACCAGGGTTTCAAAGCACTTAGGGCCAATTTGAGATGGCACAGGCAAATTTTGGTATGGCTGGAATTACAAATCAGCAGCCAAATATGGCATTTCCAGGTCAACTTAATTGCGATCAGGGAACACAAATGAACCCTAACAGTGTTCCCATGTTTCAGTCACTTCCATATGACAACTTAACGCAACTGGAGAGGCCAACTCCGTACAAAGAAGTTGGCAAAGGTGTGACATTCACGACCTTTACAAGGTTTGATGACAGGAAGAAGGCTCTCTCATTCCTCCAGCAGTTTGACAAGGCCTATGCAGGGGGAAACTTTACAGAGGCTTCAAAGGTCCGCAAGGCAGCCACTTTCTTGACAAGAAATGCGGGACAATGGTGGACAACTTTATTGCTGCAAGGGCAAGCTCCGTCCACATGGATTTACTTCAAGCAGATTTTTGTAGCAGCATGGTTATGTGATGACTTTGAAGCAGATGTCATGACAGAATGGCACCAGCTTAATGCTGCCACTTGCAAGAATCTCGATGACTACATTCGGAAGTTTTGGAAAGCTCTACTTCCAATAACTTCCTATAGGTTTGTGCCATTGACAGAACAGATTGAAAAGTACTGTTGTGGCCTACCCAAAGGATTGAGAAAGTACTGCACGAACACCAAAGTTACTACTTTGACGCAGCTCATCGAGGTAGCAAACACTGGCAATGGTTTGCTCAATGGAGAAGATTGTGAATTCAATACTGGCGTCAAGGAAGGATCAGCCAAGAAAAATTCAGCGAAGAAGTATGTTCCCAAGGAGGTTCCTAAAGTGACTTAGGAGCCGGCCAACGCAGGGAAAGACAAAGCTACGGTTGAATCAGAAATGGGACCAGCGAAGAAATGGAAAAGACGTTTTTCTCGCAAGTCGGAAGAGCAAAAGAAGGTCCTGAGGTCAGAGAACAAATGCTTCATCTGTGAGCAGCCTGGCCACATTGCTTACAATTGTCCTACAAAGAAAAGGCCAGCTGCTTCTGAAGACAAGGAGGACAAGAAAGGAAAGAAGCCCATGGATGGTCTAGTGCCAGATATGGTGGGCGACAAGCCAAATTCAGATGCAAGTGAGCTTTGCAGAGCATGGGGAAAGGTCAAGGATCAAACAATGCTTATCTTCTTTGATCCAGGTGCCAAAGCCAACTTCATTTCCCCAGAATTGGCTTCAAAGTTGGGAATCATACCTGAAGAGATGGGGTATACAGCAGAGGCAGGTTTGGCATGTCCTGGCCATACAGAGGCTGTTACACCCATCATCGGAAAGTTGCGTCTACATATCCAGTCCTATGTAGATGCTGAAGAATTTTACATCATGCCACTGGACGGATGTGATGTGTTGTTAGGTATTCCTTGGTTATTTCGTGTACTGGGAATCATGGATGCCTACAACAAAAAGATCACTGTACAGAGCAGGGGAAAGACTCACATTCTGGATGTAAAGCTGAAAGGGGAGTCTATTCCCGCTGTATCAGCTTCTGCCATTACTTCTGGAATGAAAAAGCATCTTTCTGTGTACTTGGTTTTTGCACGTGAAGTGTCAGATTGTGATGAATCAAATTTATCTGTGCTAGATAAAGAAAGGTCAATGTTTTTACAACAGTATAGTGACTGTTTTTCCGATTCATTACCGTCTCAATTACCGCCAGAGAGACCCGAGGACCATGCGATAGATTTGGTGCTAGGCAGTAGCCCACCAAATAAGCCTCCGTACATGGTTAGTGCGGCTCAGCAGAAAGAGATAATGGGCCAAGTACAGGAGCTGTTAGAAAAGGGGCTGATTCAGCCCAGTTCATCCCCATTCTGTTCTCCAGTGTTGTTGGTGCAGAAAAAGGATGACTCATGGCGTATGTGCATCGACTACCGTCGTGCACTGATCAAGAATACCATCAAGAATAGGTTCCCTTTACCTAGAATTGATGATAATCTGGACAAATTAGAAGGAGCAGCTATGTTTAGCAGGATAGATCTAAAGAGTGGGTACCATCAGATACGCATTAGATCAGAGGATGTGCACAGAGTGCTTTTAGAACAACGTTTGGCCTTTAGAAATTTTTACTGATGCCTTTGGTCTCACAAATGCTCCTGCTACGTTCAATAGGATGATGGACAGAATTTTCCGTCCACACCGGCAGTTTGTTGGTACATTGTTTGATGACATGATAGTCTACTCAAAGAATGAAGAGGAGCATAGGCATCACTTGGCCATTGTGTTCAAAGAGCTACAAAGTCATAGGTTGCTCATCAATGAAAAGAAAAGTGAATTTTTTCTGGAAGAGATTCATTTTCTCGGACACATTGTCTCAAAGGATGGTGTCAGAATGGATCCTGCTAAAGTTGAAGCGATCAAGTCATGGCCAGATTTGAAGACGGTGCACGATGTCCGAAGTTTCTTGGGACTATGCTCCTATTACAGAAGGTTTATCCGAAATTTCGCTTAGACTTCACCTTTACATGCTCTTCAAAAGAAGGCAGTCACCTTTAGATGGACACAGAAAGAGATTTCAGCTTTTAATCTCTTAAAGGAAAAGATGACTTCAGATCCAGTCATTGTGTTGCCAGATCTTAGGAAGTCATTTGTGGTCCAGTGCGACGCCTGCGGTAGTAGCATTGGTGCAGTGCTAATGCAAGATGGCAGAGTAGTAGCCTATGAGAGTAGAATCTTGCAAGGGCCAGAAAAGACTATGCAAGTCTATGAAAAAGAACTGCATGCCGTGATTCATGCGCTCTTAAGTTGGAAACACTACATGCTAGGTGCAGATTTCGTTGTTCAAACGGATCATCAGACCTTGCGATACTTCTTGACACATGCAAAGTTATTTGAGAAGCGTATGCGATGGGCAAATATCTTGTCCATGTTCCACTTTCAGATTGTGCATGTGGAAGGCATGAAGAATGTTGTGGCTGATGCCTTGTCAAGGAAGCCACAAATTTCAGCTGTGTCAATTCCTTATCATCATGAACTTGATGATATGAGGCAACAGTATGCAAATGATGAAGATTTTGCAAGGGTCTTCGAGCAGCTAATGGATGGACAACGTCATGAACACTATCTTCTCAAAGATGGATTCATGATGGTGCATGGCAGATTGTGTGTCACAAATCCATTGCAACGCAAAGTTATGGAAGAGAGTCATGTCTCACCGTATGCAGGGCATCGTGGTATCAATGCTACTGTTAAAGCGGTTGAGACATTCTTCTATTGGCCTACATTGAGAAGAGATGTGGATGCCTTTGTGCGAGAATGCCTAATTTGCCAGAAGGTCAAATTTGACAGGCAAAAGGCACCAAGGTTATTGTAACCACTACCTATTCCAGATAAACCATGGGAAAGTATTGCTATGGATTTTATCTTTGATCTTCCGAGAACGCAGACAAGAAACGATGGTATTTGGACCATCATTTGCAAATTCAGCAAGTAGGCTCATTTTATTCCTGTCAGGAAGAAGATAAAGCCAGATCAGATGGCACGCTTGTTTATGAGCAATATTTTCAAGTATCATGGCATGCCACAGTCGATTGTTAGCGACCGTGATCCACGCATGACAAGTTTGTTCTGGAGAGGCTTGTTTGAGAATATGGGCACCACACTCAAATTCTCTTCGTCATTTCATCCTCAAACAGATGGGCAGTCAGAAGAGGCAAATTCTACTGTCCTAGATCTGCTGAAGTGCTATGTGTCAGAGCATAAAGGAAAGTGGAAGCAGTATTTACCATTGGTGGAATATGCATACAATAATACAGTGCATTCATCAACTGGCAAGGCACCTTTTGAGATAGTTGGAGGTGGCAAGAAAGTTCCTCCCATACTGCGTACAAAGGACAAGATATTTGAAGCAGATAAGTATGTTCAGGACATGGATGAAATGTACAAGAAGGTCAAAGTGGCCTTAGAAAAGACTCAGGCAAAGCAAAAGAAAGCAGCTGATCGTCACCGTCGTGAAGTGGTATTTTCACTTGGTGATTGGGTGCTTCTACGCTTTGAAAAGGCAAGGTTAAAGAAGATGAAGGGCAAAGAAAGACTGTTTCCAAAGCTCAGCATGCGTTACTATGGGCCTTTTCAAGTGTGCGACATAATCAGCGATGTTGCATATAGGCTGAAATTGCCTGACATTTGGAAGATTCACAATGCGTTTCATGTGAGTCTTCTCAGACCCTATGTGGATGATGTGCCAGGAGATATGCCAGCTGTATGTGTCGTACATGTGTCGACAGGTGTTGAATACATCAGTGTTGACTGTGAGCATGTACGACATAGATGCAAACAAGGACGTTTGAGATTTCAAGAGGGGGGTATGTCACCAGCGTGTGACTACTATCTATCCTTTTTGTTGATTTCTTTTTTATTATTTATTTACTTTCACTTTTTGGAAACATCCCTCGGGAAATCTAACTGCCCTGCATTGCATAGCTAGTGTGGAACTGTTCAGAGGGAGTCCAGGCTTGAGGGCAAGAGAGCACTAATGTTGGACAAGGACTATGGTTAGCCAAAGTGGGGTCATTGACTAGCCAAAGTGGAATCCTTTGCTACAGAGGCTACATTTCAGTTCTGGGTGTGGCTGCAGTGTACAAAGGGGGTCAGATGACCTAGAAAGATACAATGGCAACATCTCCTAAAATTTAGGGAACTGCTATTTTGGGAGCTGAAAATGTGTTCGCGTCATTACCTCCGGTATGACTAGGGGAACATTTTCTTACTCTGCAGTGAAGTCAACCGGGCAACTGGTCGGGACATTTTTAGGCGGCAACCCCGAAACGGGAAATAGCTTGTAAATGCGCCAAGTGGCACATTTCTGTGCACTTTCCTCATGCAACAAGAAGTGGCGCTGAATTTATAGCTGGGAGGCTCATTTTGCAAGTTCCTGTCACAGGTTAAGAGCTATGGAGTGCTTCCTTTCCCTCCTATGTACAGTGCGGTGCCAGGAGTGATGCCCTGCATGCTACGCACTGCCCTCTCTCTCCCCTATGGCAGTATGTTATGCCCCTCTAGTGGGCTTTTCAATTGACCAATGTACAGTTGTGTGGGTTCATGCGCGATTGCCAAGGCAAGAGCCTCTTGCACAGGTACTGGATTAGCTAGCGGGTAATCCTCCGTAGGTACAGGTGAATTCGGAGAGGTTCCACGCCAGAAATCTCGTCCGATTCAAAGGGCAAGTAGCCCTACAGGTGCGGGAGCTCGAGGACTTGCTACGGATGTGACCGGCACGCGAAACGGAGCCCGAAACAGTAAATTACAGCCTGCTGTGTATTTTTGCAGGTTTAGGGTTTTGGCCCTAAACAGACCCTAATACCCCCAAGAGGTTTGGGGACGCGAGGGGACCGCTGTACAGGTGATCGGGCGTATTTTCGGGGCTGAAAACAGAGAATTCAGCGTGCTGCAGATTCTCGCCAGGTTTTGCAAAGTGCCAGTATGCGTCGGGAAAGTCATTCAATGCGTGGGAATATTGACTGTAAAGGGTCCTAGTACAGTTATGTTGCCGAAATCGGGCCGGAACAGTTGAAATTCAGCCAAGCTTGTGCGGGGCAGCTTGTAGGGAACCACAACGTTTATTCCCTCTTTTAAACAATAAAGAAATACCGAAAGGGGCGCCTAAGTTAGGGGCCAATCTGGTGTCGGTCTTTTCATACAGGTGCAATCTAGCAGCTTGTATCCCTCTCCCCGTTGTTGTGTCTTGAAAGTACAGGTAAAGTGGGCGACAAATTAAATGGGTGAAAGCAAATAAGGTTTAAGTCTAAGGTCTACCGCCCTTTTTGAAAGTACTGGCCGGTTTGATCGCCCCTCTTCCTGGTCCCCTTGTCCTCTGAGATACGGCGATTCTTGGCTTTGAATGTTCACTTGTTTTATGTTTTTTGCAATCATTTGTCAGAGTTCCATCTTGTGTTTAGGCTCTCTCTCTCTCTCTCTCTCTCTCTCCCTCTCTCTCTCTAACACAATATCCGAGAGGGATTTTTAATTAAAGATCCTCATTTTATCTTCTAATAATATTTGGTCTTCATTATGCTTCATTGCACTAAGCCTTGAGTTATCCTTCTTGTTGTCCAAAAAGCTACATTTTGAGAGGATATCCAAGAATTGGACTATGGGTAGACATCACCTATGATGTCACCTCAAAATTCAAAATTGAAGGCTTCTTAAAGCCATGAGCTCCAATTTTTGAGCGCTACTTTCTACTATGTGCTGCCGCTTACACTCAGTGCCATGCTTGTTCTCTTGTAGAGCTTCTCATACTTGCCACTAATTGGTCCCTTGTTGGCTCTACGCACTGGCAATCAGTCCTAAAAGCACTTTAACACGAAAGCATCTGATCCCAAAAGCTAGCGCTAAAGCTGCCCATCTCAATCGCGGAAATTCTTATAGCCTTCCACGTGGCACTAGCAGTGCAGAATGCGAAAATCTGTACGGCCTACCACATCAGCATGTCAACATGATTTACGGAAATTTCCCACAGAGTCCAAGATTTCTTCTGTTAGGATTTTGGGCCCAGGGCCGGTGCCTCAAAAGTTTTTTCAGTTGGTTGGCTTAGTTTCTCTTGTCCACTCGGCCATTTCTCTTCTAGTTGGGCATGCCACGTCATCACTTTGTGACATTGTACTCAACGGTGATGTTGTCTTGGACGAGTTTTTACCCTTGAGGGGGCTTTCGCTCCCAAGTCTTCCACGACGACCCGTGATTTACCAGTACTCGGAGACCCTGATTTTGTTTTGCCCCTTGATGAACCCTCTTCTCCTACCCCTGTTCCTCAAGCTCTGGAGGAGAATGCACCCATTTCAAATGATGCAGATGACTGTGGTTCTCATCATAGTGCAGAATTAGAGTCAAATATACTTTGCTCCTCCCTCAGGGAGCAAGTCAGACATTTAATCGAAGTGGCTATTGGAGACCTGGCGAGATTCAGCAACTTCAGATTTTCCACCTGATAGCCGGTGTAACAGACTTGGATACTCCAAGTCAAGAATCTACCGCGATAGCACCAAATATCCACTTCAAAACAGTTCAGAGTTCACAATCTATTTGACAATGGTCCGGCGGAGTTCCGTGCCTAGAGATATTGTTCCCAAAGACTGGCGTCCCTTTCGATATTTCTTTTTGTATTAATCTGAGTTCAAAGTACAAGAGTGCGGGCAGGCGCTCACACTCAGACTCTGCGTCCAGATGTTCTGAGTTGTGAGAGGCCAGTCCCCCTTATTTAAAGTACAAGGGTTGCCAAAAGCAGAGCCCCAAAAGCTTGTCATAAAAAGCTGCCCCAAAATAGGCTTGCAATTTGTGAAAGCTTCTCTAAAAATTAAAGCTCTTTTCTCTCTCTCAGCTTACATAAAATTAAAGCTAATTCTCTCTCTGCCATGGCGTAGCCAAAAAGCATCGCCCAAAAGCTTCCAGCATTGCCAGGTCAGCCTTTACAAACTGCGCCGTGATTCGCGAGTTGCCACGTCAGCAGATGGTACGGACTGTCCGCCTGCTGGCTGCAGCCACGTCGCCATTGCACAACAAGTCTTTCCCGCATTAAGGGGTAGTGTGTGTACACTGTGCAACCACGTCACCACTTTGTGACATACCCTCCTCTTGAAAGCATTATAATCGCCCTCGATTACGCCTGCAAAACAGACAGAAGCCATAAACTGCATTAGCAGACACTGACTGTTAGTGTGTCTAGGCACTAGGAACACACATCTAGCACATGTACCAATCGACAGTCACATCACACGACATCACTAGACATCAGAGGACATCACATGACATTCAACATTCAATCGGATCTTAGATCATGATTTATCGGCAATGCAGTTAGCAATCGCATCTAGATCCAGTCGGGATCTCATAGATGCCCGATTGTCTAACCCCTATTGCAACAATGTCTATTCGAGATCATTTAGACCAAAATGCTGTAGTCATTTCGTTTATCAGTTCCTTCACCTAAAAAAAAGTCAAAAACAAATCAGTTTCATATTTCGGAATTTCATTTCATAAAGGTATACAGCAGAATACTGTCAGCTCTCAGTATCCTTGAAGCTCAAAGAGACATTAGTGACTCTAGTATTCTAAAAATCAAGGCATCTGTTGACAAAGGAGCGGAGTAACTCCCCTCTTGTGCATCCTACTGCACCAGATTTGCGGCCAAGCTGAATTCTGGGTTCCATTTGGAGTAGACTATGCTAAAGCAAAAGCTTCGAGGTAAAGTTTTACAATCTGAGGAGTATCTGCTAGGTCCTTCTCCTCTATCCATTTCACATCCAATACAGGATAGTTCTTGAATTTAACCAAGAACTGCCTTCTTACTTTACCCTTACTCTTTGTGTCCTTATGTGCCAAAATCTGTTTAGGAACAAGGATCTCCTCGTTTTCCTCTACTTCGGATTGCTCATCGGGCTTCCCATCATCAGGCACATCACCTTTGAAAGGTTTCAAGAGAGTCGCATGAAATGCATTGTGAATCCTCCAAGTGTCAGGCAGTTTCGGTCGGAAGGAGAAGTTCTTTCTCATAAATCTGTGCTGTCAATTCCGGCCTTGAGAATAATTGGCTCTCATAAGCAATGACATGGTCTTCTTGCATTAAGACTGCACCCAGACTACGACCTCAAGCATCACAATACACTTCAAATGACTCCCGGCGCTGTCTTGTAGACGTCTCCCGGCGCGATTTGGATCTGATGATATCCACTCTTCAAATCAATCCTGCTAAAGCACGAGGATCCCTGTAATTTGTCGAGTATATCATCGATCCTAGGAATCGCAAATTTGTTCTTGATGGTGATTTTGTTGAGAGCTCTATAATCGATGCACATTCTCCAAGATCCGTCTTTCTTCAAAACCAACAACACTGGAGAGCAATATGGTGAAGTACTACGCTGGACAAGACCCTTTTCCAAGAGGTCTTTCACTTGGTTCATAATCTCTTCGTTCTGTGCTCGGCTCACACGGTAAGGTGGCCGGTTTGGTGGTGTGCTTCCAGGAATCAGATGAATGGTATGATCTTCAGGACGAGCAGGTGGTAACTCGCGTGGTAGGCCCTCTGAGAAACAATCGGCATGAGAGTGGAGAAAATCTTGGCGTTCTTTATCAAGTTTAGACATATTTGTCCTATCCTCATCACTCAACTCTTTCATAAAGATCGAGTAAACAAACAGACTAGATTTCATTAATTTAGAAATGGCCGAAGCCGATACAATGGGGACAGACTGGCCCTTCAGTTTTACATCAAGTACAATGGTTCTGCCCTTCTCTGTGGTCAAAGTTGCTTTCCTCGCCCGATAGTCAACCACGGCGTTGTTCCTGTGGTACCAGGGAATCCCTAAGAGAACATCACAACCCTCCAAATGCATTATGAAAAAGTCCTCATGCCCCAAATACCCCTGACAATGTTTGCCAATGACATGTGTAATGGCTACGTCCCTTCCGGGTGCTGCTAGAACTGCCTCCGCAAGTGGTCCCGTCCGATTGGGAGTGATCTCGAGCCGCGCCTCCAATTCCGGTGAAATGAAGATGGCCTTGGCTCCTCCATCAAAGAAGATCAGGGCTTCTTGATCTTTCAGTTTGCCCCAAGCTCGGCAAAGTTTTGTACTCTCGTCCATGGTGTTGGGATCGGTACCCACACAATCTGGAACCAGTCCTGTTTTCATCTTGCCTTTTCTGCCATGTTTCTCAGCTGCTCTCGAACTCTCAGGCCTGACGTCGTCCTTATCATTCTGTCCTTTCTGTGCCTTTTTAGGACACTTCACACGGAGATATGTCCATGTTCCCCACATCCAAAGCACTTTCCCTCCTTGATGAAGCGAGGTTGTTCTTGAGGAGTAAGCTTGGGGCGTGCATCCTTCTTGTTTGGGTTGCTCTTTGTCTTTCTACTTTCATTCCCAGAAGTCTGTTCGGCTCGTTGTGTCATGGCCTCATCGGTGGGGTAGGTCAGACTGCCAGAGTGAATGGCAAAGCCTCGCTTCACATGACTCATCAACTCTTGAATAGAAGCTGACTTCAGTTCCAAGCAGTGATCTCGGATCTCTGTAGGTAGACCCAAGGTGAACCGCTCAATCTGTTCTCTGAACGAGATCTTCTTGGATGAAGAGGCGGGTAGAAAAGAGCTCCAGAATCTCTCACAATAAGCATCCACTGTATCTCTCTTGGTCATCCGAAGATGGTTCCAAGCAGCTCGTATATCGTGTTCATACTCTTGCGTCAGCCAAGCAGAAATAAAAAGCCTCTTGAATTTCAGCCATTTAACTGGCGCAGTCTTGCTTAATAGAAGTGTGGACCACCAAGTTCGAGCATTCCCCTTAAAGTAAGAGGCAACTCTGGGAATCTTAGAGTGCTCTCAGTAACGCCCTCCCGCGAAAGCGATGTCAAACTGCTGTACAAAAGACATAGCCTTTGAAGCATCTCTATAACCAGAAAAAGTGTCAGTTTAGTTGACTGTCCACCTTTCTTAAACCCTCAAACTTTCTTGCTTTTGTCTTCTAGAAAGTCATACTGGTTGGCTTTATAAAAATTCTTCTTCTTTGTATAAAAGTTGCTGTCGTCATAGTCTGAACTGTGTGTAGACGAGTCCTCTGTAGAACTGTCACTCACTGGGCGAGATTTAGACTTCTTTGCCTTTTTCTTGCCCTTTCCGAAGTGTTGCTTCTTGCTTCGCTTGTTTCCTTTTTGGTCTTCTTCGCTCGAGTCAGATGAGCTAGAAGAACTGTCAGAAGAAGAAGAAGAAGAAGAAGAAGAAGAAGAAGAAGAACTAGGTACTCCTTCAAATCCAACACGCTTCTTTTGTTTCTTTGCCTTTTCAAATGCCGACTGACGACCCAAACAGCACGGGAAGTTAGTGCCTTTCTTCTGCTTTTTGCCGTGCTTTTTAGCTTTGTTTTGCGCGTCAAAAAGCTGTGCAATTCGCGCATCAACCACCTTCTAATTCCTTCTCTGAATACTTCTTGGGAGCAGGAGGTTTCTTAAGAGCGGGTTTTGGGGGTGGTGTCTCTCTGCCATGGCATAGCCAAAAAGCATCGCCCAAAATCTGCCAGCGTTGCCACGTCAGCCTCCGCAAACTGCGCCGTGATTCGCGGGCTGCCACGTCAGCAGATGGTACGGACTGTCCGCCTGCTGGTTGCAGCCACGTCACCATTGCACAACAGGTCTTTCCCGCACCAAGGGGTAGTGTGTATACACTGTGCAGCCACGTCACCACTTTGTGACAGCCGGTACTACACGACGATCTCAGAGACTTCGACTTGCTGAGGCAGATAGGACTTCATTATAGGTGAACTATGCTTTGATGTCGACAATGATCAAGGATAGAGATCCTCTGACAGTTGAGGAGGTGCTTTCACAACCAAAGTGGAAGTTGGCCATGCAAAAAGAACTTGATTCCATCAAGAAGAACAACACTTGGGAGTTGGTTCTGCGGCGTGCCGAGCGGAAAGTGATTGGTGCCAAATGGGCCTACAGGACCAAGTACAAATCTGATGGTTCTTTGGACAAGCACAAGGCAAGACTAGTTGCCAAGGGCTTCTCTCAGAAACCTGGTGTGGACTATGACGAGACCTTTGCATTGACTGCGAGGATGGGGACCATTCGGATAGTTTTTTCCCTTGCTGCCTTTTTTGGGTGGCCCGTTTTTCAGAGGGATGTTGTTTCGGCATTTCTCAATGATGACTTAGAGAAGGAGGTGTATGTGGAGCAACCTCTAGGGCTCGAGGATCCAGACTCCGCAGACATGGTTTGTAGATTGCTAAAGGTTCTCTATGGCCTGAAGCAAGCCCCTCGAGCGTGGTAACAAAAGATAGACTCTTTTTTCCTACGACACTCCTCGATGATCTTCTGCAGACCGAGATTTATACATTTACCGTGAGGGAGGATTGGTGACACTTGTTATTCTCTATGTGGACGATGATGTGATTGCAGGTAGCCATGTTGAGCGCATTTGCAGTACTATGGAGACCTTGGCTCCTGCACACCCGTGTTGCTCCTGCACACCCGTGTTGCCCCAGCCCGCCCACACCCCCCCCGCTCGCGTTCGCTGCCCCAGCCCGTGTCCTCCTCATTTGCTTGCCCTCGCGCCCCTTTCGCCATCCTTGCACCTGCCCGCCCCTTGGCCTCAACCCTCCTACTCACCCTCCGGCTCCTGTTTACTTTTTTCGCCTTCCACCTGCTTGTAGGCTGTTTTTTCAGCTTGTTGGTCTACGCCTCGACACCAACGCCCTTATCCTTTCAGCAGCAGACATAGAATGGCGGCCTCTGCTCCACCTCAGAGGGACTCCACAGAAGCCCCCTCGCCCGACACCGCGGAGCCGACCCTTCGACTCGCTCTTTCGCCAGAAGAGCAAGCGAGCTTAATGGCCGAAGTGGAGCGCTTGCAAGCCATTTCGGTTATCTGTAAGGTCATTGGCACTCGGCCTAGTCGGGGCGAGGTTCGGGATCTACTATAGGCCCGTCTTCTCTTCGATGTGGGCAAGATCACTGATGTCTAGATCCTCGGGAGAGGGTACTACTAGGTCGATTTCGAGTCTGCAGATATGATGACCAAGGTGATTTCGATGAGCCCACTCGGCATCAGAGCTGCTCGAGCTTACTTCCGACGTTGGCATCACGGTTTTGACCCTACTACAGATGTGCTTGAGGAGGAGGCAGACTTGCCGATTTCGGTTTGTTTCCTAGGCTTGAGGCGAGAGTACCATCCCCTCCTACTCAAGATTGGTTTCATGTTCGGGACAGTTCTAGAGACTTCACGCACGGCAGCTTCAGTTGTGGCCAAGGCCGCAGGTCTACCTACTGTCAGGGGAGAGCTCACCCCACTCCTCCTCCTGGTGGCCGACCTGTTGCAGCTCAGCAGCACTGGGTTCCAACTGGGAACCGTTTTGACCCCCTTCAGCAAGACCTACATGAGGAGGCCCCGTCCACTTCTGTTCCTCCACCACTGCCTCCTCCTCCCTCAGCAGCTGCCGCCCCGCCTCCTCCCCTCCCCCACCTCCACCTTCGTCCCCCCCGCCCCTCCTCTCTCCCCGATGGGGCCCATAGCCTCGTCTCCCGACCCCTCCACCACTCCTCAGACGCAGGGTATTGTCCACACTTCTGCCTCGAGGCGTTCTCTTGGTAGTGCTTTCGCTACGAGCCGTGTGGCTCGTGAGGGACAGCCCCACCTAAGGCTGCCTTTTTTGTCACGTGACACATCCAACCCCATGTGTCCGTGGACAAGCTACAGCATGACCAGGGTTCAGTTCAGTCAGGTCAGTCTAGAATAAGAGGTGATCTGGCACTTTTGTGAGTCTGTTCGCAATCCGTGCATGTCCAGACACTTAGATTAGATGCATATCCTCTGGTTGCACACAGCATGACCATCCGATTCCAGTGAGATCCCATCAATAGCATTTTTACAGTGCATAGACCTATTTTCCCTATTTTTTGACATTTTTCACTTATTATTTTCAAGTGAAAGTAGGTAGGGCAATTTTGCTAAGATAATGTATAAGCAAACCAAAGTTAGCACTTTATGGTAGAAGAGGCAGCAGGAGCACCTTGCTCAACAGGCAACTTCTCAGCAAGACCGACCTGGCGACAACTGTAGCGTTTTCAGCATTGCAGAAGGCCTAGCGTTTTTGCATCAGATCAGCTAGCGTTTTTGCACTTGCAGATTCACGGCGACAGTAGACAGCAGGTCGGCCCTAGCGTTAGCAGATTCCCCCACAACAGCAGATCAGCCTAGCGTTTTGCATTGCAAGACAACCGGCAACAGCAGAAGACAGACTTCAGCCTAGTGTTTTTGGTGAGCAAGACCAACCAGCGTTTTGCAGATTCTTCGCGACAAGATCCACAGTAGGACCAGCGTTTTCAGTTTTCAGCAATCAGATTCCGCAGTAGAACCCCCGAACCTCGCAGATCTCACCTTCCCACAGCAGATCCTCGCCGCACGGCCAGATCCCGCGAAGTTTGCAGATTCAGCCCGGAAAACGCAGATTTCAGCATCTGCGTTTTCAGCGCGTCGTCGTTGCATCGTCATCATCGACATCATCACCGACATAGAGTCAGAATTCAACAGATAAAGATTTGCAGAATTCATCCCTTAGTATTTTTAGATTTCAGCCTGTCTCGTCGTCGTCCTCATCGTCGTTGACATCGTCGGCAAGTCCAAGCATTGTAGAGATTTATGCAATCATAAGTAGACCGCTCTCGCCATAGAGAGTGGGGCCTTCGGAGGAGGGTTTGACAACTTCCTGGTGTCGTATTCTCTTCTCTCTATCTCTCAGTCTCATGCACTTCCATTCATAGTGTTCATCCACTTTGTTTGTGTCCATTGCACTCTCTCACTAAAGGAACGGAAGGCTCTCCCTTCCGTAAGTAAAAGGAACCTTGAGCACAGTTCGGAGCATTCATCTTGAGCAAAGTTCAACATTTATTCCGCTGCACCTAACATTGGTATCAGAGCTTTGGCAATGTTCTGTATCACTCAAGGAAAGAACCACAAGAATCACAAGATTTTTTTTTTGCTTGTTGCGGTCGCACGTAATCCAAGTCCTCTTGGGCGTGTCGATTCCTAATCGTGTTTTTGAAGAGTGACAGGAAACCCAAGAAAGAAGGGCTTGTCTAGCCTCCCCTTGTGCCTCTTTTCACTTATTGAGAGCGGACTGTGCACTTAGCGGCCGGCCAAAAAGCAACCTTGGTGTGAGCGCAAGGCCGCCAAGGGGTGCGCCCGCAGGAAAGAGAAGATTTCGGGTGAAGAGAAGATCCTTCTCTAACACAGATTGCAAGCGAAAGAAGAACCTCAAGAACCCAAGAACCTCAAGACCCCCAAGAACTCAAGAACCTCAAGAACCACCCAAGACCCACAAGAACCAAAGTTCCTCGTGAACTTATGAACCCACAAGAACCCACGACTTCAGTGGATGGTCATCACTCGAAGCGGAATGGATACTTCACTTGGAGGTGGTGAGCATGAAAGTAGCGAAGAAGAATTTCCCTACCAACGAGGTTTTTCTGACCCTCTCCCTTCGCCATCTACGATGAGGATTGCACTAACTTCTATGGAGGCTTTCGACAAGATGGTGATGGACATGAAGTTAGAACGCGAAGCACGAAAAGCAGAAAGAAAGGCAGAACACAAAGAAAGAATGGCAGCCATAGAGCGTGAGCACGAGCAAGCGCGCTTGGAAGCCGAAGAAAGAAAAGCAGAATTTGATCGAGAGACCAAAGCAAGAAAAGCAATGAACGCCCGACACATGAAAGAGATGTTGCGACTCTTTTCTCAAGTGCAGGCACATATACAAGAGATTCGGGAAAAGGAGACTCTCTCAATCTCTTCTTCTTCAAAGCATGACACACAGGATTTGCATGATGATAAGCATGATGGTTTGAATGATAATGACAAGCATGAAGAATTGCATAACAATGTCAAGCATGATGATTTGGATGACAATGACAAGCATGATGATCAAGATGTGATTATTCACAAGCATGATGGTTTGCATGATCAAGATGTGTTTTCTCACGAGCATGATGATTTGTATGACCACGATGTGATTGTTCACAAGACTGATGTGTTAGTTGATACTTTCTCTAGCGAAGCTAACCTCATTGTAGGTTCGATCAATCATGAAGAACCGATCTTGGCTCTCGAGTCAAGGTCCAAAGAACCCCCTGAGGACGAACCGATCTTAGCCTTCGAGCCTAGGTCCAAAGAACCTTTACAGGAAGTACTATGTGTTCGAATGATTCGTCAGCACGCATTGTACGAGTGTTCCATTCGTGATCGTTTCCTGTATTTTAGTCAGCGTCTTTATGTGATCCCTTGTCAAAGGCATGACATATTGTATGTTGAGCACGTTTCACTCATGAATGAGCACGGATGTATGTGGATTATTCATGAAAAGCACAAAAGTATGCATTCAAGGAAGTCACATTCACCGTCTCTTCCTTGGCACGATACAGTTCTAGAAAGAGCACATGAAAGTATGAGCACCAAGCATGGGCATTTCCATTGTGTTTGGCCATAGTTGATTGATTTAGATCAGCACGACAAGATTCGATCTCATTGTTTGCGTGTGTGTGGTGAACGGTTTGACACTCCGTCTATTTGTTCATCTACATTGCATGCACAGTCTTTTAAGAACATTAGATTTTTTCCAGTCACTTTACATGGAATAGGTATGTTCATGTTTTTGTGTTGGAAGTGGTTTCATGAATTTTCAGCCATGGAGATTCTTGAAGAAGGAAGAAGCATGACCCTAGCCAAAGTTGAAGTATTGAAGGAGCCACAGAAGATGTTATGTCGCTTTCGGCGCGGCCCAAAGAAGCAAGCATTGTAGACCTTTGTGAAGTTCAAGTATCGCATGACCCACACATGAGAGTGGGCCGGCGAAGAGTCCTTTCGAGGATTCCGGATGTTGTTGGCGATCTCCCTCGACGCCATCCAGCTCGGTACCAGTACCTCACTTTGAAAAGAAGGGGATGTCACGCGACACATCCAACCCTATGTGTCCATGGACAAGCTATAGCATGACCAGGGTTCAGTTCAGTAAAGTCAGTCTAGAATAAGAAGTGATCTGGTACTTTTGTGAGTCTGTTCGCAGATCGTGCATGTCCAGACACTTAGATTAGATGCATATCCTCTGGTTGCACACAGCATGACCATCCGATTCCAGTCAAATCCCATCAATAGCATTTTTACAGTGCATAGGCCTATTTTCCCTATTTTTTGACATTTTTCACTTTTATCTTTAAGTGACTTTTGTTGGAAAGTAGGTAGGGCAATTTTGCTAAGATAATGTATAAGCAAACCAAAGTTAGCACTTTCTGGCAGAAGACGCCGCATGAGTACCTTGCTCAACAGGCAACTTCTCCGCAAGACCGACCCGGCGACAACTGTAGCGTTTTCAGCATTGGAGAAGGCCTAGCGTTTTTGCATCAGATCAGCCAGCGTTTTTGCACTTGCAGATTCACGGCGACATTAGACAGTAGATCAGCCCTAGCGTTAGCAGATTCCCCCACAACAGCAGATTAGCCTAGCGTTTTGCATTGCAAGACAACCGGCAACAGCAGAAGACAGAATTCAGCCTAGCGTTTTTGGATCAGCAAGACCAACCAACGTTTTGCAGATTCTTCGCGACAAGATCCACAGTAGGACCAGCGTTTTCAGTTTTCAGCAGTCAGACTCCACAGTAGAACCCCCGAACCTTGCAAATCTCACCTTCCGGCAGCAGATCCTCGCCGCACGGTCAGATTCCGCAAAGTTTGCACATTCAGCCCGGAAAACACAGATTTCAGCATCTGCATTTTCAGCGTGTCGTCGTTGCATCGTAGTCATCGACATCATCACCGACATAGAGTCAGAATTCAACAGATAAAGATTTGCAGATTTCAGCCCTTAGTATTTTCAGATTTCAGTCCGTCTCATCGTCGTCGACATCGTCGGCAAGTCCAAGCATTGTAGAGATTTGTGCAATCATAAGTAGACCGCTCTCGCCATAGAGAGTGGGGCCTTCAGAGGAGGGTTTGACAACTTCCTGGTGTCGTATTCTCCTCTCTCTCTATCTCTCAGTCTCATGCACTTCCATTCACAGTGTTCATCCACTTTGTTTGTGTCCATTTGCACTCTCCCTAAAGGAACGGAAGGCTCTCCCTTCCATAAGTAAAAGGAACCTTGAGCACAGTTCGGAGCACTCATCTTGAGCAAAGTTCAACATTCATTCTGCTGCACCTAACATTTTTTGGTGCTCACTTCTTCCTTTGCAGCGATCCCCAGAGGTCTGACCAGCTTCGACATTTGCAGACATTGGGATTTCTTCGACTAAAGCTTCACTCGGTTTCTGGGTGATTCCTCTTCCGACTTAGAGGAGGCCAGCTTTCGAGTCCACGTCCTCTTTCTTGCAGCTAGAGGCAGTGAGGCCCTGGACACAGCGGTGTGTTTCTCCTTTCTGTTGTGTGGTAGGGATATCACAGAGTGGACCCAGCACACAGTCCTGGATTGGCTCCAGACCAAGGCTACTGAGTTCTCACACCACATAGGGGACAAAGCAGTGACAGATCTGGTGCAGACACTTTGGCCTCTTGCGAAGTTCAGCGTGACACCTCCAGATGCAGCGGGTTGCAGGCATATTGTGGTGCACTTGTTTGCTGACACTCAGTGCCCTCTGTGTTATGTTTTTGTGCATGAGGATTCTTGGACAGAAAATGTAGCCCTTCGGGTTGCACACTCGGCTTGGGCCTGGGCGGGACAGTCACTTCTTGCGCGCTTATCTAGAGGTCGTTTGGATGCGGATTACTCCCCATGCAAACTGGCCTCAAAGATAGCGAGGTTGGCTGCTGTTGCAGCATCTGTTTTCTCTCACTAACTCCATGAGGATCATCTCATGGAATGTGCAGGGATTAGGAGGGCTCCAATTTCAGCGTCAGAGGGGTCCGCTCCGTCAAGAGCTGCAGAGATGCCTTGTGGGTGGTGAGATCGATATTCTTATGCTGCAGGAGCATCATCTTTGTGAGAGCCGCATTCGGCGTTGTGGTCAGATTTTGCGTGGTCGCTATGAGACTTTTTGGTCAGCTGCTTTTGGACCTGGAGGCATCCAGGGTGGGCTATGTATGATCATTGCGGACTCTTTGCAGCAGCAGGCCATTGTGGGTAGGGGGATTATTGTGCCACGCAGGGCTCAGTGGATTACTATGGAGGTTCAGGGTTGCCTGATGGGCTTCCTGAACATTTATGCGCCAAATGTGGCGAGCATACGTGCAGAGTTTTGGGCTCACATTGTAGAGTCTCTGCCGCAGGCAGAGTGTAATAGACTTGGACACTCCAAGTCAAGAATCAATCACGACAGCACCAAATAACCACTTCAAAACAATTTACAGATCACAATAGATCTGCACTGGCTCGACGGAGTTCGGTACCTAGAGATATTGGCCCCAAAGACTGGCGCCCCTTTCGGTATTTCTTTATGTATTAATCAATGTTCAAAGTACAAGAGAGCGGTTAGGGTTTCACTCTCAGACTCTGCGTCCAGATGCTATGCAGAGTGTGAGCTCTCACCGCTTATTTAAAGTTTACAAGGGATGCCAAAAGCAGAGCCCCAAAAGCTTTCAATCAAAAAGCCTAAAAGCAAAGACTCCTTTTTCTCTTTATCAAACTCACTTGAGTTTTTAAAAATAAAGCAAACTCTTTCTCTCTCTTCTCAAATTGCGTAGGAAAAGCAATTGACGCAAAAACAACTGCCAACGCAACTTTTGGATTTTCAGCCTGATGCTAGGGTTAGGGTTAGGGTTTAGGACAGTTTTTAGGGTTAAGCTTAGGGTTTTTGGCAGATTTTAGGGTTTGCAGGTTTCAGGGTTAGGGTTTGCAGAATTAAGGTTTTCAGCAGCTCGGCTCCCGGACACATGTCATCACTTTGTGACATACCCCCCTCTTGAAAGCATTGTAATCGCCCTCGATTACACGTGCAAAACAGACAAAGGCCATAAACCGTCTTAGGAGACACTGACTGTTAGTACCTACGTACTAGGAACACACATCTAGCACATGTACCAATCGACAATCACATCACACGACATCACTAGACATCACAGGACATGACATGACATTCAACATTCATTCGGATCTTAGACCATGATTTATCGGCAATGTAGCTAGCAATCGCATCTAGATCCAACCGGGACCTCATCGATGTCAGATTGACTAACCCCTATTGCAACCATGTCTATTCGAGATCAATTAGACCAAAATGCTGCAGTCATTTCGTCTATGAGTTTCTGCAGTCAAAAAGAAGTCAAGAACAAATCAATATCATAATCAGGAATTCCATTTCACAAAGTCATCCAGCAGAATACTGTCAGCTCTCAGTATCCCTGAAGCTCAAAGAGACATCAATGACTTTAGTATCAAAATCAAGGCATCTGTTGATAAAGGAGCGGAGTGACTACCCTCTTGTGCATCCCACTGCACCAGATCTCCGGCCAAGCTGAATTCTGGGTTCCATTTGGAGTAGAGTATGCTAAACCAAAAAGCATCGAGGTAAAGTTTCACAATCTCAGGAGTATCTGGCAGGTCCTCCTCCTCCATCCACTTTGCATCCAATGCAAGATAGTTCTTGAACTTAACCAAGAATCGCTTTCGGACTTTACCTTTCTTCGTATCCTTCTGTGCCAAAATCTGTTCAGGAACAAGCATCTTCTCGTTTTCTTCCACTTCGGATTGCTCATCAGACTCCCCATCATCAGGCACATCACCTTTAAAAGATTTCAAGAGACTCACCTGAAATGCATTGTGCATCCTACAAGTATGAGGTGGTTTCAGTCGGAAGGAGACATCAATTATCTTTTCAGTGATGCGGAAAGGTCCGTAGTATCGCATACTAAGCTTTGAAAAGAGCCTCTCCTTTCCCTTTTTCTTTCTCAGGCGTGCCTTCTCAAAACGTGAGAGCACCCATCATCCTCCTTCAATTTTAAGTCGCGACGATGGCGATCCGCTACCTTTTTCTGTCGTTCTTGAGATTTTTGCAAAGTCTCGCAAACCTTGGCAAAAGCCGTATCTAAGTCTCGCGTATTATTCATCCGCTTCAAAAATCTTATCTTTCGTGCTTAGGAAGGGTGGAACCTTCGCAGCACCTTCAACAATCTCAAATGGCGCCTTCCCCGTCGAAGAGTGTATCGTGTTATTGTAGGCAAATGACGCCTTCCCCGTCGAAGAGTGTATCGTGTTATTGTAGGTACTTTTCCCATTGAGTCTTCTGAACTGAGATATAAGACTTCAATAAATCTAGAACAACTGAATTTGCAATCTCAGATTGCCCATCAGTCTGCGGGTGGAACGATGACGAGAACTGTAACCGCGTGCCAATGTTCTCCCAAATGCCTTCCAAAACAAACGCGTAAATCTGGGGTCTCTGTTGGAGACAATCGTCTCAGGCATGCCATGTAATCTGAAAATCTAGGCCACAAACAGTCTCGCTAAATGATCCGGCTTGACTGTTTTCTTCATTGCAATGAAATGAGCCTGTTTGCTAAATCTGTCAATAACAATCCAGATACCATCGTGACCACTCTGTGTTCTCGGGAGATCAAAAATGAAATCCATTGCAATACTTTCCCAGGGGCGGGTGGGTATGGGTAAAGGCTGTAACAATCCCTGTGCTTTATGCCTGTCAAACTTGACCTTCTGGCATACTAAGCTACTGCGCACAAACTCTTCGACATCCTTTGGGAGTCTCGGCCAAAAGAAGTATCTCTCTACCCCTTTCATGGTGGTAGCAATGCCGTGGTGACCTGTAAGAGGTGGACAGTGGCATTCATTCATAACCTTTTCCCTCAACGGCTGTGTAACGCACAACATAGTTTTTCTCATTAAGTAGCCTTCTGAATGGAATATCCCGCTACTGTCTCCCCATCCCGTATCTGTGTGAAAACGTCTGCAAAATCTGCATCTGTGGCATACTGGTCGACCATTTTCCCGAAGCTCCTGTGATGTATCGCGTAAATAGCCAGAACCAAGGGCTTCCGAGACAAAGCATCTGCCACCACATTCTTCTTTCCTTGAACATGGACAATCTGGATGTGAAACTGTGACAAGATGTTCGCTCACCGCATCTGCTTTTTCGAAAGATGCTTCTGTGACAAGAAGTAGCGCTAACACTGATGGTCTGTAAAGACAGTAAAATCCGCTCCGAGTAGGTAATGCCGCCACTGAGTAAGACCATGGATAACCGCCAAAAGCTCTTTCTCATAAATCTGTGCTGTCATCTCTTGCCTTGAGAACAATTGGCTCTCGTAAGCAATGACATGGCCTTCTTGCATTAAGACCGCACCTAGACTACGACCACAAGCATCACAATATACTTCAAATGACTTTTGCAAGTCCGCAAAGTCAAAACTGGTCCCGTAGTCAATTTCTCTCTCAATGTCTCAAAGGCAGTCACCTCTGTGGATCCCCACGAGAAAGGGACTCCTTTCTGTGTCAAGATATGCAAAGGGGAAGCAACCTCTGCAAACTTTCAAATGAACGGCGTGTAGTACGAACATAGTCCCAAGAAGCTTCTAACTTCATAGAAATTTTTCAAATAGGGCCAATCACGGATAGTCTCTATCTTGGCCGGATCCATTTGCACTCCTGCTGCTGAGACAATGTGTGCCAAAAAGTGTATCTCTGGTAGGAAAAATTCAATTTTCTTTGCATTAATCTCTAACTTGTGATCTCGTAATGCCTGAAAGACCTGAAGCAGATGCTCTCTGTGTTCTGCCTCATTCTTGGAGAAAACAATGATGTCGTCAAAGAAAGTGCTAACAAATAGCGTGGATTCTCGAAAAATCCTGTCCATCATCGGATTAAATGTCGCAGGAGCATTGGTTAAGCCAAAAGGCATCACCAAAAACTCAAATGATATCCACTCTTCAGATCAATCCTGCTAGAGCACGAGGATCCCTGTAATCTGTCGAGGATATCATCGATCCTAGGAATCGGAAATCTGTTCTTGATGGTAATTTTGTTGAGAGCTCTATAATCGATGCACATTCTCCAAGATCCGTCTTTCTTCAAAACCAACAACACTGGAGAGCAATACGTTGAAGTTCTAGGCTGGACAAGACCCTTTTGCAAGAGGTCTTTCACTTGGTTCATAATCTCTTCATTCTGTGCTCGGCTCACACGGTAAGGTGGCCGGTTCGGTGGTCTGCTTCCAGGTATCAGATCAATGGTATGATCTTCAGGAGGAGCAGATGGTAACTCGCCCGGTAGGCCCTCTGAGAAGCACTCGGCATGAGAGTGGAGGAAATCTTGGTGTTCTTTATCAAGTTTAGACATATTTGTCCTATCCTTATCGCTCAATTCTTTCATAAAGATCGAGTAAACAAACAGATTGGATTTCATTAATTTAGAAATGGCCGAAGCCGATACAATAGGGACAGGCTTGCCCTTCAGTTTTACATCAAGTACAATGGTTCTGCCTTTCTTTGTGGTCAAAGTCGCTTTCCTCGCTCGATAGTCGACCACGGCGTTGTTCCTGTGGTACCAGGGAATCCCTAAGAGAACATCACAACCCTCCAAATGCATTATGAAAAAGTCCTCATGCCCCAAATACCCCTGACAATGCAACCAAAGTTTGCCAATGACAGGTGTAATGGCTACGTCCCTTCCGAGTGCCGCTAGAACTGCCTCTGCAAGTGGTCCCATCCGATAGGGAGTGATCTCGAGCCGCGTCGCCAATTCCGGTGAAATGAAGTTGGCCTTGGCTCCTCCATCAAAGAAGATGAGGGCCTCTTGATCTTTCACTTTGCCCCAAGCTCGGCAAAGTTCTATACTCTGCTCCATGGTGTTGGGATCCGTACCCACACAATCTGGAACCAGTCCTGTTTTCATCTTGCCTTTTCTGCCACGTTTCTCAGCTGCTCTCGAACTCTCAGGCCTGTCGTCGTCCTTATCATTATGTCCTTTCTGTGCCTTTTTAGGGCACTTCACGGAGATATGTCCATGTTCCCTACATCCAAGCACTTTCCCTCCCTGATGAAGCGAGCTCGCTCCTGAGGAGTAAGCTTGGGTCGTGCATCGTTGTTAGGTGCAACGGAATGAATGTTGTATTTTCTCAAGATTAGTGATCCTTATTGCTCAAGGTTCCTTTTAGTTCTTAGGAAAAGAGAGAGCTTTCCGTCTTATCGAGAGTATGGTGATCACGAACAAAGTGAGTGGATCTAGTGCGTGCAAATGAATGAGACTGAGAGAAGGAGAGAGAAGAGATACGACACCGAGGGGTTGTAAAACCCTCCTCCGAAGGCCCCACTCTTGTCGGCGAGAGTGGTCTAACTTGATTGCACAAAAGGTGTACAATGCGAATGCAATGGACTGATGCAATGGGACTATGCCGATGACGACGACGGAGATGACGACGGCGACTTGGGCTGAAATCTGAGATCTTCTAGATGCTGAATTTCTTGGACTGTTTCAAGGCTGAAAATGGACTGTTTTGGCTGCGTTTTTCGAGGCTAATCTTGGGGGATCATCTGCAACTGAATGGGGTGGTTCTGCTATCGATTCATAGGCTGAATTCTGCGTTTTCTTCATGGCTGAAAACTGCTGATTGCTGAAATGAAAACGCTGATATCTGCTGCATTTCTTGGCTGCATTTTTAGGGCTGAAAGCACCTGCTGAAAACGCTGCAAACTGTGGAGGTTCTGCTGCTTTCCTAGCGTTAGTGTTGCTGGGAAAAAACGCTGAGATTGGCTGTTGTCTTGCTGAAATTTCCTTGTCAAAACGCTGGCTACATGCTCCCAAAAACGCTGGCTTGGGGGGCTGATCTGCTGATGCAATATCGCCAGAAGGGGGAGACGTCACGGCGGTCGATGATGCTGTGGAAAACGCCAAGGAAAGGGAGGTTATGGCGATGGTCTACTGCTGCGGGGGGTACTGCTGAGAAGTTGCTTGTTGAGCGGGGAGCTCCTGCTGCCTCTTCTGCCATTTAGTGCTAACTTGGGTTTGCTTATATAGAAACTTAGCAAAATTGCCCTACCTACTTTTGTTGGAAAGTCACTTAAAAATAATAAGTGAAAATAACCAATAAATAGGAAAATAGGCTAAATGCACTGGAAAATTCCCCTAACTGATGCTAATGGATTCTGATGGGAAATCCGATGATCATGCTGTGTGCAACCGGAGGATATGCATCTATGCTAAGTGACTAGTCATGCATGGTCTACGAATAGACTCACAAAAGTGCCAAATCACTGCTAATCTAACTGACTTGGTTGACGGGAACCCTGCTATGGTGTAGCTTGTCCACGGACACATAGGGTTGGGATGTGTCACGTGACAATCGTTCTTCTCTGGGTTGCTCTCTCTTTCTACTGTCATTCCCAGAAGTCTGTTCGGCTCGTTGGGTCATGGCCTCATCGGTGGGGTAGGTCAGACTGCAGAGTGAATGGCAAAGCCCCGCTTCGCATGACTCATCAACTCCTGAATAGAAGTTGACTTCAGTTCGAAGAAGTGATCTCAGATGTCTGTAGGTAGACCCAAGCTGAACCGCTCAATCTGTTCTCTGAACGAGATCTTCTTGAATGAAGAGGCGGGTAGAAAAGAGCTTTAGAATCTCTCATAGTAAGCATCCACTGTATCTCTCTTGGTCATTCGAAGATGGTTCCAAGCAGCTCGTATATTGCGTTCATACTCTTGCGTCAGCCAAGAAGAAATAAAAAGCTTCTTAAATTTCAGCCATTTAACTGGCGTAGTCTTGTTTAAAAGAAGCGTGGACCACCAAATTCGAGCATTCTCCTTAAAGTAAGAGGCAGCTCTTGGAATCTTGGAGTGCTCTGTGTAGCGTCCTCCCGCGAGAGCGATGTCAAACTGCTGTATAAAAGACAAAGCCTTCGAAGCATCTTTGTATCCTGGAAAAGTGTGAAATTTGATCGACTGCCCACCTTGCTTTAACTCTCGGACTTTCTTGCTTTTATCTTCCAGAAAGTCATACTGGTTGGCTTTATAAAAATTCTTCTTGTTCGCATAAAAGTTGTCGTCATCAGAGTCTGAACTATCTGTAGACGAGTCCTCTGTAGAACTGTCACTCACTGGGCGAGATTTAGAATTCTTTTCCTTTTTCTTGCCCTTTCCGAAGCGTTGTTTCTTGCTTCGCTTTTTGCCTTTTCTATGTTCTTCGCTCGAATCTGAAGAGCTAGAAGAACTGTCAGAAGAAGAAGAAAAAGAAGAACTGGGTACTTTTTCAAATCGAACACGCTTCTTTTGTTTCTTTGCTTTGTCAAATGTCGACTAACGACCCAAATACCCCGGGAAGTCAGTTGCCTTTCTTCTGCTTTTTGCCGTGCTTTTTGGCTTTCTTCTGTGCGTCAAAAAGCTGAGCAATCCGTGCATCAACCACCTCTTTTAATTCCTTCTCTGAATATTGCTTGTGATTAGAAGGTTTCTTGAGAGCGGGTTTCGGGGGTGGTGGTTTGGTTTTCTGCCATTGTGCATGCACTTCGTGAAAAGAAGTCTCGCTCATATATTTTGCCAATTTCTGGTCCTTCGCAAAAGTGAGCATCATCTTTGTTGCATCGCCGATCAATTGACGACGCTTCATCTCTCTTTGCTCCGCCTGAGTAGGCCGAGGCGGGCCATACTCTCTGCCGGAATCTCTGTTGTGATCCTTGCCCGCATCTCTGGATGCAGAGAGAGTCGACTGATCCTGGCGCGAAGCCATAGGTGCCGCGGAAAAACAATTGGGGATCGGATTTCCCGTAGAAGAGAAATCGGCCGTGCTTTGATACCACTGTAACCATAGTCACAATGGGACGGGGATGCGTCTTGGGGACGTGGCAGGTCCCGGGGATGGGGACGTGGCAAAACAGGGGGTGGGGGACGCGCTTTAAAAAACACTAATTCTTTGCAAATTTAATAGTGAGACAATAGTGAACACTAGGAGCACAAGATTGCAAAGAAAAAGTGGTTTTTGCATTCATATTACATAACACCAAAATATAACAAAGGGCGTGCGGCGTGCGTGACTTAGTACACCATTGGTGTGGTGATCAAGCATCAATCATCCTCGCCAAGGGGCAAAACATAATGATGTACAAGTGAAGAGTGGATAAGACTTAGTAGAGTTTAGCATAAATGAGAGTCAAAAAGGGAAGGACTCGAGTCAAGAGTCAAGCCTCGAGACTCAAGAGGTCTCGATTCTAGACTCTACATGGTGGCCTATGGTGCCAACTGAATGTCAACTGGCTCTGCATAGTCCATTTGATCCAAAAAATCTTAAGTAGAAAGAGCTCCCCCCAAAATGGGGGCGCCCCCTGCCTGCGTCCCATCCGAGTTGGTCATCGGGGACCCGCGTCCCAGGACCCGTCCCCTGTGAGGGACGTCCCCACGTCCCAAAAAAGGGTCCCCGTCTCCGTCCCAACGTCCCCCGTCCCGTCCCCGCATTAAAGGGCCACGTCCCCCCGTCCCCTGTTTCTATGACTGTAACAGACTTGGACACTCCAAGTCAAAATCATGACAGCACCAAATAACCACTTCAAAACAATTCACAGATCACAATAGATTTGCACTGGCCCGGCGTAGTTCCGTGCCTAGAGATATTGGCCCTAAAGAGTGGCGCCCCTTTCGGTATTTCTTTATGTATTAATCAATGTTCAAAGTACAAGAGAGCGGTTAGGGTTTCACTCTCAGACTCTGCGTCCAAATGCTCTGCAGAGTGTGAGCCCCCACTGCTTATTTAAAGTTTACAAGGGATGGCCAAAGCAGAGCCCCAAAAACTTCCAATCTAAAAGCCTAAAAGCAAAGACTCCTTTTTCTCTTTATCAAACTCACTTGAGTTTTTAAAAATAAAGCAAACTCTTTCTCTCTCTTCTCAAATTGCGTAGGAAAAGCAATTGATGCAAAAACAACTGCCAGCGGAATTTTTGGATTTTCAGCCTGCTGCTAGGGTTAGGGTTTAGGACAGTATTTAGGGTTAGGGTTAGGGTTTTTGGCAGATTTTAGGGTTAGGGTTTGTAGAATTTGGGTTTTCAGCAGCTCGGCTCTCGAGCAGACACGTCATCACTTTGTGACACAGAGCAATGGTGCATTGGGGGAGACTTCAACATGTTGGAGGACCCAGTTGACAGGGTTGGAGGTAGCCATACTACTGTGCATGGAGATGAGTTGGCGACTTGGGAGAGGTTATGTATGACTCTGCGGGTTTCAGATGTGTGGCAGCATTCTAGCTTTGTGAGGCCACCTGACAGCCTGGCCTTCTCTCGTTCGGATCGTCGAGTGGGAGGAGTGAATCTATCTCGGATAGATCGCTTCTACACTAGTGATCACTTCTGTGACTTGGGAGGGATTGTTGGCATTTTGGCTGGGACTTCCTTTTCGGACCATGCACCAGTGATCTTCGCAATGACTGATAGGTAGAGGAGGGGGAGCATGATGCTACGCATCCCAGAGAGGGTCTTGCTGGACTCTGCGCTCAGAGAGCGAGTGGAGGCTCTTTGGACAGAGAGCTTAGACGTACAGGACTCTCCTGCTGACCGAGTGGCCTCAGGACTTGCTCAGCTTAGTCGGCTCTTTCTTTAGGAGTCTTCGGCTCGCCTCGTTGCAGCGAGAGAGGAGCAACGCCTCCGACGGGGGCGTTGCTTCCTTGCAGAGGATGTAGGAGCAGCATCCAGACAGTTCTTGGTTGGAGGAGCAGTTATAGCAGGCTCGCTAGGAGCTCGTCGACACAGTGGAGAGGTGCCATGAGTTTGCTTTCCAGCGTCAGGCATCTGAGTGGACCCAGGTGGGTGACAGAGATGACAGGCACTTTCTTTGAGGCAGTGGGACCTCGACATATGCATGCCAAGGTCAGGCAGTTGAGGAGGCTCGACGGGTCAGTTGCTTCAAAGCCAGATGACATGCGTGCAGTTGCTACTGACTTTTACCGTGATCCATTGTCTGCAAAACCCTAGTCAGAGCGTCAGGATGCATGCAGAGAGCAAGTGTGGGCACAAATGCCTTGTCTTGTGACTGAGGAGATGCATCAGAGGCTTGAGCTGCCTCTTCAACTAGAGAAGCTACACACGGCTCTTAGTGCACTCCCCCGTGGTAGCTGTCCAGGTGAGGATGGCTTGACCCCGAGCTTCTTCTTGGAGTACTGAGACTTGCTTGGCTCGGTTTTTGATTTCACAGTAGGTTGATTTACGTGGCTTAGGGCTCCCTATTCGGGGAGATGAGCTACTGGACGCTGAGTTTGCAGACGACTCAGCCTTGTACTTGGATGGCCAGGAGGCCAACCTGCACAGGTGTGAGTAGGCTCTTGAGACTTTCTGTTGTGCATTTGGTGCACTAATCAACTGGAGAAAGACTATGGCTTTCTCGGTTGGTAGTGCTCCTACGCCAGATTGGATGCCAGGTGAGGGTTTCAGGTGGATTCCCCTAGGGACTGCAGTTCGGTACTTGGGTTGTCAGGTTGGTCTAGACTTGTCTCCCGAGCAGCAGATTGCTCCCCTCCTCTTGTCTATCAGGAGGAAGTTGTTACATTGGAGCTCCGCACGACTTTGGTAGGTAGAGTATAGTGGCCAACCAGGTGTTTTTGGGTGCTATGTGGTACATCACTTCTTGTTGGATCTTCTCGAGTTCTTGTATTAGCCAGGTAGAGAGGCTGATCAGGAACTTCCTTTGGTCAGGGCGAGACACTGATAGCCTGGGCCAAAGTGGCATGGCAGGTCATCACTCTTCCTTGTTCTCAGGGAGGGTTGGGGATCATAGACCCAACACAGCAGAGCAGAGCCCTTCTTGGGAAGTTCATCGTCAGAGGACTTCTTCTAGGTGAGGAGCCCTGGAAGGAGTTCTTGCTTCTGCGGCTTCGTGTTAGGGTGCCTCAGGGTGGAGGCCCATGGCGACCCTCGACTCGATGGATTCTCACAGAGATGCGTAGAGTTGGCTTGAGGAGGAGACTAGAGGGCTGCTTCGTTGTGAGTCTGCTCCGTTCTATGGAGCAACTGCGGCGAGGCTTGGAGCAGTGTTAGCCTACTTGCACGGAGGAGCTCTTGAGACAGCCCCTTGTTTGGAACCCCGTGGTTAGCACTCAGAGAGGCCACTTGGTTGGTAGTCGGCCTCATGTTTCCAGGGGTCACATGGCAGAGGGTCCAGCACGCTCTCTAGGTGACTGGTTACAGTTTTCAGGCTTGTCAGAGGAGCTTCAGGGCATTCAGCCACAGGACATGAGAGGGGTGCAGAGCATGTGTCGGGACATCTCAGAGGCAGTGCTAGCTGAGTGGCTGACACCTCTCGAGTCAGCAGTGCCCAGATGGATGGGAGCTTTCACGCAACTGGAGGTTCTCATCTCAATTCGGGCTTGGTCAGACACTATACCCTCCCTGTTTTTTCGAGCTACAGGGTGAGGGACGCTTACACCAAGTTGCAGTTGAGGCCCCGCAGGTGGCAGAGTGCTGTTTTTAGAGGATCCGCGTGGTGGGCATCTGTGGGAGGATTTGTGTCATAGATCCCGACCCAGCATCTCTTGAGACTCGCCACTGGAGACTGTGGGCTTGGGAGAGCTGTCCACTGGCACGAATACAGTGGGATCCTGGAGAGTGGCTGTGGAGGGACCCTTTCTCCTCTACAGACCATCCAGGTGTCCCTTTCTCTCAGTACACTGTTCGACTGGGACGTCACTTACTGGCAACGCAGAGAGAGGCTCGTCCTGCTACAGCACCTCATTGGCAGGAGGAGGGTCTCACAGCTGAGTTCTTGGCAGCTTTTTGGGAGAGGTTGTGGGACTCCAGACAGCCGAGATGAGTCACTTTGTTGCAGTGGCTGGTTGCACATAGAGCTACAGTAGTTGGGAGCTGGCTTGTACATAGTGGTCTCTCGGCCGCATGTGTAGCTTGTGACCATCTTGTGGAGAGTCAGTGTCACTGTCTTTGGGACTGTCCTTTTGCACAACAGGTGTGGCTTCGTGTCCTTCGGCTGATGCTAGCTCTTTCCACTGCTCGGCAGTACACTTGGGGGCAGCTGCTTGGTCCACTCTCACGGGCCCGACACTTCAATTTGAGCTATCTTCCACGAACATGATGATAGTGATGCAGGGGGGTCGACCTACACTCCAGCGTGCTACATAGCTTACTCCATAGGAGTGGTGTAGTGAGAGAGAGGAGTGTTGGGAGCTCATCAGTGGCATGACACTCTGGTGTATCTAGCGGGCCCGTTGCTTCCGCATCTTTGAGGCTCGCCTTGTACCACCAGCAGAGACTGTTCGGGACTTTTGGCTAGAGCTGATCAATACTCTGAGAGGACAGTTCGAGAGACTCCAGGGCAGTTCCGACCGCATGCGGGAGCGCAGAGAGGCTTTCCTTCGACTCTGGCGTCTTGGGTCTTTTTTCACCATGGTCCATTGTGTGCTCAGATGGCACTACTGTCCACCTGTGTGGCTTTTCCCTCCTCCCATCTCTTGATCTAGCTTCATTGTACATATGTTGTTTTTTCATTGGGAGTCTCCCCATCATGATTGTTGTAGCCCTCTCTTGTAGAGGAGGTTGTAGCCCTATGGGCAGTTTCATTAACTAATAGAAGGATCTTTTTCTCGAAAAGAGAAAAAGAAACAGCCTACAGTTGCCTTGTCTTCCACAGAAACAGAGTACAAGGCTGTTTGCAGTGCTACTTGTGAGTCAATATGGATACGTAGGCTACTTTTGGAGTTGGGCTTTCCCTATTAGACGACCATCTTGTACTCTGACAACCAGAGTTGTGTAGCTATTGAGAGGAACCCGGTGTTTCATTCCCGGACCAAGCATATAGATATCTTCACCAAACCTCTACCATAGTGACATTATCTTTTCATACTAGCTCCCTTGGACTTGTTTCCCATCTAGGAGCTGAGAGGGGGTGTTAGAGTTCAGATTCCTGTGCGGTGGTGGCTTTAGTCTCTCCTAGGAGCAGATTAGGGAGTGAGGGTTGTTTTGTAGCTGTGCCCGCCCGTATTTGAGGTAGACGTACTTGTTCTTGGCGATGCACTGTGTTGCTCACCTGGTAGGCTGGCATAAGGTATGACCCCCGTTCCTAGGGTTTCTTGGGTTAGAGTCGAGTCAGGTCACTTTTAGTGAGTTTACATATTTCTTAGCATTTTTATGGATCGTGGGGTTTTGCAATAGGTAGGGCAATTCTTGGAATTTCCTATCTATGCATCCCACCCCCTTGTACTTTTGGCATGTTGTGTAGTGCAGAGATCCAGCGTTCGGTCGGTTTGTGTGTGTGTGTGTGTGTGTGTGTGTGTGTGTGTGTGTGACGTTTTTCCCTTGCGATCCTCCTCCCTTGCTAGCACTCCCTATTCCTGGCGTGTGCACTGTGCACACCCTTTTCGGTGTGTCATTGCTTGCAGAGTGTTCCCGTGCCCGTACGGTGGGCAGTTCGCGCTAGGAGCTTGAGTACGAGGAGATCCATCGCGATAGATTCGAGATCTATTGGCTGCCCGGTCCCGAGAGAAGGTTTGCTCGCGGTTGCAAACAAGTTCATCACCCGATTCACCCTTTTCCGCTGCACACCTGACACAGTGGGGGGAGAGATGACTTATGAGGAGATCATTGCTATTCTCATGGATAAGACGGGAGAAAGACTTCCGACTTCGATTCTTGAACATAGGCTTTTCTTACCAAAGGCAAATTGAAGAAGTGTAGTTAGTGTAAGATTAGGCCATACAATTGTTTCAAGAAGCTTAAAAAGCAACAAGACCAACATCATACTTAGTTGGTTTCTACTCGGACGAAGATGACCCTTAAACAGAAAAGACAATGCAAGTTATAGAGGACTCACTTGATAGTAAGGACTCTTGGGCTTTCTAAAAGCTCACCAAATTCATAAAAAATCATTTATGTTATTTATTTTTATTATTATTCAAAGGTTTTCCTCATTTGGTTTTACGTTGACCTTGTATATATTCATTTAGTCCAGTTTAGACACTATTCATGCTAGTAGAAGCATGTGCTAAGATCACCCATGCACTTTTGCTAGAATTTGCATGTGTTTAACTTATCAGATAACTTTTTTATGCTCTCTTCCCTTGGCATTTGTATTCAGGAGGGGGGTATGTCACGAGGACGTGGCAGTTATTAACCATGTCACAGAGATGTGGCAACTGCTAACCTTGGTTGTTGGTTTCTTTCCAATGGGGTTTATTTTATTTATTTTGAGACCCTCTTTTTGAAGTAGCAAACGGTCGGACATTGTATGGCCAATGTGAACGGTAGATTCACCCGCAGACGGGAAGTGGTCGGCACTGGAATTCGTATGGTAAGAGGATGTCTAGGCTCAGAGCAAGATCATATAGGTCCCCCCCGTCGCACTTAGCAAGTTGGTGGATACTAGGAAGTGAACTCAATTAAGGCGTAAAGTCAAGGTGGGACTACCAACAAAAAGTATCCGACAGTTGGGCCACATTGCATTTTTGGATGCGGTCCCAATGAGGATAGATGGTCAGAAGACCAGTGGGAGCCCAACGGAAGCATCTCCTAAAATTTAGGGAACTGCTATTTTGGGCCACGAAATGTGTTCGCGTCATTACCTTCGGTATGACTAGGGGAACACTTTACAACTCTGCCGCGAAGTCAACTGACGCACTAGTTGAGATATTTTTAGCAGGGAAAGCCCAAACTCGAAAACTGGGCGACGTGTCAGCTTGTGAGCGATTCTGCCACTCTGGGAGGCAAAAACGAGCTGCATATCAACAAAGGGGACGCCATTTTCAGCCACAGGCGGATTGTAACAGGTACAGAAGCTATGGAATGCTTACCTTGCCCTCTATGCACAGTATGGTGACGGGAGTGATGCCCCGCACGCTACATACTGCTCTCTTTCTCCCCTACGTGCAGTTATGTGATGCCCCACAAGAGGGCTACTCATTTGACTGATGTACAGTTGTGTGGGTTCATGCTTTTGTGCTGAGGCAAGAGCCTCCTTGAGCAGGAACAGGGGTAGCTAACTGCTGCTCCAAAGCAGGCACTGGTGAGGGTCATAACCTCACCGTACAGGTGCAAAATCAGCGCTGTGTATGCGCTGTAATTTGACTGTTTTTCAGCCATACGGACGCCAGGATCATTGGGAATCGTGCCCCACTGGCAAAGGACAGTTAGGGGACTGTTTGGGGCTGAAAACATGGCAAAAACCAGTAAATACAGCGTGCTGAATTTACTGTTTTTGGACAGGAATCAGAGGGTATACGACAGTGCAAGCGAGTTCCAGCAGGGGAATTGGTTTCGCGCAAGTTTTGGGGCTGTTATGCTGCCGAAATTTGGCCAAATCAAATGGTATCTAGGTGGATACACGTGAAGGATTCCCAGGACCTTACCTTGTAATTTACCCTCCTAAAGAATAAAGAAATACCGAAAGGGGCGCCAATTTTGGGGCCTACAGGTTGTCGGCGTCTGCTCGGAGCATTTTAGCTTCCGAGCCGTGTGTGTATTCAAGTGTTAACTCCCGTCGCAGGTTCTCTTTGCAAAGTGCTCTGTGTGTGTGTTTAAAGTAAAGAATTTCGGGTGAAAGCCAACGCCTACCGCCCTACGGGCCGGTTTCATGGTTCCATTGCCGGGATATCAATCACTTTTTCCTCAAAGAGTGAGCCTGGATTGTTCAGGGTAAAGACACAGTGCAAGAACGCGGGGATTACACTATGGCCGACAAGGGAAAGGGAATTATGGAAGAGGGTTCCTCTCCAAAGGACAGACAGGAGATTCCTATGGTTTTTGAGATTGGCGAGAGCTCACGGCCACGTCAGTCTGTACCTCCTGTCAACGTGAATGTCCCTCCAGTAGTACAGGGCTTTATGACAGGGCAACTTGAGGATGATGCGTTTAAGACTCAGTTAGTTGCCGCGGTGAATGTCTTTTCGCAGCTGGTGCAGAATCCGAGGTTTATGGAATTCTTGCAAGCGCCACCAGTGCAACAGCAAAATAGGCAACCTACGCCGCGTACGGAGCTTGTTGAAGCTCAAGCCCAGGTACTTCATGAGGCGCAGGAGGAAAGGGAACACTCGCATGTTGCGGAGTCGGGGGCTCCAAAGCAGATTCCTCCCGTGCTTGAACAGGTGGCTAGAACGCCTATTCCACAGGTTATGCCAGTTCAGCCCGCCACCTTTCAGAGCCAGCATGCTGTCTTGAATGGACAGGGAGCTGGATACCAGGCTATGCACTCAGTTTTTCCACCACCCACGGTACATCCTGGGTATTTCGAGGGTGCATCAGTGTTCCAAAGTATGGCTGGTTATGCGTCTGGAAGTCAGCCGTACATGCTAGGAACAGTGTTCGGGGGTATGCAAGGCATCATGCCAAACCCCATGTATGGTACTATCGGCATGCAGCAAGGTTTCCACGGCAACCAGGGCCAGTTTGGGGTGCCACAGGGTCATTTTGGCATGGCTGGTTTTTCTGGACAGCAGCCAGATATCGCACCTCTGACGCAAAATGTGAATGGCCAACACGTGCCGATCATGCCTAGTACAGTGTCCATGTTATAGACCATTCCGTATGACAATTTGGGGGCACTAGAGAAGCCGAAGGCTTACAAAGAAGGTGGTGCAGCGGTAAAGTTCAGTACCTTCAGTGGTTTCGAGGACAAGACAAAGGCACTCACTTTCCTCCAGCAGTTTGATACAGCTTATGCGGGAGGGAATTTTACAGAGGCCTCGAAGGTTAGGAAAGCTGCCACTTTCTTAAAGGACAATGCGCTTACATGGTGGACGACATTGTTAATGCAAGGACAGGCATCCGCCACTTGGGTTTACTTCAAGCAAATGTTTGCATCTGCTTGGCTATCAAATGAATTTGAAGCCGATGTCCTGACAGATTGGCACCAGCTTACGGCAGCTTCGTGCAAGAGCTTGCTGGAGTACAATAGGAGGTTTTGTAAAGCATTACTCTCAGTGACCTCCTACAGATTTGTGCCACTGACAGAGCAGATAGAGAAGTATTGTTGTGGGTTGCCTAAAGGGCTTCGCGATTATTGTACAAAGAATAGAGTGGCTACCCTTACTCAGCTTATGGAAGTTGTGAACACTGGTCTTGCCCTGTTGAAAGGAGAGGACAGTGGATTTCCGAGCAGTGATAAAGGAGGGCAGCAGAAGAAAAATTCAGCGAAGAAGCCCTTTGTGAAAACGGCTCCTGATGCGTCACAGGGGTCTTAACAGGCCACCAAAGACAAGGATTCAGCTGGGACTTCTGGAGCGCAGGCAAAGAAACAGAAAAGGAAGCCTTTTGTGCGCAAGTCGCTCGAGGAAAAGAAGGTCCTAATGGCTGAGAACAAATGCTTTATATGCGAGCAGCCTGGTCACTTTTCTATCAATTGTCCACAAAGGAAAAGGCCAGCTGACTCAAAGGATAAAGAAGACCAGAAAGGCAAGAAGCCTAAACCCACGGCAGGTTTAGTGCCAGACATGGTGGGTGACAGGCCCAGCACAGATGCCAGTGAGTTATGCAGGGCATGGGGTAAAGTTAGGGATCAGACGGCACTCATCTTCTTTGATCCAGGTGCCAAAGCCAACTTTATCTCACCAGAGTTAGCTATGAAGCTCGGCATCAAAGCTGAAGAGATGGGGTACACAGCAGAGGCAGGGTTGGCATGTCCTGGCCACTCAGAGTGTGTTACTCCTATCATTGGAAAACTGCGTCTGCATATTCAGTCGTATGTGGACACTGAAGAGTTTTACATCATGCCGCTGGAAGGTTGTGACGCCTTGTTGGGGATCCCGTGGATGTTCCGAGTGCATGGAGTCTTGGATGCCTACAACAAAAAGATCACTGTACAGCATAGGGGCAAAACTCACATCTTGGATGTAAAGCTTAAAGGAGAGTCAGTCCCTATTGTATCTGCTTCTGCTATCACTTCTGTAATAAAGAATCATCTTTCTGTGTACTTGATTTTTGCACGTGATGTCTCAGATAGGGATCAGTCAAATTTATCTGTGTTAGATAAAGAAAGGTCAGCATTTTTGCAAAAGTTTAGTGACTGTTTTTCTGATTCATTACCGTCGCAATTACCGCCAGAGAGACCTGAGGACCATCGGATAGATTTGGTGCCAGGGTGTAGCCCACCAAATAGACCTTCCTACAAGGTTAGTGCGGCGCAGCAGAAAGAGATTATGGGCCAGGTTGAGGAGTTATTAGAGAAGGGGCTGATTCAGCCTAGTTCTTCACCCTTTTGCTCCCCAGTGCTCCTAGTGCAGAAGAAGGATGGCTCATGGCGCATGTGTATTGATTACCGTGCGTTGAATAAGAATACCATCAAGAATAGGTTTCCTATTCCTCGCATTGATGATATTCTCGATCGTTTAGAGGGTGCTGCAATTTTCAGCAGGATAGACCTGAAGAGTGGGTACCATCAGATTCGTATAAGCCCAGAGGATGTGCACAAGACTGCGTTTAGAACGACATTTGGTCTTTATGAGTTTCTAGTGATGCCGTTTGGGCTAACAAATGCTCCTGCCACGTTCAACAGAATGATGGACCGGATTTTCCGCTCGCATCAACAGTTTGTTGGAACATTCTTCGATGACATGATTGTGTATTCGAAGAATGAAGAGGAGCATAGGCGTCACTTGACCATTGTGTTCGAAGAGCTGCGCAGTCACAGGTTACTTGTCAATCCTAAGAAAAGTGAATTCTTCCTCGAAGAGATCCACTTTCTGGGCCACATAGTCTCAAAGGATGGTGTTAGAATGGATCCCGCAAAGGTCGAAGCTATCAAGACATGGCCAGACTTGAAGACTGTGCACGATGTCAGAAGCTTCTTGGGATTGTGTTCCTACTATAGAAGGTTTATCAGAAATTTTGCAGAGATAGCATCGCCTCTTCACGCATTGCAAAAGAAAGAGGTCACTTTCAGATGGACCCAAAAAGAGATTTCAGCTTTTAGTCTCTTAAAGGAAAAGTTGACTTCAGATCCAGTTATTGTTTTGCCAGATCTCAGGAAGTCATTTGTGGTCCAATGTGACGCGTGTTGCAGTAGCATCGGAGCAGTGCTAATGCAAGATGGACGGGTAGTAGCATATGAAAGCCGAATTTTGCAAGGGCCAGAGAGGACTATGCAAGTCTATGAGAAAGAACTCTTGGCCGTTATTCATGCGCTTTCTAGCTGGAAGCACTACCTCTTAGGTGCTGATTTTGTTGTCCAAACAGATCATCAGACCTTGCGATACTTCTTGACACAGTCAAAGTTATCCGAAAAGCATATGCGATGAGCAAACATTCTTTCCAGGTTCCACTTCCAGATTATGCATGTGGAAGGCAAGAAGAATGTTGTGGCTGATGCGTTATCAAGAAAGCCACAAATTTCAGCTGTGTCAATTCCTTATCATCATGAGTTAGATGACATGAAGGAACAGTATACTGTTGATGAAGATTTTGCAAGGATCTTTGAACAATTACAAGTGGGGCAACATCACGAGCACTACCTCCTCAGAGATGGTTTTATGATGATGCATGGCAGACTTTGTGTCACTAGGCCACTGCGACATAAGGTCATGGAAGAGAGTCATGTCCCACCGTATGCAGGGCATCGTGGCATTGATGCAACAGTTAAAGCGGTAGAGACGTTCTTCTATTGGCCTACCTTGAGGAGAGATGTGGATGCCTTTGTGCGAGCATGCATAGTTTGCCAAAAGGTCAAGTTTGACAGGCAAAAGGCACCAGGGTTGTTACAGCCACTACCGATTCCGGATAAGCCATGGGAAAGCATTGCTATGGACTTTATCTTTGATCTTCCAAGAACGCCAACAGGGAATGATGGTATATGGACCATTATCTGCAGGTTCAGCAAGCAGGCCCATTTTATCCCTGTCAGGAAGAAGATAAAATCTGATCAGATGGCACGCTTGTTCATGTACAATGTGTTTAAGTACCATGGTATGCCACAATCGATTATCAGTGATCGTGATCCTCGCATGACCAGTTTGTTCTGGAGAGGATTGTTTGAGAACATGGGTACTACGCTCAAGTTCTCGTCTTCGTTTCATCCACAAACTGATGGACAGTCAGAAGAGGCCAATTCTACTGTCTTAGATCTGCTGAAATGCTATGTGTCAGATAATAAGGGCAAGTGGGAACAGTATTTGCCTATGCTTGAGTATGCGTACAATAATACGGTGCATTCGTCTACTGGCAAAGCACCTTTTGAAATTGTTGAAGGCGGCAAAAAGGTTCCTCCCATTTTGCACACAAAGGACAAGATCTTTGAGGCAGATCGATATGTTGAGAACATGGATGAGATGTATAAGAAGATTAAAGTTGCCTTGGAGAAGACTCAGGCAAAACAGAAAAAGGCTGCTGATCGTCACCGTCGTGAATTGCTACTATCACCTGGTGATTGGGTTCTCTTAAGGTTCGAAAAGGCAAGATTAAAGAAGATGAAGGGCAAGGAACGGCTGTTTCCTAAGCTCAGCATGCGTTACTATGGGCCTTTTCAAGTGCTTGACAAGATCAGCGATGTGGCTTACAGGCTGAAATTGCCTGATGCGTGGAAGATTCATAATGCGTTTCACGTGAGTCTTCTAAGACCCTTCGTGGGTGATGTGCCAGAAGATATGCCAGTTGAGGATCAGCCAGAAGTTGAGGAACTTGATGAGATCCTGGTACCTGAGCAAGTTTTGGCACATAAGGACAGAAAAGTTAAAGGACAAGTTGCAAGACGCTATTTGGTGAAGTTCAAGAACTATCCGCCTATGGATGCAAAGTGGATGGAAGAGCATGAACTGTCAGAGTCACCAAATGTATTGCAGCTTTACCTTGAAGCCTTTGGGTTACAGCCTACTTATGCCCCAACCCAACGTGTGCAAAGGAGGGGTAATGATAGAGCTAGTACATCGAATGTACATATGAATTCAGTGCCATAGATAGAAATGGCAAAAGTATGAAGGCCTCATTAAGTCATTTGTATCTATGTATGTTACGACCTTCCTTGCGGATACATGCGATGATAAAAGAGTGTTGATAGCACAAGATCATCAGTGGCGTGTATTTATGGTATGCAATCGAGGACGTTTGCGATTTCAAGAGGGGGGTATGTCACGAGGACGTGGCAGTTATTAACCATGTCACAGAGATGTGGCAACTGCTAACCTTGGTTGTTGGTTTCTTTCCAATGGGGTTTATTTTATTTATTTTGAGACCCTCTTTTTGAAGTAGCAAACGGTCGGACATTGTATGGCCAATGTGAACGGTAGATTCACCCGCAGACGGGAAGTGGTCGGCACTGGAATTCGTATGGTAAGAGGATGTCTAGGCTCAGAGCAAGATCATATAGGTCCCCCCCGTCGCACTTAGCAAGTTGGTGGATACTAGGAAGTGAACTCAATTAAGGCGTAAAGTCAAGGTGGGACTACCAACAAAAAGTATCCGACAGTTGGGCCACATTGCATTTTTGGATGCGGTCCCAATGAGGATAGATGGTCAGAAGACCAGTGGGAGCCCAACGGAAGCATCTCCTAAAATTTAGGGAACTGCTATTTTGGGCCACGAAATGTGTTCGCGTCATTACCTTCGGTATGACTAGGGGAACACTTTACAACTCTGCCGCGAAGTCAACTGACGCACTAGTTGAGATATTTTTAGCAGGGAAAGCCCAAACTCGAAAACTGGGCGACGTGTCAGCTTGTGAGCGATTCTGCCACTCTGGGAGGCAAAAACGAGCTGCATATCAACAAAGGGGACGCCATTTTCAGCCACAGGCGGATTGTAACAGGTACAGAAGCTATGGAATGCTTACCTTGCCCTCTATGCACAGTATGGTGACGGGAGTGATGCCCCGCACGCTACATACTGCTCTCTTTCTCCCCTACGTGCAGTTATGTGATGCCCCACAAGAGGGCTACTCATTTGACTGATGTACAGTTGTGTGGGTTCATGCTTTTGTGCTGAGGCAAGAGCCTCCTTGAGCAGGAACAGGGGTAGCTAACTGCTGCTCCAAAGCAGGCACTGGTGAGGGTCATAACCTCACCGTACAGGTGCAAAATCAGCGCTGTGTATGCGCTGTAATTTGACTGTTTTTCAGCCATACGGACGCCAGGATCATTGGGAATCGTGCCCCACTGGCAAAGGACAGTTAGGGGACTGTTTGGGGCTGAAAACATGGCAAAAACCAGTAAATACAGCGTGCTGAATTTACTGTTTTTGGACAGGAATCAGAGGGTATACGACAGTGCAAGCGAGTTCCAGCAGGGGAATTGGTTTCGCGCAAGTTTTGGGGCTGTTATGCTGCCGAAATTTGGCCAAATCAAATGGTATCTAGGTGGATACACGTGAAGGATTCCCAGGACCTTACCTTGTAATTTACCCTCCTAAAGAATAAAGAAATACCGAAAGGGGCGCCAATTTTGGGGCCTACAGGTTGTCGGCGTCTGCTCGGAGCATTCTAGCTTCCGAGCCGTGTGTGTATTCAAGTGTTAACTCCCGTCGCAGGTTCTCTTTGCAAAGTGCTCTGTGTGTGTGTTTAAAGTAAAGAATTTCGGGTGAAAGCCAACGCCTACCGCCCTACGGGCCGGTTTCAGAGTCACTTGCCTTTGAGTGTTGTCCAACCTTTGAACATATGCCTGTGACCCATGTTGGCTTTTGATCAACCTCTTAGCCATGCATGGATAGTGTATATGTTGTCATATTGTTCCTCTGAGCCTATCGGAGTCCATGCTAGCTTTCCTACCTTTTTGTTCAAATCCAAACTCCTTTTTTGAGCTTAGTGTCATCTCCTAGGTTAGCTCCACTTATCTGGGGGGGGGGGGTGTTAGGTATATGGGAACCTATCCTATGCTAGCATCCTAGACTTGAGCTAACCTATGAGGTCACTATCATATGACACAATCTATGATGTCATCCTACATTGGATCTTGGCTATAAAGCTCTTAATTGTACATTCTCATTGTTCTAGTTATTGATTAGAGTTCCATCTTCTCTGTGTGTGTGTGTGTGTGTGGAATTTGTCCCATCCTTCGTGTTCGGCCACCTGTTCTGCCGTTGCGATCGGGAGTCCCCTTACGTGCCGCTCGGCCCCCGGCTCGTGTTGTTGGTGGAAATTCACTTCCCGCCTTGATATTTTAGTCACCGTGGGGGATACTGACAAACATTTTTGTATGCGTGCTTTGCATGGCATTGTTACAAACAACTTTACAAACTTGTCATGTCAATTCAAATTGACAACTCAATGTACATTGTATCAACCACTTTAAACCAAAATGAGAAACTTAGGTGTACAAAATGAGACTAGAATGACATTGTAAAATTTTCTATTTCAGATTTTTTGTCATTTGACGACTAATGTTAGTTGGGAGGGGACGAATAGTTGGGCTCTCCCCAAGGGTTTTAACAAAATGTTCGCAAGGTGGTTCACCCCTTAACCTAGGCTTAGGGCACGATGGGCAAGGATTGAACCAAGGTGCTTGCTTGCAAAGGTGTAAAGGGTGGCTTTCCGCTCCACCAATATGCATTTGTTGGCATTGAGAGTGAGTGAATCTTTGGTAAGCACAACACTCAATACTTTGCACCTTGTGAGCTTCGCGTGGCAATGCTCCGAGCACTCTATGTTGATTACTTGGAGAATGGAGGGACCTAGGAGGCTCAGGTAGTCACTAGTGCCATAGCGAGCCAGTAGACCCATTGTGAGAGCCTCCAATTTATGTAGCAAATTTGTCAATGTGGAACCCTCTCTGCAAAACATTTTGAAGAGCATGACTTTTATTCTCATGAAAATGGCAGATAATCCATTAAGTCAAGGCGAGGTCTGTTATATGTAGCGGAAGTGATTGATGGTGTATGCTTAGGATGAGTGCTCAGTGCGTACTCAAGGTTCCTTTTATTGAATGAGAGATTTCCTTTTACTTCATGAGAGTTGTGCAATAGACTAGAGAGAAAACAAAATGATACTGAGAGAGAGAGAGAGAGAGAGAGAGAGAGAGAGAGAGAGAGAGAGAGAGAGAGAGAGAGAGAGAGAGAGAGATGATGATGATGTATTTACGTCCTCGGGGGGCCAAAATGACCCATGGGACCCAAAAGCTCATATATGAGACTCTCCCCTTCCCATGTGAAGGAGGGGACGTGTCATGATTCTGTGGTGATTTTGTTTGTGAGTGTGGTGTGATGTTTTAGCACTTTGGCAAGATAGATGCCTAGTGCTACTGGAGAGGGATGTGTTCTTGAGAGAAGCTCCTCAAATGTAGTACATCCTTGGATAAGTTGGGGAAAGTCGACCCGAATGTGTGCATATGCTGGACATTCAAGGGTTACATGTGCCTCATTTTCCAATGAATTCAAGTTGCATTGAGTGCATTTCCTCATGTTTGCATCAATATTCAGCCATCCTCCCGTTTCACTTTTGAGCATGTGTGATCTTGTCCGCATCAAGGTGATGGCCCGTCTCGCGCGGTAGGACATGGGTGTCTTGATATGTATTTGGGTTTCCCCGGTTTTGTACTCTTCCCAGTATCTCGTGTTTATGTGTTTGCAATAGTATTCAAACTTGGACCTGTGCATTGCATTCTTCCATTTGCTGTGGAGGGCCTCAAGTAATTGTAGTTCAAAATTCAGCTCGTGCTCATGCTCGGTACCTTCCTCTACATGCATGTCCACATGTGCTCCCACATTCCATTTAGAGAACCATTTCCTGATGTCCTCAACAAGGCTAGAGGTGAGAAACTTGCTTTTGTGGTTCTTTTGCGGCTTACATCTTGCCTCCCATGCTATGTGAGGCAAACAGTTATTAGGCATCAACTTCACCTTCAAGAGATATCTATGCATTCTTTGCAAAGCAAGCATTTCCAATGGTTTTTGTCTAGTCTCCAATAGCATCACTGAGTATGGTGTTGTGGTGTTTATCCCCATATGTCTACATACGAACTTTTTCTGAATTTTCTCAATGTCATTCCATGTGCTGGCCGGAATACTTGGTCCCCATACCTCTACCCCATACAATAGCGTTTGGACCACACACGCATTGAAAGCCATGGACTTTATTTCCCACCTTCTAGTGACGCTTTGTTTGCACATGTTTTCAAACTCGTAATACCTTGCTTGTCCTGCTTTAATTCTTGTTTTTGCACATTGCCCCCATCTATGATTCGAGGGTATAATGATGCCCAAGTATTTAAACCTGTCCACTGCTTGAATCTCTTGCCCATCATACATAAGGGCGGGCTGATCCTTTGATTTGTGTGTACAAGTTGCCATACATTTTGTTTTTGTGACATTCACTGAGAGTCCTGTGGCTTCGCAGAAAGTATGTACCGCATCCAAAAGTTTTTGCAAGAGAGACATGCTATGCGCTAAAAGAACCACATCATCAGCATAGATGAGGAGTAGCAAAGTAATGAGACCTATGTTTGGTGCATCTCCATTATCTTGCATCGTTTGGCAGATAAAGTCCTCAAGCTCATCTATGCATAGCCCAAATAATGTTGGGGACAAAGGACACCCTTGTTTGACTCCTATTGTGCTAAAGAACTCTTTGGAGAAGCCTGTTTGCATTTTCAGTTTACATCGAATCGCATGGTATAGGCATGCCACCGCAACCCTCAAATGTATAGGAACCCCAATGGTCTCCATGCGGGACCATAACCCATGATGAGGTACCGTATCAAACGCTTTCTTAAAGTCCACAAAACAGCAGTACATAGTTTCCCCTTTGAGTCGCACCTCTTCCATCATAATCCGGATTGTAATCAAGTGATCTATGGTACTATGTTTTGCTCTAAAACCTGCTTGACCGATAGCCCTCTTTCCACTATTTTCAGCCCATGTGCTAATATCTTTTTCTGTCAGACTCCCAAAAAGTTTTGCCATGCAAGAGCCCACCATGATGGTGCGGTAATTCGTGAGTAGGTTACGGTCTCCTCCTTTAAACAAAGCGTTGACCCAATTCTCTTGCCAATCTTCAGGCATGCCTTGGTGGATAGCTTGATTCATCATGCAGTGTATCCATTTTTTTGGCTTCATTGCCCGACCATTTCAACATTTCGGAGTTGAAGTGCAAAATGTCAGGGGCTTTCCCAGTGGCTAGTTTTTTCAGACCTCTCAAAGCCGCTGCAAAAGTTATAGGTTCCTTAGTGTCAACCTGAATTTTAGCATTCATCATTATTTGAGCATCGGTGGGAGCATAGAGTGTTTGTGCATATACATACATTTCGTCCATGCTGAAATTTCCCATTATATCCTCCTTTTTTCCTTTCATGTTGCGCCATGCTTTCTTGGGCTCTTTCTTAAATCGGATCACCTCTTGCTCCTCCTTCAAAAGTTCATGCATCCTTATCTTTTTCCTTTTCAGCATCCTGTATTCCTTGGCTGCATTTTCCCACTCCTTCGTGGACTTATTGAAGCACTTTAACTTGCGTTTGGTTGCTTTACATTCTTCATCAAACCATGGGTTATGAGGGAGACTTTTCACTTGTTGGTGATTTCTTTTAAATCGCCCCATAGTGACCTCTGCTGCCTCTTCTATTGCTTGACGAAAGGTAGCCCAATTTTCTGAAATGTTTTGGGACATGCATTGTCTACTCAATAGGCTGTCCAGAAAAGTAGCATAATCGAATTTGTTTGTGGCTTGCATTCGATATGCCCATCTTGTCGCCTTTTGGATGCATTGTGTAGGCATGTGTGGGAGGTCTAGACATACATGAATTGGAGTATGGTCCGAGTTCGGTGACCGAGCCCCAATTTTAAAGTGTCCAATTAAATCCAATGCATTGTGGCTAACTAACGCATAGTCATTAGTGCTTCTTCCATGGTTTGATGTGTAGCATGTGTATGTTCCGGAGCTTGCAAATTTCTTGGTGCCATTCATGACTACAAGCTGCATAGAATTCATCATGGATATCAAAGCTGAACCTTGTTCATTCATGAGGTGATCGCATGAGCATCTATCCCACATTGCATCTAATACGAGATCGCCATCTCTGTTTGCGGGATGGATTGAGTAGTCAATCAATTGAACCTGTATGTTGGCTATGCGAGCATTAAGATCCCCGAGTATCATCACTGCCCCCGGTGGTGTGTAGGTTGCAATATCTGTATATAGGTCGGCAAAAGGGTCATTCTTGGAGAGATTATGCAAATCATAGAACGGGGATTCCTGATGTGGGATGTAGCATCCCGCAATGAACATCGATCTCCCAGATGTACATATCTCAGTCCATATGTATCGTTTGTGTTCATCTATCTTGCATATCTTAACCTGATTTTGCATTTCCTCCTTGTACATTATAGCAACACCCCCTTGCCCGCGCATCTTAGTACCAGGCCACCAAACCGAGTGTGTAATATATCCTGGAATACTTGGCAGTCTACATGTGTCCTGTTCCCACGTTTCAAGTAGAAAAAGTATGTCTGCTTGTGGTAGAACCTCTGTAATCCTTCCCCTTTGTGCCAATGGAAACCTCGGCAATTCCAACTTGTGACGTGTATGTTCGTGGTCCCATGGGTTTCCCCCTGTCATGCTTCTGGTGGTGTTGCCTCTGTGGAGGTGGTGTTCTTTTTCATTATAGCAACACCCCCTTGCCCGCGCATCTTAGTACCAGGCCACCAAACCGAGTGTGTAATATATCCTGGAATACTTGGCAGTCTACATGTGTCCTGTTCCCACGTTTCAAGTAGAAAAAGTATGTCTGCTTGTGGTAGAACCTCTGTAATCCTTCCCCTTTGTGCCAATGGAAACCTCGGCAATTCCAACTTGTGACGTGTATGTTCGTGGTCCCATGGGTTTCCCCCTGTCATGCTTCTGGTGGTGTTGCCTCTGTGGAGGTGGTGTTCTTTTTCATTCGTTCTTCATATGCCTGTCTCCTTTCTTTTTGTTTCGCGGGTGTCCTGTCTTCACTGATGTAAATTGGGCTGTCCCTTAGATAAATGCGAGCATTTTCGAGTATAATGGCTTTTTTACGTGCATCCAACATTGTGCATACAATTGCACGATTGTTCTCAGGCCTCTGCTTACCCACACGGTGTGTGCCCCATACACCACTACATCATGCATGCCAAATGTGTTTGCAAGGAGGTCCGTGACCTCCGCATTCAACATGAGTACTTTCTCATTGTCAGATTCGGGTATGCCTCGGATCACAATATTCATACTGCGTTTCTCTTGCTCATTATACTCTGTATCATCTACATTTGCATACGTCTCATGTGTCTGCGGAATGGCATTTGGAGTACTTCTTAGTACATGTGCCCAGGAGGTCATATTTCTTGTTGCATTATCACTGATGTGTGCAAGCTTCTCGTCGTGTGTAGCTAGAGTGTCTTGCACATTGGAGACCTGTTTGTTTAATGCATCTTGCAGGGCCTGAATTTTCTCATCTTGATGTTGCATTTTCAGATTCTGTATTTGGATTGTGTGCTCCAATTCTTGGTTCTTTAGTGCAAGATTTTTGATGTCTTCACCCTGCTTCATCACCATTTCTTGTAAGGATGAGATAAAGCCCCAAATATCTTGCATCGAGCATAGCACCGATTTCTCGGTTCCTGCACTTGTGTCTTTACCTGTCCCTGTATTTGTACCTGTACGTGTATCCATCTTGGATGGGGGTGTTTGTTTATCCTTTGCATTCGGCATGTTTCTTGCCAGTGACGATTGCACAGAGTAACCACTTCTTGAAACACGCAGGTTGACTGGTTCACTCATTCATATGGGGTCCCACCCTTGCTACAGTGTTGCGCACAGGTGTCTAGTATCTTTGTTCTACTTCTTTTGTACCTAGACATGGTATTAGATTCACCATTTTGTAATAGATTGGTATCATAGGTCATTTTGGCCTTTTGAAGACGTTAATATAACATTTTATTTCATCTCTCTCTCTCTCTCTCTCTCTCTCTCTCTCTCTCTCTCTCTCTCTCAGTCAGATTCCGTAAGTGTTGGTTGTAATATCCTTAGCCATTCCCTAAAGGAATTATCTAACAAATTAATACCTGCTTTAGGCCTCCAATAGTCCTTGGCTATAGGATTTCTACATTCGTAGCAAATCTTGACACCTTTATTGGATGCAAAACTAGATATAGTATTGGGAAACGGGAAACTAAATGCAAGTTTGGATGATGATGATGGTGCTCTAGAAAATGGTTCTCTCTATTCTCTCGTGGTGCTAGACGGAGCGGTCTTATCAATTGAAGATTCCTCAAGGGCAATGCTTGTCTCCTCAGGGTATCACATAATTAGATCATCCCCGTACATGAGAGCGATCACGTACATTACAAAAGTTGTGTCTTTGGATGCAAAATTTTAGCTTTGAATTAAAAGAATTTAGAGAGAGAGAGAGAGAGAGAGAGAGAGAGAGAGAGAGAGAGAGAGAGAGAGAGAGAGAGAGAGAGAGAGAGAGAGAGAGAGAGAGAGAGAGAGAGAGAGAGAGAGAGAGAGAGAGAGGAAATGAAATGAAATGTTATATTAACGTCTTCAAAGGCCAAAATGACCTATGAGACCGAAGCGTTACAATGTGGTGAATCTGATACAAAGTCCGAGTAACAAAATGAAATGACAAAATGATAAAATAAAAGTACTATGGGATCCTAAATTGGTAGGTGTGAACTAAGTAGCTAGCTGGGATAGCTAAATCATGTCACAAGAAATCCAGCATCGGTCGTTGGCGGATCTCATCAATCTCCTCCATGGACAGTAGTCTGACCGGGCGTCGTGCATGTCGGGCCAAAGTGATCCGAATCCTCTGATGTAGCCTCTGTCGATGCTGTGTAGCCCTCCGTAGTCGTGGGCGTCTGGATCTCCCCAGCTCAGTCGCTCGATCGATCAATGTGCCTCTGGTGTGAGGCGACAAGATCTGCTGTGGTAGTAGCTCCTCTTGGTGTCGAGTGTCTACTCGAAAGAAGTCTGTGATGTGTCTCTGAGACTGGCTAGCCTCTCCTCTCATCAGGCTCTCTCTGTGTCTGTGCAACTCGAGCAGAAACAAACCTAGGCATCTCTGATCCTCATACCTCACGACTCTGAAGAGTGGTCCAAAGCCCTCTCTGAACAAGCAGTGGAAGCGGCCTCGTATCTCGTAGTAGACGGGGCAGTGGCATGTGTAGTGTAAATCTGTCTCAGGCTCCATGTCACACAGGGTGCATGTCCTGGCCTCTGTTGGCACTCCGCTGTATCTCCCAGTCTCGATCCGCAGCTGGTGTGAGGTTGTGCGTATCTGGCCAATGGCACACCGTATCCCATGAGACAGGTGGGTGTCCATGTATCTGGGCCTCGTCACAGAACCGTCCGCTGTAAGTTGGAGAAGATGCTCTGTGTAGAAAGCCATCTTCGTGCCCAGCTCCTGTGCTGGCTGTACCCATGTCCTCCTGGTGTCTAGTTGAATCAGGTCCTGGCGGATGAGCCTGGTGGTCTCGGACTGTGTAAGAGTCAGAGAGGGTGCATCCAATGAGTACTGGAAGGGGGGCAATCTGTCTATATTGAATCCATGTGCCTGGAACCATGACGTCATCTCCCCATACCAACATGCTGTGTCTCCCTGCCTGGCTAACTATCGAGAGGACTTAAGTGCAAGGTGGGCGTATCCGTCTCTGGGAAGTTCCCACAAGCGATGTAGGAAGGAAACAGATCTGGTGAGCACCTCAACTACTAGTGGGGGGGCAGCTACGACTTGTTCTCCCGTGATGATCCAATGAAGGCCCCCATATCTCAGCTCCATAGAGCAATACAGAAGCCACCAAAGTGTCAAAGAGCCAGAGCTTCGTCCAAGGCTCCTGAAACTGAACCTGTGAACACATCCTCTCCAGTTTCCCCAATGCGAATGGGCTCTGGTCAATCTAGTTTCTGCTGCTCTCCTCAAAGAAAATGCTGGTCCACTTAAAACCACTCCAAGGTAAGTGTAAGCATCTGTATATTCCACTATCTCCTGGCTATATGTGAATGTGGGCGCTGACCTCCTGATCCACTGTGGGGTGGTATTAAATACCATGACCTTGGTTTTACTAAGGTTGACAGACAAGCCACTCTCATGGGCAAAACTATGCAAAACATCCAAGTGACGTTGCATCCCCCCGGAGACTCGGAGATCAACACAATATCATCAGCATATAACAATAGCGGGATCCATGTCCCTTCCAACGGTGCACCTCTATCACCATCTCTCTCAATGTAGTCAGAAACCTCATCCACATACATACCAAATAGAGTAGGAGAGAGCAGGTATCCCCGCTTCACTCCAATAGTGGAGTGAACCGGTGTAGATAGACCCTCTGAGGTGCGTACATGCCCTACTACTTATCTGCAGTGCCATGATCCCCCAAATGAGCTTTGTGGGTACTCCCATCTCATGTAATCTGCACATCAATCTAGCTCTGGGTACTGTGTCAAATGCTTTGCGGAAGTCCACAAAGCTACAATAGATCCGTCTCCCATGGGATCTGCCTTCCTCGATGATGGCCCTTAGTGTCAAAATATGGTCAAGAGTAGAAAAACCTCTCCTGAACCCTGCCTGCCCAATAGCACGCATTCCCTCCTTCTCTGCCCATCTACTCAGCTGTTGCTCAAGAATGGATGCGTACAGCCGTGCCAATGCGTGTCCAATCATGATAGTGCGATAATTTCCAGGCTCCATAGGCCCTAGGGTCTCCTGACTTGAAGATAGGTACGGTCATAGACAGGCTCCAAGTATCAGGCAAGCCCTCACACATGGCACGGTTAAACATAACTGCTAGAAGCTCTGCTAGTAGATCTCTGGCATACATGAAATGCTCAGCCACTAAGCCATCATGATCATATGCTCTCCCAATCCTCATCGTGTCAATGGCCTTCTTCACCATCTCAGCGGTGAAAAAGGCACATGTGTGTGGGCATGGATTGGGGGGGGTCTGGAAGGGGCTGCTGTCCAGAAACTGTGTACAAAGATGGGGGGGGGGGGGTGGGGGGGGGGGGGGGGGGGGGGGGGGGGGGGGGGGGGGGGAGACTGCTCATGAAAGAGCCTCCATGCCTCACGCGAGTCCTGACTCAAGAATAGCTGGTATAGATCCTGCTCTAGTCAAGCCAAAAAATGCCCTCTTCTTCCGCCGCACCAGGCGTCGGAAGTCAATCTGTGACTGTCTGTGTGTGATGTCCCCCAAAAGCACTTCCCTCTGAAGTCTAGCTCTAGTCTAACGGCATTCCTCATCATACCAGCTGTTCTGAGGCATGCTCCCAGAATGACGTCTCTGCTCGGGCTGTGTGTGTGGGTATGCCTCTGCTGCTGCATCATGTAATGTCTGTGTCACTATGGTAGTAAGCTCCTCCAGAGGTCGCCCCGGATCCTCAATGGATAGGCGTCTGTAAATCCCGTCTATGTATACATAATCCGTCTCTGCGTGAAGGTGTAGCGAGTAGGGGCTGCTACCCGTGGAGTGTGTGCTACATTGAATTGGAAAGAGATGGTCAGCGACACAATAGCATGATCCACTACCACCCCAACAGGTCTAGGCCCAACTGTGAGATCCTGTATACTAGATATGAGGCTCGGCTATGCCATGACCTAATCTACCGTGTTGGCTCCATGTCTGTGTGGAAAGCATGTGAAGCCTCTCGCATCGGGAAATCTCTGTAGGCCATTCAAGATGGCCGATCCATGTGGAGTCCCCATGTCTCTCAAGTGCCGTCCATACTCAGTATGCTCCCCATCCTGTGATATCTGGATAGACCCGTCTCAACAGTATCCAACTCTCTTAGCATCTCCTCTGAAGTATCATAAAATACCGTTTGATGATGGGCAGTCCTATCATTGAAGTCCCCTAGAATGATAATGTCGCCATCTTTAGAGAATTCCCATATGTCATCATCCAAAATAGAGAAGGGGGATTGTCCTCTGGGTGGTGCATATACTGACGTACTCGGGGGAAAGTAGCAAATGGCAATGTAAAGATATCTACCAGTCTCTGCTCTCAATCTCACCCACATGTACCTAGCTTGCGCATCTCTACGAGCTATATGCATCAATGGCTGCAATTCTTCCTTGAATAACACTGCCACTCCTCTTGAGCCCCGCCCTCTGTGCTCTGATCGTGTCTCCTGTCTACAAACTGTCCCCCATTTGTATCCACCAATGTGAGGCATAGACTGCCCAGGGGCCTGAGTGTCTCAGAGTAGAAGATGATGTCTCTCCTAGTAAAACTCTCCTCAAAAGCACCCACATCAACGCATAGATCCATTACAATTCCAGGTAGCAACTTTGAGTGTGGTCCCATAGATAGATAGATGGATGGATGGATGGATGGATGGATAAGATCGATAGATAGATAGATAGATAGGATAAGATGGATAAGATCGATCGAGAGATAGATAGATAGGATAAGATGGATAGGGAGGATAAGAAGGAATAGATAGATAGATAGATAGATAGGATAAGAAGGATAGGGAGGATTAGGTAGGTAGGTAGGTAGGTAGGTAGATAGGTAGGTAGGTAGGTAGACAGATAGACGGATAGATAGATAGATAGATAGATAGATAGAGATTGCTTGTTTTTAGTTGCTCTTCAAAAAACTTTTCTTGAAGCTCTTCTCTGGTTTTCCCGAAAGGAGAGCCACTAGGTCTCCTCAATTTACTTATTTGTAGAGTAGTCACCATCACTTTACTCTTAGCACATAGTGAGGCGTCGCACTGTGCATAGAGTCCATGCTCCAGGATCCATCTGTTTTCAGTTTCAGTGTCACTCTGACCCACATTTTGGTTTCAGGATATGTAATTCTATTCTGCCTCATGTGTTGTTGCCTCCAGCCAGGCATATTAGACAGTTGCCTCTATGCAGAGACGTACTTTGCAGACATGAGAGAGCGCTTTGAATGCCCGTCTTTGGGTCCACTGACTGTTTGATGCAGCAACAGTACCCTATAATGAGAAGGCAAGACAGTGCCTTTAGTTATCCACTCACTACATCGAACTGTGAAGGCAGAAAAACTATGATCTGAAGTAGTAACTTTTTCTTGCTGTTTTTCTAAAAAGAGTTTTGTAAAGAAAGCACATTTTGTTGCCTTGGGCTTTGAACACAGCATAACACATTGTTTGTATGAAGTTTAGATTTTTGATGTTCTCTTTATTCTTTACATTCTAATTCAAATTTTTATGTCTTCTGTGCATCAGATTTATATGATGCCAGAAGGGAGTCGAAAAGGAGATTTGCGACTCTATCGAGCACTTAGATTTCCTTTGCAATGGACGCTGGACAGAGTACTTATCGACAAGCCGCTCATTGATGCATCATTGGTGGAATACACAGGAAAATTCTGGATTTTTGCATCCAATTTTCAATTTTTCGGTGCTCATAAGAATGGAGAGCTTGAAATTTATTATGCAGATTCACCCTTGGGTCCCTGGCAAGCACACAAAAGAAATCCAGTTTATAATGGAGATAGAATGAATGGTGCCCGGAATGGGGGCCGACCTTTTTTGCATGATGGCAACCTTTATCGTGTTGGTCAAGCTTGTGAAAAAACATATGGGCAAAAGGTTAGGATTTTTCATGTAGAAGCTCTCACTACAGATAAGTTTGAAGAGGTTGAAGTACCCTTTTTCATTGAAGAGTCAAAGAGGGGCCCGAATTCATGGAACGGTAATCGCTACCATCATTTTGATGCACAGAAGCTGCCTTCAGGTGAATGGATTGCAATGATGGATGGTGACAGAATTCACTCAGGTCACCTATATTATCGATACTTTTATGGTTCTGTAGCATTTGGTCTGCTTATCTTCCTGGTGCTTTTTCTTGGTGGTGCTCTTGGGGTTGTTCAGTGTGTCCCTCCTTTGAGCAGCATCAGCAAGAAGGTTGATCTCCCCTCAGTATGGACAAGACCACAGATGGAATCCAGGTTGCATAGAGCCTTTTCAAGGTTTAATAGGGGTAGCCTGACAGGATTGAGCCGGTTACGGCTTAGCTCGTGTGCAGCTTCATCACTTCTATTTTCCTGCTTCATTGTGAGTGTGATATGTGTGTGCATAGGAATCAAGTGCTTCTTTGGGGGAAGTGGAGCCGAAGAGCCTTATGCAGTTAATGGCCAATTTTCACAGTTCACCTTATTAACAATGACCTATGATGCCCGACTGTGGAACCTAAAGATGTACATCAAGCATTACTCTCGTTGTGCTTCCGTCAGAGATATAGTTGTTGTGTGGAACAAAGGTGTTCCACCAAATCCTCTTACGGACTTCGATTCTGCCGTGCCTGTTCGAATTCGGGTTGAGGAAGAGAACAGTCTAAACAATCGCTTCAAACCTGACCCGTACATCAAAACACGGGCAGTTTTAGAGCTAGACGATGATATAATGATGACCTGTGATGATGTGGAGAGGGGCTTCAAAGCATGGAGGGAACACCCTGAGCGGATTGTGGGCTTCTACCCTCGACTCATTGATGGAAGCCCACTGAAGTATAGGAATGAGAAATATGCTCGAAACAGAAGGGAGTACAATATGATCTTGACTGGCGCTGCGTTTGTTGATGCTGAAAGTGCGTTTTCCAAGTACTGGAGCTCAGAGGCAGAGCAAGGGAGAGCCCTTGTGGATGAGCTTTTCAATTGTGAGGATATACTTTTGAATTTCATTCTGGCCAATAGTACAAGAGCAAGAACAGTGGAGTATATACACCCGACATGGGCTATCGACACCTCTAAGTTTTCAAGCTCGGCCATAAGTAGAGACACAGCTGTCCACTACTCAAAGAGAACCAACTGTCTATTTCGGTTTTCACAGCTTTTTGGCAGCTTACCCCTTAGCAAATGGGAGTTTGGTACCCGGCATGATGGCTGGGACTTGTAACGCGGCTTAAGTGTTGTGATACAGAACCAGTCTACAGCCTTCAATTCTTTCATTCGAGGCTAACAATCTACTGAATTGCGCCCTGGTACCATTACGGATGTTTTGAATGCTTAGATAGTTGTATATTGACAAAATATTACTTAACTCTGACATGTTTTCAACAAGAGGTAAATGCCTGTGTGCATTTTTGTTGTCTCCTTACATTTGAAAGTCTCTGTACGCTAGCCAGCTTGCCAGCCGTGGAAGCAAGTTTGATGGGCTGGAGTAAGAATTGAAGTTTGCTTTTTCTCTTAAGGTACCCAATTGTTTATGCATAATACACTGTTGTAAGAATTCTCACAGTTCCAATGTATAGAAATGCCAAAACTTATATCAAGACTAATTGAAGAGGATTCTCTTTGGAAAGTAGTGGAATTCCAATCTGCTGAGATGGCTTCACAAAAAAGCAGAATGTTGAAGGTTTGTGCTCATGTACGTGTCCATTCTTCCTGAATGTCTGCTCTTTGAACCTGGTGCACGGGAACTTTTATATTAGGAGGTGAAAAGTAGGTGTCATGCATATGATGCATCGCCTCGATATTTACGAAGGATGGAATGAAGTGAATGTAATGTTTAACTGTCTGTCATAGAGATTTTAACTTTAGGAATACTTCGTAATTACAATCTTCAACCCTTATCCTGCCCCTTTTAATTCCCATTTCATTATGTTAAGTAATAGGCAAAGTTTAAGTGGCTTGATACTTCCGACTTTTTTACTGGATAATTAGAAGCAGCTTTGACCATGTGTTATGTCATGTGTAAGCGTACTTGTACTCTAATTATGAGAAGCTCTGATATATTGTTTGCTTAGCTCTTAACACTTTTTGACTTATCTTGGCCGTCTGAAAACCATTAACTCCGTAGTTGACTCTTTCAGAAGCAGGGAAGGCTACTCTTCATCACTCCAGTATGTCATGCAAGCTTGTTGGCCTTGTAATATTACCATCATCATCTTCACGAGGGCAGAGTCAATAGTGGGATTGGGTTGAAATAGTTGTTTGGTATTTCCTTATTCAATTTTTTCGGCATATTTATCTTCATGCCCACTTATTCCAAGCATTTGCTCATACTCATCTACAGCTCAAGCTCTTAATGATTGTACATTTGATTGGTTTTGATGAGTCTTACCAAACACCGAGCAAAAACTTCCGAGCAAACCAAAAAACGAGCGGGATCAATACCTAGGGCAATTACCCAAGTAATACACATTCTTTAGCATTGGTATACACTACTGGAGATAGGGGAGTAGAGAGAGAATGATAGGAATGGAGGAGACACAAGAAAGACCATAAGGCTTCATCACTTCAAGAGAAAGGTAGGTTTCACATGAGAGAGGATAAAATCTTGCTACACAATAGCAACTTGTCTATTGCCGCGACAAGGGTTCTACATCGACAATCAATCCAAGTTTTGAGAGGATCAGGAAGGAAGAGAGAGTTTGCCAGCTTTGTCATTAAAACTGGAAGATTTGGGAATTAAAGTTGATTTAGACATTGTGATGGAAGAGGGAGGTGTTTGGCTCTCCATCTCTCCCTTGCAATGTCAAGTTAAGGCGGAAGTGGCAACTGACCTAGACGAAAAAATCTCAAAAAAAATGCAATGGTCTATGGTGACAACAAGAATGCCTTTGGAGCCCATTTGGCACACTACATGGTTACTATCTTCTTGCTTTGTGAGGGTTTGGGGGGGGGGGGGGGGGGGGGGGGGGATATCGACCAAAAATTGTTCGGCCCAAAAGGGGACAAGTTTTTTTTTTGTGAAAGCATTGCAAACAACACATCCTTTCCGCCATCCCATTGTCAAACCAAGCCTTTGGCTGGGTTAAGATGAGCTTGATAGAAAATTGAGAGCTTTCATCTAACTCCAGAAGGGACTATAAGATGGTTTTAGGAAAAAAATATATAAATCGAGTTGAAAAAGGGTGTATTTTATTAGTAAAACATTAATAGATAAGGTCTTTTATAGAGGAGTAGGCTTCTTGTTCACAAGCGATGGAGGCAGCAATTCGATTAAGAATAGAAGCAAATGAATCAGTCGATAAAATTAGCATAGTGTAAAGTTGCAAGCACGTTTTGTTGCAAGAGAGAGATTTGAACTGCATTCTCCACTTTTTCCGCTACAAAGTACTTGATAGGTTCTCATTTCTGAGAGGGAGGGTGCCGCCCAAGTTCTTGTGGGTCCAAAAGAGGTGTTTTTCTCTGTCGACCAAACATTTTGCTCCAGCCTGGACCCTTGCTCTCTACTGCTAGGTGTTCTGAACCCAGCCTCAAAAAGGCATACTCAGGAAGTGTTCGGTCTCTTGAAGAAAAAACTCTAAAACAAAGGACTGTTTCCAATTGGCCATTCATAATATTTTTTTCTAAATCAAATCTCTCTCTAGCAATCCACATTGGCATGGGCTTCTAGAAAGAGAGAGAAAGACATCCTAGACTCCTTTCAAGGCAAATCCTAAATCAAATCTCTCTCTATCTATCCACGCCGGCGTGGACTGGTAGTAGGTAGATAGAGAGAGATCTACTAGTCCCCTTTCAAAAAAAAGTTCTAAGTCAAATCTCTCTATAGCAGTCCACGCCGACGTGGACTAATATATATATATATATATATATATATATATATATAGAGAGAGAGAGAGAGAGAGAGAGAGAGAGAGAGAGAGATCCAATGTTAGAAAAGAACTTTCAAGTTTTCCTTTTTCTCATCAGTTAGAGAAAAATTAAAAATGTATTTTTAGACATGGAGATATTTGCTAATTTCCTTTCACACTTTTCTAAATCGAAACACTCTCTAACTATTCAGAGCAGTGTGGACTCCTAGAGAGAGAGAGAGAGAGAGAGAGAGAGAGAGAGAGAGGGGAAGAAGAAGAGGAAGAAAAGAGTTTTAACGTCGTAGGAAACTATCCCAAGAGGGAGATCGTCTCCTTTTACAAATTCACACTTTTTTTCTAAATCGAATCTGTCCCTAGCTGTCCACAGCGGCGTGGACTCCTAGAGGGAGAATGATAAATGAGAGACATATTAGAGAGCGCACATACTTACTGATCGTCAGCTAGCGTAGATGCGATAGAGCCACCGGGAGGGCATGTTTGGGACTGTATGTGAATGTGACCCAGTCTCACCGGGAGACCCAATCACTCAGCAGGACGTTCAGAAACGGAGATGGCTACTGCCAGCTGTCGGTCCATACCTGCAAATGATCTTTAATGGAACAGCTTCTGCTCTCTTGTCCGTCGAGCCTTCCTCTGGTTCCAGATTTTGGTGATCCATGAACGATTCCCATTATTTGTCAAGTTGGCATCACAAGTTTTGTACGTATGTAGCAACTACTAGAGGGAATGCCAGTAGCTGAGAGAGAGAGAGAGAGAGAGAGAGAGAGAGAGAGAGAGAGAGATCGATCGATCTAAGACTACGATCTGCACAACGCAGCCTCCTCATCTTTCAAGCAAGCTTCTAGAATCAAAACTCTCTCTAGCACTCCATGCCGGCGTGGACTGCTAGAGAGAGAGAGAGAGAGAGAGAGAGAGAGAGAGAGAGACATAGTTCGGTGTGCCATTGTAGTGTTGGAAGTTTCACGCTCTATGCTCAGTGTTCTGACTTCAAACTTTCAAAGGCAAGTCATATACGACTTGAGAGAGAGAGAGAGAGAGAGAAAGAGAGAGAGAGAAAGAGAGAGGACCCGATCGCGACTTACGAGCACATGCGACCAATGCTAGACCTTAAACATCAGCTACTATTGTCTGCACGTGCGGTGGGGAAAGCAGCGATACAAAGAACCAGCCTGTATTTAGCGACAAGCGCATGAATGCCAACATCTCTCATAACGACGCTGCAAGGCTACAAGCTAGTGTGTGAAAGACACGTCTAGACTGCCACTTTAAAAAAAAAACTAGAAGCAAACCTCTGTCTAGCTGCCCACACCGGCGTGGACTGCTAGAGAGAGCAATTTGGAAATTTTAATGTTAGAAAAAATAAAAATTACCAAAATACCCCTCAAATTTCAAAAATTCCTAAGATACGCCCAATATTTTGTCATAAATTCCCAAAATGCTCTTCATATTTTTCAAAACTCCCAAAATACCTCTGGTTGTGAGAGTAATTTTCTCCAAAAATAATTTTTTTTGTAGCTTTTTACAAGAAGACTGATTGTCTATCGTACAAGATGCTAAGACTAGAATTTGAGTTGGTTTTCTAGGCTCTGGAGATGAATTGCTTCATTATTTTTAGACATAATTACCTTCTTTGCGACGACAAATTACATAATAAGGACTCAAAAACAAATCTTAATTGTCGAAAAGAAATAAAGATTAGAAAATCTTGAACAATCCAACAAAATTAGATACAAGGGTATTTTGGGAATTTCCACAAATTAGATGGGTATTTTGGTAATTTTCCCTAGGAAAAAACCAGAGTCCAATGCTGTCTTCGCGATTAGATTTTGAGCAAAAAACGGAGAAATTTACACAAGTTTTAGTGTAAATAGCAGAAGCTTCAAATTTTGACTTAAAAACCCTAGAGAACTTCAAGTTTGCGCTCATTTTCTTAGGTTAGGAAAAATGTATTTTTCTAGCCCTGATCTTATTATGGATAGTGCCCTTGCTTACATGATCTTATTATGGATAGTGCCTTGCTTAAAGTGTGCACTATGGGGCTTCTATTCCAATATATGGACTATTGAAATTTGAATGGCTCACAAGAGGAGTGAGTCTTGAGAGAAGAAGAGGACGTTGATAACAATTGAAGCTTTAAAAAGCCTAACCCTTTCCATGATTGGCCGTCGGGGTTTCCAGTGAACTCGGCTACCTAAATTAGGCACCCTTATTGTTTTGAGGTTTACTTGTACAATGTTACTTTATAGTGACTTGAAAGTTCATATTGAATGATGTATCTATATTGCGAGGGATTCCTTCCCAGGGGATAAGAAATGGGTTTGGGGTATTCACAAAGTACAGGGGTTTCCCTTATTACTTCTCTTCTTCCAATTCCGACAATTTGGAAGACAAGACAAAAGTGGAGTCCTCCTGTCATCAGGGCCGGCAAAACGCCAATAAAGGCTCCACGTCGCGATAGAAGATTTATCTTTTCCTCCTCCTCCATCATCTTCAGGGGTGCCACTATGGGAAGAGGAGTTTGGAGGGGATATTCATGAAATCAAGAATGACAACCTCCACCAGAAGGGGACGAAGTCGGACATGAATTAATATTCAACTACATGTTGCCACCCCTTCTATAGTGGACCAAATATGGAGGAAGACACTAGTTCCAAAAATGAAGGGAACGGTCAAGATACTGGGCGGAGCGATAATGACCCCAGAGAATAGGAAGCACTGGGGGGGAATTTCATGGCTTTGCCCCTTCCTGCTTCCCAAAAAAGAGAATAGCAAGGATAAACCTGAGAATGAAAAAAGGAGTAGTGGTGGGTATTCGAAATGTATTTAGTCCTTTGACAAGCCCTGTGGCGTGAAATCTATCATTAGCCAAACAATTGTTCGGTTCTGTTACTCCAGGATTTGCCTTAACAAAAGCTATTGCCCTGTTTGCTCTGATGATGGCCTTTTAGATATTATTCGTATCTGAAGGAAATTCACTTTTGATAAATATAGATAACTAACATTACTTCAGGGTGGCCTTTGCTTTGGTCCCCCCCCACCTAGGTAACATAATGCTAATGCATTAGCCTCACAGTCCTAGAATGATGGTTCGACTCCATCCCCAGGATTTTTTCAAGTAAACCCAATGTGGCATGACGATACATGACAAGGGATCCTAGCTTAGAATGCAATGGATGTATGTGGGTTCCTCCCTAGCTACCTACTCCTTTTGGTAGGGATTTGGACACACGAGGAGGAGGGTCTTTTGCCAGCCCTTATTGAAATAGATCTACCACCTACTTGGTAAGAGCTGTTGTCTTTGCTATATCAACCGGATAAAAATGTGAAAAAAAATATTGAATATAATCAAATGACATCACTCAAAAACTTGCAAGGGGCATAGTGGGTAGAAATTGCAATGAAAACATGTAGGATACCCTCATAATGCTTTTTTGAACAAGCCCATGGTGAAAATTCCTAGTTCCGTACCTTGTGACTTCTTGGGTTTGAAATTAGTTTATGAGGACCCTTACTCTAGTAGGCTTGTCCCTTGTGTTCTAAACAGGTCTTGCTTCTATGAGCTGCATTATACACACTCATCCCTTTGTCACTACATTCTCACACAAGAAATATCAGCCACATTAATACTAAGGAGAAGTTCCTAATTGTTCATTAGATGAATCCTTTGTCTCCCTTGCAACGTGTTACCATTTCCTATTTTCACCTTAATGTCCACTTAATATCCACCTTCTCTATCTAAGCTTGGATAGAGTGTAAGAAATAAATAAAAACACATATGTGAATGAATATTGAAATATGTAGAAGTGCCTTGACCAGTTTAGACTTTTTGAAATAGTACATTGCTAATTTTTGCTCGGTTTAGTTATCGCTCGAGAAAACCTGCTCGGGATTTGGGATTCCTCGGTTTTGACGACACAATTTAAAGATTAGTTGTACTTGAAGATGGCTTCAACGGGCGATCCATTAAGTTAGAACCTGTTTAAATTAAAACTTTTTTTAGTGCTACCTTAAGTAGGTTGGTAGAGTCTACATGGCCTCTAATCTATTGGACTTAGCCCTTAATTGCTTAGAAGGATTGTAGTTGAAGTTCAAGCAAGTTCAATGTCATTTTTCTCTATAAAACCGAAGTCTTGGGTATCTATGGTGTTATTACTTGCATCACAATCATAGGCTAATTAGGTTCTACTTGTGGGGATGGTTCTTTCCACTGCATAGACCTTGTGCTATGCATGTTTTTTCTGATTTGTGAGACTACTTGTTGAAGATTTTTCATTGTAATGCATACATAATTTAGGCAATCAACAACATGCTGTTAGCCTTTTTAGCAAAACCCTGAGGTGATGCTACATACCTTTCAAAAACTTAGTCTTAATGTCCAACTGATGTTTATTCCGACTTATGAGCTACAAATGATATGAATTGAAGCTGTATGAAACCTTGGAGCAAAACTCTCATCAAAATCAATGCCCTTTACTTGTACTTATCCTTTTGCCACAAGTCTAGCATTATAGGGATCAATACTCTTATTGAGCTTATGTTTAAATATGAAAACCCCGTACCAATGGCCTTTTTGCTAGGGATTAAGTCACACAAAGACAACATTTGTGCCATTCTTCATAATAGCATCATATTGCGCTTGCCTGTAGGGCGTGCTAAGAACCTAAATGAGTTCCATTAAACAAAGCTACACCCAAATTTACTGTCACGTAAAGTTTGCACCAATTCTTTTGACACACCTCTAATATGCTAATTTTCAAGTGTATTCTCTTCAATTACATCCTATACATCTACATCAGTAATTGAATCATCCACACAAGGCCAAATACGAGCATTTCGGAGACTTCATACCAAAACTACTACCAAGGGGAAACTTTCAACTTTCATTGTTTTTTTTGTAATTGCATGTGTTCTACAAACCATAGGGGATGCGTGGGACAAGTTAGGGTGCATTTGATTAATATTGTTTAGTATCGCAATACTGAAATAATCTTTGGAATTGGGGGGCTCTCATCTTGAGTGTGTCCTACAGAGTTTCTTCAACATGCTTAAACCCCAAGGGAGGCCATTTGAAAGCGTTAAAGCCAATTTTGGGCCTAACTTTTTATCCAATGCTCCAAACTCATCAAGAATTGCTAAATAACCTTGTAAAAGTATGTATATCTAGCTCCCATTGCCAAAACACCATGCTATGAGCAATTGTTCAGTATCATGATACTCAACATTGTTTCATAATGGGAATTCTCTTTCTCGGTGTGTTCGCACTTGCTTGCTAAGTCTCCTCGCCAAATTTCTTATAAATTATCTTAGATCCTAAGGGAAGCCAATTTAAAAGTCTACCATTTTGTTCAGGGTCTTTTCACCAACTTCTACTAGTCCAAATCACGAAAGACTTCATGTACATCATCAGGGGCATATGGACATCCAACTTATGAGAAAAAAAGTATGTCAGGTGACATAGTTCAATACTTGAAAAACATGTCATTTTTTTTCCACTTTTGACAAGTTTTATGCATTCCCATATGCATGTTGACATGTTGTGCATCATTAAATTAAAAATTGAAGTTGAAACTTTGTCTCTAAATTGCCAAAGCATCCACTGTGGCAAAGAAGTCTTCTAAAACAAAATCCCCTTGACACTTGGTGAATTGCAAAGAGTATGGCTAGTAGGAAGACCACTCCCAACAAGAAGAAACAAAGTGACAAGCTCGAAGACCAAGACTCATACTAGGTGGGTGAAGATGCCATCAAACAGGCAACAACCTCTTAGCTAGATAGAGATTATATGACAAGCATGCCACCACTATCTTACAAGACCACCCATAAAATCGAGAAAGAGCTCCCAATCTGCCAAGCCTTACTATGTATGGACCTAGTAAGTTTCCCTATGTGCACTCAAATTAAGTCACAAGCTCCACTTTTGATGGTGCTTGTCCAGCAATTCATGTTTTTGGATCAGAGGGGAGAAATACTCGGGGGATCCACTTAAGGATATGCCACCTGCAAGTAGAGAGTCTTAGAAAACCATTATTTACGATTAAGATATGGTATAATTATGATCCCTCTTCTTACACTTATAAGAGCTATAGTGAAAAATGTTACCATACATATGGTAATAAGTGATGTGTGTGAACACACTTAGGAACGGTGGGGCACTTTTTTCTTCATGAGGAGTATTTTGTCCCCATGCATTGTATATACACCCATCACTCTAGGGCTAACTTATCTTTCGTCTGTGCACTAAGAAAAACACTCTCCGTTGTGTGCCTTGAGCTTCTTCATCTTCTCCAAGTTGTGTGCGCATCCCTGCAACCCTAATTCCAAAAATTGGTATCGGAGTAGGTTGCGTCCTCCTAGGCATAGTTGCAAGAATTGACAGTACCCCTTTGCTCACTTGCTCGAAATTGGTTGAGCTTTGGTAAGTGTCATCAGGCGTCCTTTTGAGAAAAATTTGTGTCAGTGCAATTTTTTTGTAGGAACATGTCTCGTATAGTCCTCTTTGGGTTGTGCTACATAGCACGTGTTAGTCCTACTTTGTTTTTCCTCTTTCAAAGCATTTTTTACATTGGGTGCAATTGCTCGCCATGGCTGACAACAACACAGATGTTTTCTAGATGTTTGCTATTGAGAACAAATTGGATAACTAATAAGTGGAAGAGAATGACATGCTTTTAAAGAGGGTCCTAAAATTAGCAAATGTTTACTTTTAATAAAATCAAACATCCAAGTGCAAAGAGATTTGTGCCGTGCACTTTGAGGGCTAGGAATCAACCATTCTTATGCACATTCTTCTTCTCTCTCTATTCTATGTGTTTGTGATTCATCTTCTCAACATCTTGCAAATAATTCTTATCGTTTGCAAATCTCAACACTTTTTGTGACCTTTGGTGATTATAGAGTTCTTTGACTAAATTCATGCACAAATTTACTTTGGTTCTAATTTTAACCCTCTAGTGCTCGTAAATCATGCAAATATATACGATACTCTTAGTGGTGTGTCTAGAGGCAATGCATACGAATTTGATTATGCCAAAAATAGAGTGTTATTTGATTGATTGTGTGTGTTAGTTTGTGTTTAGCATGTATTGTCTAAAACTTGAAAGTTATGCTCATTTGTGTAGAGTATTCTTGGTTCTAGTTTAGTGGTGTTCTCCCTTGAAGATCAACCATGGAAAATTACCATATCATGTACATGTAAGGGAGGGGGTTTTTCAAGAGGTTAGATAATTGTATAAGTTAGGAGTAGGCTCCCAATAATTTCCACTTCTAAACTTTTAAATGGGGGGGTTGGATATGAATTCAATTGGAGAGGGGATGGAGCGGAGAAGGAGAAGAGATGGAGATGTATTGAAAGGAGAGAAACATATACTCTCTATGAAGCCTATCAATAACATATATCTTTTTTACATATATAAAAAATTAGTTTATTGAATATATGAGACACAAACATTGGTAGCATAGTATTTTTATTCTCATGTAATGTCTAATGAAAGTTAGTATTTAATATTAGGAGACGTAAACATGCTGCCATGCTACCATCATCAAGGATTTCCTAATGAGTGCTTCTTTTTTTTGTCTCTTCTAGTCTTAAGGTTATTGAGGCTTAGGAATAAGGAGAATCCATCAAAATAAATAGAGAGAAACTACTGCTAAAAAAATTCAAAAGAGAGTTTTTCTACACAATACATTTAGCTGTAACATGTTTTGAAAGAACCATAGTAAACCTTTTGTGTAAGATAGGCTTATAATCAATCTTTTTTTTGGAACATTAGGAAATATATGAAGCCCAAAAGGGTTGTGTAAGAGCGACCAATCAGATTTTAGTCAACCATAGGACATAAAAGGGGGGGCATGGATAACCCATATCTACATACCTCAAAAATATATCATGTAGCATATCTATGGAAAGAGCTCGGCAATGTGATCCAAATGCACTATTGTCCGACAAATTTGAAGTTAAAATGCTCAAGTTATGACCATTCGAAAAAAAAAAGCAAAAACTGGTGGGACCGTGGCCACAAGCCCATTTTCATTGGTGTAGAGAGTATATTCCAAAAGCATTTTTGAACTTAAAGGGACCTTTTGGGATTCATATTTTCTCTAGTGATTAGAATTGCGAGGATGGACACATAAATTGGAGAAGATAAAGAAGGTTAAGGCACACAACAAAGAGTGTGTTTCTTAGTTTATAAATAGAAAGATAAGTTAGCCCTAGAGTGTATATACAATGCACGGGGGAAAACCTCCTAGTGAGGAAAAACGTGCCTCAACAATCCTGAGTGTGTTCACACACATCACTATCACATATATCATAGCCAATCTCCCTGAGAGTGATGCAACGAACAAGAGCTGTATAGGGAAGTGCCACATCCTGAGGAAATGATCAATCCACTAAGGGAAGCAAGCCAAAACTTTATAGAAAGCTTCAAACTTCTTACAAGGCAATGCCTTTGTGGACAAATCTATAAGGTTGTCCTGTGTCGGCACATAAGCCAAACTTCAAGCTTTGCGAACAGCTTCAAACTTCTCACAAGGCGCCTTTGTGAACGAATCTGCAAGGTTGTCCTGTGTTGGCACATAATCCAAACTTATCTCTTCTGTTGAGAGTCTCTCCCTAACATAGTGATAATGCACCTCAATGTGCTTTGTGCGCAAATCAATGATCATGCAATCAATCAATTTAGTTTGTCCATTAGATTCAAGACAGAAATGTGATGTGAAATCAAGTGTGGTGCCCAAGTTATTAAAAAGAGTGGTCCAAAATGCACTATAGAACTTTAAACTTCAATAAAGAATTATAAGTTTTGACGAACCATTGTATGGAAAAATAATTTTCAAATACATGAGTAAGTGAGAGTTTTTTTTACATGGAATAAAATATACTTTGGCTATTGACAATCAATCATTGCTCAAATCATATCATGCTATGTGCAATAAGAGGGAAATTAGTGATGAAAACTATTAAAATATGATCCTAAAGTCTTTTAGGACTAAGCAGTGGATGCAAAAGACCTAATTTGTTATCTCTGGTCGACTTAATCTTTTGACAAAGAAAACAAGATTCAACATACTTTTTGATACCAATGTGCATAGTAGGCAAAAGATAATCACGACACAAACTTCAATAAGTGGCATCAAAACCTTGATAACAAACGTATGGCGGTTTATGCAATTCTTCAATGATCAAACAAAATGGTCGTGTAAAACAAAGCTTTTGCTTAAAATACAAAAAATGGTCTTGAATAGTGTACTCCAAAAATGAATTTGTAGTTTGCTCATTCATGTGCAGCCATGTGGTCTTAAATTTTTTATCTTGTACACAGGTATTGGACCTAGATGCAAATGATGTACTTTCAATGATAGAGAGATTATTAAGATAGGGCCTTCTACTCAAATGACATAAGATAAAGCATATTTTCTAGTGACAGGGCTTTGAGACTATGAGTATGTTTGAGTAAAGAACTTACAACCATGGTGTCCATTGTTCCACATTTCTCATTTGCTTAGCCTTATGCATGAATAAGTTCATCAATAAACAACATACCTTAAACATATCTTATCTCTATAGTAGCTGGCAAAGAAGCCAAACAAATTAAGCAACTTATTCGAGGAGCTTCTAACTCAGAATTCATAGATGTATAAAACTTTTATCCTTCCCAAATCTACCACCACCCTAAACCATATGCAAGGTCCACTAGTTATCATATATAAAAAATTACTATCTTATGGTTTTGTCAATTCTTGAAAGGATTTTCTATCAATATAACTTTAGAGTTGGAGTAAGTTTGAGAAAAGTAAGACTTACATCAAAGTTGTAAATTTATTTAGCATGTAGCTTTATCAAATTATGAAGTGGGCTATGATCCAAGCGTATACTAACAATTTTTTGTCTTTCTGATTGTGGTGTCCATTTTGCTAAATTTCCTTGATCATCTTCATTATCTATCTCTAGAGAACATAGCTTGACAATAGAGTCCTTAATGTGAGCATAGACTTCAAGAATGGCATAGCTTGACAATAGAGTCCTTAATGTGAGCATAGACTTCAAGCATGGCATATCGATGGTATATGCATATACAAAAGTCACCTAAAACGTTATCGTTAAAAAAAAAACATGAATAGACTCGTTCAATAAGCAACATATCTTGAATCTCTTTGGAGTGTAGCAAAAGACGATAAAGTGGAAAAATTCAAGTAAATCGAGACACATTCCATGCTTATAACCGGCACCATAATTTTGAAACTAGCAATTGGATGATAAGTGTGGTTCTACAGTGCTAATTAAACAAAACAAGATAATCGTATTTAAAAATAATTACCAAAAAATCTTTTATATGATCTAAGATATTCTCATCGTCATTGAAATTCAATTGCTGAAAGGTTTTCTCTCACCTTCTCCATCACATCTACTCCTACTTTTTGCAATGATGGAGTAGAGGTAATGGGTGGGGAGGATACGGAGAAGGTGTTCATGCTAGGATCTAGTTACGCTTGAAAGTACAATTATGTCAAGATAGAAGCAAGAGGAAAGGAATATTTATTTCACTCTAATATGAGCAAAATAGTATAGATTCTTGGAAAATGATAATCTCAAGTTTCTATAATTTTCTCTTTGAAAAAGCATAGAAAGGAATTGTGTATGGTTAGAATGCCTTGAGGACTTTAACACTAGGTTGGTAACCTAACAGGACATAAAAGTGTCCTTTTAGGGTTTTGAAAAAAACTTCCAAAACCATTGTAGATCCACGCATTTTGGAAAATCCTTTCATGAGCTTATAGTTCAAGGACTACTACATATGGAAAAAAATGAGAAACTTGTAAAATTTATCATCTCTTGGTCACAACACTACTCCAAAGTTGATGGACTAGTCCATTTTGCCCAAGCCATCCATTTCTTATGGTTGATTGCATATAAATGAGACTAGGGATTTTTCTAGGACATGATATAAAATTTCCCGTTAACTTCAATGGGTTGGTGATCAAAGCATATGGTTTATTTTGCCTCACTATTTTTCTTTTTGGCAAAAAAAAGGTTACAAAAAAATTACAATTTTACCATTTTCCGGACCTATCATCAAAGTTTCTAGAGTCACGCTCAATACATATACTATATACATGTCTTTATAGTTCCTTTTGGGCCTTTGGATTCAAAAGGGGCCATGGAGCATGTTAAAAGAATAATAGATCTCTTACCAAGTGGAACCTTGCAGACAATAATGAAGTGCTAAATACAACAAACATGAAAAAATTGGGTTTAGCATTATGACCTATAGAATCCCATAGAAACTACTCAATATCTAGCCAAATTTGAGGTTTACAATTAGATATGGTTACTACCTACAAAATGCACAAAATTTGCCTAAGAAACTAGCAATATTGAGAAAACTATACTTGCTATAATAGAATGTCTCGTATTCTTCTGTAATTGAAAAATTGAACCACTGTCGTATACTATGCTATATAGCATATTAGGTGCCCCAAAACTCAAGGAAGAATAGTTTTATGTTTACATAACACTTAGACAATCAAAATTACATTTGGATATCAAGAAAGCCACCGACATAAAATTGCTAAATTTGGCCATAAAATAGGATTAGGTGATTCTTGTAATTGGTCATAACTTTCAACTTTAACACTTAAACCTTCCTAGAAGCATAGAACATGTTGATGACTACTAAGTCTAATCCTCTAGCAATCTAAAACTCATGAACATGAATTTTAGAGTGGTATGGTTTTAAAACTTTGAAAAAAGCCAAAAATAGGACCGGTTTTCCACAAAGTTTAGGTTTAGAAATGTTGTACAAGAGTAAGGTTAATGGTGAGATCAATATTCCAAAAAAATGTCAAGTTTTTTTCAGCTCATAAGGCAACTTTGTGGATATATAGCACCTAGAAATTTAGTTTCAAACTCTTCAAATAATTAAAGAAAAATGGTCACTTAACTTAACATGACATAAAAGTGTCTCAGGACATAAAAGTATCCCATTACCAACCTAATGTTAATAGAAATGAAGTAGAGCATTGGATGAATTTTAAAGTTTGAAAAATTCCTCTCCAAGCCAAATTGGCAAAGCAAATATCGATACACATAATAACTAGTGAATAAGCCTTAAGGTTTTCCTCTTGGCATACCATAAAGTAATTGGCATCACCTTAACAACATGGACCTGTGGGCATCCCACTTGGCATTCCACGTATATAGTGCCAAGAGAACTTGTTGATGAGTTGTCGACAAAGATGATTGTCTTGTAATGCTTGATAAAATGGATTCATATGCAATTACAAAAAAGAGAAAAAAAGGAGGGAGATTTCTTCAAAGTTAATGTGGTGAAAAAAAGGGGTGATTTTATATATGGAGCTATTTGTAGAAGTTGGGTTTGCTCAAATAATATAATCTATATAGTCTTGATAGTTGAGTTTGTAGGTGTATGAGTTACATTTGTAAATAAATCTAAGACCTATTGTTGATGCACTATAGGTACCTATTTTCATGCGTAGCATTTGTAAATAAATCTAAGAGCTATTGTTGATGTAGTATAGGTACCTATTTTATGGTAATACCTCTCATTGAGGATGTCATAAGTAGGAAAGTACAAACTGAGGTAGAGACATAAAAAAAAAGGAGCTAAAGGTGGATCAATCGCTTAGAAGGTTCTACTAGCCTTGCAAAATGTTGAAAAGTTTGTGGGCCAACAAGAACAACATATTAAAGAGTTGAAGACATTGCAAAACAAGGGAAACTTTATCCCTGCGCTTCAAGAAATGATAAGAGAAAAGTTGGGTGAAATAGAAAATCTGCAATATTCCATGCATAAATAGCAACAACAGAGCCAGCATCCTTCCAAAGGTTAGGGCCTACAACAATGGATGCAATATATGATCGTTCTCAACTAACCGATTGCATGTGCTCAAGATAATTTTACCATTGCATTGATCTATTGCAGGTTTCTCTCTCAAATGTTGCTGCTACAATATCATTCAAACACATGTGTAGATCTTTGATGGTAGCCTTGGTCTTACAATAAGAGTTGTTGTAACATTATTGCAGAGGTACTTGTTGGTAAGGCTTGATTTACCTTGATCATTCAGCTTGATGCCACTATTTTTGTCCTTCTCCTTGGATACAAGTAACCAAAGTGCTTGGACAACTCGCTTTTGCTCCTCGTGTCAATGATTGGTGTTCTTTGCAGTCTAGAGAGGTTCTTTCTTTTAGCTCCACCTTTGAAAATTTTTCTATCTTTCAGGTTGTAACTGCCTTAGTCACATGCCAAACCCCTTTAGGAAAGGATGTATGTCGCAAATGTTTTTGGCATCATTGTCACTATGGCGCAACCTCGGGTTAATCATTCCTCATTTCCTCTCTCTTTTTGAGTCTAGTCCCTAGCTTCGTCTCAAGGTCATGAGCCATTGTAAGATCACTCCCCTTGGATGAGGCGTTGGTGTTGATGCAGTTCCTTCAATATTTTTGAGTTCTCTCTTCAGATGTTGAAAAGATATTCATCATTTTCCCCTAAGGGGGAAGGTGTGATGTGGGTGGGTGGATAGGTTGTGATGTGAATGCCAATATGTAACTACCTAAGCACAATATAAGGAAGTGCTCTTCCATGGAGGAGGCACAATTATTTTGGTCATATCTTGCCTCTCACACATGCACACCACAATCTCAATCCCTACCCACCCCTAGTTCCCATAAATTTGTGTACTCAATCTATAATTTTCATTAAAGAGCTTGAGAAAATGTTGAGAGCTCAACACTTCTACATGTAGCACATTGGTTCACTTAAAAAAGTTCTTGTTTAGAATTTTAGAGTTTCCTTATTCATTTTTGGCCAAGAAGTCCATAGGAGAGTGGTGGAGAAAACGTGCAAGACTTTCACTATTCAATTGTCACCATCATATTAACTTTATTTTTTGACATTTCAAGGCATTTATTTCTTTAGCAAAAGTAGCCTAGTGTTGGAAAAGTATTTTTCAAATCACCATCACATTAACTTTAGTTTTTGTTTGCATTCTCAATTTTGTGCGCAACAAAATCAAACACCCACGTGAACTTCATAAAAAGAATGAACTTAAAACAAAAAGACTCCAAATTAAAGTTGAATGCAATAGGAAAATTTTAACTATACATTCATGTTTACTTTGGCCTAAAGAAAGTCGAATCAATCCTCTTAAGCACATAGGCCTTGGAGGACCAGAATATATAAATGTAAATAAATAAATAAATAAATATATATATATAGAGAGAGTGTTGCTAAGGTAGCTTTCACATCCCAATGCTACCTAGGGACGCTTCCATTAGATCTCCCCAATCTCGAAAAAATAAAAAACCTTTCAAAACTTGTTAAGTGCGTAAGTGAAAGGTGAGTTTAGGAAATGAAAAGAAAAATGGTGAAAAGTCTAAAGACATACGAAGGTGGAAAGTCAAAAGACCTTTTGTGTCCATATAAAAAGTTGGTCGACATTTGAGTTTCTCTTCTCCTTTATTTCCCTTTAGCATTTTCTTCTCTTTAAAGTGTCCTCTCTCTCTCTCTCTCTCTCTCTCTCTCAATGTTGTATCCGACCTTCTCACGTCAAGCTGATATTGTTGCAAATCTAAATACTTCGTCATTGTTCGTTGTTGTGTGCTATAGACTAACGCATTGTTTTTGCTGTTATTGAGAGAATCTTTGAATTAGGAATATCTGTTAATTTCTTTGAAGCCAGTAGGAACACCTTTTAGTTTTTTTGGATCCATTAGCTTCTTTGTTTGTTGTCATCTTCCCAAGCATGCTACCTCGCTTAAACTAAATTGCCAAAATTTGCTAAGTTAGCTCAAGAGGACATAGTTTTGTAAAAATGAACTGAAGACAAAGGGGGTGTAAGTACTGATCTGGTCTTTTTTGTGCTTTATCACCTGTGTATGGTATGGTATTATGATATGAGGGAGGTTATTTGCATTGACAAAAACACTGAACTTCAACTTGATACTTAGATTGTTGGCTTAGATCTTGACCTTTTTTCAAAAACCATATTCACTACATCTGGTTGGAATTTTTTTGGCCAATTGTGGCTTAAATCTGGATAATTGTACTTCGGGCCTGCTCACTAAAGCTTGAGTAAAAATCTATCTAAAAACTTTTGTTGTTATACCTTATTGATGGATCATTGTGGCACTAATTAAGGGATGACCTGAAAGTATTTTTTACCATAAGAAATGAGCTCCATTTTCGGTGG